>NC_141879.1:189912500-190537500 GCF_056163025.1 Triticum urartu
AAATCTCTGCTGGTTAAATTTCCTCTACAGTTAAAGAGTTGTGAGATCGTAGTGGAAGACTTGGAGCTTGTGCTCGCTCCATCCGTTGCTAGTGAAATTCCACCTGTAGATGCTGAATGCTCTGTTTCTGGTAATAGTAGTTCCACACAGACATCAGTCAACACCAAAAGAAATGAATCTGAGAAACACTGTTCTACATCTGCATCTCGAGATGTGGATGAGGGTGTCAAGAGAATAGCCAATGCTGTCAAGTGGTTTCTTACAAACTTCAAAATCAAGTTTAAAAATACATATGTTGTATTTGATCCTCAGACCATTTTGGATAGCAAGATCTCAGAATTTAATCGATCGCTAGTTTTCCGGGTTAAAGAGATAGAATTTGGAACTAATCTTTCAACAGATGGTCTTGTCAAGCTGAATAATTTCGTAACGTTCCATGAGGCGGTGATCGAGTTCTTGAAAATGGATGATGTTGATGTACTTCTTCAGAATGATTTGGATAAGGCAACAGCTGACATCTCATCAGGTCATAGTACTACCTCGGTCTTGACAGGTCCTATTGGTGGATTCTCAGGGACATTGAACTTAAGCATCCCGTGGAGTAATGGATGCTTGAACCTTAAGAAAATCGACGCGGATGTATCTGTTGATTCATTAGAATTGCTGTTACAAATCAGCAGTATCCAGTGGTTCATGGATGTGTGGGATTCTCTCCATAGGAATCAAGCACGTGAACAGATTCGTCCCCATAATACGGCAGATATGTCCTTGAGCACCTCCAGATCTGCCTTAAGCACTTTGAAATCAGGTTCAGACTCAGTGACGATCCGGAGGGAAGACACAGACCAGATTGCACTTTCACAAAACAGGCAAGACAAATATCAGGATTCTTTCCTAACTAAGGCACATGTTATTCAAGACTGGATTCCGGAGCTCGTTGTCCACGAGGATCAAGGTGACCCTGATTCAGATTGTGACGAAAGGTTTGTTTCTTTCCTAATGACATTCGTTGTACCCGTGTTTCCATCAGCTTCCAATTTACTTCACATGATTAATGATTAATCCCTTAAAGAAGTATATGTTTGACATAGCTGTTATGAGATCATTGTAGAAAAGATTAAAATATGTTGTTACTATGTCATATTGCATCCATTTCTTTGGCTTATGAATGACCGACCAGATGTATGATTTTACATATAATTTTTGATCATCAATTTGAACTATAATGTGCATGCTTTGGGAGTTGCAGTTAATAGTGGTCATTGCAGCATGCACTTGTTGTTCCTGTCCTGTCCTTCACTTCAGCTGTCTTTTAGATGTTCTGTTGTCTTATAGTTGCAACTTACCAAGTATCACTGCCCATTGGGCTAGAGAATAGTTCTCTGCAATTAGTATGTTGCCTGGGGTTTCGGTGACCAAATGTACTAGAACTCTTCATTGACTAGCATATCTTTTCCTTTGCTTTGTCTTTATTTACGTTGTTATCCTGTAAGACAGTAAGAGTCTATCTCTTGCTACATGTGTTTGCATTTACATTTATTAAGAGAAGCAGGTCATTTGAGCCAAAAAAGAAAGCAAGATTTGGACTAGCCTAAGTGGATTACTGATTCGTTCTTATCTTTGACAGCATTGATCAGTTCTTTGAATGTTTTGAAGAACTGAGGAACTCCCAGACTAATTTAGGAAATAGCGGCATATGGGACTGGACGTGTTCAGTATTCAACGCAATTACTTTTGCATCCACTTTAGCTTCTGGATCAGATCAAGTCCCTAAAGGTATATAATGCTTATTTTGTTATGGATTTATGCTTTATATTTAATTTGTTTGTGTTGTATGAACAGTGGATAGCAATAAACGCGATAACATTGACTTCCATAATCGAGTTTTTCTTATGACACACTTTCTTGCAGATTCAGGGCGTAGTTTGTACTTTGCAGCCTAAGGTTGCCACACCTAACCTTAGTCGTGCCACAACACCTTATGCATGTGTTGGTTCATAGCCACGCTTTTTTAGCCATATGGTCCACATGCCATAGGCTTGGTTTTTTGCCAAATCACCACACATGTGATGGCTATTTTGTTCGCCACACTTTTTGTGGCAGCCACATTTGCCTTGGTTAGTTGTGGCAAAGTTAGTCATGAACCAAACATGCCCTCATTTATCTTGAATAACTTGGCTCACTCTGAATGCCATCCATGCTAAGTTCATAGTGTTTCACACTTCTAAGGAAAAATGTTACACCGACTGTTAGTCAGCATGCAAATGAAACATCCTGGTAAAAAACATGGATACATTATGTTGACTTGTTAATAACAGCAGATGTATATGATGCTCTAAGAACATTCCGTGCTGGTATCCACACCTATGAGTTCCACCACAGGCGTGACTTTGTATAATAGCTTCTCCCCATTCTCTTGCCATGGCTATAAGCTATAGCATTGTGAGCATGTAAAACACCATCGAATGTGTTCCAGTATTGAATCGAACCAAGTGGCTGTAATGTGTTATTTCTTTTTTTCCAGTTAATTATCGTCTGATCTTCTAAATCTCAGGACTTGTTTTCCTTTTCATTCTAACAGAACCGCCGATTGAGAAAACGTTACGGGCTTCCATCGCTGAGATATCTGTTATTCTCTTGTTCAGTGATGAAATGGATACTGGCGATTCCAGTGTTCCTGTCAGTCTCGTCAATGATATGAGAAATTCCGAAATGTTCTCGAGCTGCCTTTCCTCCCCCCCGCAGTTTGAACAATCGATGATGTATCCTGCTACTGCTTCCAGCTTAAATATGCATCATCTTGAAGCCAAGTGTCAGAACATTCATCTTGAACTCGAGGTATTGTTTTCCTCTGCAGCACTTGTTCTGAGTTCATGCATTGTTGAAGTCTTATAGCTTGATACTGATTTTTTTCTTCTGATGTCCGCAGACATATCCCAAAAAATTAGGGTTCAAGGCATTGATTGCTCACATGAAGCTTGACGAATACTACAGTACTAACCATGATTCAAATCACCCACACCTTGGCACTGCTTTCTTAAATAATAATTTCTGTAGAGAAGTTCAAGCTGCTCTCCCTCAATTCCCATGTGCTGCTCAAGATTATTGGGTGGAAACAGCTGGAAGCTCTTCCCGCCGTTCAGAAAAATTCATTAAGGTTGAGCTGCTAAAAACATTTGGTGAGTCCACATTCCATTATGATGTCAGTAGCACAGATCAAGATGGCAACTCAGTAAGCACAACTTCACTGTCTATATATTTGGCTCCTTTGACTTTGTGGGTGCACTTCCATACAGTATACATGATACTGAATTTTATCAGTAAAGTCGAGTCTGATGTGTTTCATGGAGAGCATAGACTTAATAGGGATGGGGACGAAAGAAACAGCAAACTGGCTAATACTTCCTCAAGCGACTCTCTGAAGGTTCAAATAGCTCCATCACATGCAAGAATCGTCTTTTGCTTTCCTTCTGAGCCCTCATGGGATTTAAGTCGCCCGTCCATCCTGGATAAGTTCCTTGTCATCGACCACACAACATCTCATAACTCAGCAGAAGCCTCTTCCCCACTTCGAAATGAAAGGTTTAATGATGTTCATCCAAGCACACAATCTACTTCACTCCATTTGGCTACCGGGAACTTTGACATCTACTTGGTTAAACCCTCCAGTGCATTGGATGGTATATGTGCTTTGAGTAGGCAAACTTTCTCTGCTCTGAAGATTTTATCTGTGACTAGATCCGATTATAATGACTCCAGCATTAGAATGATCCGAAAAAACCACCCTGTAACTTGCCCTGAGATGGTGAACAAAGTTTGGAGTTTGCCGAGCCTACATGATCAGAAGATTACTCAGAAAGAAAATAACAAATGGGTCGGCGTTGCCTCTTCTACAACTTCACAAGATCTTGTAGAGTCAAGTGTCAGTATTCGCCAGGAACTCATTCGGAGCACTGAATTCTTGCTACATGTTCAACTTCCTCATGTTTCGGTTCATCTCAATAAGAAGGATTGTGGACTACTTAATCAGCTGCTAGATCACGTACTCAATGGGCTTTCAGATGGAGCACCAGGCAGTTCTGAAAATGGCAAGGACAAAAACAACGAAATTGCCATTCAAACATCTGTCATTTTTGAATGCAGCATGTTGGATATTTGTACTGAGTTGGATGAAACTGTGGAAGTTGGTCCATCGTTGCAGACAGAACTAGAAGGTTCTTGGAATCGTCTCAAGTTATCTGTTTCAAAATTGTCTCTGTGCTCCTTCTCTAATGTTGGTGGGGTCAACAATACCAGTTTTCTTTGGGTGAATCATGGTGAAGGTGAGCTTTGGGGTTCGGTTACCGGTACAGATGATAAAACCTGTGAAGAAAGCAAAGATTTTCTTCTAGTTATTTGCAAGGATTCCGCTAGCAGGCGGGGTGATGGTGAAGGTAACAATGTATTGTCTTTTGGTACTGCTGGATGTTCCGTGACCCACATCAGGAACCCAAACCTACAAGAGAATTATACTTCTGTCAATGTTCGTTCTGGGACAATTGTGGCACCTGGTGGACGTATGGATTGGATCAGTGGAATATCTTCGCTGTTCACTTCAGGTTCAAGTGGAACTGAACAACCCAATAACAGTAGTAGCACAAATAATTCACAGGCTGGTGAACCATTTTGGTCCTCTTTTTTTCTTGAGTTAACCGATGTTGCTCTGAGCTATGAACCTCACCTGAAAAATTCCTCATTCAATGCTGACGCTCCGGACTGCAAGTTTTTCTCATGCCTTTTAGCTGCATCATCATTTAAACTTCACAATAAATCTGCATCAGATTCTGCAGCTACTGATTTTGATATCCAACTGCGAGATCTCGGGCTTCTCATTTGTGAATCGTCTGGTTCCAAAAATGTCACTTGTGGTTATGATGTTGATTACCTTCGTCAATTGGGCTATGCTAAGATTGGCCATAACACATTCATTGAAGCTGCTCTAAGAACTGATACTTCCTTTTGGAAACTTGCAATATCCGAGTCACAATTTGATATTGGGACATGTCGTGATACAACACATGGTCTTGTTCGTTTGGTTTCCCAACTACAAAAGCTATATGCTCCGGATATGCGGGACGCTTTAGCTCATCTTCAATCTAGGTGGAATATTGTCCAACAGGCAAACGCACAAAATATGCCCAGTGATGCATCAGATATGTCAGAGAGCACTGACAACTTGGCAGATTCTGGAGAGTGCAAGTCAGATGGTCTGCTTGATGACATAATTGAGGATGCTTTTTACACTGACCAGGCCTACACAGACTACAATTTTTGGGACAAAAATTGTCATAACTCATTGAGCAGCAGTGAAATGAACGCTGAATATGAGATGAATATGGCTAACCCTGAGGCAGCTGATGTCGGTGTTTCACACATAGTCACCCCAGAAGCGAATACTGCCCAAATACCAATTAAGCAGAATTCCTGTCCTGAGCAGATCATTGACTCTTATTATATGCCTGATCTTCTCAATTCATCATTGTCATCATCTCCTTGTAATGTAAACCATCAGTCATCTGGTGATGATGCTCGTAAAACCATGGACTGTGATGATGGTGGATGGTACAACAATAGCCCCTTGACGATAGTTGAAAACCATGTTTACAAAAGGAACTGCCCACATGGAGAACATGTGTTCCAACAAGAAGGCAAGCCTGCTGTTTGCAGCTTGAATTCTGATGAATCTTGCAATCTGAAAGGCAAGATTCTTATTCATGATATAGATGTTAAGTGGCGAATGTATGCTGGTGATGACTGGCCATTGGCTCACAATGATTCAACTAGCCACCCATGCTCAAATGGAAGGGATAGGAGTTCTTCTTTGGAATTCATCGTGTCAGGACTCGGTGTGCAATTTGATATGTATCCAGATGGGGCCGTTTCTGTTTCTAGGTTATCCATCTCCGCACAGGACCTAAATCTTTGTGACCAAAATATGCATGCTCCATGGAAAATGGTACATATTCCTTTTTCTTTCTATAAATTTCATTGAGCACTTGCTTTCATCATCGATTAACGCCTTTTAACTTCTATCATTCATTTTAATAGGTTCTTGGATGCTACAACTCAAAGGATTACCCAAGAGAATCTTGCTCAACTGCATTCAAGTTAGAACTAGAGTCTGTAAGACCTGAACCACAGGCTCCTCTAGAAGACTACAGGTATATACAGCATTAAGTTGCACACACAGTGGATTAATCTATTGGAAAAGATACCTGCTTGTTTCTTATACTCTGTACTGTGTTCGCTTGATGCTATATAGCTTCAATTGGTTAAAGATAAAGATTACTGTAAGGATATCCTATCTACATCATCCATCCATACATAGAAGACCTGGTAGATTGTAGTAAAAAATAAGCTATATATTGGTTTCAGAACATTGCAAGACTAAGTCTTAATGTACTTGACTAATTTATCTTTTTGCCTCAGTTTTGAGGGGTATATGGAATATGGGGTTTGCACAGTTAAATAGCAGAGACATAGTTTCATGTAGTAACCGTATCCTGGTGCAATAGTTGTTTTCATCCTATTCCAGTATTAGGTTTGCTTATGTTAATGACATGGGAGTTCTGAAGAAAATTTTGTATGGCAGATCCATATTCATGATTTGTGCTTGTACGGTATGGTTGGCTGTTTATGCATTCTTGCTCTTTACACCTTTGTTCTTGCCACTAATTTGTGTCTGTTTGAATCTTAAATTGCAGTCTGCAAGAATAGTGCTGGCTTTTTTTCACCTTCTCCTTTCTGACACTTTTTATGCTCTCTCAGTTTGTCGTCTGACCCTCTTCTCTTGCATCCTTCTTCAGGTTATGCCTTGAGATTTTGCCTCTTCAATTGCATCTTGATCAAGGGCAACTGAACTTCCTCATCAGTTTCTTCCAGAATGACTCAAGTAACAACAACCCTCATGTGCCTTGTGAAAATGAGATTGTTGGTATGGACAGCACAACCTACGGAAGCACTACAATTGTGGATGAGGCATTACTTCCCTTTTTCCAGGTATTTTGGATTTACCGATTCTTGTTTTCCTCTTAATCGTGGGACTTGATTGGGCACATAAGAACTCTTTGCACCTATTTAACCTGACATATTCAAAATTTTGAAATGTGTGCATGAACAGTCATCAAATTCTTTTTCTTTCTCATCTTATTTGCACTGGTAGGCAGCAGCGAGCTGGGATCTGTTAGTCTTCAGTAAACATTTGTTGAATCTGATCTTCTTTTTCTGTGGTGCCAGAAATTCGATGTGAAGCCTCTGGTTCTGCATATCAATTATATTCCTCGCCAGTTTGATCCTATTGCACTAGGTAAAGGAAATTACGCAGAGCTTCTCAACATCCTTCCATGGAAGGTAATTCGTTGTTGAAAAAGGAAAATACTTCATAGTAGTCAGTTCACTGCTGATTATCTTAAGATCAATAGGCAACACTGACGATGATTTTTTTTTTGCGTGCAGGGAATCGATTTAAAGCTTAAGAATGTTTCTGCAATGGGTGTTTATGGGTGGAATAGTATATGTGAAACAGTAGCTGCAGAGTGGCTGGAGGACATCTCGAAGAATCAGGTTCTGATCTCTCCATGCACGACTGTACATTGAGACATGCTTGTTGTTTTATGCACACAAAAACATACATATTTAATACAAGCAATATCAGAAAGAAAAGGAGATTAAATATACACTTCTCCACGCGAAAGCATAGAGAATATTGTAAATCTGCCTTGTCTTACACAAGAATTCCTGTTCGCACCTGAATTCACAATATGCTGCTTGTGCAGGTCCATAAAGTGTTAAAAGGACTTCCTCCTATAAAGTCATTAGTTGCCGTCGGTTCAGGCACTAAGAAATTGGTTTCCTTACCAATCAAAAGCTACAAGAAGGACCGGAAGTTGCTCAAGGGAATGCAAAGAGGTAATCTGGTTCTATACTGTACATGACACCGATATCAGTAATTAGCTAACATTTCTGTTGGAGTGTTAGTAATATGTGATGGTACAGTATTATTAAACAGTAGTTGAATGATGACATGAGTGGTTACAAATTAGGATGATTCTTACACGCTGTTTGGCAGGTGCTGTTGCTTTCATCAGAAGTGTATCCATCGAAGCTGTAGGCCTTGGTGTCCATTTGGCAGCGGGAGCTCATGATATGCTTTTGAAGACAGAGCGTGCCCTTACAGCTGTTCCACCGCCTTTAACCTCACGTGAAGCAAAAAAACCCAAAGAAAATATAAGAGCTAACCAGCCTGAAGGTGCACAACAAGGGTTGAAGCAGGTATTCAGTTTGTCTGATTTGTATGATAAAAGCATCTCCTTTTCTGCCAGTTAAAGATAATTCAATCTCCAGAACCTGCATTGCTGTTTCCCTTTATTTTTGTTTGTTTGTTTGGAATAGACCTTGCTTCCTGTTAATTACTCTGAACTGGAGTAGTGCTCAAGCCTACATACGCCTTTAATCTTTTCATGTCTTGCGTAGTGTTATTAAGATTAACATGAAACTTGTCCAGGCCTATGAAAGTTTAACTGATGGGCTTGGAAGGACAGCTTCTGCTTTGATTGGGAATCCTATCAAGGTTTATAATCGTGGGGGTAGCACTGGATCAATACTGGCTACTGCAATCTGTGGAGCTCCAGCTGCTGCAGTAGCTCCAGTATCAGCTTCCGCTCGTGCTATGCACTATGCACTTCTTGGGTTAAGGAACAGGTGAGTTTTTGCTCGTTTTCAAATATCAGTGGAAAACAGTCTATGGATACACCATTAGTTACAATCTCCAATTCACCATAAGGGGCTATTAGTTTGGTTCATGTCTTCCTGAATTCTTAAATTTTGTTCATGTCTGTCCGCAACCAACTGTCGTTTCCTATCATTTTCTTCTATGTAGTATGTCAAGTGGTTAAGTACGCAATTTCCTCTTTAGTCGCATGTATAATCAGTACTAAACTGCTTGCATTTGCCACTTAAGATTTTAACACTAAAAGGGCAGCCCAGTGCACGTAGCTCCCGCTTGCACAGAGTCCAGGGAAGGGTGGGACCACTTTGGGTCTTTTGTACGCAGCGTTTCAAAAGACATAAAATAAAAATCCGTATTTTATGTCTCCTTTAATTGCTAAATAAAATATTTGTATTGTTGGTAAGACACTGATTTGTGGTGAAGATAAACCCTACAAGAACTATGCAATTGAATTTTATGAGGCAAGTAGTGTTGTACTTTTTAAAGTTACGTACCAAGTAACAAAGATAATATAATGGGAGTGTTGAGAGGCCAATGAACAAAAGTGAGGGATGCATTCGATATTTTGTGGAAGTCCTAACAGTATATTTCGGGCTGGAAGAAAAATATTGCAGCTGATTTGTCCCTTCACACACAGTATTACCTGGTTTTGCACTGACCAAGCTAACTGTTGCTGAGTTGCTTTATATAAATTTGTTTTAACAATTACAATTTGTTGATGTAATAATGAATATGGGTCTTAAGGTTCTTGGATCTTGATAAATGTTTATCCTAGGAACTCCTAATATTTTGTTACCCAGGGTCTTGCTAAGTAATCTGACTAAACTCAGTAATTACCAGTTTGGCTGTGTAACATTTTTGGGTAATAATCCCTTGAGTTCTATCTTGATTTAACATGATGTGCTCGAGTTCTGCTGGTCAGTGAATTAGTGAATCTGAGGTTGTATGCAGGATTGATATGCTTCAAACATGTTTACCTCCCGCATGCATGCCACACCGCAATTTAGCCCAACTTCTATCATTCTTGGTACCTGGTTCTTACTTTGTGTACTGAACTTATTTTTCACAGCCTTGATCCTGAACACAAGAAAGAATCTGCGTACAAATACTCTGGGCCTTCTCAATCGTAGACTTCAGTGTGGAGGAGATTGCCTAGCTATGGTCTCTTCATTCTTGTGTGGCATATATCATCTATTTATGGAAGCAAACTGGTTGTCCGCAAACTTGTACAGTGAAGTGAGAATTCTGTACTGCTAGAGATCCTTAACCCGAAGAATCAATCGGCATCAGCTGGCCTGCTCTTACTCGAGTTTCTAATACGTCTGTGCAGCTGTACAGTTGTAGGATAGGTTGTATGTGGCGTCAAAGCCCTTCTATAGTATGTACTCCCTCCGTTCCAAAATAGATGACTCTACTTTGTATTAACTTTAGTGCAAAGTTGGGTCATCTATTTTGGAATGGAGGGAGTATAAATTAATATACGAACCATGATTGTAGTCACCACACCTTTTCCATCTCGGGTGGAAATTTTGTAAACTCCTAGCTTAGACATTGACTAAGGTCGAGGGAGGGGATCAGGGGGGATGGGTCCAATTTTGTACATAATTTGGTTGCTTTCTGAGTTGTGCAGATGTAAATAACTCTTCTGTTTCGGTTGCCAATATGTTTGTCGGCTCGCCAAACCGTTGATAATATGTTCTTTTGCTTTGCAACTGTAAATATTGTTACTACTACTAGATTTTGTACTGTTGCAGTGAGCTCAGACAACATGTTTCTGTTAGGTTGTTTCTCCCTCGGCTCTTTTTATACTCTCGATGTCTTTCAACTATTTACCTGGCGAAAGTGGAGTGTTGCTGACCGGTTCTTTCGTGTTCTGCAATGCATTTGCTTGGTTAATGCCTTATCAGATGGCAATCTTCTCATTTTTCTAAGTATTTATAGTTAAATTCGTCCATTTTGGAATAGAGGAGGTCAAAGTGCGGTTTGCAAATTGGCTACGTGCTCTACTTGTTTTGCATTTCTAAATGTGATCTTAACAGTAACTAGCAGATTTCCTGAAGGTTGGTCTTTTAAAACCGGCCCTTAACTTTTTTAAAAGCTCTAGAGCAAGTGTGCGAAGTCAGATACCCTAAAATTACAACCTTTATAACATTTCCTCTCGTGGTTCTCCTATGTGTGTGAACATACACTCTAATTGAACTTCATGTCATAGATAGAAACCAAACATCAAAACATAGCATAAGGTCAAAATGCATGGATAAAACATGGTAATCATCATCCAAAACTGAAGTTCAACAACAAGCAACATCATGCACATTTCTCAAACACAAAGATCATCGCATTCCGCCAGTACCACTCCCTTCTCCCAAGTGTGTGCCACTGGATTGCATCCTAGATTGCAAGATCACCTTATCTCCTAAAAGGCTATCCATTTGGATTCATCATCGTGAGCTGATTCTCCTTGTCCATCATCACAGCCGCTTCTCCTCGAGAAGAAGCCTACGCTCCTCCATGTCAACCTTGCGCTTCTCATTCTCTTTCATAACTTGCCACATCACCATCTTCTCTTGTTGCTTCTTATTCGCCAACGCCAACTTTGCCTGCATTGCTTGAGACGCCATCTCATTTGCATTGATTAACCCATCAATCTTGTATCTCATGGTCTCAATCTCACCATTTCTCTTGAGCATCACTTTTGCCCTCTTCCTCCCATCGGCTCGCCCCTTGCTTGACCCTAGAGTAGGACTTCCAGCTCCCCTTTCATCATAATAATCATCATCTTCTTCAATCCCCGAAAATGACGTGGTACTTGACCTTGGTTTCTTCGGTGGAGCCTCACCATTCCTCGTCTTCCACTTTCTCAGTGTTTTTGAGCGATGCCCAACAATGTGGAAGGACAAATTGTGTGCCTTTTGTCTTGACAATTTGTTTGCACCTCGCTTGAGAGTACTTGTCCTACGACACACAATTGGAAGATGATGCTTTCATTAGCAAAGATAGTTACAAAAATATGATAAACAAGTTGTGCACACATATGATAAGAGCACTCACATATTCATCAATTGCGGCATTACTAGGAGGCACATTCTCTACTTGTTGCAAACAACCTGCCCGTCCGCTACAAGACTCAAGAATCATGCACCCGAGTGACCGATTAGACGATGTCTTCACATTTTGATTGTAGCTTTACTCGATATCATGTAATGCTTTGCACCATATTGGTCCCTGGGTGACCGCATCGAATGTGACTCTCCCATGCCAAAACCAAAACTTCATCTTCATCATTTGTGTAATTTTCTTGCCTTGATGTCTTCTTCAACCTTTGAGAAGCATCAAATACATCCTCTTATACATCGAATGTGACTTATCATCGAATTCGTATTTGAATGAGTTTCTAATGGTATATTTTTTATAGCATACATATTTATTTTTGAAAACATGATCCCATAAATTACTTAATTAAAACAAGTTATTACAATATTTCATTACAACATACGCCGCGCAGGGCGGAACATAATTAAGAACTACACTGTCTGATCTATCACCGAAACTAAATTTCGCAATCTCATATGCCACCCAAATTTGCCCGACGGTCGATTTTAGACAGCTTAAAGTCTTCGAGAAATTCATGAAGGCCTTCACTTCCCTTTTTCAGGTCAATGAGGTTGGACCTATCAAGCGTATCATTTGCAAGAAAAGATGTCATAAAAGAACAACCAGTTTTCAAAATAACGTACCTGTGAAGAATAATACCGATATAGAAGCCGGCAAGGCAGGCCCGAAGCTCCACTTCATCCACACTAGAACAAAACCCAATAAAATCCCAAGAAGAAATATATTGACATCGTCCGAGGAGTTCCTGGCCATGACCCCCACGCTTGCAACATTGATGCACTCCATAGAGTTAGCGTCATTGATCTTTATACACTCAATATTTGGGGACCGCCACACCTCATGCTTTCGTTCATAATTAGTGTTAGCCCTTAATCCAACCCCCGTATCCTTGTTATTGGAATCCAACTGAGTCGTGAAGTGGCAGGATGAAGGATGACCAATAGCTATCCAGAAAATTAAATAGAGCCGGATATGAGTTTCAAACCCTTGCCAAAAACTAAATCATTTATTAAATGCCAAGCTCTCCAAAAGATAAATGAAATTTGATCACGTATAGTCGAATTCAGCTGATCCAGCAGAATAAGCAACCAATCCGACCCAAAAAATGTAAATAACTCTTCCCCAAGAATATTCCAAACACCCCTTGTCGGTGTCAAAACCGGCGGATCTCGGGTAGGGGGTCCCGAACTATGCGTCTAAGGCGGATGGTAACAGGAGGCAGGGGACACGATGTTTACCCAGGTTCGGGCCCTCTTAATGGAGGTAATACCATACGTCCTGCTCGATTGTTCTTGATGATATGAGTATTACAAGAGTTGATCTACCACGAGATCGTAGAGGCTAAACCCTAGAAGCTAGCCTATGGTATGATTGTATGTTTTTCTACAGACTAAACCCTCCGGTTTATATAGACACCGGAGGGGGCTAGGGTTACACAAGGTCGGTTACAAGGGAGGAGATCTACATATCCGTATTGCCTAGCTTGCCTTCCACGCCAAGAAGAGTCCCATCCGGACACGGGACGAAGTCTTCAATCTTGTATCTTCATAGTCCAACAGTCCGGCCAAAGGATATAGTCCGGCTATCCGGAGACCCCCTTATCTAGGACTCCCTCAGTAGCCCCTGAACCAGGCTTCAATGAAAATGAGTCCGGCACACAGTTTTGCCTTCGGCACTACAAGGAGGGTTCCTCCTCTGAATACTTCCATGGAAGATTTTGAACACAAGGATAGTGTCCGGCCCTGCAAAATAATTTCCACATACCACCGTAGAGAGAATAATATTTTCACAAATCTAATATGCTGACGTGTTTTGACAGCACGACGTTACATCATGGCCCGGTCATTATTCGAACCATTTTTCTCAACCAGCACCGCACATATCGCGAGGCGGTTTTCTTGACACGTCTTGTCGAAGCAGACTGTGTCCCCCTTATTATGGGATTCTCATCAATACGGACGTGGGTAACCCACTCGTGCCCATTGGTATGACTCCTCGATTTTAGGAGAGTCCAAAACGGCCGCGAGGAGGACGCTTGACATTCACTCTCTTTATAAAGAGGCCAAGACCTGTCCCTTTTCCTCTCGCGCTCAATTGAATCCTTCCCCCACCTCGAGTTCTAACACCCCAGGCTCAGGTCAAGCGCTTCGGACCTTCAACCATGTCCAGATCCAACCTCCAAGGTCGGTGGATGCCTTCCTCGGTCACAGAGGAGGACATCAAGAAGCTGAGAGGGGCCAGATATCTGACCGCCGAAATTTCGCACAGGATGCCCGCCCGAGGGCAGGTCATCCCCACTCCCGAACCCAACGAGAGTGTTGTTTTCGTCTCTCACTTCTTTCGAGGATTAGGCCTCACTCTGGATCCCTTTGTTAGGGGACTCATGTTCTATTATGGGCTGGATTTCCACGATCTGGCCCCGGATTCCCTCCTTCACATCTCGTCGTTCATCCTCGTGTGTGAGGCCTTCCTCCGCATTACCCCTCACTTCGGCTTGTGGCTCAAGACCTTCAATGTGAAGCCGAAGATGATCGAGGGGCGGCACGCAGAGTGCGGAGGTGCCGTAATAAGCAAAAGCGCTGATGCTCCATGGCCATAGGGTTCCTTCCCAGAGGTGTCCAGTTTGTGGCAGCGGGAGTGGTTTTATATCACAGCTCCCTGAAGTGCCAAGTGGGCAGCCGTCCCTGTCTTTCGCTCGGGCCCCCCACCACAACTGACGTCATGGATCAGCGAGGGGCTAAACTGGGGTCCAGTAAAGGATGTGCCGATATTGCAGAGCCACATCCGAGATCTCATTGAGAGAGACGTCAACCTGGTCACGGTGATGCATGTCATGCTAGTTCGCTAGGTCCCGCCTTGCAAACGTAGACCTCTCCATTTGTGGGAGTTCAACCCGGAGGGACCGCGAATCATTCAGCACTTCCTCGGCATGACGCTCGATGAGATGTACAAGTTGTTCTTCAGACCACAAATAGTGTCCGGACACCACCGAGGATGCTGGTCTGAGCTGTAATCGCCCGGATACCCAAGTAAGTAATTCCATGGCCGAACACGCTGTTCCTCTTATTTATCATAACATCATTCTGAAAAGTCGCTCTTTGACCAGGACTGGATAACAAAGGCGAAGATGATCAGGTGTCCGCCCCCCTTCCCGAGGGCTTGGCCAATCCAATACTAGACAGAATGCTGGAGCCGGCGCCTTATCAGGTGCCCTCGAAGGAAGATAAAGGGGGGAATAAAGAGGCCGAAAGCGAGCCTCACTCATTACTTGTCCCAACTGGGGGAATGAGCGCCTCCGCGAAGGAGGATAACCAGGGAGAAGAGTACTTAGTAGTGAAAATATCCTACCTTACTTTTGAAGACAATAACCGAAGCTTATATCTTGTAGTTCAGATCGTAGCCCTTCTCGACAGAGTTCGTCTTTGGGGGACCTTCTTCCGAAGATGATGGAGAGCGAAACACCTCCCCCTGCCACCCCGCCTCATGAGGCGGGCGACCCTGAAGTGTCATCGCGGAGGGTTTCTCCTGATCCTCCAAGGCCAGGCGGTAATTCCTTGGCCACCCGGAGTCCTCAATATTCGGCTCTTAAAGAGAGCAACAGAAAAAGTCCGAAACCGTATAGTATGCGGTCGGACGTACTGAAGGATCTTCTGGAGCAAGCGGCCATCTCAGAAGCACATTGTACGCTAATGAGTATGGTAGTTGAAAGGATTTCATCCGCTGAAAGCGGATTACATGAAGCTTTTATGAGTCTACTGAAAGGCTTTGAGGTACGTGAAATAGTGTATGTTTTTGACGGTACGGCACACATTAGGTGTGCCCTATGCAGACAGTAGCCCCTGAGACTCTGGTTGTCGTTGAAAACGGAGGCAAACAGAGGATCATAGTCCCAGGTAATAACCAGACCGCCTTTATGTGCAGGTGGCTGAAGCTCCGGTGGGTAGCCGGACTGATGGGTTTGCCGAGCTAAAGCGGCAACTTGATGCAGCAGATGCCGACATCATTCTTGTCAACAAGCGGCTTGACGAGGCACAGGGTAAGTGATTTCTCCGGTGATCAACACATAGTAAGAGGAGCATGATGCCAATATCTTTAATATGTTGTGACTGCAGATGGAGCTGCCACCGTGGAGACCCTTCGGGCGGAACTTGCCCGAGCCAAGGAGCAAGCCAGAAATAGCGATGCGGCCGCTCTAAAGGCGGTCGAAGAGCTGACGGCCGAACAGGCCGCACATTGCCAGAGCAAGGAAAGAATGGCCAAGATGGCCGTTGAGTTGAAAGATGCCGCCGACCGTTACCATCTTCTTGAAGAAAAAAACCATGCGAAGGCGATGGACCTGGAGAAGGCCATGGTAGCATCCAAGGAAGCCCGTTCCAAAATACGAGCGACGAAGGAGGAGCTGCATCAAGCTGGAGATATCGCAGCTGGGAAGCCCTTTTTGTTGCGGACTAAGTTCAGATATCTGAAGTATGCACCTCTTGATCAACTATGGAGTTCTGCGGACGCCTACGTGGATTTGGCGGCAAGTGCTGCTGATGCGGCCGAGTACTTCAAGGATTAAAAATATCGCGAAGTGGAAAAGCTGTTCTGGTCACAGTTCCATGCTCCAGTGCGTCCTCTGCTGTTGAATGAGCAAATGGCCGAGTGGGCCGAGCTCCATAGGTTGTCCGGACTTGCCATGAGGTCTGTTGTGGATCATCTGTGGCTGGGAGGGCCAAGGTCGAATAGTTACTTTAGTTTAGTGCAACAATTCCTTGGTGCCGTGCCGCACATCGATGCTATGAAGAGGTCGGCGTGCATAGAGGGTGCGCGGATGGCCTTTGCCCGTGTCAAGACATACTAGGCGGAGATGGAGGCCACCACTGTTGCAACACAGGGTTCGGCCGTGGGCCGAGTGGCTGCCGAGCACTACTTTGAAGTTCTTGAAGGCGCTCGTTCGATAGAGGCTCAGTGCTCGAAGAATATTATGTTCTAGTGACATGTACTCCCATTGTAAAAACAATGTTTTATTGAGCTATCAAGGCTATATTTATACTTTTGCCTGAAAGTATTATGATGCCTCCTGTGCGGCCATTTATGTAGATATGTATATAATCTGAAAGTTTGCAGTCGTCGGCTTTCGCCCCCACGCATATAATGCGGGGGTGTTCGCAAAAACGTGTATTCACACTTGATCCAACGTCTTGGTCCATTAAGGAGGTGGTAGCGCAACGAACGAGGCAATCAGACTATATTGCTTTAACACTTTCACTTAGCCATAGGAGTTTGACTGTGGGGCTACTATACAGCCCCTGGTACTTCTGCGCTCGTCCGAATACGGGGCGCGTATGTACATGACCAGGAAACGGCCCTTCGTTAATGCGGAGGAATCCCGAAGATTCCATTGAGTCATCGAGTGGCTGACCAGTCTCGCGCTTTATCATGACAATCAGTTTTCGGCTTTCTCTACTGAGGTGGTCATCCGGATGAACCAGGGCACAATCACAGTAGTTCTCCCAGTGCTACCTTAGCCGATATAGCGGAACGTAAGGTACCAAAACATGGGAGTCGGGCGAACCCAACATTTGACCAAAGACATGATTCAGAGCTGATGCATATAAGGCCAAACTCGCG
Source organism: Triticum urartu (assembly GCF_056163025.1). NCBI lineage: Eukaryota > Viridiplantae > Streptophyta > Magnoliopsida > Poales > Poaceae > Triticum > Triticum urartu. The sequence goes on from NC_141879.1 coordinate 189,929,995, forward strand.
ACGCCGAACACTCCCTAAGGTATTCGGTCTTTATAACACATGCCGGGCTGAACAATGCCCTTAATAATAGACCCCGGGTGTCCAGGTACATGCAATATCCTGACGTGGCCACATGCCAATACGTCGGCATCCTTCTCGGTTGTATTGAGTATCCGGAGGATGTGAACAACAAGAGACAGTAAAAAAGGCTTACGCAGGGTCTTAATCTAAAAAGAAACCTTCGAGCGGGTCCCTGCTGCATGTCTGCGCCTGTGTCTCCGTTGTGCCGTGTCCTGGACGGGTGTAGCACGATTGTCATCTGTAAAAGAGAAGAACTTAGGTGAAAGTCGCCATGCCAAAAAATTGGTTATTATCAATAAACCATTAAAATTCAAGATAAGTCAAGTTGAGCCGGACTAGCCTTGATTACACGCGGGAATCCCCTGGTACCATCTAGGAGGGCTTGATCATCAAACCAATCTCATGTATACATAGTGGTGCATCGGACTCGTCTAACCGTGTCCGTGGTCTTGATGACCTATCATTTTTTCTGGTTGGTGAGGCCGTCTAGTGCTCGGTGGCTAAAGCCACCGCACATTCTTCCGTGCGTAGAGCACGCTCAGTATTTCTGCTAACTGTGATGGTGCCACATGGACTGGGCATCTTAAGCTTGACAGAAGCGTAATGCGGGATTGAATTAAAACGAGCGAAAGCCGCTCTTCCGAGTAGTGCCTGATAGCCACTTCGGAATGGAGCGATGTAGAAATTTAACCTTTCGCTTCGGAAGTTGTCGGAAGAACCGAATACAACCTCTAGTAGTAGAGAGCCCGTGCAGCGGGCCTCTAGGCCTGGTATTACTCCCTTGAAGGTAGTAGTACTGTGGCTTATTTTTGTCGGGTCTATCCCCATTTTGCGGGCTGTGTCCTGATATATGAGATTTAGACCACTGCCGCCGTCCACGAGGACTCGTGTGAGATGGTATCCGTTTATTATTGGGTCTAACACCAAGGCAGCCAATCCTTCGTGCCGGATGCTTGTCGCGTGATCCCCGCGATCAAAAGTGATCGGGCAGGCCAACCAGGGGTTGAACCTAGGGGTGACGGGCTCTATGGCACGTGTGTCTCGGAGTGCATGTTTGCTTCTCCTCTTCGTCACATGGATCATGTTGACTGTTTTAACCTCAGGTGGGAATTTTTTCTGTCCTCCAGTGCTTTGCCGGCGAGGCTCGTCCTCGTCTTCGCTTGGTGTCTCCCCCCTTGTGTTCGGCGTTTAGCTTACCTGCCTGCTTGAAGACCCAGCATTCTCTGTGGGTGTGATTTGCAGGTTTATTGGGGGTGCCATGAATCTGACATAGTTTGTCAAGAATCTTGTTTAGGCCAGACGGTCCTTTGAAAGGCCTTTTCCGTTGACCTGGTCGAGAGCCCCTGAATCCGGCGTTTACCGCCGTATTATCTGGGCTATCTTCTTTATTTCGACGCTTGCTTTTGTTGCGTCGTGGTTTTCCATTGCCATCCCTGACTTCGGATGTGCTTGGGTCGCTGGTGCTACTGCGGGCTAACCAGCTGTCTTCGCCCACGCAAAAGCGGGTCATGAGGCTTGTTAGGGCTGCCATTGTTCTCGGTTTTTCTTGGCCGAGGTGTCTGATGAGCCATTCGTCTCGGACGCTATGTTTGAAAGCTGCTAAGGCTTCGGCGTCCGGACAGTCGACGATTTGGTTCTTCTTGGTGAGAAACCTGTTCCAAAGCTTTCGGGTGGACTCTCCGGACTGTTGAATTATATGACTTAAATCGTCTGCATCCGGAGGTCGGACGTAGGTCCCTTGAAAATTGGCCAGAAAAGCGTCCTCAAACTCCTCCCAACTTCCAATTGAGTTTTCGGGGAGGCTTTTCAGCCAATGCCGAGCTGGTCCTTTAAGATTGAGGGGCAAGTATTTAATGGCATGGAGATCGTCTCCGCGAGCCATATGGATATGGAGGATGAAGTCCTCAATCTAGACCCCAGGGTCTGTGGTCCCGTCGTACGCCTCTATGTTCACTGGTTTGAATCCTTCTGGGAATTCGTGGTCCAGCACCTCATCGGTGAAACATAGGGGGTGTGCAGCACCCCTGTACTTGGATGTACCATGGCGTTCGGATGGTTGTGGTATTTGGTTTTGATTTTGTGCCGGAGCACGCTTCCTAGATCCATAGATGGATCTGGTTATACCAGATTTTTGGCGCAAGTCCTCACGTACATCATGTGTTGACTTATGTGTGTATTTGTTATCCGCTCTATCGCGGTCACAAGCTGGTGGATCCGGCCGGTTGGCCGTTTCATTTTTTGGCTGTGTGGGCTCTAAGGCCTCGTTGTCGAATTCAGGTAACAGCCTGCGCTTTGGATAGCTCTTTGTGTGGTAACTTCCACCATACTTTGCTTCGTTATCGAGCACTTTGTTCCACCTGCTGTTGAGTGTATTTTGTGCGGCCTTAAGCCTTTGCTTCTGCTTCTTCAGACTCCTCGCTGTGGAAATAAGCCTTCTATGGAGGTTCTCTTGCTCCAAGTGCGTTTCCGGGATGACGTGTGCATCTTCGTCCGGACTGTTTTCCTCCCCAGAGGGGGTTTGATGAGGTTTATACTCGGCGTCGCCGTGTTCGGACGTCGGATCCATACTATGTTCGCCGCTTGCAGCTTCATCGTGCTCTGCCACCAGGGCAATATGGTCGTCGTTTCCTCTGGAGTCGACTGGAGTGTTATTTTCTCTTGCGTTGTTATCGCTGCTTTTGCTATGGCGGGGCTTAGGGCGGCGCCGCTGACGTCGGCGCTTGGGTTGCTTCTTGGAGGGGCCATCCTCCGCTGTCCCTTCGCCATTGCCTTCTTTGGGTGTATCCACCATGTATATGTCATGTGATGAAGTGGCTGTCCGGCGCCCTGTGGGCGCTGGTTCCTGTTCATCTCCTGCATCTTCGTCCATGTCGTCGATGTCTTCAGAGTCGAAGTTGAGCATGTTGGTTAAGTCATCGACAGTGGCTACTAAGTGGGTGGTGGGCGGGCAGCGAATTTCTTCGTCGTCCATATCCCATTCTAGCCGGACATAGTTCGGCCAGGCTTCTCTTGACAAGGAGAGAGACTTTAATGAATTTAGCACATCGCCGAGAGGCGAGTGCTAAAAGATATCCGCGGAGGTGAACTCCATGATCGGCGCCCAGTCGGATTCGATGGGCACAGATGCGGGCGGCTCGGAGTCCGTGGCCGGGGACGAATCCAGTGGTTTGGCGACACGGTTCTCGTAAGGGGTGAAGTCAGTATCCGGCCCCATCGCCACTGAGAGTGCGGCCTCCATGCCGGGGTCTATCCCTCCGCCCTTGGATGGCGCAATTTGCTCCGGATTGAAGGCCGGAGTAGTTGCAGATGTGATCTCCCGAACACTGTCCGACGACAGAGTTACGTCGTGCTCGTTGTGACTGTGCGGCGCACCTGACACGGGCTCGAATCTGTCGAAGATCAAGTCTCCGCGGATGTCGGCAGTGTAGTTTAAGTTTTCGAATCTGACCTGATGGCTAGGGGCGTAGCTCTCGATCTGCTCCAGATGGCCAAGCGAATTGGCCCGCAGTGCGAAGCCGCCGAATACAAAGATCTGTCCGGGGAGGTAAACCTCACCCTGGACCGCATCGCTACCGATGATCGAAGGAGCCATCAAGCCTTATGGTGACGACACCGTGGAACTCTCAATGAAAGCACCAATGTCGGTGTCAAAACCGGCGGATCTCGGGTAGGGGGTCCCGAAATGTGCGTCTAAGGAGGATGGTAACAGGAGGCAGGGGACACGATGTTTAACCAGGTTCGGGCCCTCTTAATGGAGGTAATACCCTATTTCCTACTCGATTGTTCTTGATGATATAAGTATTACAAGAGTTGATCTACCACGAGATCGTAGTGGCTAAACCCTAGAAGCTAGCCTATGGTATGATTGTATGTTTTTCTACGGACTAAACCCTCCGGTTTATATAGACACCGGAGGGGGCTAGGGTTACACAAGGTCGGTTACAAGGGAGGAGATCTACATATCCGTATTGCCAAGCTTGCCTTCCACGCCAAGGAGAGTCCCATCCGGACATGGGACGAAGTCTTCGATCTTGTATCTTCATAGTCCAACAGTCCGACCAAAGGATATAGTCCGGCTGTCCGGAGACCCCCTAATCCAGGACTCCCTCAGTAGCCCCTGAACTAGGCTTCAATGACGATGAGTCCGGCGCGCAGATTTGTCTTCGGCATTGCAAGGCGGGTTCTTCCTCCGAATACTCCATATAAGATTTTGAACACAAGGATAGTGTCCGGCTCTGCAGAACAAGTTCCACATACCACCGTAGAGAGAATGATATTACCACAAATCTATTCTACTAATACGTTTAGCAACATGACATCATGCCATGGCCCGGTCATTATTCGAACCATTTTTCTCAACCAGCACTGCACATATCGCGAGGCGGTTTTCTTGACACGTCTTGTCGAAGCAGAGATCGTGTCCCCCTTATTACGGGATTCTCATCAGTACGGACATGGGTAACCCAATCGTGCCCGTTGGTATGACTCCTCGATTTTAGGCAAGTTCCAAACGGCCACGAGGAGGACGCTTGATATTCACCCTCTTTATAAATAGGCCAAGGCATGTCCTTTTTTCCCTCTCATACTCAATCGAATCCTTCCCCCGCCTCGAGTTCCAACACCCAAGGCTCAGGTCAGGTGCTTCGGACCTTCAACCATGTCCGGATCCAACCTTCAAGGTCGGTGGATGCCTTCCTCTGTCACAGAGGAAGACATAAAGAAGCTAAGAGAGGCCAGGTATTTGACCATCGAAATCTCGCACAGGCTGCCTGCTCGAGGGCAGGTCATTCCCACTCCCGAACCCGACGAGAGCATTGTATTCATCTCTCACTTCCTCCGAGGGCTAGGCCTTGCTCTAGATCCCTTTGTCAGAGGGCTCATGTTCTATTATGGGTTGGACTTCCATGACCTGGCCTCGGATTCCATCCTTCACATCTCGTCGTTCATTGTTGTGTGTGAGGCCTTCCTCCGCATTACCCCACACTTCGGCCTATGGCTCAAAACTTTCAATGTGAAGCCGAAGATGATTGGGGGGGCGACACGCAGAGTGCGGAGGTGCCGTACTAAGCAAAGGCGCTAATGTTCCATGCCCAGAGGGTTCCTTCCCAGAGGTGTCCAGTTTATGGCAACGGGAGTGGTTTTATATCACAGCTCCCCGGAGTACCAAGTGGGTAGCCGTCCTTGCCTTTCGCTCGGCCCCCCCCACCACAACTGACGTCATGGATCAACAAGGGGCTGGACTGGGGCCAGTAAATGATGTGTCGATATTGCAGAGTCGCATCCGTGATCTCCTTGAGAGATATGTCAGTCTGGTCACGGTAATGCAAGTCATGCTAGTTCGTCGAGTCCCGCCTTGCAAACGTCGACCCCTCTGTATGTGGGAGTTCAACCGGGAAGGACCTCGAACTATTCATCACTTCCTCGGCATGACGCTCGAAGAGATGTACACATTGTTCTTCGGACCACAAATAAAATGTCCGGACACCACCGAGGACGCGGGTCTGAGCTGTAATCGCCCAGATACCCAAGTAAGTAATCCCGTGGCCGAACATGCTGTCTTTTTATTTATCATAACATCATTCTGAAAAGTTGCTCTTTGACCAGGACTGGGTAACAAAGGCGAAGATGATCAGGTGTTCGACCCCCCTTTCCGAAGGATCGGCCAATCCAGTACTAGCCAGAATGCTCGAGCCGGCGCCTTATCAGGCGCCCTCAGGGGAAGATAAAGGGGGAAATAAAGAGGCTGAAAGCAGGCCTCACTCCTTATTCATCCAAAACGGGGTGAGGGAGTCCTGGATTAGGGGGTCTCTGGACAGCCGGACTATATCCTTTGGCTGGGCTGCTGGACTATGAAGATACGAGATTGAAGACTTCGTCCCGTGTCCGGATGGGACTCTACTTGGCGTGGAAGGCAAGCTAGGCAATACGGATATACATATCTCCTCCTTTGTAACCGACCTTGTGTAACCCTAGCCTCCTCCGGTGTCTATATAAACCGGAGGGTTTTAGTTCGTAGGACAACATACAATCATACGATAGGCTAGCTTCTAGGGTTTAGCCTATCTGATCTCGTGGTAGATCAACTCTTGTACTACTCATATTATCAAGAATAATCAAGCAGGACGTAGGGTTTTACCTCCATCAAGAGGGCCCGAACTTGGGTAAAACGTCGTGTCCCCTGCCTCCTGTTACCATCCGCCTTAGACGCACAGTTCGGGACCCCCTACCCGAGATCCGCCGGTTTTGACACCGACATTGGTGCTTTCATTGAGAGTTCCTCTATGTCGTCATCATTAGGCTTGATGGCTCCTTCAATCATCGATAGCGATGCAGTCCAGGGTGAGACTTTTCTCCCCGGACAGATCTCTGTATTCGGCGGCTCCGCACTGCGGGCCAACTCGCTTGGCCATCTGGAGCAGATCGAGAGCTACGCCCCTGGCTATCAGGTCAGATTTCGAAACTTAAACTACACAGCCGACATCCACAGAGACTTGATCTTCGACGGATTCGAGCCCTTGCCGAGTGCGCCGCACGGTCACGATGAGCATGATTTAGCTCTACCATCGGACAGTGTTCGGGAGATCGCACCGGCGACCGCCCCGACCCTCAATTCGGAGCCAATTGCGCCATCCAGGGACGGGTGGATAGACCCCGCCACGGAGGCTGCATTTTCATCGGCGATCCAGCCGAGTATCGACCTTACCCTTCACGAGAGCCGTGGCGCCAAACTACCGGATTCTTCCCCGGCCACGGACTCCGAACTGCCTGCGCCTGTGCCTATCGGATCCGACTGGGCGCCGATCATGGAGTTCACCTCCGCGGATATCTTTCAGCACTCGCCCTTCGGTGACATACTGAGCTCATTAAGGTCTTTCTCCCTGTCAGGAGAGTCCTGGCCGAACTATGTTCGGCAAGATTGGGATGTGGATGATGCAGAAATTCGCTGCCCACCACCACCCACTTAGTAGCCACTGTCAACGATTTGACCGACATGCTCGACTTCAACTCTGAAGACATCGACGGTATGGCCGATGATGCAAGAGACGAATAGGAACCACTGCCCACAGGGCACTGGACGCCCACTTCATCATATGATGTATACATGGTGGACACACCCAAAGAAAACGACGATGAGGAACGAAAGGACGCAGCGAAGGGTTGTTCCCTCGAGAAGCAGTCAAAGCGGTGGCGTAAGCGCCACTCCAAATCCCGCCTCGGCAGAAACATTGATCATATAGACCCAGCGATAGAGCAGGGTGAACCATTGCCCGACCACGGCAACACGGAGAATCAAACCGAACAACCCGACTCCGTCGAAGATAACAGTCCGGACGACATCACACCGGACAGGCACCCGGAGCAACAGAATGCCCATCAAAGGCTTGTTGCCACTACGAGGAGTCTGAAAAAGCAGAAGCAAAGGCTCAGGGCTGCCCAAGACACACTCAGAATCAGAAGGAGTGAAGTACTCAACACTGCAGCGAAGTACGGCGGTAATCGCCACACCAAGAGCTACCCGAAGAGAAAGTTGCTACCTGAATTCGATGAGGAGGCCTTAGATCCCCCGCAACCAAAAAACAAAATGGCCATCCGGTCGGATAGACGACCTCGTGGCCAACATAGAGCGGCAAACGACGCCGCACATAAGCCAGTACGCGATCCACGTGGGGGCTCGCATCAAAAGGACGATGCAACCAGATCCATCTATGGGCCACGCAAGCGCGCTGCAGCATGCAATGCAACACAACAAACATCCCAACACCACGGTACACCCAAATACAGGGGTGCCGCACACCCCCTATGTTTCACCGATGAGGTGCTGGACCATGAATTTCCAGAGGGATTCAAACCCATAAACATAGAGGCGTACGACGGAATGACAGACCCTGGGGTCTGGATTGAGGACTACATCCTCCATATCCATATGGCTCGAGGAGACGATCTCCATGCCATCAAGTACTTACCCCTCAAGCTCAAAGGGCTAGCTCGGCACTGGCTTAAAAGCCTCCCTGAAAACTCCATTGAAAGTTGGGAAGAGCTCGAAGACGCCTTTCGGGCAAATTTTCAAGGGACCTATGTCCGACCACCGGATGCAGACGATTTAAGTCATATAACTCAACAGTCCGGAGAGTCAGCCCGAAAGCTTTGGAACAGGTTCCTCACTAAAAAGAACCAAATAGTCGACTGTCCGGACGCCGAAGCCTTATCAGCTTTCAAGCACAGCGTTCGAGACGAATGGCTTGCCAGACACCTCGACCAAGAAAAGCCGAGAACAATGGCAGCATTAACAAGCCTCATGACCCGCTTTTGCGTGGGCGAGGACAGCTGGTTAACCCGATGCAGCACCAGCGACCCAAGTACATCTGAAGTCAGGGACGGAAACGGGAAATCACGACGCAGCAAAAACAAGCGCCAGAATAAAGAAGACAACCCGAAGAGCACGGCGGTAAACGCCGGATTCAGAAGCTCTCGGCCAGGTCAGCAAAAGCTGCCCTCCAAAGGCAATAGAGACGAACTGTCCAACCTAAACAAGATTCTTGACCAAATATGTCAGATCCATAGCACCCCCGATAAACCTGCAAATCATACCCATAGAGAATGTTGGGTCTTCAAGCAGTCCGGCAAGCTCAACGCCGAACATAAGGGGCAGGATACACCAAGTGAAGATGAGGACGAGCCTCGCAAGCAAAGCACCGAGGAACAGAAGAAATTCCCACTAGAAGTCAAAACAGTAAACGTGTTACACGTGACAAAGGGGAGAAACAAAGCGGCACTCCTAGAGACACATGCCCCAGGGCCTATCACCGCGGAGTTCTGCCACTGGTCGTCCCAACCGATCACCTTCGACCATCGGGATTACTCGGCAAGTATCCGGCGTGCAGGATGGGCTGCCTTGGTATTAGACCCAATAGTTGACGGATACCACTTCACACGAGTCCTGATGGACGGCGGCAGCAGTTTAAACCTGATATATCAGGACACAGTCGCAAAATGGGGATAGACCCAAAAAAAATTAGCCGCAGTAATACTACCTTTAAAGGAGTAACGCCAGGCCAAGAGGCCCATTGCACGGGCTCCCTGCCACTAGAGGTTATATTCGGCTTTCCCGATAACTTCCGCAGTGAAAATTTAATGTTTCACATCGCTCCGTTCCAAAGTGGTTATCAAGCACTACTCGAACGCGAAGCTTTCGCTCGCTTTAACGCAATACCGCATTACGCTTCCCTCATGCTTAAGATGCCCGGTCCACGCGGCATCATTACAGTAAATGGAAAATTGAGCGCTCCTTGCGCGTGGAAGACCGTGCGGCTGCCTTGGCAGCCGCACACTAAACGACCTCACCAACTAAAGCATCTGACAGGTCGTTAAGACCACGGACGCGGTTAGACGAGTCCGGCGCAGCTATATGTAATTGATACAAGTTTGATGGCTATACCCCTATTACAATACAAGGGGCTCAACGCGCGCAAACAAGTGGCAGTTAGGCTCAACTTTACTCATCTTGAACTGTACATGGTTTCTTTAGTATAACCTACCTTTTTGCACGACAACTTGTCAACTAAGTTCCTCTCTTTTACAGATGACCATCGTGCTACACCCGTCCAGGATGCGGCACAACGGAGACACAGGCGCAGACGTGCAGCAGGGACCCATTCCAAGGATTCTTTTTAGATTAAGACCCTGCGTAAACCTTTTTTTACTGTCTCTTGTTGATACACATCCCTCAGATTCTCAGTACAATTGAGAAGGATGCTGACGTATTGGCATGTGGCCACGTCAGAATATTGCATGTACCTGGACACCAGGGGCTTATTACAAAGGGCACTGCTTAAGCCCGGTTTACACCATAAAGACCGAATACCTTAGGGAGTGTTCGGCGTCGCGAGTTTGGCCTTATATGCATCAGCTCCGAATCATGTCTTTGGTCAAATGTTGGGTTTGCCAGGCTCCTGTGTTTTGCTGCCTTACATTCCGCTCTATCGGCTAAGGCGACACCTGGAGAACTACTGCGATTGTGCCCTGGTTCATCCGGACGAGCACCTCAGTAGAGAAAGCCGAAAACTGACTGTCATGATATAGCGTGAGACTGGTCAACCACTCGATGACCTAGCGGAATCTTCGGGATTCCTCCGCCTTAACGAAGGGCCGTTCCCGGCCAGGCATGTACGCACCCCGAATTCAGATGAGTGCAGAGCCACCAGGGGCTATATAGTAGCCCCACTGTCAAACTCCTCTGGCTAAGTGAAAGTGTTAAAGCATTATAGTCTGATTGCCTAGTTCGATGCGCTATCACCTCCTTAATGGACCAAGACGTTGGATCAAGTGTGAACATGCGTCTTCTGTGAACACCCCCGCATTATATGCGTGGGGGCTGAAGCCGACGACTGCCATCTTTCAGGTTATATACATATATACATAAACGGCCGCACATGAGGCATCATAGTTGAGGGAGTCCTGGATTAGGGGGTCTCCGGACAGCCGGACTATCTCCATTGGCTGGACTGTTAGACTATGAAGATACAAGATTGAAGACTTCATCTCGTGTCCGGATGGGACTCTACTTGGCGTGGAAGGCAAGCTAGGCAATACGTATATGGATATCTCCTCCTTTGTAACCGACCTTGTGTAACCCTAACCCTCTCCGGTCTCTATATAAACCGAAGGGTTTTAGTCTGTAGGACAACAATCACAACATACAATCATACCATAGGCTAGCTTCTAGGGTTTAGCCTCTCTGATCTCGTGGTAGATCTACTCTTGTACTACCCATATCATCAATATTAATCAAGCATGACGTAGGGTTTTATCTCCATCAAGAGGGCCCGAACCTGGGTAAAACATCGTGTCCCCTGCCTCCTGTTACCATCTGTCCTAGACGCACAGTTCGGGACCCCCTACCCGAGATCCGCCGGTTTTGACACCGACATTGGTGCTTTCACTGAGAGTTCCTCTGTGTCGTCGCCGTTAGGCTTGATGGCTCCTACTATCATCGATAGCGATGCCGTCCAGGGTGAGACTTTTCTCCCCGGATAGATCTTCGTATTCGGCGGCTTTGCACTGCGGGCTAATTCGCTTGGCCATCTGGAGCAGATTAAAAGCTACGCCCCTGGCCATCAGGTCAGATTTGGAAGTTTGAACTACACGGACGACATCCGCGGAGACTTGATCTTCGACGGATTCGAGCCACAACCGGGCTCGCCGCACTGTCGCGATGGGTATGACCTAGCTCTGCCGCCGAACAGTACCCCAGAGGCCGCGCACGCATCGGCTCCGACCCCTAGCTCGGAGCAAGCTGCGCCAATCGAGGACGGATGGTTAGACACCGCCTCAGGGGCTGCAGTCTCGACGGTGATCGAGCCAAACACCAGCATAATCCTCTGCGCAGCCCATGACTCCAAGGTGCCGGACTCTTTTCTGACTCTGAACCATCCGCGCCCCTGCCAATCGAATCCGATTGGGCGCCGATCATGGAATTCACCGCCGCGGATATCTTTCAACACTCGCCCTTCGGCGACGTTCTGAATTCACTAAAGTCTCTCTCCTTGTCAGGAGAGCCCTGGCCGGACTATGGCCAACAGGATTGGGATGCGGAAGACGAAGAAATTCGACGCCCACCCACCACCCACTTCGTGGCCACCGTCGATGATTTAACCGACATGCTCGACTTCGACTCCGAAGACATCGACGGTATGGACGACGATGTAGGAGACGAACATGAGGCAGCGCCTATAGGGCACTGGAAAGCCACCTCTGTTGGAAATATGCCCTAGAGGCAATAATAAATTGGTTATTATTATATTTCCTTGTTCATGATAATCGTTTATTATCCATGCTAGAATTGTATTGATAGGAAACTCATATACATGTGTGGATACATAGACAACAACATGTCCCTAGTAAGCCTCTAGTTGACTAGCTCGTTGATCAATAGATGGTTACGGTTTCCTGACCATGGACATTGGATGTCGTTGATAATGGGATCACATCATTAGGAGAATGATGTGATGGACAAGACCCAATCCTAAGCCTAGCACAAAGATCGTGTAGTTCGTATGCTAAAGCTTTTCTAATGTCAAGTGTCATTTCCTTAGACCATGAGATTGTGCAACTCCCAGATACCGTAGGAGTGCTTTGGGTGTGGCAAACGTCACAACGTAATTGGGTGGCTATAAAGGTACACTACAGGTATCTCCGAAAGTGTCTGTTGGGTTGGCACGAATCGAGACTGGGATTTGTCACTCCGTGTAAACGGAGAGGTATCTCTGGGACCACTCGGTAGGACATCATCATAATGTGCACAATGTGATCAAGGAGTTGATCACGGGATGATGTGTTACGGAACGAGTAAAGAGACTTGCCGGTAACGAGATTGAACAAGGTATTGCGATACCGACGATCGAATCTCGGGCAAGTATCGTACCGATAGACAAAGGGAATTGTATACGGGATTGACTGAATCCTTGACATCGTGGTTCATCCGATGAGATCATCGTGGAGCATGTGAGAGCCAACATGTGTATCCAGATCCCGCTGTTGGTTATTGATCGGAGAGTTGTCTCGGTCATGTCTGCATGGTTCCCGAACCCGTAGGGTCTACACACTTAAGGTTCGATGACGCTAGGGTTATAGGGAAAGTATGTACGCGGTTACCGAATGTTGTTTGGAGTCCCGGATGAGATCCCGGACGTCACGAGGAGTTCCGGAATGGTCCGGAGGTAAATATTGATATATAGGAAGTATGGTTTTGGCCACCGGAAGTGTTCGGGGCATCACCGGTAGTGTACCGGGACCACCGGAGGGGTCCGGGGGTCCACCAGGTGGGGCCACCAGCCCTGGAGGCCTACATGGGCCAATAGTGGGAAAGGGACCAGCCCCTAGGTGGGCTGGGGCACCTCCCACCAAGGCCCAAGGTGCCTCCAAGAGGGGAAGGGGGCAAACCCTAGGGCACATGGGCCCTAAGGCCCACCCCAGGTGCGCCTCCCCCTCTCCCCCTTGTGGCCGCCACCCAGATGGGATCTGGGGGCTGCCGCCACCCCTAGGGAGGGAACCCTAGGTGGGGGCGCAGCCCCTCCCCTTCCCCTATATATACTTGAGGTTTGGGGCTGCCCAACACACGTGATTTGCTCTCCCTGTTGGCGCAGCCCTACCTCTCTCCCTCCTCATCTCTCGTAGTGCTTGGCGAAGCCCTGCTGGAGTCCCGCGCTCCTCCTCCACCACCACACCGTCGTGCTGCTGCTGGATGGAGTCTTCCCCAACCTCTCCTTCTCCCCTTGCTGGATCAAGGCGTAGGAGACGTCACCGGGCTGTATGTGTGTTGAACACGGAGGTGCCGTCCGTTCGGCACTAGGATCATCGGTGATTTGGATCACGACGAGTACGACTCCATCAACCCCGTTCACTTGAATGCTTCCGCTTAGCGATCTACAAGGGTATGTAGATGCACTCTCCTTCCCCTCGTTGCTAGATTACTCCATAGATTGATCTTGGTGATGTGTAGAAAATTTTGAATTTCTGCTACGTTCCCCAACAGTGGTATCAGAGCTAGGTCTATGCGTAGTTTCTATGCACGAGTAGAACACAAAGCAGTTGTGGGCGTCGATATTGTCAATTTACTTGCCGTTACTAGTCTTATCTTGATTCGGCGGCATCATGGGATGAAGCGGCCCGGACCGACCTTACACGTACTCTTATGTGAGACTGGTTCCACCGACTGACATGCACTAGTTGCATAATGTGGCTAGCGGGTGTCTGTCTCTCCCACTTTAGTCGGATCGGATTCGATGAAAAGGGTCCTTATGAAGGGTAAATAGAAATTGGCATATCACGTTGTGGTTTTGGCGTAGGTAAGAAACGTTCTTGCTAGAAACCTATAGCAGCCATGTAAAAACTTGCAACAACAATTAGAGGACGTCTAACTTGTTTTTGCAGCATATGCCTTGCGATGTGATATGGCCAAAAGGATGTGATGAATGATATATGTGATGTATGAGATTGATCATGTTCTTGTAATAGGAATCACGACTTGCATGTCGATGAGTATGACAACCGGCAGGAGCCATAGGAGTTGTCTTAATTTATTTATGACCTGCGTGTCAACTTAAACGTCATGTAATTACTTTACTTTATTGCTAAAGCGTTAGCCATAGTAGTAGAAGTAATAGATGACGAGACAACTTCAAGAAGACACGATGATTGACATCATGGTGTCATGCCGGTGACAACGATGATCATGGAGCCCCGAAGATGGAGATTGAAAGGAGCAAAATGATATTGGCCATATCATGTCACTATTTGATTGCATGTGATGTTTATCATGTTTTACATCTTATTTGCTTAGAACGACGGTAGCTTAAATAAGATGATCCCTCACTAAAATTTCAAGAAAGGTGTTCCCCCTAACTGTGCACCGTTGTGAAGGTTCGTTGTTTCAAAGCACCACGTGATGATCGGGTGTGATAGATTCTAACGTTCGAATACAACGGGTGTAAGCCAGATTTACACAGCAGAAACACTTAGGTTGACTTGACGAGCCTAGCATGTACAGACATGGCCTCGGAACACAGAAGACCAAAAGGTCGAGCATGAGTCGTATAGGAGATATGATCAACATGAAGATGTTCACCGATGTTGACTAGTCCGTCTCACGTCATGATCGGACACGGCCTAGTTGACTCGGATCATGTTTCACTTAGATGACTAGAGGGATGTCTATCTAAGTGGGAGTTCATTAAATGAACTCAATTACCATGAACATAGTCTAAATTGTCTTTGCAAATATGTTGTAGATAAATAGCTCACGCTGTAGCTCCCTGTTTCAATATGTTCCTAGAGAAAGACCAAGTTGAAAGATATTGTAAGCACTGATGCGGACTAGTTCCGTAGTCCGAGGAGTGTCCTCACTGCTACACAGAAGGCTTACGTCTTTGATGCACCGCTCGATGTGCAAACCCCTACAACGTCGCCTGTGGATGTTGTGAACACCTGACAGACACATCCTGATGACTACTTGATAGTTTAGTGCACCATACTTTACGGCTTAGAATCGGGATTCCAATGACATTTTGAACGCCATAGAACATATGAGATGTTCCAAGAGCTGAAATTGGGATTTCAGGCTCATGCCCGTGTTGAGAGGTGTGAGACCTCTGACAAGTTCTTTTGCCAACAAGATGGAGGAGAATAGCTCAGCTAGTGAGCATGTTCTCAGAATGTCTGGGTGCTACAATCACTTAAATCAAGTGGGAGTTAAACTTCCAGATAAGATAGTGATTGATAGAGTTCTCTAGACACTATCACTAAGCTACTAGATCTTCGTGATGAACTATGACATGCAAGGGATGGAGTTGATCCCGGAGCTGTTTGCGGTGCTTAAGACCGCAAAAGGTAGAAATCAAGAAGGAGCATCAAGTGTTGATGGTTTAACAAGACCACTGGTTTCAAGAAGGGCAAGGGCTAGAAGGGAAACTTCATGGATGGCAAACCAGTTGCCGCTCCAGTGAAGGAACCCAAGGTTGAACCCAAACCCAAGACTGAGTGCTTCTATTGTAAGGGGAACGGTCACTAGTAGCGGAATTACCCCAAATGCATGTAGATAAGAAGGCTGGCAACTTCAACAAAGTATATACGTGTTATTAATGTGTACCTCGCTAGTACTCCTGGTAGCACCTGGGTATTGGATACCGGTTCAGTTGCTATTACTGGTGACTTGAAGCAAAATCTACGGACTAAACGGAGACTGGCTAAGGGCGAGGTGACGATGTGTGTTGGAAGTGTTTCCAAAGTTGATGAGATCACCATCGCACGCTCCATCTGCCTTCGGGATTAGTATTGAACCTAGATAAATGTTATCAGGTGTCTACATTGAGCATGAATATGATTAGATCATGTTCATTGCAATACGGTCATTCATTTAAGTTAGAGAATAATGGTTATTCTGTTTACATGAATAATACCTTTCATGGTCATGCACCCTATGTGAATGGTTCATTGAATCTCAGTCGTGGTAATACACATGTTCACGCCAAAAGATGTAGAGTTAATAATGATAGTACCACTTTCTCGTGGCACTACCGCTTAAGTCATATTGGCGTAAGATGCATGAAGAAACTCCATGTCGATGGATGTTTGGAGTCAATTGATTTTGAATCACTTGACACATGCGAGCCATGCCTCATGGGCAGGATGACTAAGACCCCGTTTTCAGGTACAATGAAACGGGCAAGTGACTTGTTGGAGATCATGCATGCTAATGCATGTGATCCAATGAGAATTGAAGCGTGCAGTGGATATCGCTATTTTCTCATCTTCACTGACGATTTGAGTAGATATAGGTATATCTACTTAATGAAGCACAAGTCTGAAACATTTGAAAAGTTCAAGCGATTTCAGAGTGAAGTTAAGAATCATCATAAAAATAAGATCATGTTCCTACGATCTGATCAAAAGGGGATTTTCTGAGTTATGATTTTGGCAATCACTTAAGACATTGTGGAATTGTTTCACAGTTGAAGCCACCTGGAACACCACAAGGTAATGGTGTATCCGGACGTCGTAATCGAACACTATGAGATATGGTGCGATCTATGATGTCTCTTATCAATCTACCGTTTTCATTTTGAGGTTATGCGTTAGAGATAGCTGCATTCACTTTAGATAGGACACCATCTAAGTCCGTTGAGATGATGTCATAAGAACATTGGTTTGGCAAGAAACCAAAGTTGTCGTTTCTTAACGTTTGGGGATGCGATGCTTAAGGCTTCCGCCGGAGAAGCTCGAACCCAAAGCGGACAAACACATCTTCATAGGATACCCAAAGGTGATAGTAGGGTATACCTTCTATCTCAGATCCGAGGGCAAATTGTTTGTCGCTAAGAACGGGTCCTTTCTCGAGAAGGAGTTTCTCTCAAAAGAATTGAGTGGGAGGAAGATAGAACTTGATGAGGTTGTCGAACCTTTATTTCAACCAGAGAGTGATGCAACACAGAAAGATGTTTTCTGTGGAGCCTATGTCTGTTGAATAGGAAGTTAATGATAGTGATCATGAAGCTTTGGATCAAGTTGCTATCGAACCTCGTAGGTCGACAAGGATATGTACTACTCCTAAGTGGTACGGTAATCCTGTCTTAGATATCATGTTGTTAGACAACAATGAACCTACGAGCTATGGAGAAGCGATGGTGGGCCCGTATTCCGACAAATGGTTAGAAACCATGAAATCCGAGATAGGATCCATGTATGGACTTTGGTGGACTTTCCCGTTGATCGGCAAGCCATCGAGATAAATGGATCTTTGAGAAGAAGACGAACGTGGGCAGTAATATTACCGTCTATGAAGCTCGACTTGTGGGAAAGAGTCTTTTCACAAGTTCAAGGAGTTGACTACGATGAGAATTTCTCACCCGTAGCGATGCTTAAGTCCGTCGGAATCATGTTAGCATTAGCTGTATTTTTCGATTATGAAATCTTACAGATGGATGTCAAAACAAGTTTTCTTACCAAGTTTTCGTAAGAAAAGTTGTATGTGATACAATAGAAGTATTTGACAATCCTAAGGATGCTAAAAGGTATGCTGGCTCCAGCAATCCTTCTATGGACTAGAGCAAGCATCTCAGAGTCGGAATATATGCTTTGATGGAGTAATCAAAGCTTTTAGGTTTATACAATGTTTGTTAGAAACTTATATTTACAAGAAAGTGAGTGGGAGCACTACAACATTTCTGATAAGTATATGTGGATGACATATTGTTGATCCGAAATAATGTAGAATTTTTGGAAAGCATAAACGGTTTGTTTGAAGAGTGATTTTCAAAGGAAGACCTGGATAAAGCTGCTTACATATTGGGCATCAAGATCTATAGAGATAGATCAAGACGCCTGATGATACTTTCAAAGAACGCACACCTTGACATGTTTTGAAGGAGTTCAAAATAGATCAGTCAAGGAAGGGGTTCTTACCTGAGTTGTAAGGTGTGAAGTTGAGTAAGACTCAAAGATTGACCACGGCAGAAGAAAGAGGAAGGACGAAGGTCATCCCCTATGATCTTGTCATAGGCTCTATACGGTATGCCATGCTGAGTACCACACCTGATGTGTGCCTTGCCACATGTCTGGCAAGAGGGTACAAAGGTGATCTAGGAGTAGATCACCAGATAGCGGTCAAAATTATCCTTAGAGGAATAAGGAAATGTTTCTCGGTTATGGAGGTGATAAAGAGTTCGACGTAAAGAGTTACGTCAATGCAAGCTTAACACCTATCTGGATAGCTCTGAGTAGAGATACCGAATACGTATAATGGAGCAACAATTTGGAATAGCTCCAAGTGGAACGTGGTAGCAGCATCTATGATATAAAGTTTTGCGAAATACATAGGGATCTGAATATGGCAAGACTTGTTGACTACAACCTCTCTCACAAGCATAACATGATCAAACCCAGAACTCTTTGAGTGTTTATCACATAGTGATGTGAACTAGATCATTGAGTCTAGTAGACTCTTGGATGTTGGTCACATGGCGATGTGACCTGTGAGTGTTAATCGCATGGCGATGTGAACTAGATTATTGACTCTAGTGCAAGTGGGAGACTGTTGGAAATATGCCCTAGAGGCAATAATAAATTGGTTATTATTATATTTCCTTGTTCATGATAATCGTTTATTATCCATGCTAGAATTGTATTGATAGGAAACTCAGATACATGTGTGGATACATAGACAACAACATGTCCCTAGTAAGCCTCTAGTTGACTAGCTCGTTGATCAATAGATGGTTACGGTTTCCTGACCATGGACATTGGATGTCGTTGATAATGGGATCACATCATTAGGAGAATGATGTGATGGACAAGACCCAATCCTAAGCCTAGCATAAAGATCGTGTAGTTCGTATGCTAAAGCTTTTCTAATGTCAAGTGTCATTTCCTTAGACCATGAGATTGTGCAACTCCCAGATACCGTAGGAGTGCTTTGGGTGTGGCAAACGTCACAACGTAACTGGGTGGCTATAAAGGTACACTACAGGTATCTCCGAAAGTGTCTGTTGGGTTGGCACGAATCGAGACTGGGATTTGTCACTCCGTGTAAACGGAGAGGTATCTCTGGGACCACTCGGTAGGACATCATCATAATGTGCACAATGTGATCAAGGAGTTGATCACGGGATGATGTGTTACGGAACGAGTAAAGAGACTTGCCGGTAATGAGATTGAACAAGGTATCGGGATACCGATGATCGAATCTCGGGCAAGTATCGTACCGATAGACAAAGGGAATTGTATACGGGATTGACTGAATCCTTGACATCGTGGTTCATCCGATGAGATCATCGTGGAGCATGTGGGAGCCAACATGGGTATCCAGATCCCGCTGTTGGTTATTGACCGGAGAGTTGTCTCGGTCATGTCTGCATGGTTCCCGAACCCGTAGGGTCTACACACTTAAGGTTCAATGACGCTAGGGTTATAGGGAAAGTATGTACGCGGTTACCAAATGTTGTTCGGAGTCCCGGATGAGATCCCGGACGTCACGAGGAGTTCCGGAATGGTCCGGAGGTAAAGATTGATATATAGGAAGTATGGTTTT
Organism: Triticum urartu; assembly: GCF_056163025.1. NCBI lineage: Eukaryota > Viridiplantae > Streptophyta > Magnoliopsida > Poales > Poaceae > Triticum > Triticum urartu. The sequence continues at coordinate 189,949,634 of NC_141879.1, forward strand.
GGCCACCGGAAGTGTTTCGGGCATCACCGGTAGTGTACCGGGACCACCGGAGGGGTCCGAGGGTCCACCAGGTGGGGCCACCAGCCCCGGAGGCCTACATGGGCCAATAGTGGGAAGGGACCAGCCCCTAGGTGGGCTGGGGCGTCTCCCACCAAGGCCCAAGGTGCCTCCAAGAGGGGAAGGGGGCAAACCCTAGGGCAGATGGGCCCTAAGGCCCACCCCAGGTGCACCTCCCCCTCTCCCCCTTGTGGCCGCCACCCAAATGGGATCTGGGGGCTGCCGCCACCCCTAGGGAGGGAACCCTAGGTGGGGGCGCAGCCCCTCCCCTTCCCCTATATATACTTGAGGTTTGGGGCTGCCCAACACACGTGATTTGCTCTCCCTGTTGGCGCAGCCCTACCTCTCTCCCTCCTCATCTCTCATAGTGCTTGGCGAAGCCCTGTTGGAGTCCCGAGCTCCTCCACCACCACCACGCCATCGTGCTGCTGCTGGATGGAGTCTTCCCCAACCTCTCCTTCTCCCCTTGCTGGATCAAGGCGTAGGAGACGTCACCGGGCTGTACGTGTGTTGAACACGGAGGTGCCGTCCGTTCGGCACTAGGATCATCGGTGATTTGGATCACGACGAGTACGACTCCATCAACCCCGTTCACTTGAACGCTTTCGCTTAGCGATCTACAAGGGTATGTAGATGCACTATCCTTCCCCTCGTTGCTAGATTACTCCATAGATTGATCTTGGTGATGCGTAGAAAATTTTGAATTTCTGCTACGTTCCCCAACAACCTCGTCATATGACATATACATGGTGGATACACCCAACGAAGGAAATGGCGACGAGATAGAGGAGGATGACCCCTCCAAGAAGCAACCCAGGCGCCGACGTCAGTGGTGCCGCTCTAAGTCCCGCCAAAGCAAAAGTGGTGATACCGGCACAGGAGATAATAACACTCCGGATAACGCCGAAGACAACAACAATCCCCTCCAGCAAGATTTAGAGCGGGAGGATGAAGGAGCCAGCTCTCCTAAGAGAGCGGCAGACGGAGAGGACGAGGATGACAATTACATCCCCCCCTCCGAAGACGAGGCAAGCCTCGGCGACGATGAATTCGCCATCCCAGAGGATCCCGTCGAACAAGAGCGCTTCAAACGCCGGCTTATGGCCACAACAAATAGCCTGAAGAAAAAGCAGCAGCAGCTTCAAGCTGATCAAGATCTGCTAGCTGACAAATGGACTGAAGTCCTCGCGGCCGAGGAATATAAACTCGAGCGTCCCTCCAAGAGTTACCCAAGGCACAGGTTACTACCCCGACTGGAGGAAGAAGCGTATGATACGGCTGATCGGCCACCTCGTGGCCGCGATAGAGAGGCATTCCAGCCAAAAGCTCAGCCTCCACCCCAACACCATTCAAATAAAAAGGCATGGGGAGATACGCCAGACCTGCGAGACATATTAGAGGACAAGGCAAAGCATTCAAGATCGATCTACGGATCACGAGGGCGCACCACTCTAAGAGACGACAAACGTCACGCCGAATACAGTAAAAGCAAATCCGGCCGGGCCGAACACAGCGGGCAAGACCAATTCGAGCTGCGTCGCGATATAGCCCAATACAGAGGCGCCGCACACCTCCTATGCTTCACAGACGAAGTAATGGAACATCAATTCCCAGAAGGTTTCAAACCTATAAATATTGAATCATACGACGGCACAACAGATCCTGCAGTATGGATTGAGGATTTCCTCCTCCACATCCACATGGCCCGTGGCGATGACTTACACGCCATCAAATACCTCCCACTAAAGCTCAAAGGACCAGCGCGACATTGGCTTAACAGCTTGCCAGCGGACTCCATTAGCTGTTGGGAAGATCTGGAAGCCGCATTCCTCGACAACTTTCAGGGAACTTATGTGCGACCACCAGACGCCGATGATTTAAGTCACATAATTCAGCAGCCAAAAGAGTTGGCCAGGCAATTCTGGACTCGGTTCCTTACAAAGAAAAATCAAATCATTGACTGTCTGGATGCGGAAGCCTTAGCGGCTTTCAAACACAACATCCGAGACGAGTGGCTAGCCCGGCACATTGGTCAGGAAAAGCCGAAATCTATGGCAGCTCTCACGACGCTCATGACCCGCTTTTGTGCGGGAGAAGACAGCTGGCTGGCTCGCAGTAATAACATATCAAAGAACCATGGTACCTCAGACACCAAGGACGACAATAGCAGGTCACGTCGCAACAAGCATAAGCGCCGCATTACCAGTGAAAATACTAAGGATGCGACAGTCAATGCCGGATTCAAAGGCTCTAAACCCGGTCAGCGGAAAAAGCCATTCAAACAAAGTATGCCGGGTCCGTCCAGCTTGGACCGTATACTCGATCGCTCGTGTCAAATACACGACACCCCAGACAAGCCAGCCAATCACACCAACAGGGATTGTTGGGTGTTCAAGTAGGCTGGCAAGTTAATTGCCGAAAACAAGGACAAGGGGCCGCATAGCGATGACGAGGAGGAACCCCGGCAGCCGCACACTGGAGGACAGAAGAGGTTTCCCCCGCAAGTGCGGATGGTGAACATGATATACACAACCCACATCCCCAAGAGGGAGCGGAAGCGTGCGCTCAGGGACGTATATGCGTTGGAGCCAGTTGCCCCAAAGTTCAACCCTTGGTCCTCCTGCCCGATCACCTTCGATCGCAGGGACCACCCCACTAGTATCCGTCATGGCAGATTTGCCGCACTGGTCCTAGACCCAATCATCGACGGATTTCACCTCACTCGAGTCCTTATGGACGGCGGCAGCAGCCTGAACCTGCTTTATCAGGACACAGTGCGCAAAATGGGTATAGACCCCTCAAGGATCAAACCCACAAAAACGACCTTTAAGGGCGTCATTCCAGGCGTAGAGGCCCATTGCACAGGCTCAATTACACTGGAAGTGGTTTTCGGATCCCCGGATAACTTCCGAAGCAAAGAGTTAATCTTCAATATAGTCCCGTTCCGTAGTGGTTATCACGCGCTGCTCGGGTGAACCGCATTTGCTAGATTCAATGCGGTACCGCATTATGCATACCTCAAGCTCAAGATGCCAGGACCTCGCAGAGTTATTACAGTCAATGGAAACACAGAGTGCTCTCTCCGAACAGAGGAGCACACCACGTCCCTCGCAGCAGAAGCGCAAAGCAGCCTCTCAAGGCAATCAACCAGTTCGGCGTTTCAAAGCCCGGACACCTTCAAGCGCGCTCGGGGCAATCAGCAAATAGACCGCCTGGTGCGGTCTGAGCTCGCGTAGCAATACGGTGGCCACCCCAATCCCAGCCCAGCGGCGAAACTCGTGCCGCGCGTACATAACTACATATTAAAAATACCATGGGCACAGGTGGGGAGGGGGGCACAACTGCGGCACGCCCCAAGACGCGGCCTAAACCGCACTAGGGGCTTCCCGTTTGGTTATTTTTCTTTTTCTTTCAGGACCTTAATCTCTGGAAACACTGTCCGACAACACTATTGCCGAACACATGATGCAGCAACCAAGGAGGCAGACAGCTACGTTATACCACAGAATTCCCAGGTTGATTTCAGTAACGTGCGAAATATTCGATTTCATATCATTCCTCAGCTTGCCCTTGGGAGGGACATAGTTCTCCTCTTTGCTTATCGCACTATCTGTATCACTCTGCTTCAACGCAATTTTTCAATGAACAATGCATGACATTACGACTATTATTGCATTCTTGTTATATATATATATATCTATGTGTTCACTAATGACGCCTTGCAACCGTACAATTTGGTACGACCAATACACCAGGGGCTTACGTACCCCACAATGCGGTGTGAAAAGTCTGAACACTTTCACAAGTGCGGCACCCCGAACTTATAGCATTATATGCATCAGCTCCGAATCATGTCTTTGGTCAAATGTTGGGTTTGCCCGGCTCCTATGTTTTGGTACCTTACGTTCCACTCTATCGGCTAAGGTAGCGCTAGGAGAACTACTGCGATTGTGCCCCGGTTCTACTGGGCTGAGCACCTCAGTAGAGAAAGCTAAAACTGACTGTCATGATAAGGCGAGAGACTGGTCGCTGTTCGGCGAGGTTTTTCGAGTCCCTAAAGACTTATGCCACTTAGGGCGAGGGGCCGGCCCTGTCCGGCTTACAGGCGTGTAGCGCCCCGAATTCGGCCTTCCGAATACCAGGGGCTTCGCCGAAATTTAAAATTATAGAATTCTATGGCTAAGTGAGAGTGATAAAGCATTATTAGCCCGGTTGCCTTGTTCGTTGTGCTGAGCACCTCCCTCGAAGGACCCAAACATGGGAACAAGAGTGCTCAGGTTTATCCCAAACACCCCAGCACTCGTGGCATGGGGGCAGAAGCCGAGGACTAGCCATCTCTCAGATTGGATAAACAGCCAAACAGAAGGTAATATTTTAAATTCCAACAAGCGTTGCATAGCGCATATGAAACAAATTTTCATACATACAGGATAAAACAAGCAAGTCTCATTCAAATATTACATCTTTTGAGCACTCTTCCGCGATAAGACGGGCACCCGGCAGAACACCCTCGTAGTACATCTCAGGGTGGCGGTGCTCCTTGCCCTCCGGCGGCCCCTCCTTGATCAGCTTCACGGCGTCCAGCTTGACCCACTGCATTTTTACACGGGCGAAAGCCCGGCGTGCACCTTCAATGTAGACGGATCGCTTGACGACCTCCAGCCGTGGGCAGGCATCCACAAGCCGCTTCACCAGGCCGAAGAAGCTGTTCGGAAGGGCGTCGCCAGGCCACAGCCGGACTATAAAGCCCTTCATGGCCTGATCGGCCGCCTTATGTAGCTCGACCATCTGCTTCAGCTGGTCGCTCATCGGCACCGGATGTTCGGCCTCAGCATACTGAGACCAGAACAGCTTCTCCGCGAGCTTCCGTCCTCGGCCTGGTAAAATTGTGCGGCATCGGACACACTACGGGGCAAATCTGCGAATGCTCCTGAAGAGCTCCGGATCCGGGTAAGTAATCGGTAATTTACTTTTACATGCTTGCTTTGCATATAGAAAGCCTTACCCGCCGCTATCTTCTTCATTGCGTCGATCTCCTGAAGGGCCTTCTGGGCCTCGGCCTTGGCACTCTTTGCGCTCTCACGGGCCGCGGCAAGCTCAGACTCTCGCGTCTTCAAGTCAAGCTCCAACGCCTCGTGCTTCGTCACGAGAGCCTGGAGCTCTTGCTGCACCTCGCCCACCCGAGCCTCGTGTTTCTCTCGCTTGGTGCGCTCCTTGGCCGCTGCATCTTCGGCCTTGGTCAGCGCTTGCTTCAGGGTTGCCACCTCAGTCGTGGCCCCTGGCAAACATACAATGATCCTGTCATTTTGCAATCGCGTCCTTTTTTATATATACATATCTATAGACGGGGTATTACTTACCCTTGTTCTCCCCGAGCTGCCTCTTGGCAAGGCCGAGCTCCTTCTTGGACCCCTTGAGGTCCTGCTTCAATACGGCAACCTCCGCAGTCAGTGCGGCGGATGCCAGCAGCGAAGCCTGCATACGCATATCGACATACTTATGTTAGACTCCTGCGGTATTATTTGATCCTCTGTTCGTCTTTTCTTTTTGAACACCGAACAAAGCATCAGGGGCTACTGTCTATGTGGTAATATTTCTACTACATTTTAAACACTTACCTCGAAGCCTATTAGAAGGCTGGCACAGGCTTCAGTCAATCCGCTCTTGGCGGACTGAACCTTCTGGATGACCGCACTCATGATAGTGCGGTGCTCCTCGTCGATGGAAGCGCTGCGAAGCGCTTCCAGCAGATTGTCCGGCGCCTCTGGATGGACAGAGGTCACCGGCACAGGCGTCTTGCTCCTCTTAGAAGCAGGCCGCTTGCCCGAGCCCGGAACCGCTGGAGGGTCCGGCGTGGTGTTCGGCTGAGGGCCAAACTCGAAGCTCTCGGGGGCCCCATCCCCTCGGCTCCCGGAGTCCGGAAGGTCGCCTTGAGGCGCCTCCAGGACTGTCTCCCCTCGATCCGGTGCCTCTTTAGACAACACCTCGGCGTCGTCGGCAGGATGAGGGGAGGTGGCGGTCAGGAATGGATCGCTATCCATGTACGACGAGCCCAGGGAGCCATCCGATGATACCTCGATATTGGCTCGGGGCGGCCTGCATAATTATGTTCGGCGATTAAGGAAAGCAGTGCGACAATGGAATCCTATGAGTTACTCTGGTATCCGAATACTTACGATCTCCCCGGGGGCTTGACCCTGGGCAACCACTCGTCTTCGCCTTCGTCGGCGGCGGGGGAACTGTCCGGAAGGAGAGTCCTTCCCTTCTTGGACCCTCCGGCCTCCCCGGTTGGGGCGGCCTTCCTTTTCTTGTCTCCTCCAGTCAGTGGGGGATCATCATCTTCTTCTTCTTCTTCTTCCTCGTCTTCGGGGGAAGAGTGCGCCGCAGAGTCATCGAACGGTGAATCCGACGACGCTTGGCGTCGGGAACTCTTTCGAGCTCCCTTGGCCTTCTTGGTCTTCTTCGGCACCTTGTAAGGGGCCGGAGTCAACATCTTCGCCAGAAGAGCGTTAGCGGGGCCTTCGGGCAAAGGAGCCGGACAGTCGATCCGTCCGGCCATCTTCTGCCAGTCCTGTCAAAGGTACGGGAGTTTAGATCCCGCATAAAGTCAATCTATATAAAAGATGATTATCCTGTGAAAGGTAAAGTAGCTTACCGCACTGGCTTGGCGCTTCGCGCTGAATCCGCAATCCTCAGTAAGAGGGGGAGGGACCTCGGCACTTTTGAACAGCACCCTCCAGGCGTCTTCATGAGTCGTGTCGAAGAGCCTGTTCAGAGTTCGGTGCTGCGCCGGGTTGAATTCCCACAAGGTGAACTCCCGTTGTTGGCACGGGAGTATCCGGCGGATGAGCATAACCTGGACTATGTTGACAAGCTTGAGCTTCTTGTCCAACATGTTTTGAATACATGTTTGGAGTCCGGTCAGCTCCTTTGAACTACCCCAGGACAGGCCCTTCTCTTTCTAGGAGGTGAGCCACGTGGGGATGCCAGATCGGAACTCGGGGACCACTGCCCATGCGGGGTCACGCGGTTCGGTGATATAGAACCACCCCGATTGCCACCCCTTTATGGTTTCCACAAAGGAGCCCTCGAGCCATGTTATGTTGGGCATCTTGCCCACCATGGCGCCTCCGCACTCCGCCTGGCAGCCGCCCACCACCTTTGGCTTGACATTGAAGGTCTTCAGCCATAAGCCGAAGTGGGGCTTGATGCGGAGGAAGGCCTCGCACACGACGATAAACGCCAAGATGTTGAGGATGAAGTTCGGGGCCAGATCGTGGAAATCCAGACCATAATAGAACATGAGCCCCCGGACGAAGGGATGAAGAGGGAATCACAGTCCGCGGAGGAAATGGGTGAGGAATACCACCCTCTCGTGGAGCCTGGGGGTGGGGATGAGCTGCCCCTCATCTGGGAGCCGGTGCGCGATGTCATCGGGCAGGTATCCGGCTCTCCTCAGTTTCTTGATGTCTCCCTCCGTGATGGAGGAGACCATCCACTTGCCTCCCGCTCCGGAAATGGTTGGAAAAGGTTGAGGTGGAAGTGAGGACTCGGGCGCTAGAGCTCGAGTGTGCGAAAATGGATGAGCAAAGGAGGAAGAAGGCGTGGATAGAAAGGTGAATCCTTATCCCTTTATATGGGCGGACGAAACTAAGCATCCCCACTTGCCTGGTAAAACTCTCTTATCCCCGAAGCGCCGCAATTGATGGCGCGGTTGGGTTACCCATGCCCGTATTGATGAGAATCCCGTAATAAGGGGACACGATCTCTGCTTTGACAAGACGTGTCGAAAAACTGGCTCGCGTTATGTGCGGGGCTGGTTAAAAGGAACGGTTTGAATAATCACCGGGCCATGACATAATGTCATGTTGCCAAAACAAGCCAGCAAATTAGATCTGTGAAAATATTATTCTCTCTACGGTGGGATGTGGAACTTATTTTGCAGGGTCAGACACTATCCTCGTATTCAAATTCTTCTGATGTATTCGGGGAAGGAACCCGCCTTGCAATGCCGAAGACAATACTGCGCGCCGGACTCATCGTCATTGAAGCCTGGTTTAGGGGCTACTGAGGGAGTCCTGGATTAGGGGGTCTCCGGATAGCCGGACTATCTCCATTGGCCGGACTGTTAGACTATGAAGATACAAGATTGAAGACTTCGTCTCGTGTCCGGATGGGACTCTACTTGGCGTGGAAGGCAAGCTAGGCAATACGTATATGGATATCTCCTCCTTTCTAACCGACCTTGTGTAACCCTAACCCTCTCCGGTGTCTATATAAACCGAAGGGTTTTAGTCCGTAGGACAACAATCACAACATACAATCATACCATAGGCTAGCTTCTAGGGTTTAGCCTCTCTGATCTCGTGGTAGATCTACTCTTGTACTACCCATATCATCAATATTAATCAAGCAGGACGTAGGGTTTTACCTCCATCAAGAGGGCCCGAACCTGGGTAAAACATCGTGTCCCCTGCCTCCTGTTACCATCCGGCCTAGACGCACAGTTCGGGACCCCCTACCCGAGATCCGCCGATTTTGACACCGACAATAGTACTTTCGGGCAAAAGTATAAATACAGCCTTGATAAACTCAAAAAAACATTGTTTTTACAATGGGAATACATGTCACTCAAACATAATATTCTTCGAGCATTGAGCCTCTATCGAACGAGCGCCTTCAAGAACTTCTTCAAAGTAGTGCTCGACAGCCACTCGGCCTATGGACGAACCCTGTGCCGCAACATTGGTGGCATCCATCTCCGCCCAGTATGTTTTGACACGGGCAAGGGCCATCCGCGAGCCTTCTATGCATGCTGACCTCTTTACAACATCGATGCGTGGCACAACGCTAAGGAATTGTTGCACTAAGCTAAAGTAGCTATTCGGCCTTGGCCCTCCTGGCCACAAATGATCCACAATGGACCTCATGGCCAGTCCGGATAATCTATGGAGCTCGACCCAACCGGTCAATCGCTCATTCAGCAACAGCGGATGGACTGGAGCATGAAACTGTGACCAGAACAGCTTCTCCACTTCAGGACCTTTCCGATCCTTGAAGTACTCCGTCGCATCCGCAGCACTTGCAGCCAAATCCATGTACTCGTCCGCAGAACTCCATAGCCGGTCCAGAGGAGCATATTTCGGATCTCCGAACTTTGTCCGCAATAAGAAGGGCTTCCCAGAAACGATATCCGCAGCTTGATTCAGCTCCTCCTTCGTCGCTCTAATTTTGGAGCGGGCTTCCTTGGTAGCCACCCGGGCCTTCTTCAGGTCCGTCGCCTTCAACCGGTTTTCTTCTTCAAGAAGCCGGTAACGGTCAGCAGCATCTTTTAACTCCACGGCCATCTTGGCAATTTTTTCTTTGCTCCCGCAATGTGTGGCCTGTTCGGCCCTTAACTCTTCGGCCGCCTTTAAAGCGGCCGCATTACTACTCCTTGCTTGCTCCTTGGCTCAGGCAAGCTCCGCCCGAAGGGTCTCCACGGTGGCAGCTCCATCTGCAGTCACAACATATTAAAGATACTGGCATCATGCTGCTCTTACTATGTGACATTCACCAAAAAATCACCTACCCCGTGCCTCATCAAGCCGCTTGTTAACAAGCACGATGTCGGCATCTACCGCATCCAGTTGCCGCTTTAGTTCGGCAAACCCATCAGTCCGGCTAGCCACTGGAGCTTCAACCACCTGCGCATACAGGCGGTCTGGTTATTACCTGGGACTATGATCCTCTGTTTGCCGCCGTTTCTATGACAACCAGAGTCTCAGGGGCTACTATCTACATGGGGCACATCTAAAAATGTGCGGTACTATAAAAAATGTACATCATTTTATGTACCTCGAAGCCTTTCAGTAGACTCATAAAAGCTTCGTGCAAACCGCTTTCGGCGGATGAAATCCTTTCAATTACCGTACCTATTAGCGTACGATGCGCTTCCGAGATGACAGCTTTCCCCAGAAGATCCTTCAGCGCGTCCGACCGCACACAGTACGGACCCTTGCTGTCGCTCTCCTCAGGAGCCGGATACTGGGGATGCCGAGCAGCCAAAGGGTTATCCTCTAGCGATATTGGACCCGAAGATACCCTTCGCGATGACACTTCAAGGTCGCCCGCTTCTTGAGTTGGGGAGTCCGGGGGAGGCGTTTCGCTCTCCATCATCTCCGGAAGAAGATCCCCCGAAGATGAACTCTGTCGAGAAGGGCTGTGATCCGGACTACAATTTACAAGCATCGGTTATTGTCTTCGGAAGTAAGGTAGGATATCTTCACTATTAAGTACTTTTTGATTACTTACAGCTCGGTAGAGGATCCCCGCACGGACATTGTGCGGCAAGAATACCCTCCGAGGCAGGACCCTCTGGCGGAGATTTCTTCTCCTGTTTGGAAACCTTAGTTTCCAGATCTTCAGAGGTAGTCCTCTTCCTTCCCTGGGGAGAGAGAATGTCAGATTCTTCCCCTTGGTTATCCTCCCTCGCGGAGGCGCTCATTCCCTCGATTGGAATAGGTAGAAATGGAGGCCCGCTTTCGCCCTCTTTATCCCCCCTTCATCTTCCTTTGAGGGCACTAGACAAGGGGCTGGCTCGAGCATCTTTTCCAGCACCGGATTGTCCAAGCCTTCAGGAAGGGGGGCCGAACACCGGATCATCTTCGCCTTTGTTATCCAGTCCTGGTCAAAGAGAGATTCTTCAGAATGATGTCATAATAAATAAAAGGACAGTGTGTTCGGCCATGGGATTACTTACTTGGGTAGCGGGGCGGTTGCAGCTCAGGCCCACGTCCTTGGTAGTGTCCGGACACTCTATTTGGGGTCCGAAGGATGATTTTTACATCTCCTCGTGCGTCATGCCGAGGAAATTCTGAATAGTGCGCAGTCCTTCCGGGTTGAATTCCCACATGCGGAGGGGCCGACGTTTGCAAGGCTGGACTCGACGAACCAGCATAATTTGCATTACCATAACCAGACCGAGATCTCCCTCGAAGAGATCTCGGATACGGCTCTGCAGTATTGGCACGTCCTTGGCTAGACCCCAGCTCAGCCCCCTGCTGATCCATGACATCAGTTGTGGTGGAGGGCCCGAGCGAAAGGTGGGGGCAGCTACCCACTTGGCACTTCGGGGAGCTGTGACGTAAAACCACTCCCGTTGCCACAATCTGGACACCTCTGGAAAGGAACCCTTTGGCCATCGAGCATCAGCAATTTTTCTTATTAGAGCACCTTCGCACGCTACGTACTACCCCTCGACCATCTTCGGCTTCACATCGAAGGTCTTGAGCCACAGGCCGAAGTGAGGGGTAATGCGGAGGAAGGCCTCACAAACGACAATGAATGACGAGATGTGAAGAAGGGAATCCGGGGCCAGATCGTGAAAATCCAGCCCATAATAGAACATAAGACCCCTAACAAAGGGATCCAGTGCAAGGCCTAGTCCTCGGAGGAAGTGGGAGATGAACACAACGCTCTCGTTGGGTTCGGGAGTAGGGACGACCTGCCCTCGGGCGGGCAGCCTATGCGAAATTTCGGTGATCAGATATCTGGCCTCCCTCAACTTCTTGATGTCCTCCTCCGTGACGGAGGAAGGCATCCACCGGCCTTGAAGGCTGGATCCGGACATGATTGAAAGTCCGAAGCGCCTGACCTGGGCTTTGGGTGTTAGAACTCGAGGCGGGGGAAGGATTCGATTGAGCGCGGGAGGGAAAAAAGAAAAAGCCTTGTCCCTTTATAAAGGGGATGAATATCAGGCGTCCTCCTCATGGCCGTTTGAGACTTACCTAAGATCTAGGAGTCATACCAACAGGCACAGTTGGGTTACCCACGTTTGTATTGATGAGAATCCCATGATAAGGGGAATACGATCTCTGCTTTGACAAGACATGTCAAGAAACCGCCTCGCATTATGTGCAGGGCTGGTTAAAGAAAAACAGTTCAAATAATTACCAGGCCGTGGCGTGATGTCATGCTGCCGAAACATGTCAGCAGATTAGATTTGTGGAAATATTATTCTCTCTATGGTGGTATGTGGAACTTATTTTGCAGGGTCGGACACTATCCTTGTATTCAAACTCTTCCGTGGTGTATTCGAAGGAGGAACCCGCCTTGCAATGCCGAAGACAACACTGCGCGCCAGACTCATCGTCATTGAAGCCTGGTTCAGGGGCTACTGAGGGAGTCCTGGATTAGGGGGTCTCCGAACAGCCGGACTATATCCTTTGGCCGAACTACTGGACTATGAAGATACGAGATTGAAGACTTCGCCCCGTGTCCGAATGGGACTCTACTTGGCGTGGAAGGCAAGCTAGGCAATACGGATATACATATCTCCTCCTTTGTAACCGACCTTGTTTAACCCTAGCCTCCTTCGGTGTCTATATAAACCGGAGGGTTTTAGTCCGTAGGACAACATACAATCATACCATAGGCTAGCTTCTAGGGTTTAGCCTCTCTGATCTCGTGGTAGATCAACTCTTGTACTACTCATATTATCAAGAATAATCAAGCAGGACGTAGGGTTTTACCTCCATCAAGAGGGCCCGAACCTGGGTAAAACATCGTGTCCCCTGCCTCCTGTTACCATCCGCCTTAGATGCACAGTACGGGACCCCCTACCCGAGATCCACCGGTTTTGACACCGACATGGGGGAATTAGCGCCTCCGCGAAGGAGGATAACCAGGGAGAAGAATCTGAAATTCCTTCCCCCCAAGGAAGGAAGAGGGCCACCTCTGAAGACCCGGAAACAAAGGTTTCCAAACGGGGGAAGAAATCTTCGCCAGAGGGTCCTGCCTCAGAGGGTACTCTTGCCGCACAGTGCCCGCAAGGGGTCAGCCCTCTACCGAGCTGTAAGTAAACAAAAAGTACTTAATAGTAAAAATATCCTGCATTACTTCTGAAGACAATAACCGAAGCATATATCTTGTACTTCGGATCATAGCCCTTCTCGACAGAGTTCATCTTCGGGGGATATTCTTCCGGAGATGATGGAGAGGGAAACACCTCCCCATGCCACCCCGCCTCATGAGGCGGGCGACCCTAAAGTGTCATCGCGGAGAGTTTCTCCTGACCTGCCAAGGCCAGAGGGTAATCCTTCAGCCACCCGAAGTCCTCAGTATTCGGCTCCTAAAGAGAGCAACAGAAAGAGTTCGGAACCGCCCGGTGTGCGATCGGACGCACTGAAGGATCTTCTGGAGCAAGCGGCCATCTCAGAAGCGCATCGTACGCTAATGGGTACGGTGATTGAGAGGATTTCATCCACCGAAAGCGGGTTGCACGAAGCTTTTATGAGTCTGCTGAAAGGCTTTGAGGTACGTGAAATAGTGTATGTTTTTGACAGTACCGCACACGTTAGGTGTGCCCTATGCAGATAGTAGCCCCTGAGACTCTGGTTGTTGTCGAGAACGGCGGCAAACAGAGGATCATAGTCCTAGGTAATAATCAGGACGCCTTCATGTGCAGGTGGCTGAAGGTCCATTGGCTAGCCCGACTGGTGAGTTTGCCGAGCTAAAGCGGCAATTTGATGCGACAGATGCCGACATCGTGCTTGTAAATAAGCGGCTCGACGAGGCACAGGGTATGTGATTTCTCTGGTGATCAACACATAGTAAGAGGAGCATGATGCTAGCATCTTTAATATGTTGTGACTGCAGATGGGGCTGCCGCCGCGGAGACCCTTCGGGCAGAACTTGCCCGAGCCAAGGAACAAGCCAGGAATAGTGATGCGGCCGCTCTAAAGGCGGTCAAAGAGCTGAGGGCTGAATAGGCTACGCATTGCCGAAGCAAGGAAAAAATAGCCAAGATGGCCGTTGAGTTGAAAGATGCCGCCGACCGTTACCAGCTTCTTGAAAAAGAAAGCCGAGCGAAGGCGACAGACCTGGAGAAAGCCATGGTAGCAGCCAAGGAAGCCCGCTCCAAAATCAGAGCGGCGAAGGAGGAGCTGCGTCAAGCTGGAGATATCGCGGCTGGGAAGCCCTTTTTGTTGCGGACGAAGTTCGGAGATCCAAAGTATGCCCCTCTTGATCAACTATGGAGTTCTGCAGACGCATACGTGGATTTGGTAGCAAGTGCTGCTTATGCGGCCGAGTACTTCAAGGATCAAAAAGATCGTGAAGTGGAAAAGCTGTTCTGGTCACAGTTCAATGTTCCAGTGCGTCCGCTGCTGTTGAATGAGCGAATGGCCGAGTGGGCCGAGCTCCATAGGTTGTCCGGGCTTGCCATGAGATCTGTTGTGGATCATCTGTGGCCGGAAAGGGCCAAGGCCGAATAGTTATTTTAGTTTAGTGCAACAATTCCTTGGTGCTGTGCCGCACATCGACGCTATGGAGAGGTCGGCGTGCATAGAGGGTGCGCGGATGGCACTTGCCCGTGTCAAGACATACTGGGCAGAGATGGAGGCCACCACTATTGCAACCCAGTGTTCGGCCGTGGGCTGAGAATCTGTCGAGCACTACTTTCAAGAAGTCCCTGAAGGCGCTCGTTCAATAGAGGCTCAGTGCTCGAAGAATATTATGTTCTAGTGACATGTATTCCCATTGTAAAAGACAATGTTTTATTGAATTGTAAAGGTTGTGTTTATACTTTTGCCTGAAAGTGTTATGATGCCTCCTGTGCGACCGTTTATGTATATATGTATATAACCTGAAAGTTTGCAGTCGTCGGCTTCAGCCCCCACGCATATAATGCGGGGGTGCTCGCAAAAAATGCGTATCCACACTTGATCCAACGTCTTGGTCCATTAAGGAGGTGGTAGCGCAGCGAATGAGGCAATCGGACTATATTGCTTTAACACTTTCACTTAGCCATAGGAGTTTGATGGTGGGGCTACTATATAGCCCCCGGTACTTCCGCGCTTGTCCGAATACGGTGCGCGTACGTACATGACCGGGAAACGGCCCTTCGTTAATGCGGAGGAATCCCGAAGATTCCGCTAAGTCATTGAGTGGTTGATCAGTCTCGCGCTTCATCATGACAGTCAGTTTTCGGCTTTCTCTACTGAGGTGCTCATCCGGATGAACCAGGGCACAATCGCAGTAGTTCTCCCGGTGCCGCCTTAGCGGATAGAGCGAAACGTAAGGTAGCAAAACACGGGAGCCGGGCAAACCCAACATTTGACCAAAGACATGATTCGGAGCTGATGCATATAAGGCCAAACTCGCGACGCCGAACACTCCCTAAGGTATTCGGTCTTTATAACATATGCCGGGCTGAACAATGCCTTTAATAATAAACCCCGAGTGTCCAGGTACGTGCAATATTCTGACATGGTGAAATGCCAATAACGTCAGCATCCTTCTCGATTGTATTGAGTATCCGGAGGATGTGAACAACAAGAGACAGTAAAAAAGGTTTACGTAGGGTCTTAATCTAAAAAGAAACCTTTGAGCGGGTCCCTGCTGCACGTCTGCGCCTGTGTCTCCGTTGTGCCGTGTCCTAGACGGGTGTAGCACGATTGCCATCTGTAAAAGAGAAGAACTTAGGTGAAAGTTGTCGCGCCAAAAAATTGGTTATTCTCGATAAACCATTAAATTCAAGATAAGTCAAGTTGAGCCGAACTAGCCCTGATTACACGCGGGAAGCCCCTGGTACCGTCTATGAGGGTTTAACCATCAAACCAATCTCAGGCATATCTAGTGATGCACCGGACTCGTCGAACCGTGTCCGCGGTCTTGACGACCTGTCATTTATTATGGTTGGTGAGGCCGTCTAGTGCTCGGCTGTTAAAGCCGCCGCACGTTCTTCCGCACGTAGAGAACGCTCAATATTTCCACTAAGTGTGATGGTGCCACGTGGACCAGGCATCTTAAGCTTAAGAGAGGCGTAATGCGGTACCAGATTAAAACAAGCGAAAGCTGTTCTTCCAAGTAGTGCTTGATAGCCACTTCGGAATGGAGCAATGTCGAAGTCTAATTTCTCACTTTGATAGTTGTCAGGTGAACTGAATACAACCTCTAGTATTAGAGAGCTCATGGAGCGGGCATCTGGGCCTGGTATTACTCCCTTGGAGGTAGTATTACTGTGGCAGATTTTTGTCGGGTCTATCCCCATTTTACGAACTATGTCCTGATATATCAGATTTAGACCATTGCCGCCATCCATTAGGACTCGTGTGAGATGGTATCCGTTTATTATTGGGTCTAAGAGCAAGGCAGCCAATCCTTCACGCCGAATGCTTGTCGGGTGATCCCTGCGATCAAAAGTGATCGGGCAGGCCAACCAGGGGTTAAACTTAGGGGTGACGGGCTCTACGGCGCGTATGTCTCGGAGTGTATGTTTGCTTCTCCTCTTCGTCACGTGGATCATGTTTACTGTTTTAACCTCTAGTGGGAATTTTTTCTGTTCTCCAGTGCTTTGCTGGCGAGGTTCGTCCTCGTCTTCGCTTGGTGTCTCCCTCCCCTTGTGTTCGACGTTTAGCTTACCGGCCTGCTTGAAGACCCAGCATTCTCTGTGGGTGTGGTTTGCAGGTTTATTGGGGGTGCCATGAATCTGACATAGTTTGTCTAGAATCTTATTTCGGCTGGACGGTCCATCTCTGCTGCCTTTGAAAGGATTTTTCCGCTGACCTGGTCGAGAGCCCCTGAATCCGGCATTTACCGCCGTATTATCTGGGTTGTCTTCTTTATTTAGACGCTTGATTTTACTGCGTCGTGGTTTTCCATTGCCATCCCCGACTTCGGATGTGCTTGGGTCGCTGGTGCCACTGCGGGCTAACCAGCTATCTTTGCCCGTGCAAAAGCGGGTCATGAGGCTTGTCAGGGCTGCCATTGTTCTCGATTTTTCTTGGCCGAAGTGTCTGGCGAGTCATTCGTCTCGGATGCTGTGCTTGAAAGCTGCTAAGGCTTCGGCGTCCGGACAGTCGACGATTTGGTTCTTCTTAGTGAGAAACATGTTCCAAAGCTTTCGGGCTGACTCTCCGGGCTGTTGAATTATATGACTTAATCGTCTGCATCAGGAGGTCGGACATAGGTCCCTTGAAAATTAGCCCGAAAAGCATCCTCGAGCTCCTCCCAACATCCAATTGAGTTTTTGGGGAGGCTTTTCAGCCAGTGCCGAGCTGGTCCTTTAAGCTTGAGGGGCAAGTACTTGATGGCGTGGAGATCGTCTCCGCAAGCCATATGGATATGGAGGATAAAGTCCTCAATCCAGACCCCAGGGTCTGTGGTCCTGCCGTACGCCTCTATGTTCACTGGTTTGAATCCTTCTGGAAATTCGTGGTCCAGCACCTCATCGGTGAAACATAGGGGGTGTGTGGCACCCCTGTATTTGGATGTATCATGGCATTCGGACGGTTTTAGTATTTGGTTTTGGTTTTGTGCCGGAGCACGCTTCCTAGATCCATAGATGGATCTGGTCAAACTGGATTTTCGGTGCAAGTCCTCACGTAGATCATGTGTTGACTTATGTGCGGCCTTGTTAGCTGCTCTATCGCGGTCACATGGTGGTTGGTCCGGCCGGTTGGCCGTTTTATTTTTCGGCTGTGTGGGCTCTAAGGCCACATCGTCGAATTCAGGTAATAGCTTGCGCTTTGGATAGCTCTTTGTGTGGTGATTTTCACCATACTTTTCTTAGTCGTTGAGCACTTTTTTCCACCTGCTGTTGAGCGTATTTTGTGCGGCCTTGAGCCTTTGCTTCTGCTTCTTCAGACTCGTCGCTATGGCAATAAGCCTTTTGCGGAGGTTCTCTTGTTCCAAGTGCGTTTCCGGGATGATGTGTGCATCTTCGTCCAGGCTGTTTTCCTCCCCAGAGGGGGTTTGATGAGGTTTATCCTCGGCGTCGCTGTGTTCGGACATTGGATCCATACTATGTTTGCCGTTTCATCGTGGTCTGCCGCTGGGTCAATGTGGTCGTCGTTTCCTCTGGAGTCGACTAGAGTGTTATTTTCTCTTGCGCTGTTATCGCTGTTTTTGCCGAGGCGGGATTTTGAGCGGCGCCTATGCCGACGCTTTGATTGCTTCTTGAGGGAGCTATTCTTCCCTGCATCCTACCGTTCTTCGTCATTGTTTTCTTTGGATGTATCCACCATGTATATGTCATGTGGTGAAGTGGTTGTCCAGCGCCCTGTGGGCACTGATTCCTGTTCCTCTCCTGCATCGTCGTCCATGCCGTTGATGTCTTCGGAGTCGAAATCGAGCATGTCGGTTAAATCGTCGACAGAGGCTACTAAGTGGGTGGTGGGTAGGCAACGAATTTCTTCGTCGTCCGCATCCCATTCTAGCTGGACATAGTTCGACCAAGGATCTCCTGACAAGGAGAGAGACCTTAATGAATTTAGCACGTCGCCGAAAGGTGAGTGCTGAAAGATATCCGCGGAGGTGAACTCCATGATCGGCGCCCAATCGGATTCGATAGGCACGGACGCAGGCGGCTCGGAGTCCGTGGTCGGAGACGAATCCAGTGGTTCGGCAACACGGCTCTCGTAAGGGGTGAAGTCAGTATCCGCCTCCATCGCCACTGAGAGTGCGGCCTCCATGGCGGGGTCTATCCACCCGTCCTCGGATGGCGCACTTTGCTCCGGATTGAGGGCCGGAGTAGTTGCAGATGCGATCTCCTGAACACTGTTCGACGGCAGAGTTACGTCATGCTCGTCGTGATTGTGCGGCGCACCTGACATGGGCTCGAATCCGTCGAAGATCAAGTCTCCGCGGATGTCGGTGGTGTAGTTTAAGTTTCCGAACCTGACCATATGGCCAGGGGCGTAGCTCTCGATCTGCTCCAGATGGCCAAGCGAGTTGGCCCCTAGCGCGAAGCCGCCGAATACAAAGATCTGTCCGGGGAGGAAAACCTCACCCTCAACAGCATCGTTACCGATGATCGAAGGAGCCATCAAGCCTTTACGGTGACGGCATAGTGGAACTCTCAATGAAAGCACCAATGTCAGTGTCAAAACTGGCGGATCTCGGGTAGGGGGTCCCGAACTGTGCGTCTAAGGCGGATGGTAACATGAGGCGGGGGACATGATGTTTACCCAGGTTCGGGCCCTCTTGATGGAGGTAATACCCTACGTCCTGCTTGATTGATCTTGATGATATGAGTATTACAAGAGTTGATCTAGTTGATCTACCATGAGATCATAGAGGCTAAACCCTAGAAGCTAGCCTATGGTATGATTGTTGTTGTCCTATGGACTAAACCCTCCGGTTTATATAGACACCGGAGGGGGCTAGGGTTACACAGAGTCGGTTACAAGGGAGGAGATCTACATATCCGTATTGCCAAGCTTGCCTTCCACGCCAAGGAGAGTCCCATCCGGACACGGGACGAAGTCTTCAATCTTGTATCTTCATAGTCCAACAGTCTGGCCAAAGGATATAGTTCGGCTGTCCGGAGACCCCCTAATCCAGGACTCCCTCACACGCCATTGACAACAGTACTAGAGTACTCCACCACATTCTTACGCTCCTTAAGATTTAGCGTCAGTTTCTACGCGTTTTTAATAGAAAACTGATAGTACTTCTCATAATGCCAAGCAACAAAATCATCATCACATGAGGACCATATACGCAACTTCGAGATCTCTTCAACATCATATCAGTAGAATAGATGTCTGACCAAATTCTCGTCCCATTCAAGAATATATCAGCCATCCATTTAGTCTAGTTCTATTATTCTCAGCAGAAATATTAAGCCCAAAGTTCATGGGGAGCCAGTTATCTCTCCAAATATTTATAATAAAGTCATCTCAGATCCTCCAAATGACACCCTTCTTAAGTAATTCAAGGCCATGCATATATCTTGCCAAGTCACATAAGTCAATTGCGAAAAAATAACAAGAAGAACATAAATATCAAAATATGTATTAGGCACTATATTTATGAATATTGCGAGGACTAGATGAAAGGTGCAAATGAACCACCTTTTATTTTTATTCAAAAAGCAACAATACGCAAAGGCATAGGTTCTATACATCACCGAAAAATATCAGGTAATACCATCCTTCACATGCTACCATGCTAAAACTTTTCAAAAGTTACATTTGTATGTTTCAAAAAATTATGAAAAAGTGTGGATGTTCAGAAGACATATATCTATAACCCTTCAAAAATTTAGGTCAAAATTCAAAACACACATTGAGTAGCAAAAAAGACAAATCTAGAATGAATAGCGCCAAAAGATGACAAAACATGAATAGTGTCAGAAATGACACTATTCACATATGGATTACTTAAAACATTTAATTACTACCAGACAGCTACTGTAGCAACCCAGGCGCAAGGGATGAGAGGCCTGGGCCAGGCTAAGTGCCTTGCCTGGTGTTGGGGACATAGCTATCAGTTATGACCCGCCCAAGAGGGGCCGGGTCAGCCCCAATGGCGGGTCACAAAGGGAGCCCAGTAAACATTCAAGGCGATAGTTTATTAAATCTTATAGAAGGCCTAAAGGCCTAGAGGCGGCTTAAGGCCCAATATTGTAAACCGCCGTATGTAAGGAAAGGCATGTAAAACAAGTCACCGAGCCGGACACGATTTATGAGCCGGTCGGGACTCTGTAGGCCACCAGGCGTCAACCCGTGTATATAAGGGGACGACCCGGTGGCGTCTTAGGGAAAGAAACAAGAAATCGATAACCAAGCCGGCGAACTAGCCTCTTGGTGATCGAAACCCCAGCAATATCAACACAACTAGACGTAGGCTTTTACCTTCATTGTAAGGGGCCGAACTAGTATAAAATCTCTCGTGTCCTTTGTCCCGATTAACCCCTTTAAGCTTCCTAGTTGTGATGGCCCTACGACTAAGTCTTTTTGCTAGGACATCTGCCGTGACAATTCCATGACAGTTGGCGCCCACCGTGGGGCCAGCGCACGGTGGATTTGAGTTCTTGAAGTGCAACTTCGAAGGGCTCAAGGGATACGTTGTGGGCCGGATGACCAAGAGTCGTCGCGGCAAGCTCTACATCAACGACGAAGGCTGGGGCCCCGAGGCCAGCTCAATTGAGTACGGGTACCGGGTCCCCTTCGGCGGAATCCATGTCTTCATCGGCCGGTTCAGCGAATCGGGCCCTGAGCCAGACGTCCACACCAACCTCGTCGAAACGGCTTAGCGCGCGAGGTCCACCCGTGTTCAATCTATTGTGAAGCATGCCTTCTTAGGTTGCATCCACGACGGTGAATACTCTGAAGGATCGGTGGATGGCGGCGAGATGGCCATCTGTTCTGACAGTACATCATCAACGGGCGAGACAGACTCTTTGTATCAGCTGCAGGATGGCATGCTCGGGGGCTGTTCCGATGGCGGCAGTATTCCGGACCCCTTTGAGCCGCCGAATCGGGCCGGAGTCTTCATGGTAGGCACGCAGCCCAGGCAGGACTCCACAGCTGCAGCAGCAACAACCACCGGGTCGGCAGCAGCCGGGTCAGGAGACTCTGCGCGCCCCCGGCTCAGATTCTAATGGACCTCACAGATAAGCTGACGGCTCTGATGACTGCCATGCTGGAGCCGGCGGAGAAGGTTCAGCACGACGCGGAGGTGGCACGCGTACGTGAAGAGATGGTACAAGCTAAGGAGAATTTAGCAGCAGAAGAGGTCAGGATGGCCGCGGAGCGGGCGGCTTTGGACGCTCGTGCTCAGTAGCTTCAAGCAGAGACTTTCCGGCTCTCGGTGGATCTGAATGCGTCAAACGAGGTCATGAGAAGAAGGCATCAGAAAACTCAGTCACGGCTACCTCTGACGCTCGATCCTAGGAACCTTTTTCGTACGCCCGGGGCTGGCCCAAGTAGCCCGCCAGAGGCAAATCAGATCACGACACCCGGGGCACAGGTTCAGCCACGCACCATGGAACCACCTCGTGTACATACCGCTCCGCCTCATTATGTGCCAACACCACCGGGTCACTTCTCCAATCCTTTGGAAAACCTCATTGCTGCGTCGGCTCGTTTGGCGGCTCTCCCGATGGAAGGCGACTCTCCAACGGTGATCGAAACACGAAGGGTGAGAGAGCTTCTTCAAACAGCTCTGGCGCAGCAGGATGCGTACTCTTACAGTCGAGACAGGATCCATTCAACCCCTTGCCCGAGCCGGAGCCCAAGCTATAGTAGGCATATGGATTCAGCTGATATGTTAAGCAATGCTCAACGCCGCAACCGACCGCACAGGCATGAGCTGGCATAGGCTGGAGCCCTTAACTTAGTGGATCAGGAGAGGATCCGACAAGAGGCTGAGCGAGCGGTTCAACTGGCAGTGGAGCAGGCGGCTCGTCAGACTTTTCCGGCTTATCCAACAACCTCGGTTGAGGCAGGAGTGGCCACAAGAACTGGAGGTGTCCATTGCCTGGTGCCGGCCATACGTAATGAGCATTTGCCAAAGGACTTCAAGGGGCCTCATAAGGTGCCTAATTACACGGCCGACTTGCATCCTGGGGCATGGATTGAGAGTTATGATATGGCTATGGAGCTGTTGGAGGTCAGCGACGCGGCAATGGCTAAGTATTTCACTATGATGTTGGATGGAACGGCTCGTACTTGGCTAAATGGGTTGCCCCCCAATTCCATCGGCTCATGGGCGGAGTTAAAAGCCCGGTTCATTCAAAACTTCAAGGACACATGCAAACAACCTATGTCAATCGTGGACTTGACTAATTGTAAACAAGAGGAAGGTGAGTCCACAACCCATTGGGTGCGCCGTGTCAAGGAGATAATTCATTCATCTGATAGGATGGATGCCGGCTCGGCAGTCTTAATGTTGGAGAAAAAAAATGCCGTTTTGAACCTCTGAAGCAGAAGCTGGGGCGGCTTAAACGTGACTGCAATGACATGGGACAGTTGATGGCGGCTCTCGTCAAGTATGCTGATTCTGATAGTACCAAGGACCCTGTGTCTGATGAAGAAAAGACAGGGAAGGGAAAGAAGAACGACAACAGCAAGGGTCACCAGCATAACCCAACAAATCAAGGAGGTAATAAACGTAAGGCTGACGAATTTGTGGCTAACACCAATGCGCAGGGCAACAATCAACGACGCAAGGGTAGGCAACCCCCTCGGTCGGGTGGGTCAGGTCCCACCCTTGAGCAACTATTGAATGAATGTTGTCCAAGACACGGTACCCGGGAGAAGCCAGCCACCCATCTGTGGAAGGACTGTACAATCATGAAGGCGTTTAAAAATTCAAATGCATTTGATGGAAGTCACGACCCTGGCGGCGGTTCAGGTGGAGGCGGCTTTCATGGCCCGGGCGCCGGTTCAGGTGGAGGCGGCTTTCACGGTCAGGGTCATACGGGTAACCAGGGAGGTTATAATCCACAACCCGGCCAAGGTAATCAGCAACAACAGCCCGGATATCAGAGAAACCCAAAACAGTTGAATAGTGGGCAATATCATGTATTTACCACTAGCTTGTGCAAGAGGGACCAGAAGCTTCACAAGAGGTCTATCAACGCCATTGAGCCGGCGATTCCACGTTACTTACGGTGGTCAGAACAACCTATTGTGTGGAGCAGAGAGGATCATCCTCCCCGGGTTGATAATCCGGGTCACTTGGCCTTGGTAGTAGCGCCTCAGGTTGGTGGATATAAATTCACTAAAGTGCTCATGGATGGAGGCAGTAGCATCAACATCCTCTACTATGAGACGTTTCGTCGGATGGGGTTGACCGATAAGAGTCTTAAGCAATCCAACACTGTTTTTCACGGTGTGGTACCTAGCAAGTCGGCATACCCAGTTGGTAAGATTGAACTGGAAGTAGCCTTTGGGGATGAATATGATTCCAGAGCAGAGAAATTAACCTTTGAGGTGGTTAAGGTCAAAAGCCCATATCATGCTCTGTTCGGCCGGCCAGCTTACGCCAAGTTCATGGCTCGGCCGTGTTATGTGTACTTGCAGCTCAAGATGCCGGGTTATAAGGGCACCATTACAATACATGGAAGCCGGAAAATAGCCCTGGAGTGTGAAGAAGGAGATGCTGCATATGCTGAGTCTATTTGTGCAACAGAGGAGTTAAAGTTTTATAAGGATAATGTTGACCCAGCAGACATGACGTCTTTAAAGAAGCCAACAACGGAGCATGAGCTGGTGTTGAAATTCAAGTCAGCTCATGACACCAAGATGGTTGATTTTGTGCCTGGCGACTCATCCAAGCAGTTTATCATCAGTGAGAACTTGGATCCAAAATAGGAAAGCGCGCTCATCGAGTTCATCCATGAGAACCGGGACATCTTTGCATGGAAACCTTCTGGCATGCCGGGTGTCCGGAGAGAACTCGTTGAGCACACTCTCAATATCGATCCAAAGTTTAAGCCAGTCAAGCAATTTCTCCGACGGTTCAACGAGGAACGACGCAAGGCCATTGGAGAAGAGGTGGCCCGGCTCTTGGCGGCCGGGTTCATTGTGGAAGTCTTTCACCTAGAGTGGTTGGCTAACCCGGTGCTTGTACTAAAAAAGAACGACACCTGGCGTATGTGTGTGGAATACAACGATTTAAACAAAGCTTGTCCAGCTGACCCTTTTGCTCTCCCCCGTATTGATCAGATCATTGATGCTACGGCGGGTTGCACGCGTTTGAGTTTTCTGGATGCTTATTCAGGTTATCATCAGATCAAGATGGCAGTCAAGGACCAGGAGAAGACAGCTTTCATCACTCCGTTTGGAGCCTTCTGCTATGTGTCTATGCCCTTCGGGCTCAAGAGTGCCCAGGCAACTTATCAACGGTGTATGTAGAATTGCCTTCACAATCAGATTGGGTGTAATGTTCATGCCTATGTGGATGATATAGTGGTAAAGTCCAAGAAAGAGGAAACCTTGGTCATAGATTTGAAAGAGACCTTTGATAACCTCTGGGTCTACAAAATGATGCTTAACCCGATCAAGTGCGTTTTTGGAGTTCCAGCTGGCAAGCTCTTGGGTTTTTTGGTGTCCAACCGAGGTATTGAAGCTAACCCGGAGAAAATTAAGGCAATCACATCCCTGGCCAAACCAACATGCATCAATGACGTTCAACGCCTAGCGGGTCGTGTTGCTGCTTTGAGCCGGTTCATAAGCCGGTTAGGGGAGAAGGCGATGCCTTTGTATTAGATGATGAAGAAAACAGATTATTTCGTTTGGAGCGATGCTGCGAACTCTGCTTTTGAGGATATGAAGAAACAGCTTGCTGAGCCGCCGGTCCTTGCTGCTCCAGTTGAGAAAGAGCCGCTATTGTTATACGTAGCCGCCAACTCACGGGCTGTTAGTGTGGCAATTGTGGTGGAGCGCAAGGAGGTTGGCAAGGAACATCTGGTTCAACGGCCAGTTTACTACGTCAGTGAGGTGTTGATTGAATCTAAACAAAGATATCCACATTGGTAGAAGCTCGTGTATGGGGTGTTCATGGCAAGCCAGAAGCTCAAACATTACTTTCAGGGTCACCCAATCACCATGGTTAGCTCTGCTCCTTTGGGAGACATCATTCAAAATAGAGAAGCCACTGGACGAGTCGCCAAGTGGGCCATTGAACTTGGGTCTCATGGGTTGAAGTATGTACCACGCACTGCGATCAAATCTCAAGCGTTGGTTGACTTTATTAATGACTGGTCAGAGATGCAGATGCCAGAGGAGAAACCAGACAACGCATATTGGACGATTCACTTTGATGGGTCTAGACAGTTGGAGGGCTCGGGGGCTGGAGTTGTGTTAACTTCCCCTCGAGGTGACAAATTTTGTTATGTGTTGCGACTGTTGTTTCCTTGTACTAACAACGCAGTAGAATATGAAGCCTTGCTCCATGGTCTTTGAATGGCTAAAGAGATGAGCCTGAGCCAGGTCCGGTGTCTTGGTGATTCAGATTTGGTGGCCCAACAGGTATCAAGCAAGTGGGATTCCAAGGATCCTCTTATGGTGGCTTATCGCCATGAAGTTGATGCTGTTGCAGGACATTTTAAGGGTTATCGGGTGGAACACATTGACCGTAGGAAGAACAAAGCGGCTGATGCCTTAAGCCGGTTGGGATCTCAGCGTAAGCCGGTGCCACCTAACACCTTTTTGGATGTTTTGCATAACCCGTCTGTTAAGTTACCTACAGAAGAAGATCTAGCCGTTCCTGACCCGGAGGCACAGTTGGTGGCGGCTCTTCATGTCATCCCAGATTGGACAGTGCCGTTCTTGGCTTACATGACCCGGGGCGAGTTGCCAGCGGATGAGACCCTGGCCCGACAGATAACCCTGCGGTCTAAGTCAATGACGATTTCAGACGGAGAATTATACCATCGCAGCGTCTCCGGAGCGTTTCAGCAGTGTGTTTCTCCTGAAGAAGGCCGAGAAATACTTCGTGAGATCCATGAAGGCGATTGTGGTCATCACGCCAGGTCAAAATCCCTTGTGGCCAAGGCTTTTCGTCATGGTTTTTACTGGTTAACGACTCATGCCGATGCAGAAGATCTGGTCAGTAGGTGCGATGGATGTCAAAAATTCACACGGCGAGCGCATGTGCCGACTCAAGAGTTGCGGATGATTCCAATCACCTGGCCGTTTGCGGTCTGAGGGCTTGACATGGTTGGACCTTTCAAAAGGTCTAAGGATAAAAAGACACATCTTTTAGTGGCAGTTGACAAATTCACAAAGTGGGTTGAGGCAGAGCCAGTAAGTGTGATGCAGCCACGACGGTTCAGTTCATGAAAAAGGTGATGTTTCGTTTTGGTTTTCCACACAACATTATCACTGACAACGACACTAATCTATCCCAAGGGGCTATGGAGGAGTTTTGTCAACGTGAGCATATCCGGCTTGATGTTTCTTCTGTAGCCCATCCTCAATCCAATGGTCAAGCTGAGAGAGCAAATCAGGAAATCTTAAAAGGCCTCAAACCCTGGCTTATGATTCCCTTGCAGCAAACGCCGGGTTGTTGGGTAGAGGAGTTACCCTCGGTGCTGTGGAGTATCAACACCACTCCTAATAGGTCTACAGGTTATACACCTTTCTTCATGGTTTATGGAGCGGAAGCAGTGTTGCCTAGTGACATCCGTCATGACTCGCCCCGTGTGGCGGCTTATGTTGAAGCTAATAACGAGAAAGCCAGACAAGATGCACTTGACTTGTTGGATGAGGAAAGAGATTTAGCAGCAGCTAGATCAACAATTTATCAACAGGACCTGCACCGTTATCACAGCCGCCGGGTTAAGTCCAAGACTTTTCAAGAAGGTGACCTGGTGCTCCGGCTCATCCAGGATCTGTCAGATGCACACAAGCTATCCCCGCCTTGGGAAGGACCCTTTGCAGTTAGCAAGAACTTAAACAACGGGTCATATTACCTCATTGACATTCGAGAGCACAAAGACTCACGTAAGTCGAAGGAGGAGACCCGCCGACCATGGAACATTGCTCAACTTAGGCCATACTACACCTGAGCCACTGACTCTCATCATGTACATACTTTGACGTTGTATATACTCTGATAAGAAATAAAGCAGGACCTCAGTCCTTTTCCTTTTCAAAGATTACATATCTTTACTATCTTTTATTTAATATGACTATTAAGGAGTTGATCATATCTGAATCAAGTTTAACCTTTTTGGTCCGGCTTATGATCATATTCGAATCTAGCTGTAAATTATCATGGTCACTTGGGGGCTTCCTATTCAAACATAGGTCGTATTCGAACCAAAGAGAACATAGTTGTCATAACCCTCTTGATCGGCTCAACAGCCAAACTCACTAGGGGGCTTCTTGATCGTATTCGAATCATAGCTTAACCCCTTTTGGGTCCGACTTGGATCGTATTCAAATCAGGGTTGTCAAAAACCTCTTAAGGTCATTGGGGGCTTCCTGTTCAAACATAGGTCGTATTCGAACCAAAGAGAACATAGCTGTCGGTACCCTCTTGATCGGCGCAACGCCAAAGCCACTGGGGGCTGTATGGTCGTATTCGAACCTTAGCTTAACCCCTTTGGTCCGGTTTACTGATTGTATTCGAATCAGAAACCCCCAACCTTTAACTACAAAGTTAATTTATATTGGTTACCAACTGTTATTTTTCTTAATTGTCTTATTGGTCTTTTATTGTCTCAATTTCAACAAATCAGCACGATCTTTTCACCGGCTTACCTATTTGACAATAAGCCGCCAAGGCATTATAGTCATCAGTCGTACCGAAGCATTAACTTCTCAAAAGGATAGGTTCATCGAACCTCATCACCTGGATCGCATAAGACGATGGTCCAGAGGTAAAAAATACAGTCATAACTGCTATTTAAGAATAGTTGTTTTCTATATTAATCGAAGGTTGTTTCAACCTTGGATATTTTTCGCGTTTGTTTCCTGTTTTTCCTCTGTTATAATAAAATATTGGTTATAAACCGGGTGTTCTGACCCTTTCGGTACTAAACCGCCAAGCCAGTTTTTTCCCTTTTATCTATAGGAACAGAGCTGAAGTATTGCAGAGATAACCATAAATATGATGCGTATATTAACATCAGAAAGCAGAGAGTAACACACGGTGTCTTATGCACGATGGCATAGGCAAAATATGCAGTGTTTTCAAAACTAATCTATTACAAGGCTTTTAAAAGCCCATGAAGATGGTCCTCACTCCTCCCTTGCTGGGTCACCACCTTCTGCTGATTGGAAGCTGGGTTTTGACTAGTCAAAACCGTTCACAGCAATAAATTCTGCTTCTTCATTAATCAAGCCGGCTAGATCAACATCCGGAGCAAATGTATGTTGACGAACCGGCGGGATAAGTTTAGTCACCTTGTAGGAGGGAGTCGCCATCTTCTTATTGTCCAAATCAAAACCCGGCTGGTATTTATCGATATTTGTTTCATCTCCGAGGATGGTGGCCTGAGGTCGCACCTTCCTCACGCAAGCAACGAAGTCATCCTGTTCAAACAGAGACCCGTCTTCCTTTACCGTGGGGTACCCTCTGGCTACATCCGCCGGGTCTAGATCTGGCACCCAAGCCTTGGAGCGGCTTAGGGCAGTCAAAGCTCCGGCTCTGGCACAGGATCGCTTGACTTCTTGGAACCGGGCGGGTAAGATTGACAGCTTTTTTAAGACATCACTGAGCTGGTTGGGTCCTTGATTGGCAAGAGAGATAGCGGCAAGTGCCCGTTGTGCGCCAATGTACAACTGCTCCACTAAGGTGTACACCGCTTTCAGTTTGTTCACGTTGTCTTCGCTCAGATTCTTTCTTCATGGGCCTGCACATGTTTTGTAAACAAAGGGTCAGCTAGTGGTTTGTATTCCAGGTCAAAAGAAGGTAAAAAAGGTTAGTACAGATGGCTTACCAAAGATGGCGGACACCATTTGAGATACCCGGTCCTTTAAGCCGGCCAGCTCCGTAGTAACCTCCTCAAGAGCTGATTCAGCTTTTTCGGCGCGTTGTGTCAGTAGTGTTCTCTCTTCAGCCCAGGTTTTCTTCTTGGCAGTCAAGCTGTTTTTCAGTTTTTCCGTCTCAGCAAGACTTAATTGAAGCTTGAGTCAGCAGCCTTGATTTCTGCCTCCTGATCCGCCAGCCGGGTCTTGGCGTCAGTCAATTGCGAACCCAATTCAGATAGGGCGTTCTGCAAAACATATACAGGTGTGTCAAAGCTCAAGATTCAAGATTCAAGTTTCAAGTGCCTTTGCACTGCAAAACCACTTGACACTTGGGGGCTAATGTATGCCAAAACAAATTCTCATGACTCTACTATACTTCAAGTCCCAAGTACTTTACAAAGTAACAACACTTGGCACTTGGGGGCTAATGTATGATATTCAACAAGTATCTCAAGGTTAAGCCGGACTACAATATTTGTTGAGTTCAGCACAAGACAGTTATGAAATTCAAAGTACCGGCTCATTTATGGTCAAGTGAACCGGCCCTTGGGGACTACCGGTGAAGTTTATTCTATGTTATTGGACTCTAGAAATATCTAAAGGTAAAGCTTTAGCCTATATCATAAGTCTACAGATCATTCAAGGTTTTATCATAATCTGAAGACTTGGGGGCTGGCAGAATAAGTAAGCCGGAAGAGCATACCTCATACTTCAGCTACAACTGCTTGACCATTTCGATTTCTGAGTCACGGTTGGAGTGCACATGGCTCAGATAGCCGGACAATATGTCATTGGCGTTCAGATGGCTATAATGAGAAAGGTCAAAACGCACTTTTGTCTCTCCAAAGCCTCTTGTTTAGCCGTGTGATGAGCCAACACGGTGGGATTCCCCGGCTCAACAAAACGGCTTCCAGTGATCAGAACGTCCTGGGCAGACAGCGATGGCGGGTTGGCTGAGCTGGATGGACCAGTAGCAGAAGGATTAATGATGGTATCGTCAACTGACGGCTCAGGAGGATCTACTTCAGCATTGACAACCGAGTCTTCTAGTGCTTCAGTTGGAGGGGGAGAAGGTGGCATGACCGGTTCAGGTGCAAGGACTAGCGGGTCTTCCGCCGGCCTAGTCATCTTGGCTTTCTTGGATTTGGCTTGGCCACTAAGAAAGATGTTATGAAACAGTTAGTATAAAGAAGCAGTTTGAAAGACACAGAGGAAAGATAATTTCTTACTTACCCAGGGGCAGTCTTAAAAGCCGGGAATTGAGTTTGAGATGAGTCGCCAGAAGAGTGAGACACCTCCTGCAAAGATAAAAATAAAGTTAGTAATGCAAGGGAGAAGATCCAGTAATGAAAAGTAAAAGACGAAGGAATAAACCTCATTCTGGCGCTTTTGAGGAGTTTGTTGAAGAACAACAGGCGGTTCATCGACGTTCTGGGCCTGACGGCGGCTCTCATGTTGCTGCTTTTTCAAAAGAAAATGAGGGTCCAGATAAGCCAAAGGGTGTGAAAACCTTACTTTCCGGGTTACGACTCGAAGTTTCTGTCTTGGCAAATGGGCCGAGTCAGAGGAAATAGTTACCTCTTCTTCGACGGCCTGACTGGCCCCTGTGTCGTCCTGGCAATAATTAGTGTTAATAAGATTATTAAAAAGCTGGCCAAGGGAGTCAAGGGCTACCTTAGACTCAGAAGTATCATCGTCAAGCTTCAGCAGGTCTTCAGCGGTGTTCTTCTTCTTATTTTTAGATCTCCGGGTCGTCTTCTTGGCGTTTATGGCGGCGGCTCTTGCTTTCTTGGCAGCTTCGTGGTCATATTTGGCTTTCCAGAAATCAGATTTGGCCTATAAACAAGTAAAACAAGATGAAAGGTCAGGCAAGTATTAAAAAAACGGCTGAGAAAAATACAAAAGAGAGACATCAGAGGTTCTTTACCTCTGGCGCCGGGTTAAGTTTGCAGAAGGGGTTTAACCCGACTTTACTGCAGTCTTCATATTTGCCGTTTACCAGAAGAGTTGACATTGCAACAATATCTTCTTCGGGTAACTGAACGGAGCTGTAACGAAGAGAATCATTCGGACCTCCACCATATTCATACATCAGTTTGGATCGGCGGCTTAAAGGGATAACCCGCCATGAGATCCAACAACGGGTCAGATCAACCCCGGTTAAGCCGTACCCCAATAAAGCATTAATCCTTTTGATTGATGGAATCAGATTCTTACGTTTGGCAGCAGTAAGCTTGTGAGGGAGCGCAAATTTGGAGTCAAGACGCTCAGCGCGATAACCCGGCAGTGGCTTCTCATTTGCTGGTGAAGTGTCTTGACAATGGAACCAAGTCTAATTCTATTCTTTGGGATGACTCGGCAAGACTATGAGGAGGAAGACGGTGCCCTGTCGGCGTTGAATCGAGATGCCTCCAAGTTCCAAGCTAAGGCCATTGGTGCACTCGTTCTGGCGGTTCAGATAAAAATACTCTCTAAAGAGTTCTACAGTCGGTTCCTCTTGAAGGTAAACCTCACAGAGCATTTGGAAGTTGCTGATATTAGATATGGAATTGGGCCCGATATCTTGAGGGTGGAGGTTGAAAAAATGGAGGACTTCTCTGAAGAGCTTTGAGCCGGGTGGGGAAAAACCACGGTTCATGTGGTCAGAAAAGACAATGACTTCACCATCTCTTGGATTGGGACGTTCCTCGTCCGGGTCAGGTGCACGATAAGACATGACATTCTTCCCTCGCAAAAATTCTATGGAGAAGAACTCCTTCAAATTGTCCTCAGTCATGGTTGAGGGAACCCAGTTGCAGATAGTCGGTGCTTTGGACGTCATGATGTTCAAAAACGAATTGAAAGGAAAGCAACATGTCGGTTCAATTCAATGATAATGGTTAAATTAAGTGATAATGGTACAGGGAAGTAATGGCAGCTCAAGTAAGGGCTAATGTCATATAAGGAAAAGTAAGCCGGTGCCGCAAGCCGCCATGACTACAGACATTTGAGAAATACCAGCAACAGAATTGATTAATTGTAGCAACCCAGGCGCAAGGGATGAGAGGCCTGGGCCAGGCTAAGTGCCTTGCCTGGTGTTGGGGACATAGCTATCAGTTATGACCCGCCCAGGAGGGGCCGGGTCAGCCCCAATGGCGGGTCACAAAGGGAGCCCAGTAAACATTCAAGGCAATAGTTTATTAAATCTTATAGAAGGCCTAAAGGCCTAGAGGCGGCTTAAGGCCCAATATTGTAAACCGCCGTATGTAAGGAAAGACTTGTAAGGAAAGGCATGTAAAAGAAGTCACCGAGCCGGACACGATTTATGAGCCGGTCGGGACTCTGTAGGCCACCAGGCGTCAACCCGTGTATATAAGGGGACGACCCGGTGGCGTCTTAGGGAAAGAAACAAGAAATCGATAACCAAGCCGGCGAACTAGCCTCTTGGTGATCGAAACCCCAGCAATATCAACACAACTAGACATAGGCTTTTACCTTCATCGTAAGGGGCCGAATTAGTATAAAATCTCTCGTGTCCTTTGTCCCGATTAACCCCTTTAAGCTTCCTAGTTGCGATGGCCCTACGACTAAGTCCTTTTGCTAGGACATCTGCCGTGACAATTCCACGACACCTGGGTTAAGCATTTTATTTTATTTTATTTCTTTCTAATTGAGCTAGGCTAACCACACTGTTGGATTGACCAGGCCAGGCATGCACTTTCTCAGCCAGGACAGCAAGCAAACAAGTACTAGGCATAATCCAGGCACTATCCAGGCCAGGTGGGCATTGGCATGGACGCTAACCAAGCACACCCTTAGACCATGGGAGCATGTGAAGGGTGGCATTCCCTGATATCTACCCTATACATCATTTGGGACCATCATCAATCTACTTCCCATTGTTACCATCATTTACATTCATAGGGGGGAAACAACAAAAGCATGCAATACTTTACTCACGTAATTTGCATGTTCTTGTTTGCTTAAACTTTGAAACTACATGGTATCAGTGACTTGAAATTGCCGCTACTAATATTAAAATCGCATTCTAGAAAATCATGCAATGTCATCATGTAATCTTCTATAATAGGCCTGGTGTGGTGTACAAATGTGCTTATTTTTATTCTATGTAAATGGGGACGAATATGATTAAAGATATCGATCTGCATGTTGCTACTTATTGAGCTTGCGTTGGTTTTTCTTTTGAAGAGGAAAGGGTGATGCAACAAAGTAGAGTAAGTATTTCCCTTAGTTTTGAGAACCAAGGTATCAATCCAGTAGGAGACAACACACAAGACACTGAGTACCTGCACAAACAAACACCAACTTGCACCCAACGCGATAAAGGGGTTGTCAATTCCTTCACGGTTATTTGCAAAGTGAGATCTGATAGAGATGGATAAACGGTAAAGTAAATTTTTTGGTTTATGGAATGGAAAGTAAAAAATTGCAAAGGAAGTAAATAGGAAACTAAAATAGTAGATCAGAAACTTATATGATGGAAAGTAGACCCGGGGCCATAGGTCTCACTAGAGGCTTCTCTCAAGATAGAAAATATTACGGTGGGTGAACAAATTACCGTCGAGCAATTGATAGAAAAGCGCAAAGTTATGACGATATCCAAGGCAATGATCATGAATATAGCATCACATCCATATCAAGTAGACCGACTCCTACCTGCATCTACTACTATTACTCCACACATCGATTGACTCCTGCCTGCATCTAGAGTATTAAGTTCATGAAGAACAAAGTAACGCATTAAGTAAGATGACATGATGTAGCGGGATAAACTCAAGAAATATGATGAAAACCCCATCTTGTTGTCCTTGGTGGCAAAAATACAATACGTGTCGGTTCCCCTTTTGTCACTGGGATCAAGCACCACAAGATTGAACCCAAAGCTAAGCACTTCTCCCATTGCAAGAAAAACCAATCTAGTTGGCCAAACCAAATCGATAGTTCGAAGAGACTGGCAAAGATATCAAATCATGCATATAAGAATTCGGAGAAGATTCAAATAATATTCATAGATAAGCTGATCATAAATCCACAATTCATCGGATCTTGGCAAACACACTGCAAAAAGGTATTACATCGAATAGATCTCTAAGAACATCGAGGAGAACATTGTATTGAGAATCAAAGAGAGAGAAGAAGCCATCTAGCTACTTGCTATGGACCCGTAGGTCTGTGGTAAACTACTCACGCTTCATCGGAGAGGCAATGGTGTTGATGTAGAAGCCCTTCGTGATCGAATTCCCCTCCGGCAGGACGCCGGAAAAGGCCCCTAGATGGGATCTCACGGGTACAGAAGGTTGCGGCGGTGGAAAAGTGTTTGTGTGGCTCTCCTGATTGGTTTTGGAATATTTGAGAATATATAGGCGGAATAAATAGGTCGGTGGAGTCACGAGGGGCACACAAGGGTGGGGGGCGCGCCCTCCGTCCTTGTGGCCGCCTTGTGGCTTCCCTGACGTGTACTCCAAGTCCTCTGGTTGTCTTCTGGTCCAAGAAAAATCATCGTGTAAGTTTAATTTCGTTTGGACTCCGTTTGATATTCCTTTTCTGAGAAACTCTAAAACAAGGAAAAAACAGGAACTGACACTGAGCTCTAGGTTAATAGGTTAGTCCCAAAAATAATATAAAATAGCATAATAATGCATATAAAACATTCAAAAGAGATAATATAATAGCATGGAATAATAAAAAATTATAGATACGTTGGAGACGTATCAAGCATCCCCAAGCTTAATTCTTGCTCGTCCTGAAGTAGGTAAATGATAAAAACATAACTTTTGATATGGAATGCTACCTAACATATTTATCCATGTAATTTTCTCTATTGTGGCATGAATGTTCAGATCCGTATGATTCAAAACAAAAGTTTAATATTGACATAAAAACAATAATACTTTAAGCATACTAACAAGATAATTATGTCTTCTCAAAATAACATGGCCAAAGAAAGATTATCCCTACAAAATCGTATAGTCTGGCTATGCTCCATCTTCATCACACAAAATATTCAAACCATGCAAAACCCCGATGACAAACCAAGCAATTGTTTCATACTTTTGATGTTCTCAAACCTTTTCAACTTTCACGCAATACATGAGCGTGAGCCATGGACATAACACTATAGGTGGAGTAGAAGGTGGTTGTGGAGAAGACAAAAAGAGGGAGATAGTCTCACATCGACTAGGCGTATTAACGGGCTATGGAGATGCCCATCAATATATATCAATGTGAGTGAGTAGGGATTACCATGCAACGGATGCACTAGAGCTATAAGTTTATGAAAACTCAAAAAGAAAACTGAGTGGGTGTGGATCCAACTTGCTTGCTCATGAAGACCTAGGGCAATTTGAGGAAGCCCATCATTGGAATATACAAGCCAGGTTCTATAATGAAAAATTCCCACTAGTATATGAAAGTGACAACATAGGAGACTCTTTATCATGAAGATCATGGTGCTAGTTTGAAGCACAAGCATAGAAAAGGATAGTAACATTGCCCCTTCTCTCTCTTTTTTTTTCTTTTTTTCTTTTTCTCTCTCTTTTTTTTCTTTATTTTCCTTTTTTATTTTTTTTCTTTCTCTCCTTTTATTTTCTTTTTCTTTCTTTCTTTTATTTCTTCACATGGGACAATGTTCTAAAAAGGAAGATCGTCATACTTTTATTTACTTACAACTCAAAAATTACAACTCCATACTAGAAAAAGATATGACTCTATATGAATGCCTCCAGCGGTGTAACGGGATGTGCAATGAATCAAGAGCAACATGTATAAAAAAACGATGAACGGTGGCTTTGCCACAAATACGATGTCAACTACATGATCATGCAAAGCAATATGACAATGATGATGCGTGTCATAAATAACAGAACGGTGGAAAGTTGCATGGAAATATATCTCGGAATGGCTATGGAAATGCCATAATAGGTAGGTATGGTGGCTGTTTTGAGGAAGGTATATGGTGGGTTTAAGGTACCGGCGAAAGTTGCGCGACACTAGAGAGGCTAGCAATGGCGGAAGGGTGAGAGTGCGTATAATCCATAGACTCAACATTAGTCATAAAGAACTCACATACTTATTGCAAAAATCTATTAGTCATCGAAACAAAGTACTACGCGCATGCTCCTTGGGGGATAGATTGGTAGGAAAAGACCATCGCTCCTCCCCGACTACCACGCATAAGGAAAACAATCAAAAAAATCTCATGCTCCAACTTTGTTACATAACGGTTCACCATACGTGCATGCTACGGGACTCACAACCGTAGCACAAGTATTTCTCAAATTCACAACTACTCACTGGCATGACTCTAATATCACCATCTTCATACACTACCGCAGGATGCTGCTAACGAGACACTACGATCAGAGACCCTTCGACGAAATTGTGTGCGATGCCATAATCGCAAACGGTGGTGTAAAAAACCCATCAAAAATGTGCAAAACGTTTGCGATGGAGGATGCATCAAACACGCTTCAAATTTTAGTTGCGTGTGCGATGCAGGGCATACGGTTCAGCTCAATTAACTATTTGCGATGAGGAGGAACAAGAGAAACGGGCAGCCAGATGAAGGTGTGTGCGATATACAACATACCACTGGTGCGCGTCGGTCCTAAATAAATGGGTTTTTACCCCTTTCCGCGACAGCATTTGGAACTGTCGCCAAGCGAGTGTGTGAGATAGGGTGTCCTTCCCACACGACCTAGAAATCATCGGGGATAGGCTCTCTTGGGACCCAGGTTGGGGCCGTGTGCGATCGGGCGAGGCATCGAAACCCAATCATTTCCGTAGGTATGTACATCCCACACGGTAATCCAAGAAAATCATTTCCGTAGGTATGTACATCCCACATGGTGAATCCCAGAAAAACATTTCTGTTCGTATGTATATCACACAGAGTCAATCCAAGGAATACGTTTCCGTTCTTATGTACATCCCACACAGTCGATCCAGGGAAAACGTTTCCGTTCAGATGTACATCCCACACGGTTTTATGTATACGTTTGTGTGTGAAAGGTGTAACTATCACACACGCTCTGCCTTGGTTAACTCTTTGCTTTCATTAACTACATCACACACGATTTGATGTAGAAAACTGTGTGGCATTGGGCTATCCATTGCAAGCGCTTTTACTGCTAGAACCGTTTGCAAAGGTCCATGACCGTCTGTTCTATTTTTATTTTTGCCTGTAATTTATTATTCTAATTGGAAATTTTGAAATATGAAACGTGCAATTCAAATTCTCAGCACAATGGTTCAACAACGAATCCATAAATAAAATTGCCAGTACAATATGTTCAGTAATTACAGGATTAGGCAGCAATTAACTATGATGAACCGCAATATTTAAAGGCGGTAAAGGTGAAGAGGCAAGTGTAAATCATTTTGACTGCCGACGGTGTTGAAGAAGCGGAATGCCCATAATGTGCCTTCCTGCATGCCATAGGCACGAACCACTTTTGTTCAACCCCTTGTGACGATCGCCCGCCCATCCTTCACCGCCTTCAAGAAGACTTCTAGAGCATTATCATGGTAGCATGAATTATATAATTTAACCTTCGTTTCCTCCACTCCGGTCATGTAGTTTGCAAGGTAATCATCAGTAAATAGCTTTGGAAACCACTGAAAATAGAAAAATATCAGATACTGAGGTCTAATAGAGTAACTTGTTGTGGGCAGGGGGAAAAGGCAACACATTACTTACCATCCTAAAGTTCACTGTTGTCTTCGACAAAGTGTAAATAAAGAGCTTAATTCCAATCACCCGTTTCTTTTGCCTAACAATCTTTCTTAGTTTCCTCACTTGATGCTTGTTCATGAATATCTCATTGCCCCATATGTAAAAGGGATCGAAGCATGGATCAGTACCCCTCATATATGTACCTACAAGCAACCAGTAAATGTTACAAGCTAAACTGAGATTGCACAAATGATGTAAAATACAACTACCTATGTTCCTAAGTACAAGTATTTTTTTTGAGATTTCAATATGAACTACATACAGATGTATATAAAATTATAGATATAGTTTAGATTAGAATCTAGATTCACTCATTTTACTCCTTATGTAGTATATATTGGAATCCCTAAAAATACTTATATTTAGGAATAGATGGTGTATAAGACATGGGATGCAGCTAACCTCGACGGCAAACAATAGCATCGCCCATTGTAGCCCTGTGTAAGTACATGGAAAGCCAATGTTAACTACAATAGGGTTAACATCTGTAACATCCCAAAATTTCAATTTGGAATGTTATACATAGATCATTCTTGCATATCATATTTTATTTCATTTCGTTTCACGATCCTCGAATATCCTAAGCAACTCAAGGACCCTCGGAGAGAGTTGGGGATTTCCCGATTTCATATTTGATTTTTATCAAATATTGAAACGAGGATTTTTGGTTTTAATTAATTTTCTCTCCAAAAATACTTCATATTAAAATATATGAGAGGAGATAATATGACTTCTCCAAAATAATTGACATATTGGAGGAAAAACATTAAAATCAAATATTTGATTTTATTTGGATTTTATTGCAATTTTATTTGCATTAGAAAAATTGCACGTTTTCAAAATTGCATTTTAGGGCCAAGAAAATGTTCATCTCGTTCTAAATATTTTATTTAGACGGCGAAAATTTGTTTTGGCATTTTTAGATTTTTATTTTATTTTCTAGGATTTTTTTTTATGTTTAGTGGAATTGTTTTTTTTAAACTTCCAGCGCCGACTGGGCCAAAACCCAGCCGGGCTGGCCCATCTCCCCGCGCCGCTGTCTCCCCCAAGACGCGCCGCCGCCGCCGACTCGGACAAGAGTCCGAGCCGGACTCCTCTTCCGCCGCCGCCTTGCCCCCTCCTCCAAGCCACCCCTCCCCCCTTTATATGCCGCCCCAAGCCCCCCGCCACCACCACCAACCCCAACGCCGCCGCAGCCCGCCTCCTGAGCCGCGCCGCCGCCTACCGTGCCTCGCCGCTGCAGCGCCGCCGCCCCTCG
Organism: Triticum urartu; assembly: GCF_056163025.1. Lineage (NCBI taxonomy): Eukaryota > Viridiplantae > Streptophyta > Magnoliopsida > Poales > Poaceae > Triticum > Triticum urartu. The sequence goes on from NC_141879.1 coordinate 189,988,878, forward strand.
CCGTAGCGCCGTGCCGCCGTCACCCCGCTACCCCGCAAGCCCGCCGCCGAAGCCCCAGCCCGCCGGAGCCCCGCGCCTCGCCGGATCCGACGAGGTAGCCGCCGCCGGTTTTCTCTAGAAAACCGATTCGGTTTTTTAAAGAAAAAACCCTAGTTTGTTTTTTAGATCGGTTCGCCGGTTTTTCCCGGTTCTTCTATTTAGCGGACGTTCGTCCGTACGTTCGTTTTGACGAATGGTCTTCGCTCGATATTTACAGAAAACGAACATTCATTCGTTAGCCTGTTCGTCAGTTTTCTTTTTATCGGATTTTTCCGCGATTATTTTCTATAGCGATTTCTGATCCAATTTCGGTTTCAGTTTATCTTTTTGCTCGTTTATCGGAATTAGGCGATTCAAGCGCCTAGATCTTTGTCTCGAGACCCTCTTTCTGTTTAATCAACTTAAACAAGATTTTGCTACTGTAAAATTTGACCTTAGTCCAGATTAGTAAACGGATCTTGTTTCTTTCGCCGTTTGAGTGTTGTTGCTCCGTTTGATTTGATTCTTTTTGCAAACCGGAGTTCTTAAGTTGAACTTTCTGGTCAATTATTCTTATTTGAGTTTTTCCCGTGCATCTTTGCTTGATTGCTTATGTATGCTATTGTTTGTTTGCGATAGAATTCCCGGACTGCGAAGCGTGCTACATCAAATCCCTAGGTTTCGCGGATCGTCAGCAAGGCAAGTAACACATTGATCATACTGTTTTCATACCCAGTTTTTATGCATTAGTTTAAATCCTCAAACATTGCATGATTAGGATGCCATTAACATGTGGGTTGGGAAGTAGATGATGAGGTAGAACCTATTACCCTGTTATACTCAAACTCTTGGGAGTTACTTCTACGCGTTGCTTATATTGCTATGCTATGCTCGTAGACGTGGTTTGGGTGAGTGAAATCCATGACAGATGTGAGATTGTTAATTAATGGTTCAACTTAAGGTGGCAACTTGAATACACATCTGGCTGGATTGAGGCACCTGGAGAACCTAGTGTTGCCTGTATTTTTGGAAATCCTGGGGTACCGTGTGATCTTCCTATGGACCGCCACCCAGGCTCAAAGGGAACTGAGATGATTCATGCTAGAAACTTCCGTGTGCAGCCACAAGCTATTATGGGCTCTAGCATAATTGAGTAAGTTACGTGAAGCTCTCGAAGAGGTAGATCAGCAGGTAGTGGGTTGTAGGTTTGGTATGGTCTGCCCGGAGTAGAGAGTTAATGTTTCTGAAAGACTGTGTCTCGGTCATCCGTTTCTCAAACACCATGTAGTGCGAGAAATTCAACGGAGGCGATCGAGTCTTGTGGGGAAAAGTGCGCAAACCTTTGCAGAGTGTACAATCTAATCATGGTTAGCCGTGTCCCCGGTTATGGACAATTTTGACTATCTAGTACTTGGAGTATCTTAAGTATCTCACCACTCTTTAAATTAAAATTGTTGGGTTGATAATTACTTAAATTGGGATTGAGTTGGAGGAACCTTCTCAATGATGTTTCAACTACCATGATAGTTAAATTAAAAATCTATTCCTTTGTTGTAGGAAAAAATTGGCTTTTCGCAAAAACTATAACCATAGAGCTTTCCACCAGCCAAATATGCATGTAGTGATAGCATTATTCTGTTCTTGCTCTACTGTGTTATATTGGCAGCATATTCCATGTGCTGACCCGTTTTCGGGCTGCAACGTATTATGTTGCATACTTTTCAGACGAGAAGTAAGGTTCGTTAGGTCGTTGCCATGGAGCTCAGCTATGCCGTTAGTTGATGGACTCACTTTATCTTGCAAGCCTTCCGCTGTTATCCTATTAGATGGCCTTAAGCCATATTTATTGTAATAAGTTCTCTTTTGAGACATTCGATGTAATAAGTGTGTGATTGCTACTCTGTTATAAATCCTCGAGTACTGTGTGTGTCAGCATTACCGATCCAGGGATGACACTGAAGCACAGAGACTTGACTGTTTGAGGTCAGGTCACTACAAGATGGTATCAGAGCACACGCTGAGTGTAGGGCTCGACCACTAAGCTAAAGCCCTAGATCACTATTCTCTTCTCATTTCTGACTCCTCTCCATTTTCCACTCTTTAGGATGGCGGGCGCAAGGAACAAGTTTGCACAACCAGATGAAGACGCACCTTTTGGACGACACTTGAAGGATGTCACTAGGTACCTGAACATAGGAATACCAAGCTTCACCGGGACTTACGACGCCACTTTACCCGAAGAGGAGCGATGGATGATTCAAGTTCAAGTTCTAGGAAGGACATTCACGCTAGTCACTAAGCCCATAGAGTTTTCCTTTGATGCACCAACCTGGAGTCTAGGAAAGAGTATGGCAGCTCACAACACCAAGGGACGCATTGGAGAAGTTTACCAAAAGGAGCTTAAGGATACTATCTACCAGATTTGTGGGCGCCGAGATGAGCAATGGGAGATGATCAGCACAAGGAAAGATAGATCAATTGCAGCTTTCATCCAGGAGTTAAACCAGCACATTCGTCGCCAGGAGAACCAGATGTGCGCATGCATGATAGATTTGAAGAAGGCGAAGACAAGGATCATCGAGCTGGAAGAAGAACTTAAGTCTACACGTGATGGATACGAGGAGGAAATTGTGACACTATTGGAGAAGAATGACGACCTGATTAAGAAGATCGGAGTATTCATGGGAGACCCCGCACCAGGAGAAGATGACGAAGAACCCAAGGGGATTCGTCCGGAGGACTACATCATCATCGACGACACCAACTCCGACCCCAGTGATGATGACTTTGAAGACGAAGCTGGAGCAGACATCATGGAGTCTTCCACCGATCAAAATTTCTAGATGACCACCAAATAATTAGTAGTATTTCCCCATGTATTTAGTAGTAGTTGAGCACTTTTGCGATAGTTCTAGACTATTGTATGCCCTTGCTTGATTGATTGAGTGAAATGTTTGTGTTTGTCTCATGTGCATATGGGTAGTGCTTTCTCATTAGACCTCTTTTCTCTATTCTGATATCTTCCCTCTAAACCCGCCGGATGCCTCCGAGACGTGACCCCGGATTTACCTTCCCACCGGAGCTCACTCAGTTGATCCAGCAGCAGAATACCCTGATGCAGTTGTTAGTCCAGAACCAAGGCAACAACCACAACAACAACAATCCACCACCACCACCAGCAGTTGATAACTTAGCCCGTTTTCTGAGGTTGCAACCGCCGGTGTTTTCCAATAGCACCGAGCCCATAGTAGCAGATGATTGGCTCCGCAGGACTGGAAGGGAGTTAACCACTGCAGGATGTATCGATGCTGAGAAGGTGCGTTTTGCCGCACATCAGTTGGATGGACCAGCAGCCTCATGGTGGGAGAATTACACTGTCACCTACCCTATAGCCACGGTGACATGGGATCAGTTTCAGCAAGCTTTCCATACAGCCCATGTCTCAACTGGAGCTATGAGTATGAAGAAGCGTGAGTTTCGCAACTTACGCTAGGGGAACCGTATTGTAGCTCAGTACGTGGATGAGTTTAGCAAGTTATCTCGCTATGCCCCTGATGACGTGGCCACAGATGCCGCGAAGCAGGAGAAGTTTATGGAAGGGCTGAATGACGAGATGAGCATGCAGTTGAGTGGTAGCAACCTTCAACAACTACCAGGAGTTGGTAGATAAGGCTCTTATGATTGAAGGGAAGCAGCAACAGATTGAGAGCCGTAAGAGGAAGTATGGACAAGGGAGGTATAACTCAGGAGCTCAGCAGAAGCCTCGCCTAATCCTGAACTCGGGAGGACTTGTTCATAACCATGGAGGCCACACCCATAATGGAGGAAGTAACCATAACCATACTGGCCCAAGGAATGGGAATGGGAATGGAGCAAGCAACAATCGGAACCACCCTAATCCAGCCACACCCGCCAAAAGAGATCTAAGTCACATTACTTGCTATAAGTGCGGGAAGACTGGACACTATGCAACAGAGTGCCCTGAAGGGAAGAATGGAAACGGGAATGGGAGCGCTGGGAAGAAGCCCAATCCCTTCAACAAAGTACAAGTGAACCACGTTATCATGGAGGAGGTTGAAGAGCAGCCTGACGCGATTATAGGTAAGTTTTTGATTAAGTCATTTACTGCTCTTGTTCTTTTTGATACTGGTGCATCGCATTCATACATATCAAGGGAATTCGTGGATAAGTTTAGACTACCAACCCAAACCCTTAGGACCCCTCTGTTAGTGAGTTCACCTGGAGCAGAGTATATGGCTAGTCGATGGTGCGACCAGATACCCTTAACCATTGGCAACCATGTTTTTCCGTACGACCTAATTATCTTGGAGTCACAAGGATTGGATGTGATATTAGGAATGGACTGGATGTCAAAGTATGGAGGAAGCATTGACTGTGTTAGTAGGTCAATTTGTCTCACCACCCCGGAGGGAAAAAGGATCAAGTATGTATCTAGGCATGCGCCAAGAAGTAGTCAAGTGAATACCCTCACGGGAGTTGTTCAGGAGGAAGTGCCTGTAGTGAAGGATTACCCAGATGATTTCCTAGAGGAGTTACCAGGCATGCCACCGGATCGAGACATCGAGTTTTTGATAGAGCTATTGCCAGGTACCGGGCCTATATCGAAGAGACCATACTGGATGCCCGCGAATGATCTGGAAGAGATTAAGAAAAATATCAGGAATTATTGGAGAAAGGTTACATTCGACGGAGCTCATCACCGTGGGGAGCCCCAGTGCTTTTGGTTGAGAAGAAGGATAAGTCTTTAAGAATGGTTGTTGATTATCGGGCCTTGAATGAAGTGACGATCAAGAACAAGTACCCATTGCCAGTGATCAATGATCTATTTGACCAGCTGCAAGGAGCTAAGGTGTTTTTGAAGATCGATCTGCGATCAGGATACCATCAGTTGAAGATTCGAGAGAAGGATATACCCAAGACAGCATTCACGACACGGTACGGGCTATATGAATATACGGTCATGTCGTTTGGACTGACTAATGCCCCTGCCTATTTCATGAGCATGATGAACAAGGTGTTCATGGAGTATTTGGACAAGTTTGTTGTGGTGTTTATTGATGATATAATGGTATACTTGAAGAATGAAGAGGAGCACAAGGAGCATTTGCGTTTAGTTCTCGAGAAACTCAGGGAACACCAGTTGTATGCCAAGTCCAGCAAATGTGAGTTTTGGTTGAAGGAAGTCGGATTCCTTGGACATGTTATATCAGGAGAAGGTATAGCAGTAGACCCCACCAAGGTTCAGTCAGTCACTGAATGGTTGGCACCCACTTCAGTTAGCGAGATCCGCAGTTTTCTTGGACTCGCAGGATACTATCGGAGATTCATTGAGAATTATTCCAAGATTGCGAAGCCAATGACAGAGTTATTGAAGAAGGATACCAAGTTTAAATGGACGGAAGATTGCGAGGAAAGTTTTCAGGAGTTAAAGAAACATTTGACTACAGCCCCAGTGCTGACACTGCCAGATATGCATAAGGATTTCCAAGTGTATTGCGACGCCTCTCGCTTAGGACTTGGAAGTGTGCTTATGCAAGACGAAAGAGTTGTCTCGTATGCCTCACGACAACTAAAACTGCACGAGTTGAATTATGCCACGCATGATTTGGATCTAGCAGCCGTAGTGCATGCGTTGAAGACTTGGAGACATTACCTTATTGGAAACCGTTGTGACGTGTACACGGATCATAAGAGTTTGAAGTACATCTTCACACAGAAGGAGCTGAACCTTAGGCAGAGGAGATGGTTGGAGCTTATAAAGGATTATGACATGAAGCTACACTATCATCCAGGAAAGGCCAATGTCGTAGCAGACGCTTTGAGCCGGAAGAGTTATGCTAATATCCTAAGGGGTACGGGATTACCAAAGGAGTTAGCAGAGGATCTCAAGGAACTTCAATTGGAGATTGTTCCTAGAGGTTTTGTTGCAACAATGGAGGTTCAGTCTACATTGTTGGAAAAGATTCAAGAAGCTCAGAAGGATGACAAAGAGATTGCTGAGATAAAAGAGAGAATGAGCAAAGGAAAGGCCAAAGGTTTTCGCGAGGATGAACACGACACCTTATGGTTTGAGGACCGAGTTTATGTGCCCAATAATACAGAGATCAGGAAGTTAATACTTCAGGAGGCTCATGACTCACCATACTCGATACACCCCGGAAACACCAAGATGTATTTGGATTTAAAGGAACATTTCTGGTGGAAAGGGATGAAGAAAGATATTGCCGAGTATGTAGCCGTTTGTGATGTATGTCAGAGAGTGAAGGCAGAGCATCAAAAGCCAGCAGGATTGTTACAGCCTATGCCGATACCCGAATGGAAGTGGGATAAACTTGGCATGGATTTTATCACCGGATTACCTAGGACCAAACCAGGATATGATTCTATATGGGTAGTAGTTGATCGCTTGACCAAAGCGGCTCACTTTATCCCAGTGAAAACAACTTATACAAGTGCGAAGTTGGCCAAGATATATATGTCCAGGATCGTATGTCTGCATGGAGTTCCAAGGACCATCGTATCCGATAGAGGAGCATAGTTTACCTCAAAGTTTTGGCATCAGTTGCACCAGACTTTGGGAACAAGATTGGAGTTCAGTACAACATTTCACCCGCAGACGGATGGACAGACCGAGAGAGTCAACCAGATTCTGGAGGACATGTTGAGGGCCTGTGCGCTAGATTATGGATCTAGTTGGGACGACAATTTGCCTTACGCAGAGTTCTCATACAACAATAGTTACCAAGCCAGTTTGAAGATGGCACCGTTTGAAGCCCTGTATGGACGAAGGTGCAGAACACCGCTGATGTGGGATGAATTAGGAGACTGACAGTTGTTTGGACCAGACTTGATCAAAGAGTCTGAGGATAAAGTTAAACTGATTTGAGATAGACTGAAGATAGCTCAGTCCAGGCAGAAGAGTTATGCAGATTCAAAGCGCAAGGAGGTAACCTATGAAATTGGAGATAGAGCATATTTGCGAGTATCACCCTTGCGAGGAGTGAAACGTTTTGGAGTTAAGGGAAAGTTAGCCCCAAGATTTGTAGGACCGTATCGTGTTTTGGAACGGATGGGAGAAGTTGCCTACAAGTTGGAATTACCTGAAGGACTGTCAGGAGTTCACGATGTGTTTCACGTTTCCCAGTTGAAGAAGTGCCATGCTGAGATGGCCGATATACCGTTAAGAGATACCGTACCCTTGGAGGCGATTCAGCTGGACAGTGATTTGACTTATGAGGAGAAGCCAGTCAAGATTCTTGAGTTTGCCAGTCGAGTCACCCGCAATAAGGTTATCAAGTTTTGCAAAGTTCAGTGGAGCCACCATACTGAGGATGAAGCCACCTGGGAACGAGAGGATGATCTTAGCAAAGACCACCCACACCTATTTTCTAGCGAACCCGAATCTTGAGGGTGAGATTCATCTTAAGGGGGGTAGGTTTGTAACATCCCAAAATTTCAATTTGGAATGTTATACATAGATCATTCTTGCATATCATATTTTATTTCATTTCGTTTCGCGATCCTCGAAAATCCTAAGCAACTTAAGGACCCTCGGAGAGAGTTGGGAATTTCCTGGTTTTCATATTTGATTTTTATCAAATATTGAAACGAGGATTTTTGGTTTTAATTACTTTTCTCTCCGAAAATATTTCATATTAAAATATATGAGAGGAGATAATATGACTTTCCAAAAATAATTGAAATATTGGAGGAAAAACATTAAAATCAAATATTTGAATTTATTCAGATTTTATTGCAATTTTATTTGCATTAGAAAAATTGCATGTTTTCAAAATTGCATTTTAGGGCCAAGAAAATGTTCATCTCGTTCTAAATATTTTATTTAGATGGTGAAAATTTGTTTTGACATTTTTAGATTTTTATTTTATTTTCTAGGACTTTTTTTCTGTTCAGCGGAATTGTTTTTTTTAAAACTTCCAGCGTCGACTGGGCCGAAACCTAGCCGGGCCGGCCCACCTCCCCGCGCCGCCGTCTCCCCCAGGATGCGCCGCCGCCGCCGACTCGGACAATAGTCCGAGCCGGACTCCTCTTCCGCCGCCGCCTTGACCCCTCCTCCAAGCCACCCCTGCCCCCTTTATATGCCGCCCCAAGCACCCCCCGCCACCACCACCAACCCCGCCGCCGCCGCAGCCCGCCTCCCGAGCCGCGCCGCCGCCTCCCGCTCCTCGCCGCCACAGCGCCGCCGCCCCTCGCCGCAGCGCCGCGCCACCATCGCCCTGCCGCCCCGCCGCCGAAGCCCCAGCCCACCGGAGCCCCGCGCCTCGCCGGATCCGACGAGGTAGCCGCCGCCGGCGGTTTTCTTTAGAAAACCGATTCGGTTTTTTAAAGAAAAAACCTAGTTCGTTTTTTAGATCGGTTCGCCGGTTTTTCCCGGTTGTTCTATTTAGCACACGTTCGTCTGTACGTTCGTTTTAACGAACGGTTTTCGCTCGATAGTTACAGACAACGAACGTTCGTTCGTTAGCCTGTTCGTCAGTTTTCTTTTTATCGGATTTTTCTGCGATTATTTTCAATAGCGATTTCTGATCTGATTTCCGTTTCAGTTTATCTTTTTGCTCGTTTATCGGAATTAGGCGATTCAAGCGCCTAGATCTTCGTCTTGAGACCCTCTTTCTGTTTAATCAACTTAAACAAGATTTTGCTACTGTAAAATTTGACCTTAGTCCAGATTAGTAAACGGATCTTGTTTCTTTCGCTGTTTGAGTGTTGTTGCTCCGTTTGATTTGATTCTTTTTGCAAACCGGAGTTCTTAAGTTGAACTTTCTGGTCAATTATTCTTATTTGAGTTTTTCCAGTGCATCTTTGCTTGATTGCTTATGTATGCTATTGTTTGTTTGCGATAGAATTCCTGGAGTGCGAAGCGTGCTACATCAAATCCCTAGGTTTCGCGGATCGTCAGCAAGGCAAGTAACACATTGATCATACTGTTTTCATACCCAGTTTTTATGCATTAGTTTCAATCCTCAAACATTGCATGATTAGGATGCCATTAACATGTGGGTTGGGAAGTAGATGATGAGGTAGAACCTATTACCCTGTTATACTCAAACTCTTGGGAGTTACTTCTACGCATTGCTTATATTGCTATGCTATGCTCGTAGACGTGGTTTGGGTGAGTGAAATCCATGACAGATGTGAGATTGTTAATTAATGGTTCAACTTAAGGTGGCAACTTGAATACACATCTGGCTGGATTGAGGCACCTGGAGAACCTAGTGTTGCCTGTATTTTTGGAAATCCTGGGGTACCATGTGATCTTCCTATGGACCGCCACCCAGGCTCAAAGGGAACTGAGATGATTCATGCTAGAAACTTCCGTGTGCAGCCACAAGCTATTATGGGCTCTAGCATAGTTGAGTAAGTTACGTGAAGCTCTCGAAGAGGTAGATCAGCAGGTAGTGGGTTGTAGGTTTGGTATGGTCTGCCCGGAGTAGAGAGTTAATGTTTCTGAAAGACTGTGTCTCGGTCATCCGTTTCTCAAACACCATGTAGTGCGAGAAATTCAACGGAGGCGATCGAGTCTTGTGGGGAAAAGTGCGCAAACCTTTGCAGAGTGTACAATCTAATCATGGTTAGCCGTGTCCCCGGTTATGGACAATTTTGACTATCTAGTACTTGGAGTATCTTAAGTATCTCACCACTCTTTCAATTAAAATTGTTGGGTTGATAATTACTTAAATTGGGATTGAGTTGGAGGAACCTTCTCAATGATGTTTCAACTACCATGATAGTTAAATTAAAAATCTATTCCTTTGTTGTAGGAAAAATTTGGCTTTTCGGAAAAACTATAACCATAGAGCTTTCCACCAGCCAACTATGCATGTAGTGATAGCATTATTCTGTTGTTGCTCTACTGTGTTATATTACCAGCATATTCCATGTGCTGATCCGTTTTCGGGCTGCAACGTATTATGTTGCATACTTTTCAGACGAGGAGTAAGGTTCGTTAGGTCATTGCCGTGCAGCTCAGCTATGCTGTTGGAGTTGATGGACTCACTTTATCTTCCAAGCCTTCCGCTGTTATCCTATTAGATGGCCTTAAGCCATATTTATTGTAATAAGTTCTCTTTTGAGACATTCAATGTAATAAGTGTGTGATTGCTACTCTGTTATAAATCCTCGAGTACTGTGTGTGTCAGCATTACCGATCCAGGGATGACACTGAAGCACAGAGACTTGACCGTTTGAGGTCGGGTCGCTACAACATCCACCAAATAGCAAATGGTAATAAAATGGGAGCATCTGTAGTGATATCTTCATTTCAAAAGAGTAGCATGGTAGCAAAGGGACGGACTAAAAAATGGATACAACTATTAATTGCAACAGGCTTAACAACTCCTAATTCATGTTTTGTTAGTTTGTAGCCATTGAAATACAACTCTTTAAAAATGGATAGAACTGTTAATTGCAACAGGCTTAATGGCCATTGAAACCGGTACTGATAAAAATGCAATTGGCAGAGTTAAACATCATAGGGCAGGTGCTGCTAGAGCAGATAATGGCCCAATTGTCTATAAAAAGGTAGGGAAAATAGCTCAAACGTGTTAGGCATGTTTACTACAACATGCTTAATACATCGACCGTACAGAACATAGCCATTATGCAACTGGTATTGGTAAGATTGAAGTGGTGGGTACATACTTGGTAAGTCCCGAGAGGTAGTTGCTGGGGCACTTCATCTTGGCCAGAGCCCGCCCAAAGTCAGCGGTGTCGGAGGCGAGCTGTTCCTCCAGGTCGAAGTGTGGATCAGTGCCACTGACATGTGTACCTACAAGCAACCAGTAAATGGTAGAAGTTAAACTGCAGTTGCACAAATGATGTGAAATACTATAAGACATGGGATGCAGCTAACCTTGACGGCAAACAACAACATCGGTCGTTATGACCCTGCGTAAGTACATGGACAAGCATGTTAAGTACAACATGGTTAGCATCCACCAAAAAGAGCAAATGGGGCAGCATCTCTAGTATATCTTCATTGTGGAGAGTAGCATGGTAGCAAATGGACAGATTAAAAAATGGATACAACTGTTAATTGCAACAGGCTTAACAACATCTCCTAAGTCATGTTTTGTAAGTTTGTAGCCATTGAAATGCAACTATTTAAAAATGGATTTAACTGTTAATTGCAACAGGCTTAATAGACATTGAAACCGGTACTGATAAAAATGCAATTGGCATAGTTAAACATCACAAGGCAGGTGCTGCCAGAGCAGAGAATGGCCCAGATGTCTATAAAAAGGTAGGGAAAGTAGAAAAAACATGTTAGGCATGTTTACTAGAACATGCTTAATACATCGACCGTACAGAACATAGCCATTAATTGCAACTGGTATTGGTAAGAATGAACTTGTGAGTACATACTTGGTAAGTCCTGAGAGGTAGTTGCTGGAGCACTTCATCTTGGCCAGAGCTCGCCCAAAGTCAGCGACGGCGGAGGCGAGCTGTTCCTCCGGGTCGAAGCGTGGATCAGTGCCACTGACATGTGTACCTACAGGCAACCAGTAAATGGGTAGAAGTTAAACTGCAATTGCACAAATTATGTGAAATACTATAAAACATGGGATGCAGCTCACCTCATTGACGGCAAACAAAAGCATCGGCCGTTATGACCCTGCGTAAGTACATGGACAGGCATGTTAAGTGCAACAGGGTTAGCATCCACTAAAAATAGCAAATGGGCAACATCTCTAGTGATATCCTGAGTCATGTATTGTAAGTTTGTTGCTCGTATTGGTGACATTGAGCTGGGCATGGTAAATTTGAACATCACACAGTGTGTAGTACTAAAATAAACAACGCACGAACATGCTTAATACATCAACCGTACAAATCATAGCCGTTGCAAGTTGTATTGGTAAGATTTAGCTGGTCAGATCTTACCTGTTAAGTCCTGGGGGTAGTCACTGGGGGACTTCATCTGGGCTAGAGCATGCAGCATGTCATCGTCGGCGGCAGAGGCGAGGTATTCCTCCGGGTCAACACGCACATCGGCCATCGCGCCATGGACCGCCATCAGCTCCTGGCGGGGGGGGGGGGGATTTGGAGGCATGAGGATGTTTCACAGGCGCCATTTAAGCAATCAGGCCGGGGTCTGATAGAGATCGGTGGGTTACCTGATTGGATCCGAGCAGAACGTAGATGTGGTTGAAGCTATGGTTGCGGCGGCGGCGGTTTGAGATGCCGGTAGGGGGAGGCGCAAGGGAGGGGAGATACTGAGGAGAAGGGGATGTGGTTGGAGGAATAAATTCTGAAATCACGCGCCTAATGAAAATTTCGGTGCGAAATTTGAAACTTGGGCGGGGGAAACACACAACACATACAAAGCGCGTAAAATACTCATGTGCGAGAAAAAAAAGTTGGCAGATCCCCTCTCCAAAAAAATGTACACGTGTACTTGATTTTTTCGGTCAATGGTACACCTGGTTTATTAGGAAATATCGCACAGGTAACTGACTTATGGGTCATTAACGCAAAAAACGCAGATGGGTACGGCATAGAAACCGTGTGTTTTGTGATCTTCTAATGATTAATGCAAAAATGCACACAGGCACACATGCTAATCAACGCTCAAAGCCCTCAAAGGATGCTCTTACTGACATTGTACTTTAATACTACAAACTTAAAGTACTACTGGTAATTTGCTCTAACACTACAAACTTAAACTACTTCTCACATGCTGCCATCAGGGCATGCTGACCAGACGCCGGCGTTCTCCTTCCCGGCCTTGTAGGCGGCAGCCCACCGTGCTTCGATCTCCGCCAAGCTTTCCTCACCATGGCATGTAGCCTCTTTTTTCTTGCGGCGACGGGACCCTCTTTTCTTGACTGCTTTCTGCCTTTTCCGCTCCTTCTGTGCGGCTTTGGCCGCCTCTAGATCCACCACCCATTCGGCCATGGCAGCCTCAAAGTCCGCCCATGTAACTGTCTGGCCGCCGCCGATGATGAACTCGGCGCGACGAGATGCCATCGCTTCCTTACCATGTGTGCGGTCGCGGGCGGTAAGGAACATGGTGCGACGGGATGACGCCTAGAGAGAGCTCTGGGACGGAGGATGTCGGTGTCAAAACCGGCGGATCTCGGGTAGGGGGTCCCGAACTGTGAGTCTAGGCCGGATGGTAACAGGAGGCAGGGGACACGAAGTTTTACCCAGGTTTGGGCCCTCTCGACGAAGGTAAAACCCTACGTCCTGCTTGATTAATATTGATGATATGGGTAATACAGGAGTTGATCTACCACGAGATCAGATAGGCTAAACCCTAGAAGCTAGCCTATGGTATGATTGTTGATGTGTATGTTGTCCTACGGACTAGAACCCTCCGGTTTATATAAACACCGGATAGGGTTAGGGTTACATAGAGTCGGTTACAATGGCAGGAGATCTGAACATCCGTATCGCCAAGCTTGCCTTCCACGCCAAGGAAAATCCCTTCCGGACATGGGACGGAGTCTTCAATCTTGTATCTTCATAGTCCAGGAGTCCGGCTGAAGGTATAATTCGGCTATCCGAACACCCCCTAATCCAGGACTCCCTCAGTAGCCCCTGAACTAGGCTTCAATGACGACGAGTCCGACGCGCAAATTGTCTTCGGCATTGCAAGGCGGGTTCCTCCTCCAATCACTTCATAGAAGATTTTGAACACAAAGATAGTGTCCTTCTCTGCAAAATAAGTTTCCACAGAGAATAATAATATTAACACAAATCTAATCTGCTGACGTATTCCGTGGTGCGACATGCCACGGCCAAGCCTTTATCTAAATCGTTTCATTATCCCACCTCAGCGCGTTATGCGAGGCGGTTTCCTTGGCACGTCTTGTCAAAGCAGAGATCGTGTCCCTTTATTCCGGGATTCTCATCAATACGAGCGTGGGTAACCCAACCGCGTCTTTGATTACGACGCTTGGAGATAAGCAAGTTTTACCACGCTGGTGGGGGCATGTAGTCGCGCCCACCCATATAAGGGGATAAGGATCCACCTTTTCACCCACGCCTTCTTCCTCCTTTGCCTATCCATTCTTGCACACTCGAGCTCCAGCGCCCAAGTCCGCACTACCACCTCGACCTTCTCCAGTCATGTCCGGAGCGGGAGGCAAGTGGATGGTTTCCTCCGTCATGGAGGGACACATAAAAAAGCTGAGGAAGGCCGGATATCTGGCCAGCGACATCGCGCACCGGCTCCCCGAGAAGGGGCAGCTCATCCCCACTCCTAGGCCCCATGGGAGGGTGGTATTTCTCCCACATTTCCTCTGCGGACTGGGCTTCCCTCTGCATCCATTTGTCCGGGGGCTCATGTTCTACTACGGCCTGGATTTCCACGATCTGGCCCCGAACTTCATCCTCAACATCTCGGCGTTTATCGTCGTGTGCGAGGCTTTCCTCTGCATCCGCCCTCATTTCGGCTTATGGCTAAAGACCTTCAACGTCAAGCCGAAGGTGGTGCGCGGTAGCCAGGCGGAGTGCGGCGGTGCCATGGTTGGCAAGATGGCCAACGTCCTGTGGCTCGAGGGCTCCTTTGTGGAGACCCTGAAGGGGTGGCAATCGGGGTGGTTTTACATCACCGAGCCATGCGACCCCGAATGGGTCGTAGCCCCCGAGTTTCGGTCCGGACCCCCTACGCGGCTCACCTCCTGGAAGGAGACCGGCCTGTCGTGGGGTAAAAAAGGAGAGCTGACCGGACTCCAAACATGCATCCAAACCCTGGTGGGCAAGAAGCTCAAGCTTGTCAACGTAGTCCAGGTTATGCTCATCCGCCTGATCCTCCCATGTCAACGACGGGCCTTCAATCTGTGGGAGTTCGACCCGGCGCAGCATCAAACTCAAAACAGGCTCTTTGACACAACGTACGAAGATGCCTGGAGGGTGCTTTTCAAGGGCGCCGAGGCTCCCGCATCCGCTGCCGAGGATCACGGATTCAGTACTCAGCATCATGCTCATGCGGTAAGCCATTTTTGTCCTTTTACAGGGTATCAGTTTTTCATAGTTTGCCTCTATGCGGGATTTGAGTCCCCTTATCTTTGATAGGATTGGGTGGCGACGTCCGGACAGATCAACTGTCCGACTCCTCTGCCCGAAGGCCCAGCGGACACTCGCTTGGCGAAGCTGATGGTTCCGGCGCCCTATGTGGTGCCGGAGAAGAAGGCCACGAAAAGGGCCACGGGGACTCGAAAGAGTGCCCGGCGCCAAGAGGTGTCGGATTCGTCATCCGACGGTCCCGAAGCGCCTTCCTCTCGTGAAGACGAGGAGGAAGAAGAAGAGACCTCTCCCCCTCCAGCGGGAGGAGAGAAGAAAAGGAAGGCCGCCCTCTCCGAGGAGGCCGGAGGGTCCAAGAAGGGGAAAACCCTTCCTCCGGACTGCTCCACCGACGCCTATGATGACGAAGAGGAGTGGCAGCCTAGGGCCAAGCCCCTAGCAAAATCGTAAGTGTCCGGATACTGGGGTAATTCATAGTATTCGTTTTTCGCACAACTTTTCCTTATGTTGAATATGTTTATGCAGCCCACCCAAGGACCGGCTCGACACATCGTCGAGCGGTTCACTGGACCCGTCGGAGGTGAACTCGCTTCCGACGGCTTCATCCCCCCGCCCTGCGGACGACACCGAAGTGTTGTCCCAACAGGTTCCAAGCCGGGAGGAGGAGGTCCTGGAGGCGCCGCAAGGCGACCTCCTGGACTCTAGGAGTAAAGGGGATGAAACTCCCCAGGGCCCCAAGTCCGGCTTAAGGCCGGACACAGCACCGGAATCTTCAAGGGTTCCAGAGTCCGGCGGGCGACCTCCTTCCAAGAGGAGCAAGCCTACCGTGCTGGTGATCTCCGTCCAATCGGAGGCACCGGAAAATATGTTGGAGGCGCTCCAAGGTGCCTCCATCGACGAGGGGCACCGCACTATTATGAGTGCGGTGATCCAGAAGGTTCAGTCTGCCAAAAGCGGACTGACTGAAGCTTGTACAAGCCTTTTAACAGGCTTTGAGGTAAGTAAAGAATGTTCAAATAATGTTACCGCATAGACAGTAGCCCCTGATGCTCTGTTGGGTGTTCGGGAAGAAAAGCCGAATAGAGGATCAAAGAATTCGCGGGAGTCTAACAAAAGGAGTCAATATGCGTATGCAGGCTTCTCTGCTAGCGTCCGCCGCACTGACTGCGGAAGTGGACGTGCTGAAGCAGAGTCTCGAGAAGTCCGAGCAAGAGCTCGGGCGTGCCAAGAAGCAGCTCGAGGAGAAGGAAGGTAAGAAATACCCTGTTTGAATATGTATATAAAAAAGGTGCAATTGCAAAAAATGACAGGATTGACATGGCTATTGTAGGGGCCACGTCTGAGGTGGCGACCCTTAAGCAAGCGCTGCTCGAGGCTGAGAAGAGTGCGGCCGTGGAGCGCACCGAGCGGGAGAGGTATGAGGGTGAGGTTGGCAAGGTGCGGCAAGAGCTCCAGGTTCTCATGAAGAAACATGAGAGTTTGGAGCTTGACTCGAAGACGCGAGCGTCCGAGCTCGCGGCAGCTATAGAAAATGCCAAGTCTGCCAAGGCCGAGTCCTAGAAGACCCTCCAGTAGTTGGATGAGGTGAAGAAGATTGCGGCGGGTAAGGCATTCTTTATGCAAAGCAAACACATAGACGTGAGTTACCTGTTACTTACCCGAATCCGGAGCTCTCCAGGAGCGTTCACAGATCTTCCCCGGAGTGTATCTGATGCCGCCGCATTCTATCGAGCCGAGGAGGGCAGCTCGACGGAGAAGGTGTTCTGGTCTTAGTACGCTGAGGCCGGACACCCCGTGCCCCTGAGCGACCAGCTGAAGCAACTGGTCGAGCTCCACAAGGCGGTCGAACATGCCATGAAGGGCCTCCTAGTTTGGCTGTGGCCTGGAGAGGCTCTGCCTAGGAGCTATTTCGGGCTGGTGCGGCGGCTGGTGGAGGCCTGTCCGAGGCTTGAAGACATCAAGCGCTCCGTTTGTATTGAAGGTGCCCGTAGGGCCCTTGCCCGTGCTAAGGTGCACTGGGGCAAGCTGGATGCGGAGAAGCTTGTGAAGGACGGGCCACCGCCGGGGAAAGAGCATTGCAAGCCCGAGAATTATTATAAGGATGTTCTGAAGGGTGCACGCCTTGTTGCGGATGAATGTACCAAGGATGTATTTTTTGAGTAAAACCCGCTCGTGCTATCCTGTGCGCTGAAAACTTGTTCATATGCGCTAAGCAATGCTGCTTGAATTTAAAATATTACCTTCTGTGCGGCTGTTTATCAATACTGAGAGATGGCGAGTCGTCGGCTTCTGCCCCCATGCCGCTAGTGCTGGGGTGTTCGGGGATGAACCTGGGCGCTCTTTTTCCCATATTTGGGTCCTTCGAGGGAGGCGCTCAGCCCAACGAACGAGGCAATCGGACTATAATGCGTGAGCACTCTCACTTAGCCATAGAATTCTATAATTTTAAATTTCGGCGAAGCCCCTAGTATTCAGAGGACCGATTTCGGGGCGCTATCCACGCCTTGGCCGGACAGAGCCGACTCCTCGCCCGAAGCGGCATAAGTCTTTAGGGACTCGAAAAAACCTCTTGAACAGCGACCAGCTCTCGCTTCATCATGACAGTCAGTTTTAGCTTTCTCCACTGAGGTGCTCGGCCCAGCTCAACTGGGGCACAATCGTAGTGGTTCTCCTAGTGCTACCTTAGACGATATAGCGGAACGTAAGGCACCAAAACATAGGAGCCGGGCAAAACCCAACTATTGACCCAAGACGTGATTCGGAGCCGATGCATATAATGCTATAAGTTTGGGGTGCCGCACTTGTTAAAGTGTTCGGACTTCTCACACCATGTTGAGGGGTACTGAAGCCCCTGGCGTATTTTGGCCGTACCAAAGTGTACGGGTGCAACATGTCATTAAGGAACATATATATATATATATATATATTAAAAAGGTAATGCAAAAAATAGACAAAAGCTATGCATTGTTCATTAAAATAGCTGCGATCAAAGCAAAACGATACAAGTGATGCGATAAATGAAAAGTTGGACTATTTAACATGTCTGCTTCAGGGGCAACCTGCGGGATAGTATGCGAAACAGGTATACTGCTCGTGATAGAGACCACCTGGGATTTCCGTAATGCGGCATGGCTTGTCTGCTTCCCTTGTCCTTGCATCGTTTGTGCGGCAATTGAACTGCCGAACAAGCCTTCCGAAGAGTAGAGTCCTGGAAGTAAGAGAAAAGTATAAAAAGGTCGGCATCCCCTGGTGCGGTTTAAGCCGTGTTTTGGGCGTGCCATGATGGTGCCCCTCCCCCTATGCCCATGGTATTTCTAGGGCGTAGTTATGTACGCGAAGTACTGGCGTCGCCTTTTTGCGGGGGTTGGGGTTGGGGCCGCATTGCTACACCTGCTCGGAACGTGCGAGGCGGTCTTGTTGTAGGTTACTCCAGGCGCGCTTGACTGTGTCCGGATGTTTAATGGCCGGACTGGAGAACTGCCTGGAGAGGCTGCTTTGTACTTCCGCTGCAAGGTTCGCCGTGTGCTCCTCCGTTCGGAGGGAGCGTTCCGTGTTTCCATTGACCGTAATTACTCCTTGAGGGCCTGTCATCTTGAGCTTAAGGTATGCATAGTGCGGGACCGCATTGAACTTGGCGAATGCGGTTCGCCCGAGCAGTGCATGGTAGCCACTACGGAACGGGACTATGTCGAACATTAACTCCTCGCTTCAGAAATTATCCGAAGACCACTTCAAATGTAACTAAGCCTGTACAGCTGGCCTCTACACCTGGTATTACGCCTTTAAAGGTCGTTTTGGTGGGCTTAATCCTCGAGGGATCTATGCCCATTTTCCGCACTGTATCCTGGTAAAGCAGGTTCAGGCTACTGCTGCCGTCCATAAGGACTTTAGTGAGATGAAATCCGTCAATAATTGGGTCGAGAACCAATGTGGCGAATCCGCCATGACGGATCCTAGTGGGATGGTCTCTTTGATCAAAGGTGATCGGGCAGGAGGATCATGGGTTGAACTTTGGGGCGACTGGCTCTACCGCGTATACGTCCCTTAACGCGCGCTTCCGCTCCCTCTTGGGGACGTGGGTGGCGTATATCATGTTCACCGTGCGCACTTGTGGGGGAAAACCCTTTTGTCCATTGTTGTTCGGCGGCTGGGGCTCCTCCTCGTCATCGCTATGCAACCCCTTGTCTTCATTGTCGGTGCTTAATCTGCCTGCCTGCTTGAACACGCAACAGTCCCTGTTGGTGTGATTGGCCGGCTTTTCGGGGGTGCCATGTATTTGGCACAAGCGGTCGAGTATTCGGTCCAAGCTGGACGGGCCCCTGGGATTCCTTTTGAATGATTTTTTCCGCTGACCGGATTTAGAGCCTCTGAATCCGGCATTAACTGCCGTATCCTTAGCATTGTCGCCGTTGATGCGGCGCTTCTGTTGGTTGCGACGCAACCTACCACTAATGTCCCTAGTGTCCGAACGACCAGGGTTCTTGGTCATATTGTTGCTAAGCAAGCCAGCTGTCTTCTCCCACGCAAAAGCGGGTCATGAGTGCCGTGAGTGCTGCCATAGATTTCGGATTCTCTTGTCCTAGGTGCCGGGCAAGCCACTCGTCACGGATATTATTCTTGAAGGCTGCTAAGGCCTCTGCGTCCGGACAGTCGAGTATTTGATTTTTCTTTGTTAGGAATCGTTTCCAGAATTGCCTGGCCGATTCGTCTGGCTGCTGAATTATGTGGCTTAGGTCGTCAGCGTCTGGGGGTCGCACATAAGTGCCCTGGAAATTGTCGAGGAATGCGGCTTCCAGGTCCTCCAAACAGCTGATTGACCCTGTTGGCAGTCTGTTAAGCCACTGCCGGGCTGGTCCTTTAAGCTTGAGTGGGAGGTATTTGATGGCGTGGAAATCATCACTGCGGGCCATGTGGATATGAAGGAGATAATCCTCGATCCATACCGCGGGATCTGTTGAGCCATCATATGATTCGATGTTTACGGGTTTGAAACCCTCGGGGATTTGATGATCCATTATTTTGTCTGTGAAGCACAATGGGTGTGCGGCGCCTCTGTATTGGGCGATATCATGACATAGCTCCAATGAGCTTTGTCTACTGTGTTCGGCCCTGCCGAATTTGTGGCCGGCATGACAGTTGTCGTCTCGATCCGTGGGGTGCCTACGCGATCCGTAGATCGATCTTGTTTGCCTTGTCTTGTCCTCCAACATGTCTCGTAAGTCTGGCACATATTCCCGTGCCTTGGTACGGGGTGCGGCTTGGGTGGAGGGCCATGAGGCCTCTCTGCCGTGGCCACGAGGTGGCCTGTCGGCCACGTTGAGTGCTTCCTCCTCTAATCGGGGTAGCAACCTGCGCTTCGGGTAGCACTTGGAGGGGCGTTCGGGTTTATGCTCTTCGGCCGCAAGGACTTCAGTCCATCTATCGACTAGCCGATCTTGATCAGCTTTAAGCTGTTGTTGTTTTTTCTTGAGGCTTCTTGCCGTGGCCATAAGCCTGCGTTGAAAATCCTCTTGTTCGACGGGATCCTCTGGCACGGCGAATTCGTCATCGTCGAGGCTTGCCTCGTCTTCGGAGGGAGGCATACAATTATTGTCCTCGACCTCTCTGTCGGCCGCTCCCTCATGAGGGCTGGTTTCTCCATCCTCCTGTGCTAAATCTTGCTCGGCGGGATGTTCTTCGGCGCTTTCCGGGGTATTATTATCTCCTATGCTGGAATCGCCGTTTTTGTGTTGGCGGGATTTTGAGCGGCGCTGCTGACGCTGGCGCTTTTACTGTTTCTTGGAGGGGTCATCCTCCGCTGTTCCATCGCCCTCTCCCTCTTTTGGGGTGTCCACCATGTATATGTCATATGACGAGGTGGCTTTCCAGGGCCTAGTGGGCGCTGGTTCTTCATCATCTCCTTCATCGGTGTCCATACCATCGATGTCTTCGGAGTCGAAGTCGAGCATGTCGGTTAAGTTGTCGACAGTGGCTACAAAGTGGGTGGTGGGTGGGTTTTGAATTTCTTCATCGTTCGTACCCCAACCTTGCTGACCGTAGTCCGACCAGGGCTCTCCTGACAAAGAGAGAGACTTCAGTGATTTCAGGATATCACCGAAAGGCGAGTGCTGAAAGATGTCTGCGGCCGTGAACTCCATGATCGACGCCTAATCGGATTCGCTCGGCAGGGGCGCGGAGGGTTCGGAGTCCGGAGAAGAATCCGGCTCCATGGAGTCACGAGTCTTGCAGAGTACGGGGCTGGTTTTCGGCTCAACCGCCGTTGGGATCGCAGCCCCCGAGGTGGCGTCCAACCGCCCATCCTTGATCGGCGCGGTTGGCTCCGAACTAGGGGTCGGAGCCGATGCGGGTGCGGCCTCCAGGGCTCTGTTCGGCGGTAGAGCTAGATCATGCTTGTCGTGACATTGCGGCGCGCTCGGCAATGGTTCGAATCCGTCGAAGATCAAGTCCCCGCAGATGTCTGCCGTGTAGTTTAAACTTCCGAATCTGACCTGACGGCCAGGGGCGTAGCTTTCGATCTGCTCTAGATGGCCAAGTGAATCGGCCCGCAGCATGAAGCCACCAAAGATGAAGATCTGTCCGGGGAGGAAGGTCTCACCCTGGACTGCATCGCCATTGATGATCGTAGGAGCCATCGGGCCTGACGGCGACGGCACAGAGGAGCTCTCAATGAAAGCACCAATGTCGGTGTCAAAACCGGCGGATCTCGGGTAGGGGGTCCCGAACTATGCGTCTAGGCCGGATGGTAACAGGAGGCAGGGGACATGAAGTTTTACCCAGGTTCGGGCCCTCTCGACAGAGGTAAAACCCTACGTCCTGCTTGATTAATATTGATGATATGGGTAATACAAGAGTTGATCTACCACGAGATCAGAGAGGCTAAACCCTAGAAGCTAGCCTATGGTATGATTGTTGATGTGTATGTTGTCCTACGGACTAGAACCCTCCGGTTTATATAGACACCGGATAGGGTTAGGGTTACATAGAGTCGGTTACAATGGTAGGAGATCTGAACATCCGTATCGCCAAGCTTGCCTTCCACGCCAAGGAAAATCCCTTCCGGACACGGGACGGAGTCTTCAATCTTGTATATTCATAGTCCAGGAGTCCGGCTGAAGGTATAATTCGGCTATCCGAACACCCCCTAATCCAGGACTCCCTCAGAGGGGCCGAGCAGCCGTATAGTGTGGTGGTATTCAAGAGCTGACGGCGACGGCACAGAGGAGCTCTCAATGAAAGCACCAATGTCGGTGTCAAAACCGGCGGATCTCGGGTAGGGGGTCCCGAACTATGCGTCTAGGCCGGATGGTAACAGGAGGCAGGGGACATGAAGTTTTACCCAGGTTCGGGCCCTCTCGACAGAGGTAAAACCCTACGTCCTGCTTGATTAATATTGATGATATGGGTAATACAAGAGTTGATCTACCACGAGATCAGAGAAGCTAAACCCTAGAAGCTAGCCTATGGTATGATTGTTGATGTGTATGTTGTCCTACGGACTAGAACCCTCCGGTTTATATAGACACCGGATAGGGTTAGGGTTACATAGAGTCGGTTACAATGGTAGGAGATCTGAACATCCGTATCGCCAAGCTTGCCTTCCACGACAAGGAAAATCCCTTCCGGACACGGGACGGAGTCTTCAATCTTGTATATTCATAGTCCAGGAGTCCGGCTGAAGGTATAATTCGGCTATCCGAACACCCCCTAATCCAGGACTCCCTCAGAGGGGCCGAGCAGCCGTATAGTGTGGTGGTATTCAAGAGCTCAACCACAAACGACAACAGAAATTTGGCTTCCCTTACAATTTTGCTCGTTCATTATCGCACATGGTTCATCTTCATCGCTTCCGGAAACAGTGTGCACTGAGCCTATTGTGTGTTGCGTTATGATTGGTCAGAACCCCAGCCACGCGGATCGCGCATGTGCATCATTGGATGCGCCTCGATCGAACGGCAATCCACGTCCCTCACATCACACCCGTGCACCTTGTGGCACCGCGGCTCAGAGCGACCGCTTTACCTTGCATTGCCAGCCCAAAGATCATGTCTTCTGGCAACACACAACATCTTGGTATAGAAAACAACCGCTTTATTGATGCTAGCAGCTCAAAGTTCACATTACAACAGGTAGCGAGGCCAAGCGGCACACCCGGTGCAGCTGAACAATATGTACATTATGTAGTGAACATAAAGGGGCATCGATCATAACAACTACGCGGCAGCGGAACAACGTTGTAGCGGAAGCTCCATAGCACAGGGACACCGATGTGGACACGATCTAGACTCAAACAACACTCCTTTCCACGAGACTTTCCTGAAATTTGGCATGACACGCCAGGTCAGTACATTGAATGTACTTGCAAGCTCACAACAAGCATAAACACAATGACAAACAATATCATGATAATTTACCAATTATTAGTAATGCAACAATATAACCAACATGCTATGATCAAGCTCTTATGAGAACAGTCCTTCGGACTAGCTTACCAACGGTGATCGCTTCTGGATCACCAATGTACCAACCACATGATCTTAGCTATGGATACCTCGTGATCATTCCGGCGACCACAGCCACGACCAATATTTGGTGTCAAACAGTGATCCTTCCGGCGATCACAACCACGACCAACACTTGGTCTCAACCGACAGGATGACCTTCCCGCCATCCTCAACAGTGCAATGTTCATGACTTAGTGTGCAAGATTAATTAAATGTTGACCCATGGTGTGACCTACTTTCAAGGTTTCTGTAACTGTGGACTCGGATATCGATAGATTAATACACTCTGCAGAGGTAGCGCACTGTACCCACACCACGGAACCCATGGCCTCGTACTCCCATTCGGCTGGACCAACGGCATTCTGACGAAACCCCTCCATTGCCATGACACTCTCTCGGCCACTCCGACCCAATCCCAACTGGGCTAGTCTTGGGTGGCCCCGTGTCTACCAAAGACACAACGACCACCGTCGTGGCCAAACGTCCCTCACGGGGACCGGTACCAAAAATCTCAACAACGGGCTCACAAGGTTATGTATGCTTACCGGGCCAGGGTACCGCACGCCCATAACCTTCCCTATTTGGAGGCACCGACCAGAGGCATGACAACGGACCAAATAAAGGTCTTCCCATACAAGGAAATGTGGTTGCACTGGGAAAAACTCGATTCAGTGGCACCATGACCCGGTCAACGATATATTCAAGTTGTATTATTATTAGGTTCAACTTAAATAAAAAAAATAACCGGTGTCATGTTATGCCATGAAATGCAACACTAAGATATGCACCACATATTAACGGAAATGACTGAGTCTACTAAATCCACACTAAGCATAACATCAACAACTCCTCATACTTCTCTGGTTAGGAGTAACCTCACATTAAACAAAATATTTTCTAACCAATTTATCATTTTTCTCCTGCAAGAAAATAATTCCAATTAATTACTTATATCCATAACCATATTATTTCTATCATAGCAAAGATTAATTCTAGTTTCTATAACAACTTAGTTAGCTACAAACTTTCTGATAATATAAGCATATAAACTTAAACAAACACTTAACAGAATATAAATAACATAATAATAATGATTTATATGCATGGATTAATTCATTCATTCAAGTAGGAAAATCACAAATATTGAAGTGGCATCATGAAAATGTTGCTGTGGCTTGCCTTAGTGCAGATGAGGCTCACAAGCCCTCTGGTGTTCCTCAAGACAAGCTTCACTCTCTGAAAATAATTTCAAACACAAAAAGAAAACATCAAGAACCCTTCTGAAAATCACTAGAAAATCTAGACAGCAGGGAAAATCCCATTTTTGGTGGGCTGCTAGATTTCTTTGCAAAGAACACAATGCAAAAAGAGTCAATTCATTTGGACTTATGGTTGAAGAGTTATAGCTGTCTGAATATCTCTAGATATATATGAAATTTGAATTTAAATAAAAACAGACTGGGGGGGTGACATCGAAGGCGTAAAGCCTCGGGGCGCCACCACTCGTACCGCTTTGCGCTCATACTGAGTGGGTGACTAGCGGGCCCCGCTAGTCAGGTGAGGGGGAGAGGGAGAAGGAAACAGAGGAGGTCGCGGCTTCGCCAGAGCTCACGCCGGCGATGAGGGCTCCTTGGCCAAAATGAGAGGGAGGGATCGAGAGAGGGGATGGAGGTGCACCTGCCCGTACCTGTAGCGTAGCTAGGGGTGGTCGGACGGCGTCGGAATGGACCTCGCAAGCGGAGGCAGAGAGCGGAGGTTGCCGAAGACAAAGACGACGGCGAACAACGACGACTCTAGGGGCTCCAACAAGGCGGAACAGCATCACCGGAGAGTGGCGGAGGACCTGGAAGGGTTGCCCAGGCCTGGGAGGGGCTGGAGCTACCGTGACAACCCGAGAGGATCGCCGACGAGCTCGAGCTCGGGGACGGCAGCCCGCGGCTTGCCCGGCCGGGCTACGGTTCTCTACGATGTTGTGGGGTGTGTGGGAGTGGAGGATGGTGCTCGAGGTGGCTGGTGGTGGCTCCATTTATAGGCGAGCAGCAAGGGGGGGATCGGACTCCGTCGTTGACACCTGGACACGGCGCCCGACGACAAGCGACGTTAGTGAGAGGGGGAGAAGGCGACGCAGCTCACGCGGGGACTGTGGGCGAACGAGGACGAGCACATGATCGAGGAGAAGGCGACGAGCATAGTGCACACCGCACTGTTACATTGGCCGGACCGTGCCCGTGCTCGCTGCGGCGAGCTCCGGCGTCGGTGAGTGCCAGGGGAGAGTTAAGGGGGTTTGGACGAAGATGGTGGCGAAGTTTGCAACGCTTTGGTGGTCGGGGAAGCGAGCACGCACGAAATAGAGCGCTCGGCGGCATTCAGAGCGCGTCGACACGCAGGCTGGCATCGTGTACACGCGTGGTCACCGCATGAACTTTTCCCTCAGGCCGACCTACGTCCAAAGTTCATGTCTAGCTTGTTATTCGTGGTAGTTTTGAAGATTACCACGCTTTGGTTTGGATCCAGACGCAGTAGAAAAGATTTTACAAGCCAAGTAAGTTTCTAATCAGTAACTTTGAGAGTTTACTGAGGTCAAACGGCTGGGAGTTTGGGTCTGGGTTTTGGAGGCTAGCAATCATCTACTTAGGTGATGATGCACAAGAAAAATCAGCCTCATTGGAGCAAGTAAAATGGTAGTTGCTGTAGAAACCACCATTTCTGTCCAGAACAAAAAATATTTTATGTAGCAAAAATATTCCAAAAAGTGGTGCAATATTTTTGCTCAGGAAGGTGCCCTAGGGTTCAAAGAATATTTGTGATTTTTCTAAGATTTTTCTGGGCAAGAAAAATTGGGGTTGCTTTGGAGCACATTGATCTAGCTAGGGTTTAAGAGAAGGAATTGAATATTTTTCATTAAAGAAAAATATTCCAAATATTATTTTGAGGTGAACCAGAGAGGAAATGATGATTAGAGAGGGAGATGAGGCACTTGGGTGAAGGCCAAGGGTACCCAAGTGTTTAAGTCCACATGAAAAGATTCAAAAACTCCAAATTTCAAAATCAATTCAACTAAAAATCAGGCAAATAAAAGAGGGCAAAAACTAGGCAATCACAAACCTCCCCCACTTAGAATGAGTCTTGTCCTCGAGATTCGGTTGCTTGGGAAAACCATTCGGGATAATGTGCCCTTAGAAATACTTCTCGTTCCCAAGTTGATTCTGACTCAGTGTGATGCTCCCACTAGACTTTGTAGAACTTCCTTACTTTACTGCGAGTGACCCTTTCCATATGATCCAAGATTTTGACTGGCCTCTCTTCGTGTGTTAAATCCTTTGCCAACTCTATTTTGGCCATGGCAGTCCTTTTCTCAGGCGGCGATATGCATCGCCTCAACTATGAGACATGAAACACGTTGTGCACGTCCAACAATTCTGGGGGTAGTTCCAACTGATAAGCAACAGTACCCACTCGAGACATGACTGGAAATGGACCAATAAATCTAGGTGCCAACTTTCCACGAGTCTGAAATCTCTTGACTCCTTTCATAGGAGTGACTCGGAGGTATACATGTTCTCCGGGTTCAAAACTGACCTGTC
The DNA here is from genome assembly GCF_056163025.1 of Triticum urartu. Classification (NCBI taxonomy): domain Eukaryota; kingdom Viridiplantae; phylum Streptophyta; class Magnoliopsida; order Poales; family Poaceae; genus Triticum; species Triticum urartu. The sequence goes on from NC_141879.1 coordinate 190,015,993, forward strand.
GATGCTTTGCATCATAATAACTCTTCTGTCGAGATTTGGCCAATTGCAATCTATCTCTGATTTCCCTAACTTGTTTCTCAGCTTCCATCATGAGATCTGTTTCGAAAATGCGGCTATCTCCAGTTTGAGACCAATTTAAAGGAGTTCGGCACTTATGGCCATACAAAGCCTCGTACGGTGACATCTTTAGACTGGTCAGGAAGCTGTTGTTATAAGAGAACTCGGCATACGACATACAGTAGTGAGCAACCTTGGTTAAGGTGTCCACTATGACCCAGATTTCATCATTGCCTCGTTGAGTCTTGGGCAGTCCTGTTATGAAATCCATGCACACATCATCCCATTTCCATTGTGAGACTGGCAGTGGTTGGAGAAGTCCGGCTGGCTTCTGATGCTCTGCCTTTACCTTGTTGCATATGTCGCAACATGCCACAAAATAGGCAATGTCCTTCTTCATTCCATCCCACCAAAATATTTGCCGGAGGTCTTCATACATTTTTGTACCTCCCGGGTGAATGGAGTACAAAGATTCGTGTGCTTCAGACATGATTTTCTGCTTTAAATCTACTTGATTGGGTACACAAATCCTTCCCCGAAAATGGAGGGTACCCAATTGATCCTTCGAGAAGTCTGAAGTATGTCCTGCTACCATAGTCTTGGCACGTTTTTGTAGAACGGTGTCAGTTGGCTGGGCCTTGCAGATCTCTTCCTCGAGTGTGGGGGCAACTTCCAAAATATTAGCAAGGCTAGCATCAACTATGACCAGGTTGAGCTGAGCAACCTCCTCTTGAAGTTTAGGAGGCAAGGATTCCAATAAGGCATTCAGGCTGACAGGCTTTCGACTGAGCGCATCGGCGACCACGTTGGCCTTACCTGGGTGGTAATTTATTCCAAGATCATAATTCTTGACTAACTCAAGCCACCTTCATTGACGGAGATTTAAATCTGGCTGAGTAAATATATACTTGAGGCTTTTGTGATCGGTAAAAATTTGGCACCTCTTCCCGATGAGATAGTGCCTCCAAATTTTTAGAGCATGAACCACTGCGGCCAATTCCAGATCATGAGTGGGATAATTTCCCTCGTGGGGTCGTAGCTGTCGTGATGCATAAGCTAATACCTTGTCGTCTTGCAGAAGTATGAATCCCAGTCCTTGTCTCGAGGCGTCACAATACACATCAAAACTGTGGTAGATATCTGGAAGAGTTAACACAGGTACGGTCATCAGCCGTATCTTTAGCTCATTAAAACTTTTCTCACAGTTCTCGGCCCATTCAAACTTCTTATCCTTTTGAGCAGCTCCGTCATGGGCTTAGCAATCTTGGAAAACCCTTCAATGAAACGATGGTAATACCCGACTAATCCAAGAAAACTCCGGATCTGTGATACGGTTGTGGGTGGCAACTAATCGAGCACATCCTTTACTTTGCTTGGGTCCACGGCTATACTTCGACAGATAGAACGTGTCCAAGAAATCCAAATTGCTTGAGCCAAAACTCACACTTACTGAATTTGGCGTATAGCGGATGGTCGCGGAGTCATTGTAGTACTGCTCGGAGGTGTTCTTTGTGATCTTCTTCACTGCCTGAGTAAATAAGTATGTCATCGATGAAGACTACCATGAACTTATCGAGGAAGTCCATGAATACCTTGTTCATCATATGCATGAAGAAAGCTGGGCATTGGTGAGACCAAAGGACATAACCGTATATTCATAAAGACCCTACCGAGTAGTGAATGCAGTCTTAGGAATATCTTCCCTTTTAATCTTGAGTTGATGATATCCTGTCCTTAGATCAACCTTGGAGAATACTTTGGCCCCACTGAGCTGATCAAACAGATCATCAATCCTTAGCAGTGGATATTTATTTTTGATGGTGACATTTTTCAGCTGACGGTAATCCACACACATGCGGAGGCTGCCATCCTTTTTGTCCACGAAGATAGCAGGTGATCCCCATGGTGACGAGCTGGGACGGATATATCCTTTCTGGAGCATTTCATCAAGTTGTTTCTTTAGCTCCACTAATTCTGATGAGGGCATCCGGTAATACTTCTTGTATAACGGTGCGGTTCCGGGCACCAGATCTATTGCAAACTCAAGCTCGCGATCTGGTGGCATGCCTGGCAACTCTTCGGGAAATACATCTGGAAACTCACTGACCACAGGAATTAATTCGAATTCAGCCATAGCGGTGAATGCCATTTCTTTCTTGTGTATGCTTCTGCGAGCATAGAATTTGGTAGTCTGCCCCTTCAGACTGGTCAAAGTAACTTCTCGGGTCACGCAATTTATGCATACTTGATATTGAGTCAGCCAATTCATACCCAAGATAACATCCAACTTATCCGACTCAATGATTATCAAAGAAGTTGGAAAACAGACTCCGTTGATATTGATTTCCAGATTACGGCAGACCAGATTGCTCCTGATTAATGATGCCGGGGTTTGTACTAGCATATTCTTGCCCAAAAGTGAACAAGGAAATTTGTTTTGGGCAACAAAATTCCGACAAATATAAGAGTGGGAAGCCCGAGAGTCAAATAAAATTACTGCAGGTATATTTTAACAAAGAACATACCAATGACGACTTCGGGGTTCTCTTGGGCTTCATCGGCAGAGAGGTGATGAACTTGCCCAATGATGTTTTGCTGGTTCGGGCATGACTCCATATAGTTGACTTGTGGCCTGAATAGAGCATTTGCCTTGCTATTCTTGGGACACTGTATGGCATAATGTCCGGTTTGCCCACAACTGAAGCAAGCATTGATGCGCTGGCGCTCCTCGTGCACTGGGTTGGACACAACATTCTTGACTTGGGTGGTGGTCTTGTTAACATTCTGTTGCCAATTGGGCTTGTATTCCACCTGAGTCTGCTGCCAGGTACGAGCCTTTTGCATGGGTTGCCCATCCTTCTTTGGCTCCAACTTGAACTTGTGATCGTTATTGACAGGCCTATTGTCTGATACGAGCTTGTGCTCCCTTTCAGCAATGAAAGCTTTGTTCACCAAAGTTTGGAAATCTGGGAAATCGAACATGCTGAGAGTACACCGGAGTTGCGGGTTTAATCCACCAAGAAATCTGTCAATCTTTCTTTCTTCGGTGGCCACATCATGAAGGGAGTAACGGGCCAGGTGATTCAATTTTTGCAGATATTCACCCACATACTGATTTCCTTGGAGGAGCGAGAGAAATTCGCGCTGCTTAGTCTTCATAATTCCAGTAGGGATATGATATTTCCGGAACTGATCCTTGAATTTTGTCCAGGTAATTTCTTCATCAGCGCGCCACATGGCTTTTGCATTTTCCCACCATATGGCAGCAGCGCCTTCAAGATAATGAGTTGCGAACAGAACTTTATCATCTTCTTCCGTACGAGCAATATCAAGCTTTCTCTCAATGGTTTGTAACCAATCATCTGCATCTAAGGGATCAAGGACCTGACTGAAACTGGGAGGCTTGGTCCTCTGAAAATCTGACAGCTTGGAGTGGTGACCATATTGATTTCCATTCTGACCAACCATAGCTTGCACACTTCTTAATATTTCAATCAGATCATTATTCCTTCTTTCCTCAAACATTCACAGAATTTGCTCGGTAGAGGGCGGATTTGGCAGTGGAGGCGGTGGTGGAACGTACGGCTTGGGGGAGTGTCCTGCCTGTCGTGCGGAACGACGAACAGGGGTACCCTCGCGAAAATTGCTACTGCTGCCTCCCCGCGGTATCCTATTATGATTTTCCCAAGGCAACGCAACTGAGATGAGAAACATTCAAAATAAACTAGGGAAAAGTCAGCAACAAAAGCCCGAGAAAAACCGAAATGGCGAAGAAAACACGGCGAATAAAATAGAGTTCCAACATAATTATACATAGACTCATACATGAAAGATAACCAACATGCCAGGTTCAACTACTCTCATACAGAAAACGGAACATCATGACTCGTACTACTACATCCGGACATCATCCCGACGACTGCGGATACTCAGGGGCTCTACTGCTCTACTGGTGCTGCGGGGTCCTCTCCTGAAGCGGACTCAGTTCCGGAACTAAAGAGGTTAAATGAGACCTCCGGGTTAAAGGTAACATGACGACGCTGCCTAGAGGGCTCTCCCTCAGGGGCAGGTGTAGGATGAATCATCGGGGCTACAGGAGTAGTGAGAAGTGTAACCCACTCAGCAGGGGCACTGAGACTATTCATCGTCGAGGCGCCCGAGCTACTCGGGGGAGTAACCGGTGAAACAGGGGAACTAGAACTGGCTGGAATATAAGGAGTAAATCCCAGAGATGATGGAGTAGTGGCCGATCTAGTAGTGACTAAAGCAGCGGCTAAAGCAGTACGAGCATGAGTCAGCTCTCAAGATAGCTCTGGATCATAAGATAGCTAGCAATGATGTAACGAGCAAGATGACTAGCAACACTATCAGACTCCGGATCAACGGTAGGGAAACGGAAACGGCCATTGTCATACAGAGAAGGATAGTAGTAGAAACATGGGTGATTCTGCATCCAGACCTCGTTGTAATGAAGCTCGACAAGGACCTCGAATGCAGCAAACTGGATAGCCTGAGAAGCGGTAGAAGCGTAACCGCTCCGAGAGGTACGAGTGTAAGTGCTGGAATCGGAACTGGTGCGCAGAATAACCACTGCGTGATACTCATACACTGAGTCAGCTAGACGCCCCCGGTACACGCGATAGACTGGATCATCACCGAGGGGGTAGAGCCGACGCCACATGCTACGAAGGAGATGCGGCGACGTGAACGGCATCAACTGCAACTGGCACAGATACGGAACCGGAGCCATCTACACTCACAACCATTAGCAGGTTAGCATAAAAATAAAATAAGTGCATGCAATGCAACAACCAGCTATAAATGCCACCGACACTCAACTTAGACTCGTATCTAACGTCCAGTTAACATGTCGAAGTCTAGCATGGCCTACAGTCAGCGTGGCTCTGATACCAAGTGTTGTGGCACCCCGGCTCAGAGCGACCGGTTCACCTTGCATTGCCAGCCGAGAGATCATGTCTTCTGGCAACACACAACATGTTGGTACAGAAAACAACTGCTTTATTGATGCTAGCGGCTCAAAGTTTACATTACAACAGGTAGCGAGGCCAAGCGGCACACCCGGTGCGGCTGAACAATATTTGCATTATTTAGTGAACATAAAGGGGCCTTGATCATAACAACTACGCGGCAGCGGAACAACGTTATAGCGGAAGCTCTATAGCACAGGGACACCGATGTGGACACGATCTAGACTCGAACATCACTCCTTTCCACGGGACTTTCCTGAAATCTGGCATGACACGCCAGGTCAGTACATTGAATGTACTTGCAAGCTCACAACAAGTATAAACATAATGACAAACAATATCATGATAATTTACCAATTATTAGTAATGCAACAATATAACCAACATGCTGTGATCACGCTGTTATGAGAACAGTCCCTCGGACTAGCTTACCAATGGTGATCGCTTCTGGATCACCAATGTACCAACCACATGATCTTAGCTATGGATACCTCGTGATCATTCCGGCGACCACAACCATGACCAGTATTTGGTCTCAAACAGTGATCCTTCCGGCGATCACAACCACGACCAACACTTGGTCTCAACCGACAGGATGACCTTCCCGCCATCCTCAATAGTGCAAAGTTCATGACTTAGTGTGCAAGATTAATTAAATGTTGACCCATGGTGTGACCTACTTTCGAGGTGTCCGTAACCATGGACTCGGATATTGATAGATTAATACACTCTGCAGAGGTAGCGCATTGTACCCACACCACGGAACCCATGGCCTCGTACTCCCATTCGGGTGGACCACCGGCATTCCGACGAAACCCTTCCATTGCCATGACACTCTCTCGGCCACTCCGACCCACTCCCAACTAGGCTAGTCCTGGGTGGCCCTGTGTCTACCAAAGACACAACGACCACCGTCGTGGCCAAACGTCCCTCACGGGACCGTCCCTCATGGGGACCAGTACCAAAAATCTCGACAACGGGCTCACAAGGTTATGTCTGCTTTCCGGGCCAGGGTACCACACGCCCATAACCTTCCCTAGTTGGAGGCACTGACCAGAGGCACGACAACGGACCGAATAAAGGCCTTCCCATACAAGCAAATGTGGTTGCACTGGGAAAAACTTGATTCAGTGGCACCATGACCCGGTCAACGATATATTCTAGTTGTATTATTATCAGGTTCAACTTAAATTAAAAAAATAGCCGGTGTCATGTTATGCCATGAAATGCAACACTAAGATATGCACCACATATTAACGGAAATGACTGAGTCAACTAAATCCACACTAAGCATAACATCAACAACTCATCATACTTCTCTAGTTAGGAGTAACCTCACATTAAACAGAATCTTTTCTAACCAATTTTATCATTTTTCTCATGCAAGAAAATAAGTCCAATTAATTACTTATATCCATAACCATATTATTTCTATCATAGCAAAGATTAATTCTAGTTTCTATAACAACTTAGTTAGCTACAAACTTTCTGATAATATAAGCATATAAACTTAAACAAACACTTAACAGAATATAAATAACATAATAATAATGATTGAAATGCATGTATTAATTCATTCATTCAAGTAGGAAATCACAAATATTGAAGTGGCATCATGAAAATGTTGTTGTGGCTTGCCTTAGTGCAGATGAGTCTCACAAGCCCTCTGGTGTTCGTCAAGACAAGCTTCATTCTCTGAAAATAATTTTAAACACAAAAAGAAAACAACAAGAACCCTTCTGAAAATCACCAGAAAATCTAGACAGTAGGGAAAAATCTCATTTTTGGTGGGCTGCTAGATTTCTTTGCAAAGAACACAATGCAAAAAGAATCAATTCATTTGGACTTATGGTTGAAGACTTATAGCTGTTTGAATCTCTCTGGATATAAATGAAATTTGAATTTAAATAAAAACAGACTGGGGGTGACATCGAAGGCGTAAAGCCTCGGGGCGCCACCACTCGTACCGCTTCACGCGTGTACCAAGTGGCTGACTAGCGGGCCCCGCTAGTCAGGTGAGGGGGAGAGGGAGAAGGAAACAGAGGAGGTCGCGGCTTCGCCGGAGCTCATGCCGGCGACGAGGGCTCCTTGGCCAAAACGAGAGGGAGGGATCGAGAGAGGGGATGGAGGCGCGCCTGCCCGTGCTAGTAGCATAGCTAGGGGTGGTCGGACGGCGTCAGAATCGACCTCGCAAGCGGAGGCAGAGAGCGGAGGTCGCCGGAGACGAAGACGACGGTGAACAGCTGCGACTCCAGGGGCTCCAACCAGGAGAAATAGCACCACCGGAGAGTGGCGGAGGCCCTGGAAGGGTTGGCCAGGCTTGGGAGGGGCTGTAGCTACCGTGACGACCCAAGAGGATCGCCGGCGAGCTCGAGCTCGGGGATGGCGGCCCGTGGCCTGCCTGGCCGGGCTACGGTTCTCTACGATGTTGTGGGGTGTGTGGGAGTGGAGGATGGTGCTTGAGGAGGCTGGGGGGCTCCATTTATAGGCGAGCAGTGAGGGAGGGATCGGGCTCCGCCGTTGACACCTGGACACGGTGCCCGGCGACGAGCAGCATCAGTGAGAGGGGGAGAAGGTGACGCAGCTCATGCAGGGACTGTGGGCGAACGGGGACGAGCACAAGATCAAGGAGAAGGCGATGAGCATGAGCACAGTGCACACCGCACTGTTACGTTGGCCGGACCATGCCCGTGCTCGCTGCGGCGAGGTCCAGTGTCGGTGAGTGCCAAGGGAGAGTTAAGGGGGTTTGGACGAAGATGGTGGTGAGGTGTGGCACGCTTTGGCAGTCAGGGAAGCGAGCACACGCGAAACAGAGCGCTCGGCGGCACTCAGAGCGCGTCGACACGCAGGCTGGCATCGTTTACATGCGTGGTCACCGCATGAACTTTGCCCTCAGGCCGACCTATGTCCAAAGTTCATGTCTGGCTTGTTGTTCGTGGTAGTTTAGAAGATTACCACGCTTTGGTTTGGATCCAGACGCAGTAGAAAAGATTTTACAAGCCAAGTAAGTTTCTGATCAGTAACTTTGAAAGTTTACTGAGGTCAAACGGCTGGGATTTTGGGGCTGGGTTTTGGAGGCTAGCAATCATCTACTAAGGTGATGATGCACAAGAAAAATCAACCTCATTGGAGCAACTAAAATGGTAGTTGCTGTAGAAACCACCATTTCTGTCCAGAACAGAAAATATTTTCTGTAGCAAAAATATTCCAAAAAGTGGTGTATTATTTTTGCTCAGGAAGGTGCCCTAGGGTTCAAAGAATATTTTTGAATTTTCTCAGATTTTTGTGGGCAAGAAAAATTGGGGTTGCTTTGGAGCACATTGATCTAGCTAGGGTTTAAGAGAAGGAAATGAATATTTTTCATTAAAGAAAAATATTCCAAATATTATTATGAGGTGAAGCAGAGAGGAAATGATGATTTGAGAGGGAGATGAGGCACTTGGGTGAAGGCCAAGCGTACCCAGGTGTTTAAGTCCACATGAAAACATTCAAAAACTCCAAATTTCAAAATCAATTCAAATGAATATTGGGCAAATAAAAGAGGGCCAAAACCAGGTTGTCACACACCTGTAGCTGGATTGGATTTATATGCGCTAAATGCCAGACATCATGTTTTTTAAGCATTTATTTCATTTTTTTTCTATAGTTGAAAACCCAACAAACAGACATTTGTGGTTGACTATTGCCACACGTTTCATCGAAATATCTGTCCATTCCTTGTAAAAGGCATGAGAATTTACTAAATGGCACGAGCATGGTTTTCTAGGCCGTTCTTGTGGACCCTTCCATGCATCGATTGTTTGAACTTGAATCATGCGCATTAATGCCTAGGAAATGCACACAATCCCGTAAATATGGCAAATGAACCCGGAAAAGTGCCAAATTTGAACACGGTGATTTACAGGTTGTATATTCATCATAGAAAAAAACTCATGGCCAAAGGACAAAGGAAATTTGGATCCCCCTTCTATCTTGGTGATTTCCCCCCTCGAAACCATGAAACTTCCTCGGTGATGGTTCGATTTATGGAAGGCGCGCATCACGACATAAGGAAAACATTCTCCAATTTTTACCAGGGCATGGTCAGGCCATACCATGGCACCACGCCAGGCGTCATGTTTTCCAACCATGCGTTTCATTTTTTGTATAGTTGTTAACCGAGTAAACAACGCGTTTATGGTTGACTATTGCCACACATTTCCTTGAAATATCTGCCCATTCCTTGTAAAAGGCATGAGAATGTGCTAAATAACATGAGCATGGTTTTCCAGACTGTTCTTGTGCACCTTTTCATGCACCAATTGTTTAAATTTGAATTATGTCCATTAATGCCTAAAAATGCACATAATCCCCTAAATATGGTAAATGAGCCTGGGAAAATGTTAATTTTGAACACGTTGCATTTGAGGCGGTATGCTGATAGTTTGAAAAAACTAAGTGACAAACTAGGACAGAAATTAGGATTCCCCTTCAATCTTGGGGATTTTCCCTCTCGAAAGCATGGAACTTCCTCGGTGATGGTTCGATTTATGAAGGGCGTGCATGACGGCATAAGCCAAACCTTCTCAAATTTTTACCAGGGCATGGTGAGGTCATACCATGGCACCATGCTAGGCATCATGTTTTTAAGCATTTATTTCATTTTTTCTATAGTTGAAAACCCAACAAACAGACATTTGTGGTTGACTATAGCCACACATTTCATTGAAATATCTGTCCATTCCTTGTAAAAGGCATGAGAATTTACTAAATGGCACGAGCATGGTTTTCTAGGCCGTTCTTGTGGACCCTTTCATGCATCGATTGTTTGAACTTTAATTATGCGCATTAATGCCTAGGAAATGCACATAATCCCCTAAATATGGCAAATGAACCCAGGAAAGTGCCAAATTTGAACACGGTGATTTGCAAGTTGTATGCTCATCATAGAAAAAAAAACTCGTGGACAAAGGACAAAGGAAATTTGGATCCCCCTTCAATCTTGGTGATTTCCCCCTCAAAACCATGAAACTTCCTCGGATGATGGTTCGTTTTATGAAAGGCGCGCATCATGACATAAGGAAAACATTCTCCAATTTTTACTAGGGCATGGTGAGGACATACCATGGCACCACACCAGGTGTCATGTTTTCCAACCATGTGTTTCATTTTTTGTACAACACAAGTATGGTTTTCCAGACCGTTCTTGTGCACCTTTTCATGCACCGATTGTTCGAATTTGAATTATGTGCATAATTAATGCCTAGAAAATGCACAAGCATGGTAAATGAGTTTGGAAAAAATGTCAAATTTGAACACGTTTCATTTGAGGCGGTATGTTGATCATTGGAAACAAACTGAATGACAAACTAGGACGAAAATTTGGATTCCCCTTCAATCTTGGTGATTTCCCTTTCGAAAGCATTGAACTTCCTCGGTGATGGTTTGAATTATGAAGGGCGTGCATGACATCATAAATCAAACCTTCTTAGCTTTTAACCAGGGCACGGTGAGGCCATACCATGGCACCATGCCAGCCGTCATGTTTTTCAAGCACATATTTCATTGTTCTATAGTTGATAACCCAGTAAATGACGCGTTTGTGGTTGACTATTGCCACACATTCCATTGAAATCTCTGCTCATTCCTTGTAAAAGGCTTGAGAAATTACTAAATATCACGAGTATGGTTTTTCCAGACCATTCTTGTGCACCCTTTCATGCACCAATTGTTTGAATTTTAATTACGTGCATTAATGCCTACAAAATGCACATAATGCCCTAAATACTGTAAATGAACCCGAAAAAGTGTCAAATTTGAACACGGTGATTAGTAGGGTTTATGTTCATCGTAGAAAAAAACTCATGGATGAAGGACAAAGGAAATTTGGATTCCCATTCAATCTTGGTGATTTACTATCACACACGATTCATCTCCGCCGCCTCCGCAAACCGTGTGTGTTCACTCACACATGCAAAAGGAAAAGAAAACCCTCGCCCACTTCATCGCCACTCACTCACCGCGGACTCCTCCGCAACTCTACACCCTAAGCTCGACGGCTGTTGGCGGCGGGCGTAGGTCGTGCTCCAAACGGCATCGGATTTCGCCTCCACCACTTTCCGCCGCCTATCTGCACCGACATTCTAGACTCTGGTCTACTAGGGTTTTCTGCGGGATTGGGCCAGGGAATTTTCTCATGGAGAAGGTAATCAACTTAATTAGCAAAATATTCACTCATCTCTTATCGCAGTCCGTCCGTCGTTGTTAATCAACCGGCGGAAATCACCGTGGGATCATTTTTGTTCTAGCTGATTCGTGGGTGTTCATTCATGTGTGCATAGTGCGAGCACAAATTGGGAAACTGTGGTCGTGGCCAGTTAGAAATGAAGTTCTATCTCACCATTCTGGATGACTTCAGGGAGCGCTCGATATGTTCAATCTCAACCTACCACGGCCGGCATGGCCTAAATTTGTGAACATATACCGTATGTTGCTACATTATCTATATATTTGCATCAAATCTTTGTTACATTATCTATTTTAAATTCTATATTTTTGTACTTTGCTTGCATCTATATATGGATATGTTCTATCAGTTACTCCCGTATTTGCATCTTGCTCGGTTATTTCAATATATCTAATTTATGATCTTAATTTTCATTTCAAGTAGTACATCCCTTGCTTTGCAGGAACATGAGTAGAAGGAAATCTTGGGCTTTACTTTGCTAATGAGTCCCAGAATGTCATATTGACAACACAACATGGATTTACAATGACAGTTAGCGTAAAACTTGATAAAGATGGTCACTCCTATTTTAATGCGGACCTTTGGAGAAAAATGTCTAAGTGTTATGAACTGAAAGCTGGCAATAAAATTCTAGTGCGTGCACCACAACCTAGTCTAATTAACATGGATGTTTACTTCCCCAACGTCATCAGCCGATCGAAGTCTGATCGAGGTTAGTGTCCTTTCAACTTTCTCCATGCTGTCATATTACTGTTTAAGCAACCAATTGATCACTATTTAAGCAACCAATTGTGATATCATATTCTGACTCCGTTCCTAGGCAGTAACAAATTCTGTTTACCAATTTATGCGCACTATATATTCTTCTGCCATGTTCTGAATAAATAATACCTTTCCACCTTTTAAGCAGGATATGTTGGATGCATAGTGAACGATCTGTATGTTACTAAGTGTACCAAATTTCACTCGAAGGACTTGAAGCATGTCATAAACTTTGTTGATAATTTGACAGAGATAGCACATCATATGAACACTAGATTTTGGATGGTATTAATTAGACCTATGGTGCACACACTGAACAAGACCAATTGTGTGCAAAAAGCGTTGGTAAAAAGTCTTATATTAATGTTGATGCTCATAAACTATATATATCTTCAACGATATGTTACAATTGTTTTTTATTCTACATGTCAACAGAAATTGCCCCTGTAGCCGTTCCTGGATCGATTTCCCAGCGTGGTCGAATTACACTTTTGCCTGATAATAACGCCAAAGTGATTGCAAGGTACTGCATTTCCGACAAAAATGGAACCATTCAAATTAACAAGTTCTCGCTTCTCGTGGCAATGCATCCATATTGGAAAATTGGAGACAATGTTCTACTCCTGCTCTACCAAGGCACAGGAGGGCTCTTCCTTTTCATTGACGAGATGCCGAGTCACCGTGATCAAGCTGCTTCCAGTGGATAGTTGTGGTTGTTGGCCCTCAGACTCTTAAAATGTGCTAGTTGTTACTATATATGTTAAGTATGTAGATATGGACCATATGGTTGTTGGCCCTTAGCCTCTTAAAATGTGATAGTTGTTACTATGTTAAATATGTAGATATGGACCATATGGTTGTCAAAACCGTGTTATGAATATCCTCCTTTTGTCGAATAGTGTAACCACTATATATATGTTACTCAAATGCGGCTACCCAAGTTCATAAAATTTCATGGAAAGTATTAGTATCGTACACAGTTAATTGAGTTTAAGCGTGTTCCCAATGTCCAGAAGGCATTTGCATATTAACTGTCCATATTGCAAATTCACACACATGTTCACATAAGGAAACGTATGTGTAACATACTAATCATCGCACATGAGTACTCGCAGCCACATCATGTGCGATACTCCTAGCCACCGCAAGCAACTAGTTTGCATTTTCCAAAGTTTTTTGTACACACAGAGTCACACACGAAGTAACTGTATTGACCGTCTGTGTTGTAATTTCTCATCGCAAACAGTTCATCCGAGTCGGTTGTTTGTCACGTATCACACACATCTTGTTTACATGACTCGTTTGTGTTCTTTTGGCTCATCGCAAACAGTTCATCCATGTAAATTGTATGATGCATATCACACACATCTTGTTAAGTTGAACCGTTTTTGTTCTGTTCCCTAATTGAAAATAGTTCGTCTGAGTTAACCGTATGTCTTATATCGCAAACACATTGTTATGGCTGCCCATTTCTGTTGTTCTACCTCATCGCAAATAGTTCGAATGAATTAACCGTGTGTCTTGCATCGCACACACATTGTTATGGCTGCCCGTTTCTGTTGTTCTGCCTCATCGCAGACAGTTCGAATGGATTAACCGTATGCCCTGCATCGCACACGCAACTAAAATCTTAACTGTGTTTGATGCAGCCATCATCACAAATGTTTTGCACCTTTTTTGATGGTTTTTTACACCACCGTTTGCAATTATTGCATCACACAGTTTCGACAAAGGGTCTCTGATCATAGTGTCGCGTTAGCAGTCTCCTGCAGTAGTGTACGGTTCACTCGGATGAACTGTTTGTGATTAGGCAACACAAAAGAAACGGGCAGCCAGATGAAGGAGTGTGCGATATACAGCATGCGGTTCACTCTGATGAACTATTTGCGGTTGAGGCAAGAGAATAGAAATAGTTCAATGTAACAAGATGTTTGTGATACGCCGCAAACAGGTCTGTAATCAGAAATATGTGCGAATATCGATAATAACAGAAATGGTTCCTAGTGTAGTCCGTGTTCATCTGATCATCATCTCCTTCTTGTGCTAGTTCGATGTTCCTTCTATGCTAAGTTTCCATTAATTGATGGCGTTTTATGAACACACCACTGTTTCCCGCCATTTCCTCACCTGTTTCCTGCCACCCAGCGATATTGCGCATAGGCGGTGCGTGACGCTCGGAGGCAACAAGCGCAGCCTGTAGCACATCCACCTTTTCCAAGCATGCCAACCCACCAAAGCACCGCCTCTGCCATCAACCTCGTCGACGAGGAAAACGAGCAGGCGCCACGGCTCGTCGAGGCTGAGGCGCTCCTCGGCAACGCGATGGACGACACCGTGATGCGCATCATCGTCAGGATTGAGTAGACCTTTGGCACATGGTGCTTGAGCGCCGTGGATCAAGATAGGCATGTCAGCGCCAACAGGTTGCAGCTTGCTGCACAACATGATCGATGGCACGCCGCAGAGAAAACTAGGCGCGTCCGCGCCGATAGGCTACGGCTCGCCGCACAGCAAGAGCGGATCCATCGGCGCTTTCCTACTATCGACACAGCGTCGCAGCTAGGTACACGTCCGGTCAGTACCCCCATTCCTCGCTAGGAGTGGGCAGAGGCCCTTAGCACCGTACTTGCACCAGAGGCCGGCCACACTGTACTTTCATCGGACGCCCGCCGTGCCGTTCGCCTTGTCCTCGGCCTGCTAGATGCGAACGCGCTGGTCCGTAGGCTCGACCGCCTTCTTGGCCCACGTGTCCACCTGGGCGCAGTAGAGGAACATGTCCGTCGCATCCTTGAGCTGGTGATCTCCGATGAAATAGCCAACTTGGAGTTCGAGATTGTGCTCCAGATGTACCGCGAGCATGTCGACCGCTTGGACGAACGCCTGCACGAGTTCAGGCAGAGCCAAGAGCTACCGTAGGCAAGGGGTGTTGGTCATAGTCTCATGGACGCGTTTTATTTTGAAAAGTCGTTTCGACGTGGATAGCTATGTATTCACATCAATCATAGTATTGCTCTGTTTCAATGTGTGTACTCTGTTTTCCATTGTTATATGTTCTATTTCAATGTGTGTATATACACTTTCCATTCTGTATATGTGGAAGATAACAGCTAGATTCATATTAGTATACAAAAACAGATAGAAAATGGAATTCATAATATATATATATATATATATTAAATGTTCAGTAATTGTATGGAAAGTTTCATATTTTACGAATTACATTTGGAGGCTCAACCTAGCACAAAACAGTAACAGAAAAATGGAAACAGAAATGAAAAGCAAAAAAAGAGAGAAAGAAAGCAAAAGGGGGCATTAGTGGCAGAGGAGGCCTAGTCCACCTGGGTCTTCTCCTTCCTCCTGTAGAGATGGAGGCGTGGCGGCCATCTAGACCGCCACGGCCGCCGTGTCAACCATCCTATGGCCCCCTGGTGGTTAAAGCCTCGCCCAGCTGCCCCCCCTCGACACCCCGGAAACCCTAACCTCCATGTTCCTCCCCATTCCCTCCCTCGTTCTCTCCCATGTGGATCGAGCTCGTGCCCGAGCACATGGGCGCCGCTGATCCGTCATTGGCATCGTGCTTCCGCGCCTTCAAGGGACTTCCGACCGCTCCATCGTCGTCGTCGTCCGCTTCTCCTCTCCTCACCGGATGGAGCTCAGCCGCCTCATCAATGACGCCCGCCTCCGTCTTCTTCAACTACGCCCGCCGCCCGCTGCCTGGACCCACTGCTTCGGTGTCTCCCCGAGCTCCCCAAGACCTCCCCGAGGCCTGCTGTGAGCTCCCCGTGCTCGCACGCTTTTCCGTTCCCTCTCTCGCTCTGCATCGCCGTTGCTTCGTTGCCGTAGGAGCGCCACCGCAAGGCTCGTCGTTCCCGATGAATCCGGCAACCAAATGCCTCCCGCGAACCCCCTGGACGCGCGCGACTGCGGGATGCCCTTTCGACCGCTCACTCTCGCACGCGCCTACACTCATCGCTGTTGTCCGCCCCTCAGTCGCGTTCGGCCGTTCGCCAGCCCACGCTTGACCTCGGCGTTGTGTGCAGCTGTTGCCCCTCTCCGCGCCAGTGCTCTGCTCCCCCACTCCTAGCGCCTCCCTAGTCCGCGACCAGGCGCACCGGTGCCCGCTCGCCCCCTACCTCACAGATGCCCCCGCACCAGCCCCACTGGCCGCGCTTGGCCTGCCACGACTGATATGTCTCCAACGTATCTATAATTTTTGATTGTTCCATGCTATTATATATTCTGTTTTGGATGTTTAATGGGCTTATTTATACGCTTTTATATTATTTTTGGGACTAACCTATTAACCGAAGGCCCAGCCCAAATTGCTGTTTTTTTGCCTATTTTAGTGTTTCACAGAAAAAGAATATCAAACGGAGTCCAAACGGAATGAAACTTTCGGGAGCATGATTTTTGGAACAAACGTGATCCAGAGGACTTGGAGTGGACGTCAAGCAATCAACGAGGAGGCCACGAGGCAGGGGGCGCGTCCTCCACCCTCGTGGTCCCCTCGTGGCTCCATCGACCTACTTCTTCCTCCTATATATACCTATGTACCATGAAAATATCAGACGGCACCACGAAAACGTAATTCCACCGCTGCAACCTTCTGTACCCGTGAGAAACCCTCTTGGGGCCTTTTCTGGCGCTCCGCCGGAGGGGGCATTGATCACGGAGGGCTTCTACATCAACACCATAGCCTCTCCGATGATGTGTGAGTAGTTTACCTCAGACCTTGGGGTACATAGTTATTAGCTAGATGGCTTCTTCTCTCTCTTTGGATCTCAATACAAAGTTCTCCTTGATTCTCTTGGAGATCTATTCGATGTAATCTTCTTTTGCGGTGTGTTTGTCGAGATCCGATGAATTGTGGGTTTATGATCAAGATTATCTATGAACAATATTTGAATCTTCTCTGAATTCTTCTATGTATGATTGGTTATCTTGCAAGTCTCTTCGAATTATCAGTTTGGTTTGGCCTACTATATTGATCTTTCTTGCAATGGGAGAAGTGCTTAGCTTTGGGCTCAATCTTGCGGTTCTCGATCCTAGTGACAGTAGGGGAAACGACACGTATTGTATTGTTGCCATCGAGGATTAAAAAAATGGGGTTTATATCATATTGCATGAGTTTATCCCTCTACATCATGCCATCTGGCTTAAAGTGTTACTCTGCTCTTATGAACTTAATACTCTAGATGTATGCTGGATATCGGTCGATGTGTGGAGTAATAGTAGTAGATGCAGGCAGGAGTCAGTCTGCTTGTCACGGACGTGATGCCTATATACATGATCATACCTAGATATTCTCATAACTATGCTCAATTCTATCAATTGCTCGACAGTAATTTGTTCACCCACCGTAATACTTATGCTATCTTGAGAGAAGCCACTAGTCATACCTATGGCCCCGGGATCTATTCTCCATCATATAAGTTTCCAATCTATTTTATTTTGCAATCTTTACTTTCAATTTATATCATAAGAATACCAAAAATATTTATCTTATTATTATTATCTCTATCAGATCTCACGCTTGCAAGTGGCCGTGAAGGGATTGCCAACCCCTTTATCACTTTGGTTGCGAGGTTCTTATTTGTTTGTGTAGGTACGAGGTGACTCGCGCGTGGTCTCCTACTGGATTGATACCTTGGTTCTCAAAAACCGAGGGAAATACTTATGCTGCTTTGCTGCATCACCCTTTCCTCTTCAAGGGAAAACCAACACATGCTCAAGATGTAGCAAGAATGATTTCTGGCACCGTTGCCGGGGAGATCTACACCGAGTTAAGACATACCAACTACCCATCACAACTCTTATCCTTTGCATTACATTATTTGTCATTTGCCTCTCGTTTTCCTCTCCCCCACTTCACCCTTGCCGTTTTATTCACCCTCTTCCCCGTTCGCCTCTTTTTCCTTCCTGCCTTCCATGTGCTCGTTATTTTTGCAATTTGTTGCCTTCATGTCTGAAACTGGGGAGGTTATCGTTGATAAGGATAATAATATGGAAAACTTTGATCCTATTGATGATCCTCTTGAAAATCCTACTATTTTACACACTAAAAGGTTTCGGATTGGTAGCGGTAATATTATTGGGAAGGGAGTTATTCAAGATTTCTTTACCTGTGCCGGTGCTTTGCCCACCATGAGCGGGTCTATTATTCATAAAACTAGTAGTCTCGCGGATGCTATATCTTTGCTCATAGTTGAACTTGGAAGACAAATTTTACATATGCATCCTTCCATACAAAGGATTTTCCTAGAATTTTCTAATACTGAGCATTCTTCTGTTAAGCGAGCAGCGACCATCTTTTTAGCTCATGAGTTCATATTTATAATAAAAGTGGCCAATGAAATTTTTGCGCATTGTAGGGTGGATGCCGGCCGTCCTCCCATAGAAGCAATCCTTTTTTTATCAAGAAGACATTATGCATTTACGATCCTTAGATCATGTTGCTTTTAATGAAAACCTTAGAAAAGAGGTTCCTACCGATGTTCATGTTGATAGGATCTCTGAATTTAATGATAATTTTGCTATCCAAAATAATGGGTTGGGTTTTTCCCTTGAACAGAGACTCATGACTTTTTGCTAAAAGAATGCTTATAATGATGAATTGGTCGTGAAATATGAGGGGCCAAAGGAGGAACCAATACCTTCCGAGCTTGATCTTGGGGACTATTGTCCCATTAAATTTAGCCATTTTGATTACTTTTGCTTGCCACAAAGAAAACTTGCTGCTGAACATAGAGAGTATGAGATGAGTTTTCGTGATTTACCTTATCAATATCATGGCAATACTTAGATCTATCCTCGCTTTTATGCCTAGCTAGGGGCGTTAAACGATAGCGCTTGTTGGGAGGCAACCCAATTTTATTTTTATTCCTTGATTTTTGTTCCTGTTTAGTAATAAATAATTTATCTAGCCTCTGTTTTGGTTGTGTTTTTTGTGTTTAATTAGTGTTTGTGCCAAGTAGAACCGTTGGGAAGACATGGGGAAAGTCTTTTTGATCTTGCTGTAAAAAACAGAAACTTTAGCGCTTGCGAGAATTGTTGCAATTTTTTATTGGAGAGTGATATTTAGTTAATTCTTTTTGAATAAGATTAATAGATAAATTACACACGTCCAGAAATTTATTTTAGAATTTTTGGGGTTCCAGAAGTATGCGTTAGTTACAGATTACTACAGACTTTTCTGTTTTTGACAGATTCTGTTTTTCATGTGTTGTTTGCTTATTTTGATGAATCTATGGATAGTAATGGAGTTTATAAACCATAGAAAAGTTGGAATACAGTGGGTTTAACACCAATATAAATAAATAATTAGTTCATTACAGTACCTTGAAGTGGTGTTTTGTTTTCTTTCGCTAACGGAGCTCACGAAATTTTCTGTTAAGTTTTGTGTTGTGAAGTTTTCAAGTTTTGGGTAAAGATTTGATGGATTATGGAACAAGGAGTGGCAAGAGCCTAAGATTTGGGATGCCCAAGGCACCCCAAGGTAAAATCCAAGGACACCAAAAATCCTAAGCTTGGGGATGCCCCGGAAGGCATCCCCTGTTTTGTCTTCGCTCATCGGTAACTTTACTTGGAGCTATATTTTTATTCACCACATGATATGTGTTTTGCTTGGAGCGTCTTGTATGATTTGAGTCTTTGCTTTTTAGTTTACCACAATCATCCTTGCTGTACACACCTTTTGAGAGAGACACACATGAATCGGAATTTATTAGAATACTCTATGTGCTTCACTTATATCTTTTAAGCTATATAGTTTTTGCTCTAGTGCTTCACTTATATCTTTTAGAGCATGGTGGTGGTCTTATTTTTAAAAACTTTCATATAAGTGCATTGAATATTATGAGAAGTTTGATACTTGATAATTTTTTGAGATATGGAGATGGTGATATTAGAGTCATGCTAGTTGAGTAGTTGTGAATTTGAGAAATACTTGTGTTGAAGTTTGTGATTCCCGTAGCATGCACGTATGGTGAACCGTTATGTGATGAAGTCGGAGCATGATTTATTTATTGATTGTCTTCCTTATGAGTGGCGGTCGGGGACGAGCGATGGTCTTTTCCTACCAATATATCCCCCTAGGAGCATGCGCGTAGTACTTTGTTTCGATAACAAATAGATTTTTGCAATAAGTATGTGAGTTCTTTATGACTAACATTGAGTCCATGAATTATACGCACCCTCACCCTTCCACATTTGCAAGCCTCTCTATTACCGCGCACTTTTCGCCGGTATCGTACACCCACCATATACCTTCCTCAAAACAGCCACCATACCTACCTATTATGGCATTTCCATAGCCATTCCGAGATATATTGCCATGCAACTTTCCACCGTTCCGTTTGTTATGACACGCTTCATCATTGTCATATTACCATGCATGATCATGTAGTTGACATCTTATTTGTGGAAAAGCCACCGTTCATGATTCTTTCATACATGTCACTCTTGATTCATTGCATATCCTGGTACACCGCCGGAGGCATTCACATAGAGTCATCTTTTGTTCTAAGTATTGAGTTGTATTTCTTGAGTTGTAAGTAAAAAGAAGTGTGATGATCATCATTATTAGAGAATTGTCCCAGGTAGGAAAGGATGATGGAGACTATGATTCCCCCACAAGTCGGGATGAGACTCCGAACGAAAAAAAGAGGCCAAGATAAAAAAAGGCCAAAAAAATAAAAATAAAAATAATGAGAGAAAAAGAGAGAAGGGACAATGTTACTATCCTTTTTCCACACTTGTGCTTCAAAGTAGCACCATGATCTTCATGATAGAGAGTCTCCTATGTTGTCACTTTTATAAACTAGTGGGAATTTACATTATAGAACTTGTCTTGTATATTCCAATGACGGGCTTCCTCAAATTTCCCTAGGTCTTCGTGAGCAAGCAAGTTGGATGCACACCCACTTAGTTTCTTTTGTTGAGCTTTCATACACTTATAGCTCTAGTGCATCCGTTGCATGGCAATCCCTACTCACTCACTTTGATATCTATTGATGGGCATCTCCATAGCCCGTTAATACGCCTAGTTGATGTGAGACTATCTTCTCCTTTTTGTCTTCTCCACAACCATCATTCTATTCCACATATAGTGCTATGTCCATGGCTCACGCTCATGTATTGCGTGAAAGTTGAAAAAGTTTGAGAACATCAAAAGTATGAAACAATTGCTTGGCTTGTCATTGGGGTTGTGCATGATTTAATATTTTATGTGATGAAGATAGACCATAGCCAGACTATATGGTTTTGTAGGGATAACTTTCTTTGGCCATGTTATTTTGAGAAGACATGATTGCTTAGTTAGTATGCTTGAAGTATTATTATTTTTATGTCAATATTAAACTTTTATCTTGAATCTTTCAGAGCTGAATATTCTTGCCACAATAAAGAAAATTACATTGAGAAATATGTTAGGAAGCATTCCACATCAAAAATTCTGTTTTTATCATTTACCTACTCGAGGACGAGCAGGAATTAAGCTTGGGGATGCTTGATATGTCTCCAACGTATCTATAATTTTTGATTGTTCCAAGCTATTATATATATTATATTTTGGATGTTTAATGGGCTTTTTATACACTTTTATATTATTTTTTGGACTTACGTATTAACCGGAGGCCCAACCCAAATTGTTGTTTTTTGACTATTTCAGTGTTTCACAGAAAAAGAATATCAAACGGAGTCCAAACGGAATGAAACTTTCGGGAGCGTGATTTTTGGAACAAACGTGATCCAGAGGACTTGGAGTGGACGTCAAGCAATCAATGAGGAGGCCACGAGGCAGGGGGCACACCCTCCACCCTCGTGGGCCCCTCGTGGCTCCACCGACCTACTTCTTCCTCCTATATATACCTACGTACACTGAAAACATCAGAGGGCACCATGAAAACCTAATTCCACCACCACAACCTTCTGTACCCGTGAGATCCCATCTTCGAGCCTTTTCCGGCGCTCCGCCGGAGGGGGCATTGATCACGGAGGGCTTCCACATCAACACCATAGCCTCTCCAATGATGTGTGAGTAGTTTACCTCAGACCTTCAGGTCCATAGTTATTAGCTAGATGGATTCTTCTCTCTCTTTGGATCTCAATACAAATTTCTCCTCGATTCTCTTGGAGATCTATTCGATGTAATCTTCTTCTGCGGTGTATTTGTCGAGATCCGATGAATTGTGGGTTTATGATCAAGATTATCTATGAACAATATTTGGATCTTCTCTGAATTATTTTATGTATGATTGGTTATCTTTGCAAGTCTCTTCGAATTATTAGTTTGGTTTGGCCTACTAGATTGATCTTTCTTGCAATGGGAGAAGTGCTTAGCTTTGGGTTCAATCTTGCGGTGCTCGATCCTAGTGACAGTAGGGGAAACGACACGTATTGTATTGTTGCCATCGAGGATAAAAAGATGGGGTTTATATCATATTGCATGAGTTTATCCCTCTACATCATGTCATCTTGCTTAAAGCGTTACTCTGTTCTTATGAACTTATTACTCTAGATGCATGCTGGATAGCGGTCGATGTGTGGAGTAATAGTAGTAGATGCAGGCATGAGTCGGTCTATTTGTCACGGACGTGATGCCTATATACATGATCATACCTATATATTCTCCTAACTATGCTCAATTCTATCAATTGCTTGATAGTAATTTGTTCACCCACCGTAATACTTATGCTATCTTGAGAGAAGCCACTAGTGAAACCTATGGCGCCCGGGTCTGTTCTCCATCATATAAGTTTCCAATCTATTTTATTTTGCAATCTTTACTTTCAATTTATATCATAAAAATACCAAAAATATTTATCTTATTATTATTCTCTCTATCAGATCTCACTCTTGCAAGTGGCCGTGAAGGGATTGACAACCCCTTTATCGTGTTGGTTGTGAGGTTCTTATTTGTTTGTGTAGGTACGAGGTGACTCGCGCGTGGTCTCCTACTGGATTGATACCTTGGTTCTCAAAAACCGAGGGAAATACTTATGCTGCTTTGCTGCATCACCCTTTCCTCTCCAAGGGAAAACCAACGCATGCTCAAGAGGTAGCAGTGACCGCCGGCGTCCCGCCGCCCGTGCACCCCACTGCGCCTCGCGCGCGCCCATCGCTGCCTCACCCGATGCTCACTACTGCCCTGCTACTACTACCGCTGCAGCCCTCGCGCGCGTTGGTGCTCGCCACGCTGCGCCCGCCCCGCTGCCATCGCGGCTGAGCCGCCCCTGCTTCGCCTCCGCGCCCCCGGGGCTCGGCCTCTGCCCCGCGGTGCCGCCCCGTGCCGCCCGGGTCCGGCACCCACCCACGGCAACCACGCTCGGTAGCGCCCGCCTCGTTAAGACCCCTGGGGCCTATGACAAGGGGGCCCCACCTAGAATGTTATTAAAAAAGATTTTAAAAATAGTAAAAAAGAAAATAAAAATATATTAATTAATTAAATTAATTAATTATGTTTAATTAACCTAATTAACTATTTTTAATTAATTAAACGGTAATTAGATTAGTTAAAACCTAATTAAAATAAATAGAGTATGACAGTTGGGACCCACACGTCACTTTGACCTAGTCAACGTCCTGTTGACTGCTGACATCATGATGATGTCAGCATACACTATTTTGGATAATGTTGATTTAAAATAATTAAATAAATTCTAAAAATGATTAAATCTTTTAAAATTAATATAAAATAAACCATAGCTCGGATGCAAAAACTTTGTACATGAAAGTTGCTCAGAACGACGAGACGAATCCGAATACACACCCCATTCGTCTGCCACACATCCCTAGCATAGCGAACACACAACTTTTCCCCTCCGGTTCATTTGTGAAAATGTGAACACCAGGGATACTTCCCGGATGTTTCCCCCCTTCGCCGGTATCACCTCCTACCGCGTTAGGGCACGCCTAGCATCGTTCGTTGTCATGTCATGCATCGTTATACATCTGTTTGCATTGTATTCATTGTTTCTTCCCCCTCTTCTCTCCGGTAGACTACGAGACTGACGCTGCTGCTGGTGCACCGATCGACTACGTTGTTGACGACCCCTACTTGCCAGAGCAACTAGGCAAGCCCCCCTAATCACCGGATATCGCCTATTCTTCTCTCTACTGCTTGCATTAGAGTAGTGTAGCATGTTACTACTTTCCATTAATCCTATTCTGATGCATAGCATGTCCTTGCTACTACTGTTGTTACCTTTATCTGCAATCCTAAATGCTTAGTATAGGATGCTAGTATTCCATCAGTGGCCCTACATTCTTGTCCGTCTGCCATGCTATACTATCGGGTCGTGATAACTCGGGAGGTGATCACGGGTATATTACTTATATACATAATACATGATACATGTGGTGACTAAAGTCAGGTCGGGTCGTAGAGTACCCGCGAGCGATTCACGGATTGGGTCCGAAAGGACGTTTGTCCTGATGGCCCTCTGAGTGAACCTTTGTGGCGGAGCGATAGGGCAGGATGAGACCACCTAGGAGAGAGGTGGGCCTGGCCCTGGTCAGCGTCCACAATTACTTCAAAATAACACGCTTAACGAGATCTTGGTATTTGATCTGAGTCTGGCCACTGGCCTATACGCACTAACCAACCATGCGGGAACAGTTATGGGCACTCGACGTCATGGTATCAGCTGAAGCCTTCGTGACGCCAGCGATTGAGCAGCGCACGCCGGATTGGACTGTAAGCCTGCGCTTGTATTAAGGGGGCTAGGTCTGCTTCCGGCTGCGTACGCAACTTGCAGGTGTGCAATGGGCGATGGGCCTAGACCCCTGCGCGCATAGGATTTAGACCGGCGTGCTGACCTCTTTGTTGTGCCTAGGTGGGGTTGCGATGTGTTGATCTTCCGAGGCCGGGCATGACCCAGGAAAGTGTGTCCGGCCCAAGGGGATCGAGCGTGTTAGGAAATGTGGTGCACCCCTGCAGGGAAGTTTATCTATTCGAATAGTCGTGTCCCGAGGTAAAAGGACGACCCGAAATTGTACCTTGACCTTATGACAACTAGAATTGGATACTTAATAAAACACACCCTTTCAAGTGCTAGATACAACCCGGTGATCGCTCTCTAACAGGGCAACGGGGAGAGGATCATGGGGTACGATTATGCTATGCGATGATACTTGGTTAGCTTACCGTCTACTCTCTTCTACTGCTTCAAGATGGAGGCTGCCAGAAGCGTAGTCTTCGATAGGACTAGCTATCCCCCTCTTATTCTGGCATTCTGCAGTTCAGTCCACATATACTACCCCTTTCATTGATACCAATGCATATGTAGTGTAGCTCCTTGCTTGCGAGTACTTTGGATGAGTACTCAGGGTTGCTTTGCTTCCCTCTTTCCCCCCTTTCTATACCTGGTTGTTGCGACCAGACGTGGGAGCCCAGGAGCCAGACGCCACTGTCGACGACGACTCCTACTACACAGGAGGTGCTTACTACTAAGTGTAGGCCGCCGCCGATGATCAGGAGTAGTTTAGGAGGATCCCAGGCAGGAGGCCTTGCCTTCTAAATCTTTGCTACTTTTATTCTAGCCTTCTTAAGGCAAACTTGTTTAACTTATGTTTGTACTCAGATACTCTTGCTTCCGCTGACTCTTGTGTCTTCGAGCATTTGTATTCGAGCCTTCGAGTCCCCTGGCTTGTAATATAAAGCTTGTTTTATTTTAATTTGTGTCTAGAGTTGTGTTGTGATATCTTCCCATGAGTCCTTGATCTTGAGCGTACACATTTGCCTGAATGATTAGTGTATGGTCAAATCGGTGGCGTCACAAGTTGGTATCAGAGCCGACTACCTGTTGGAATCCCCCTTCCGAACTCCTTGGCCGAAGTTGAGTCTAATCATTGAAAAACTTTTACTAACATGGTTGTGTGGCTTATGGGCCCACGTCGCCAATTGGGTGATATTAGGATATTTTATTCCTCGTCTATACTCTAGGACTCTAATAACTTCTATATTCGGGTTAAATGATTTTGCTAAACTCTAACTTTAGGTTCTCGATAGTACTTCCTTCCAGAGAGCCCCTCACTCCAGACGATCGCTTTCTGCACCAGAAGATTCTGAAGATACTCTCCAGAGTTCTATCAAGACTCCGTGCCCATCGCTTTTGCAATTCCCTATCACCGATATATCCCTATGGATAAATACATACACTCGCCATTCATACCTTCATTCCAAGTTGCTCTTGTTCTTACTAGATACCACGGAATATTTTCCAATATCTCGAGAATCCTTTGTGCCTACTGTTAGCTCTTTTCAGCGTGAATACACCTGCAAATAATTCCTCACACTTATTGTCGGTGTCAAAACCGGCGGATCTCGGGTAGGGGGTCCCGAACTGTGCGTCAAGGCCGGATGGTAACAGGAGAAAAGGGACAAGATGTTTTTTACCCAAGTTCGGGCCCTCTCGATGGAGGTAATACCCTACTCCTGCTTGATTAATATTGATGATATGTGTAGTACAAGAGTAGATCTACCACGAGATCAAGGAGGCTAAACCCTAGAAGCTAGCCTATGGTATGATTGTTGTGTATGGAGTTGATTGCCTACGGACTACAACCCTCCGGTTTATATAGACACCGGATAGGGTTAGGGTTACATAGAGTCAGTTACAATGGTAGGAGATCTTGAATATCCGCATCGCCAAGCTTGCCTTCCACGCCAAGGAAAGTCCCATCCGGACACGGTACGAAGTTTTCAATCTTGTATCTTCATAGTCCAGGAGTCTGGTTGAAGGTATAGTCCGGCTACCCGAACACCCCCTAATCCAGGACTCCCTCAGTAGCCCCTGAACCAGGCTTCAATGACGATGAGTCCGGCGCATAGATTGTTCGGCATTGCAAGGCGGGTTCCTCTCCAAATCTTGTGTACCTGTAGGAATAATGTCCGATTTTTGTAATGTAGTGCTCCTCGGCTTCCACGCCCAATAATGGCCGTCTTCCACGGGTTCAAACGAATGCGAAAAGCCGGGGTGTTTTTACATCCACACCCCTAGCCGTATAAATGAGCCGCCTATTTGACGGGATGGGGATTTAGGTCCAAACCACATCTTCTCCTTTCCGCGAGTTATCATCAAAGCGCTTCCAGCAAAGGTCCATTCCAACATGACCAGCCGTCGCAGCTCCTCCCCTCGCCCCTCCGGTTCCAAACCCGGGGACTGGGAGAGTTGCACCATCCCGCATAGCGAGTTAGCGTCACTTCAGGCCAAGGGATTTCTCCCTCAGGCATACATGGTCCCGGTCCGAGCCGGTCTCGCCACCTATAATGGTGGAAAACAAGCGGAGAGCACCCCCAATCCTTCTAAAGGAGAGCGGGTGTGCCTCGTCCCCTATCTAATAAGGGGACTGGGATTTCCAATTCACCCATTTCTCCGCGGGCTTCTGGAGTTCTACGGCCTCCAGCTGCACAACCTCACGCCCGCCTCCGTATTGCATATTGCGGGTTTCGTCGCCCTTTGCGAGCTATTTTTAGGCGTTGAGGCTCATTTCGCGCTGTGGAAGAGGTTATTCTGCCTGGTGCCCCGTTCTAAAGAGGGGTCTATATACCAAGTGGGCGGAGCCGAAGTATGGCGCATCGCCGGGACCGGATACCTATCCGGAACCCCGAAGAAGGCGTCCGAGGACTGGCCTTCGGAATGGTTTTATATAGATGACGTCCCGCTACCGGACCCTATCCGGGTCGGTCTCCCTGAGTTCAACAGTGCTCCATTGAAGAAACGCTTGAGCTGGCGTCCGCGGAGCTCTCAGAGAGAAAGCGATAGACACGTCCTTTACCTGATGGGCCGGATAAGACTGTTGGCTCATTCCGGACTAACCATGATTGGAGTCATGGCCGCATTCATTATGCGGGGGGTGCAGCCACTTCAATATAGAGGCCACCCCATGTGGGATTTCAACGGGGAGGATGACGCCACCCATTATGGTCGTAAGGGGCCGGCTTCAGCTGTCGCTCTAGTAAAGATCTTATCCTCTTTGTACAAGGGAGAAAAGGAGGAATTCCTCCGCGTCAACCCGCAGGCCGGATTTACTATGTACGATCCTCCAAGTTGGGTAAGTGAACAACTGCGCTTGCCCGTTTGTTTTGTACTCCCACGGTTAGATATGTAGTCTAACGACTTCATTGCAGGAACTGCGACAGGTGGTAAAGGATATAAACAGCCGCCCTCCACAACCCGAGGACCCAGAACGGTCCCTCGATCCGGACTCCGAAGAGGATCCGGACATATCGGTGGAGCTTATCGACGGGGTGTTCCATCAGCTAAGCAAGGGCAATACCTTGGTAGCCACCACGGCTGATTACCCAGGGTTAATCCCGGCCTCCCAG
This sequence comes from Triticum urartu, assembly GCF_056163025.1. Lineage (NCBI taxonomy): Eukaryota > Viridiplantae > Streptophyta > Magnoliopsida > Poales > Poaceae > Triticum > Triticum urartu. The sequence continues at coordinate 190,044,353 of NC_141879.1, forward strand.
GTGACAGAAACCGGAGTCTCATTCCCTTGAGAGAGATTCCACTCTCACGTATTTCAGTGTTTCTGATGACAACCGTGTTTTGCAGGGGAGATTTCCGAGGTAGGAGGCTGAACCTGCGGCGGCTAGCCAACGAGGGGCCGCAGGGCCCCGTGGGGCAAAAAGGAATGTAGTTCGGACTGAGATGCCGGCGCAAAGGTATAGCGCACCCTCTGCTTCCCTGGTGTTATTCTGTCCGGGCATATTAACGTTCGTGCTATCTTCAGAACGAAGAGACCTCGCCGGACTATATCCGGAGAGGTTGCCAATCGCGCCTCCACCAGCCAGGCTCCAACGTCTGGCCAGGAAGCGGAGGCGAGCACAAGGCGCGCACCGGACGCTCCTCCGACAGAGGATGCGGACAGGCTGTCTGCCACAAATTCTGAAGTGGAGAGTGCCATGAACCACAGGCGTTGCCGGACAGTTCTACGCGACGCTTGTTTCTCCCAAGAGGCTTTAGATGCCTTTAATTCGGGAGATGCGTACCTCCGTGCCGCTCAAAATGGTTTAGCCAGAGCCACGGAGCAATATGTAAAAGACATACGGGTAAGAAAATTTTGGTCAAATATATATATACCCATAGCCCCCGAGACTTGAAACAGTTAGAGCAACTGATTTAAGGATCATTTAATATTCAGGTTCTTACAGAGAAGAATACTGTACTGTCCCAGGAGCTGGAAAAGTGCAAGGCCCAACTAGAGGCCGCACTAGCCGCAGCAGGGGAGTCCAAAGAGACCCCCTCAGGTAAGATACACTTCGAAAGATTAGTATTGTGCGGTGTGGGTGCAAATCTGACAAATCATGTTGCAGATGGCGCCGGACTCGATCCGGAAAAGCAACAACTCTTACGCCGACTAAACGCCGGTGAGAGTACGTTAACAAAGGTGAGGCGAGAGAAGAATGATCTTCAGGATGCCAATACCAGGATGGACGTCAAACTTAAAGATGTTCGTGGCCAGCTGTCGGACTCCACGAAGGAGATCAGCGGCTTCGATGCGGCATATTTAGTAAGTGCTTGAACGAACTTTGAAAAAAGAGTTCAGCGAGGAAGTCGACTAACAGAGTAATGTCTGTAGGTATGCAAACAGGTCGTCCTGCAGAGGAGATGCCCGGTTGTACGGGTGACCTTATTCCCGAACTCATGCAACTGCACGAGCGAATTCGGCAGGCGATGTGAGGTGTTGCCCAAGCCTTATGGCCTGCCCACTCCATGCCCGAGGGCCTTGGAGAGCTTGCGGAGAAGCTGAAGGGAGCTCGGCGGCGCTTCCGGTTGTGGAAGATATCGGCCTGCCGACATGGCGCTAGGTAAGCCTGGGCCATGGTGAAGACCCGTTTTACAAAGTCTGACCCAAACCACATGGCCGAGGTCGGGCCAGCGGGGCCTGATGGGAAGGAGATCCCTGTGAGCTTACTATACGGCCAAGTAGAGTTGGCCGCGAAGTATTCCCAGCAGGACTGTAAATTAGACAGCCTATTAGATGGTATAGAAGAGGAATACAATCAGTCAGAATGACTATGTAATTTTGAATTGACATGTGTAATGCCTTCTAGCCGGATTGTAGATCGTTTGTCGTTGCCGACCTTTTCGCTTCAACCTCGGGACCTGACGGTCCGGAGTGTGTCCGAATACCATAGCGGTTATATAAGAACCGTGGTATGTGTGGAGACCAGGTGTAGGGGTCATTAGAGCTTTACCAGACAAGTGCCCAACTAGTTATGTTATATTACATGGTTAGTAAGAAACATCTTCCAGAGAGAATAGTTCCGTTAGGGGTTCCTTTCGCTAGGAGGCATGCCCTAAAGTGCATGTCCGGACTGCGTAAAAAGACGCAGAAAAAAGCATCTGGGGGCGCATAGAATGAGTAAAAAGATCATCTTTTATCTCACCGGCCGAATATTCCCTTAAGAACGCTAGCTTTCGGCTTCACCCAATCTGAGGTACACATCCGGCTGACCCGGCGGTAACAATCGCAGAGGTGCTCCCTTTACCGCCTAGCCGAATAATCGGGAACGTAGGGGTAAGCACAGGAGCCAGGCAACCCAGCTTGGCCAAAACTTAAGTCATATCGATGCATATAATGGTGAAAAAAAGGGTACATGCGGAAGTTTGACGCATGTGTTGGGCGTGAAGCCCGTATAAATAAACTTCTGTTAAAGAAGCCCCCAGGTTTAATGAGCGCAAGTGGCGCGTCACTAGATGAGCCTTTAAGGGCTATAAAAGAAAAGAGGGGAAGGAGAGAAATGTAAGACAGAAAAATGCAAAAAATGGACAGAGGATGGAGACGAACACAAAGTCCGGCGCTAGGCATAGAATCTTCGGAGACGGGTGGCGTTCCACGGGTTCAGCTCGAGTCGGTTATCCGACGCATTTCGCAGGCGGTACGCCCTGCCAGTCAGGACTTGGTCGATTATGAATGGACCTTCCCACTTGGGCTTGAGTTTGTCCTTTTTCTTATCCGGCAGGCGTAGAACTAGTTCGCCAACATTGTAATTTTTGGCCCGTACTTCTCTGCTTTGATATCTTCGGGCTTGCTGTTGATAAAATGCGGAACGGGCTTTTGCCACGTCACGCTCCTCCTCCAGGGCGTCCAAGTTGTCCTGCCGATCAAGCTCGGCTTCTCTTTCTTCGTACATGCGCACTCTAGGTGAGTCATGAATTATGTCGCAGGGCAGAACTGCCTCTGCGCCGTACACCATAAAAAATGGTGTGTATTCGGTGGTGCGATTTGGCGTGGTCCGCAGCCCCATAGCACGGAGTCGAGCTCCTCTACCCAGTGCATGTTAGATTCCTTGAGGGACCGCACCAGTCTGGGTTTAATGCCGCTCATGATAAGACCATTTGCACGTTCGACCTGGCCGTTGGTTTGTGGGTGATAGACGGAAGCATAATCGAGCTTGATGCCCATGTTTTTGCACCAGAGTTTTACCTCGTTGGCGGTAAAGTTTGTACCGTTATCGGTTATGATACTGTGGGGGACGCCATAACGGTGTACAACCCTGGATATGAAGTCTATCACAGGTCCGGATTCGGCCGTTTTAACAGGCTTGGCTTCTATCCATTTGGTGAATTTATCCACCATGACCAGTAAGTATTTTTTCCTATCGGTCCCACCTTTAAGGGGTCCGACCATGTCAAGCCCCCAGACCGCAAAAGGCCAGGTGATGGGTATAGTTTGGAGTGCGGTGGGTGGCATATGGCTTTGGTTGGCAAAAAGTTGGCAACCAGTGCATCTTTGGACTAGGTCCTGAGCGTCTGCCCGGGCCGTCGGCCAATAAAAGCCTGTACGGAAAGCCTTGCTAACAAGGGACCGAGCAGCGGCATGGTGACCACCGAGTCCAGCATGAATTTCAGCCAGAAGGTTCCGCCCTTCCTCTTCGGAGATGCACCTTTGAAGGACTCCGGTAGTGCTTTTCTTATAAAGCTCTCCCTCATGGACTCTATAGGCTTTAGATCACCGCACTATGCAGCGGGCCTCGTTTTGGTCCTCCGGGAGTTCTTGCCTAGTAAGGTAGGCTAGGAATGGTTCTATCCACGGGGCGATGACCGCCATTATTACGTGGGCTGAAGGTGTAATTTCATTGGCAGAGCCTCCAATTGTGTCAGATTGTTCGGCGTCGAGTGGTGCGGCTGGGTCCGGGCTGTTATTTGCGGTTTCCCCCTCCCATGCTACAGATGGCTTGAACAATCTTTCCAAAAAGATGTTGGGGGGGGGGACTGCATCGCGTCTTGCTCCGATGCGTGCCAGGACGTCCGCTGCTTGATTGTTTTCTCGGGCTATATGGTGAAACCCCAGCCCTTCGAACCGAGCTGACATTTTTAGGACGGCGTTGCGGTAAGCTACCATTTTTGGGTCCTTGGCGTTGAAGTCTCCATTTATTTGGGATATCGCGAGGTATGAATCCCCGCGTACCTCTAGGCGCTGGATACCCATGGATACTGCTATCCGGAGGCCATGTAGGAGGGCCTCATATTCGGCTGCATTGTTGGAATCCATGTACATGATCTGGAGCACATATTGGACTGTGTCTCCTATGGGGGACGTCAGAACGACGCTAGCCCCCAGTCCGACCAACATTTTGGAGCCGTCGAAATGCATAATCCAGTTTGAATATGTGCCGTACTCTTTAGGGAGCTCGGCCTCCGTCCATTCTGCGACGAAGTCGGCCAAAACTTGTGATTTAATAGCTCGCCGTGGCTTATAGGTTATATCGAACGGGAGAAGCTCGATGGCCCATTTTGCAATCCAGCCCGTTGCGTCGCGGTTGTTGATAATATTGTTGAGTGGTACTTCCGAGGCTACTGTTATGGAACACTCTTGAAAGTAGTGTCGTAGCTTCCGGGATGCCATGAATACCGCGTATGCAATCTTTTGATAATGCGGGTACCGTGATTTGCATGGAGTGAGGACGGTGGATACGTAGTAGACCGGCCTTTGAAGGGGGAATTTGTGTCCATCCATTTCCCGCTCGACAACGAGTACTGCGCTGACAACTTGATGTGTTGCTGCAATGTACAATAACATTGGTTCGCCAGTGTTCGGCGCGGCCAGGACTGGGTTTGTTGCCAATATGGCTTTTATTTCATCAAGTCCGGCCATGGCGGCCTCCGTCCACTCGAAGTGTTCGGTGCGCCGAAGGAGGCGATAGAGGGGTAGTGCCTTTTCTCCCAAGCGGGAGATGAAGCGGCTTAAAGCTGCCACACATCCGGTTAATTTTTGTATTTGTTTGAGGTCCTTTGGGATATCCAATTGTGACAAAGCTCGGATCTTGGCTGGATTTGCTTCAATTCCTCTACCGGATACAATGAAGCCCAAGAGCTTTCCGGCTGGAACGCCGAAGACACATTTTTCCGGGTTGAGCTTGATGTCATATTTTCGGAGGTTATCGAATGTAAGCCTCAAGTCGTCTACTAGAGATTCGACATGTCTTGATTTGACGACCACATCGTCCACATACGCCTCCACTGTTTTGCCGATCTGATTTGCCAGACATGTCTAGATCATGCGTTGATATGTTGCACCGATGTTTTTTAGCCCGAAGGGCATTGTGTTGAAGCAGAATGGGCCGTATGGTGTGCTGAATGCTGTTGCAGCTTGGTCTGATTCTGCCATCTTGATTTGATGGTAACCAAAGTATGTGTCGAGGAAACACAACAAATCGTGTCCTACGGTGGCATCGATAATTTGGTCGATGCGGGGGAGGGGGAAGGGATCCTTTGGGCAAGCCTTGTTAAGGTCTTTAAAGTCGACACACGGGCGCTAGGATTTGTCCTTCTTTGGTACCATCACCAGGTTTGCTAGCCAGTCCGGATGTTTTATGTCTCTGATGAATCCGGCCTCCAATAGCTTGGCTAGCTCCTTTCTTGGGTTCGGAAAAACGCCGAAGGGCTTGTTTGACAGGTTTAAATCCTTTTAGGATATTTAAGCTGTGTTCCGGCCAGCCTGCGTGAGATCCCTGGCATGTTTGAAGGGTGCCAGGCGAAGATGTCCCAGTTCTCTCGTAGGAACTCTCATAGTGCGGCGTCTGCATCAGGGTTCAGTCATGCCCCGATTGAAGCTATTTTATTGGGGTCCATTGGATGGACCTGGAATTTGACTATTTTGTCGGCTGGCTTGAAGGATGTTGATTTGGATCTCTTATCGAGTATCACATCATCCCTGTTAACCGTGGAGCGCAGTGCAGTCAGTTCCTCGGCCACTAAGGCTTCGGATAGCGCCTCAAGGGCTAATGCGGCCGTCTTGTTTTCGGCGCGGAGTGCTATGTCCGGATCACTAGCTAGAGTGATAATTCCATTCGGCCCGGGCATCTTAAGCTTCATGTACCCGTAATGGGGTATTGCTTGGAAGATTGTGAATGCTTCTTGCCCTAGTAAAGCGTTATATCCGCTCTTAAACGGGGCCACCTGAAACATGACTTCTTCGGACCTATAATTATCCGGCGTGCCGAACACCACATCTAGTGTGATTTTTCCTGTGCAGTGCGCTTCCCAACTGGGGATTATTTCTCTAAAGGTTGTGCTGCTTCGCTCGATGCGGTTCCAGTCTATTTCCATTTTTTGAAGGGTTTCCTCATAAATGAGGTTCAGTCCGCTGCCTCCATCCATGAGCACCTTGGTGAGGCGAAAGCCGTCCACTATGGGACTGAGGACCAATGCGGCTGGTGCTCGGGCTGTTCGGAATCTAGGTTCATCACTTGCGTTGAAGGTAATAGCAGTGTCGCTCCATGGATTTATTGTTGCAACTTGATAGACTTCGGCGAGGCTGCGGAGTGTTCTTTTTCGCATATTGTTTGATGTGAAAGTCTCGAAGACTGTGAGAACGGTACTGGTGTCCTCGGGCTGGCGTTTTGCGGCCTCCAGAATTAAGAGGTCCTCGCCAATTTTGGCCACCTGCCGGAGTATCCAACATGCTCTAAGGCTGTGACTTGGTGTGGCGTCCTCTGTACTGTGAATTCTACAGGGTCCATCAAGCCACCTTTCCAGTACGGTTCCATGCCCTATAGAGGGTTTTGGTTTTTTGGTGTTTATCCCGGGTGTCCTATGATGATGCACCCTCTTAGTTCGGACGGGATTACTATTCAAGGCCGGATTATCCCAAAACTTTATTTCGGTTTTCCAGGCGCTTTCCATCGCACAGTATTTTTGTACTATGGACGCCAAGTCAGCGAAGCGTGTAATATCACGACGACTTACGACGTTAAGGATTCCCTCGTCCGTGCAATTACTGCAGAAAGTTGAGATTGCGTCTCCCTCGCGGCAATCCTTTATCCTGTTCATAACCAGGAGGAATCTGGCCCAGTAATGATGTACTGTTTCCTCGGGCCTCTGCCTGATTTGGGAGAGATCGCTTATGTTCAGGTGGGCGGGTGTCGTTGAATCTGAAACCTCACCCAATCCAAGATTCGGAGGCCGAAGAGTTTCCGAACTCTGAAGTTCGGATTCTTGGATGTTGTCCAACGAATCTAGCCCATTGCCTGATCCTAAGCTCAGGTCTTGAGTTACATCCTCCTCTCCGCGGGTATCCGGCTTGGAGGAGTCGGGAATTCGGACGTAGCTAGTCCTTAAAATAGATGAAGGGTCGCCGCACTGCGCCTCTACCACGGCAACATGGTGGGTGACTTGGGGAGAGTTAATTTCTCTTAGATCGGGTTTAAGCCCAACCTGGTCGTAATCCGTAGCGACCCCCAGGGCGGCGATGCGATCCAAGAGCTCGTTTACGAAAGAGAGCTCCATTGGACCTAGCTGCTCGACGGGCTCCGAGCTGACGTGTAGGTTGCTTTTGATGACCCGAGAGGTCACCGTCGGCGCAACAGCCGAACAGGCGGTTATGAGGAAACCACCTAGCCGGAGGGTTTGGCCGACAGCCAAGGCTCCCTTAGCAACGGCGCCGTCTTTAAAGACGGGAGGAGGCATCCTTCCTGATTGTGACGGCACAGAGAAACTCTCAGTGAAAGCACCAATGTCGGTGTCAAAACCGGCGGATCTCGGGTAGGGGGTCCCGAACTGTGCGTCAAGGCCGGATGGTAACAGGAGAAAAGGGACAAGATGTTTTTTACCCAGGTTCGGGCCCTCTCGATGGAGGTAATACCCTACTCCTTCTTGATTAATATTGATGATATGGGTAGTACAAGAGTAGATCTACCACGAGATCAAGGAGGCTAAACCCTAGAAGCTAGCCTATGGTATGATTGTTGTGTATGGAGTTGATTGCCTACGGACTACAACCCTCCGGTTTATATAGACATCGGATAGGGTTAGGGTTACATAGAGTCGGTTACAATGGTAGGAGATCTTGAATAACCGCATCGCCAAGCTTGCCTTCCACGCCAAGGAAAGTCCCATCCGGACACGGGACGAAGTTTTCGGCAAATCAAACCATGATAGATTGTTGATCTATGTCTATTCAACTTACTTATATTTTGATCAGAGCCTCTGCTTCTGATCCCTTGATTTGGAAATCATAAATTCCTTTGCATTTAAACTTTGAGTTAGTCAGTTGTTTCTATAGTCATATTCCTTTGCATTGTTTCTTCCTCTGATTGTGTGTTGATGCTCACATCAGTTCCGTTATGGACCGTCAGATCCTTTGTTGAATTATCGTCCGTTAGTGTCCTTCGTATACAAAAACCTCAAGGAGTTCTTTCCGGGATACTTATTACCATTGGTAAATCCTACTCTTTGTTTTGGCCAACCATGCCCTGCTTTCGAGCTGGTGGTATTTACTCTCGAAGCTTGTGGTATATGTTCCTAAGATGCCCAGATGGGTTCAACCTAGGCCTTCCTTAATCTGTGTGAACCCGAAAGTCTTAACGGGTCATACTCCACTGGTAATTCACCAGGTAGGTTTTCATACTCAATTCATTTTTAATAGAGCAGTAAATGAATGGTTATGCATTGGAGAAGTGGGAGTCAACCTTGAACTTTGTGTTCATGCCCATGGACACGATGTAGACTTTATCATTGAAACTTCTCGTAAAAATAATTATCCCCTGGTGATAAGTTCATCTTGTATCCTCATTATGATCATTTTGCAATCGTGGTTCCGACCATATTTTTCTCCTTTCATTTCATTTGTCGGACAAGTTAAAGCACTTGTCTTATGTAGGTCAATATGCATGTCCAACTTAAATTTTGATCTATCATCGAGTATTACCCCTTCGATATCTCAAAAATATCACGAAACTGCATAACTTTTTATGAGTTCTTCATCAACTATTATTCCCGCCAATTCCATTTTTCCATGGGTTCTGACTGGTTAATGACTCGAGGACACCGATAAGTGAATTGATACCTCACTACGATTTAACAACTCTTAGTAATCTTTGTTGCTTACGATTTTGTACTCGATCATGTCATTCTGAGTCGATTGTCTAAACCATCGTCGTCATGTTGAAGCTTGACCATGCTATCTATGTCCTTCATCCCCGGAACACCATTCCATCAATACACTAAACTTAAATTGAGCCTTCAACATTATGTTGGTTGTCTCAAAAGGCAATTTCGATTCTGAGCTTGCATTCTGCTACCTCTTGAGCACTACGTGATAAATGTTTATAATTCATGCTAGAATTGTATTAACCGGAAACATAATAGATGTGTGAATACATAGACAAACAGAGTGTCACTAGTATGCCTCTACTTGACTAGCTCGTTGATCGAAGATGGTTATGTTTCCTAACCATAGACATGAGTTGTCATTTGATTAACGGGATCACATCATTAGGAGAATGATGTGATTGACTTGACCCATTCCATTAGCTTAGCACTTGATCGTTTAGTTTGTTGCTATTGCTTTCTTCATAACTTATACATGTTCCTATGACTATGAGATTATGCAACTCCCGTTTACCGGAGGAACACTTTGTGTGCTACCAAACGTCACAACGTAACTGGGTGATTATAAAGGTGCTCTACAGGTGTCTCCGAAGGTACTTGTTGGGTTGGCGTATTTCAAGATTAGGATTTGTCACTCCGATTGTCGGAGAGATATCTCTGGGCCCTCTCGGTAATGCACATCACTCAAGCCTTGCAAGCATTGCAACTAATAAGTTAGTTGCGGGATGATGTATTACGGAACGAGTAAAGAGACTTGCCGGTAACGAGATTGAACTAGGTATTAAGATACCGACGATCGAATCTCGGGCAAGTAACATACCGATGACAAAGGGAACAACGTATGTTGTTATGCGGTCTGACCAATAAAGATCTTTGTAGAATATGTAGGAGCCAATATGAGCATCCAGGTTCCGCTATTGGTTATTGACCGGAGACGTGTCTCGGTCATGTCTACATAGTTCTCGAACATGTAGGGTCCGCACGCTTAAAGTTCGGTGACGATCGTAATTAGGGTTTTTGTGTTTTGATGTACCGAAGGTTGTTCGGAGTCCCAGATGTGATCACGGACATGACGAGGAGTCTCGAAATGGTCGAGACATAAATATTGATATATTGGAAGCCTATATTTGGATATCGGAAACGTTCCGGGTGAAATCGGGATTTTACCGGAGTACTGGGGGTTACCGGACCCCCCCCCCCCCCGGGGGGTTATTGGGCCTACATGGGCCATAAGGGAGAAGAGGAGGGCCGGCCAGGGCAGGCCGCACGCCCCCTTCCCCCTAGTCCGAATAGGACAAGGAAGGGGGGCGGCGCCCCCCTTTCCTCTTTCTCCCTTCCCCCTTCCTTTTCCAACAAGGCAAGAGGGAGGAGTCCTACTCCCGGTGGGAGTAGGACTCCTCCAAGCGCACCCCTAGGGCTAAGGATATGTTTCTCGTATATTGAGGTGACAAAGAGTTCATCGTATATGGTTACGTTGATGCAAGCTTTGACACTGATCTGGACGATTCTAAATCGAAACCGGATACGTGTTTATACTGAACGGTGGAGCTGTCAGTTGGTGCAGTTCTAAACAAAGCATCATGGCGGGATCTACATGTGAAGCGGAGTACATAGCTGCTTCGGAAGCAACAAATGAAGGAGTCTGGATGAAGGAGTTCATATCCGATCTAGGTGTCATACCTAGTGCATCGGGTCCAATGAAAATCTTTTGTGACAATACTGGTGCAATTGCCTTGGCGAAGGAATCCAGATTTCACAAGAGAACCAAGCACATCAAGAGATGCTTCAATTCCATTCGGGATTTAGTCCAAGTGGGAGACATAGAAATTTGCAAGATACATGTGGATCTGAATGTTGCAGAACCGCTGACTAAGCCTCTTCCACGAGCAAAACATGATCAGCACCAAGGCTCCATGGGTGTTAGAATCATTACTGTGTAATCTAGATTATTGACTCTAGTGCAAGTGGGAGACTGAAGGAAATATGCCCTAGAGGCAATAATAAAGTTATTATTTATTTCCTTATATCATGATAAATGTTTATTATTCATGCTAGAATTGTATTAACCAGAAACATAATACATGCGTGAATACATAGACAAACAGAGTGTCACTAGTATGCCTCTACTTGACTAGCTCGTTGATCGAAGATGGTTATGTTTCCTAACCATAGACATGAGTTGTCATTTGATTAACGAGATCGCATCATTAGGAGAATGATGTGATTGACTTGACCCATTCCGTTAGCTTAGCACTTGATCATTTAGTTTGTTGCTATTGCTTTCTTCATAACTTATACATGTTCCTATGACTATGAGATTATGCAACTCCCGTTTACCGGAGGAACACTTTGTGTGCTACCAAACGTCACAACGTAACTGGGTGATTATAAAGGTGCTCTACAGGTGTCTCCGAAGGTACTTGTTGGGTTGGCGTATTTCGAGATTAGGATTTGTCACTCCAATTGTGGGAGAGGTATCTCTGGGCCCTCTCGGTAATGCACATCACTCAAGCCTTGCAAGCATTGCAACTAATAAGTTAGTTGCGGGATGATGTATTACGGAACGAGTAAAGAGACTTGCCGGTAACGAGATTGAACTAGGTATTAAGATACCGATGATCGAATCTCGGGCAAGTAACATACCGATGACAAAGGGAACAACGTATGTTGTTATGCGGTCTAACCGATAAAGATCTTCGTAGAATATGTAGGAGCCAATATGAGCATCCAGGTTCCGCTTTTGGTTATTGACCGGAGACGTGTCTCGGTCATGTCTACATAGTTCTCGAACACGTAGGGTCCGCACACTTAAAGTTCGGTGACAATCGTAATTAGGGTTTTTGTGTTTTGATGTACCGAAGGTTGTTCGGAGTCCCGGATGTGATCATGGACATGACGAGGAGTCTCGAAATGGTCGAGACATAAAGATTGATATATTGGAAGCCTATATTTGGATATCGGAAACGTTCCGGGTGAAATCGGGATTTTACCGGAGTACTGGGGGGTTACCGGAACCCCCTCCCCCGGGGGGTTATTGGGCCTACATGGGCCATAAGGGAGAAGAGGAGGGCCGGCCAGGGCAGGCCGCGCGCTCCCTTCCCCCTAGTCCGAATAGGACAAGGAAGGGGGGCGCCCCCCTTTCCTCTTTCTCCCTTCCCCCTTCCTTTTCCAACAAGGCAAGAGGGGGGAGTCCTACTAGTGGGGCTCCTCCAGGCGCACCCCTAGGGCCGGCCGCACCTCCCCCTCTCCCTCCTTTATATACGGGGGCAAGGGGGCACCCCATGACACAAGTTGATCTTCGTGATCGTTCCTTAGCCGTGTGCGGTGCCCCCTTCCACCATATTCCACCTCGGTCATATCGTAGCAGTGCTTAGGCGAAGCCCTGAGTCGGTAGAACATCATCACCGTCATCACGCCGTCGTGCTGATCAAACTCTCCCTCAACGTTTTGCTGGATCGGAGCTCGAGGGACGTCACCGAGTTGAACGTGTGCAGAACTCGGACGTGCCGTACGTTCGGTACTTGGATCGGTCGGATCGGGAAGACGTACGACTACTTCCTCTACGTTGTGTCAACGCTTCTGTTGCCGGTCTATGAGGGTACATAGACAACTCTCTCCCCTCTTGTTTCTATGCATCACCATGATCTTGCATGTGCGTAGGAAATATTTTGAAATTACTACGTTCCCCAACACTGCGTTGGTTTTCCCCGAAGAGGAAGGGATGATGCAGCAAAGTAGCGTAAGTATTTCCCTCAGTTTTTGAGAACCAAGGTATCAATCCAGTAGGAGGCTACGCGCGAGTCCCTCATACCTGCACAAAACAAATAAATCCTCACAACCAACGCGAATAGGGGTTGTCAATCCCTACACGGCCACTTACGAGAGTGAGATCTGATAGATATGATAAGGTAATATTTTTGGTATTTTTGTGATAAAGATGCAAAGTAAAATAAAGGTAAAGTAAAAAAGCAAAGGAAATAACTAATTAGTAGGAGATTAATATGATAAAGATAGACCTGGGGGCCATAGGTTCCACTAGTGGCTTCTCTCGAGAGCATAAGTATTCTACGGTGGGTGAACAAATTACTGTTGAGCAATTGACAGAATTGAGCATAGTTATGAGAATATCTAGGTATGATCATGTATATAGGCATCACGTCCGAGACAAGTAGACCGACTCCTGCCTGCATCTACTACTATTACTCCACTCATCGACCGCTATCCAGCATGCATCTAGAGTATTAAGTTAAAAATAGAGTAATGCCTTAAGCAAGATGACATGATATAGAGGGATAGACTCATGCAATATGATGAAAACCCCATCTTGTTATCCTCGATGGCAACAATACAATATGTGCCTTGCTGCCCCTACTGTCACTGGGAAAGGACACCGCAAGATTGAACCAAAAGCTAAGCACTTCTCCCATTGCAAGAAAGATCAATCTAGTAGGCCAAACCAAACTGATAATTCAAAGGGACTTGCAAAGATAACCAATCATACATAAAAGAATTCAGAGAAGATTCAAATATTATTCATAGATAGACTTGATCATAAACCCACAATTCATCGGTCTCAACAAACACACAGCAAAAAGAAGATTACATCGAATAGTTCTCCACAAGAGAGGGGGAGAACATTGTATTGAGATCCAAAAAGAGAGAAGAAGCCATCTAGCTACTAATTATGGACCCGTAGGTCTGAGGTAAACTACTCACACTTCATCGGAGAGGCTATGGTGTTGATGTAGAAGCCCTCCGTGATCGATGCCCCCTCTGGCGGAGCTCCGGAACAGGCCCCAAGATGGGATCTCATCAATGTTGGGGATATCGGTTATCGGGAACTTATCGGTCGATCCATGATAAGGGGTAAATCGTCCAGTTTATCGGCATACCGGCCGATTTATCGCCATATCGGCCGATTTATCTTATCGGTCTGACAACGATAAGCGATAAGTCGGCCGATTTATTGGCATATCGAAAGATATCTTGAATAGTGGATCTCGTGGATACAGAAAGTTGTGGCGGTGGAATTAGGTTTTTGGCTCCGTATCTGATCGTTTGGGGGTACGTAGGTATATATAGGAGGAAGGAGTACATCGGTGGAGCAACAGGGGGCCCACGAGGGTGGAAGGCGCGCCTGGGGGGGTAGGCGCGCCCCCCTACCTCAAGGCTCCTCTTTTGTGTCTTGACGTAGGGTCCAAGTCTACTGGGTCTTGTTCGTTGAGAAAATCATGTTCCCGAAGGTTTCATTCCATTTGGACTCCGTTTGATATTCCTTCTCTTCGAAACCCTAAAACAGGCAAAAAACAGCAGTTCTGGGCTGGGCCTCCGGTTAATAGGTTAGTCCCAAAAATAATATAAAAGTGGATAATAAAGCCCAATAATGTCCAAAACAGTAGATAATATAGCATGGAGCAATCAAAAATTATAGATACGTTGGAGACGTATCAAGCATCCCCATGCTCAATTCCTGCTCGTCCTCGAGTAGGTAAATCATAAATGATAAAAACATAATTTTTGATGCGGAGTGCTACTTGGCATAATTTTAATGTAATTCTTCTTAATTGTGGTATGAATATTCAGATCCGAAAGATTCAAGAAAAAGTTTAATATTGACATAAAAATAATAATACTTCAAGCATACTAACAAAGCAAATATGTCTTCTAAAAATTACATGGCCAAAGAAAGTTATCCCTACAAAATCGTATAGTCTGGCTATGCTCCATCTTCACCACACAAAATATTTAAATCATGCACAACCCCGATGACAAGCCAAGCAATTGTTTCATACTTTTGACATTCTCAAAACTTTTTCAATTTTCACGCAATACATGAGTGTGAGCCATGGATATAGCACTATAGGTGGAATAGAATGGTGGTTGTGGAGAAGAAAAAAAGGAGAAGATAGTCTCACATCAACTAGGCGTATCAACGGGCTATGGAGATGCCCATCAATAGATATCAATGTGAGTGAGTAGGGATTGCCATGCAACGGATGCACTAGAGCTATAAGTATATGAAAGCTCAAAAAGAAACTAAGTGGGTGTGCATCCAACTTGCTTGCTCATGAAGACCTAGGGCATTTTGAGGAAGACCATCATTGGAATATACAAGTCAAGTTCTATAATGAAAAATTCCCACTAGTATATGAAAGTGATAACACGAGAGACTCTCTACTATGAATATCATGGTGCTACTTTGAAGGACAAGTGTGGTAAAAGGATAGTAACATTGTCCCTCCTCTCTTTTTCTCTCATTTTTTTTTATTTTTTTTATTTGGGCATTTTCCCCTTTTTTATGGCCTCTTTTCTTTCTCTTTTTTCGTCTGGAGTCTCATCCCGACTTGTGGGGGAATCATAGTCTCCATCATCCTTTCCTCACTGGGACAATGCTCTAATAATGATGATCATCACACTTTATTTTTCTTACAACTCAACAATTACAACTCGATACTTAGAGCAAGATATGACTCTATAGGAATGCCTCCGGTGGTGTACCGGGATATGCAATGATGCATGAGTGACACGTATGAAAGAATTATGAATGGTGGCTTTGCCACAAATACGATGTCAACTACATGATCGTGCTAAGCAATATTACAATGATGGAGTGTGTCATGATAAACGGAACGGTGGAAAGTTGCATGGCAATATATCTCGGAATGGCTATGGAAATGCCATAATAGGTAGGTATGGTGGCTGTTTTGAGGAAGGTATATGGTGGGTGTATGATACCGGCGGAAGGTGCGCGGTATTAGAGAGGCTAGCAAAGGTGGAAGGGTGAGAGTGCGTATAATCCCTGGACTCAACATTAGTCATAAAGAACTCATATACTTATTGCAAAAATCTACAAGTTATCAAAGCAAAGTATTACGCACATGCTCCTAGGGGGATAGATTGGTAGGAAAAGACCATCGCTCGTCCCCGACCGCCACTCATAAGGAAGACAATCAAAAAATAAATCATGCTCCGACTTCATCACATAACGGTTCACCATACGTGCATGCTACGGGAATCACAAACTTTAACACAACTATTTCTCAAATTCACAACTACTCAACTAGCATAACTTTAATATCACCATCTTCATATCTCAAAACAATTATCAAGCATCAAACTTCTCATAGTATTCAACACACTCATAAGAAAGTTTTATTATTAATCTTGTATACCAAGCATATTAGGATTTTAAGCAAATTACCATGCTATTTAAAACTCTCAAAATAATCTAAGTGAAGCATGAGAGATCAATGGTTTCTATAAAACAAATCCACCACCGTGCTCTAAAAGATATAAGTGAAGTACTAGAGCAAAACTACATAACTCAAAAGATATAAGCGAAGCACATAGAGTATTCTAACAAATTCCAAATCATGTATGGCTCTCTCAAAAGGTGTGTACAGCAAGGATGATTTTGGTAAACTAACAAATAAAGACTCAAATCATACAAGATGCTCCAAGCAAAACACATATCATGTGGTGAACAAAAATATAGCTCCAAGTAAAGTTACCGATAGAAGTAGACGAAAGACGGGATGCCTTCCGGGGCATCCCCAAGATTTGGCTTTTAGGTGTCCTTAGATTATCTTGGGGGTGCCATGGGCATCCCCAAGCTTAGGCCCTTTGTCGGTGTCAAAACTGGCGGATCTCAGGTAGGGGGTCCTGAACTGTGTGTCTAAGGCGGATGGTAACAGGAGGCAGGGGACACGATGTTTTACCCAGGTTCGGGCCCTCTTGATGGAGGTAAAACCCTACGTCCTGCTTGATTATTCTTGATAATATGAGTAGTACAAGAGTTGATCTACCACGAGATTGGAGAGGCTAAACCCTAGAAGCTAGCCTATGGTATGATTGTATGTTATCCTACGGACTAAAACCCTCCGGTTTATATAGACACCGGAGGGGGCTAGGGTTACACAAGGTTGGTTACAAAGGAGGAGATATACATATCCGTATTGCCTAGCTTGCCTTCCACGCCAAGTAGAGTCCCATCCAGACACGGGACGAAGTCTTCAATCTCGTATCTTCATAGACCAACAGTCCGGCCAAAGGATATAGTCCGGCTGTCCGGAGACCCCCTAATCCAGGACTCCCTCAGTAGCCCCTGAACCAGGCTTCAATGACGATGAGTCCGGCGCGCAGTGTTGTCTTCGGCATTGCAAGGCGGGTTCCTCCTCCGAATACACCACAGAAGAGTTTGAATACAAGGATAGTGTCCGACCCTGCAAAATAAGTTCCACATACCACCGTAGAGAGAATAATATTTCCACAAATCTAATCTGCTGACACGTTTTGGCATCATGACATCATGCCATGGCCGGTAATTATTCGAACCATTTTTCTTTAACCAGCCCCACACATAACGTGAGGCGGTTTCTCGACACGTCTTGTCAAAGCAGAGATCGTGTCCCCCTTATTACGGGATTCTCATCAATACGGGCATGGGTAACCCAACCGCGCCACCAATTACAGCGCTTGGGGGATAAGCGAGTTTTACCAGGCTGGTGGGGGGCGCATAGTTTCGTCCACCCTTATAAAGGGATATGGTCTCACCTTTTTCTACCCACGCCTTCTTCCTCCTTGCTCATCCATTCTCGCGCACTCGAGCTCCAGTGCCCAAGTCCGCATCCTTCTCCTCAACTCTCTCCAACCATGTCCAGAGCGGGAGGCAAGTGGATGGCCTCCTCCGTCACAGAGGGACACATCAAAAAGCTACGTGGAGCCAGATACTTAGCTGCGGATATTGTGCATCGGCTGCCAACCACGGGGCAAGTCGTCCCTACCCCGGAACCTCATGAAAGGGTGGTTGTTCTCCCCCATTTCATCCGCGGATTGGGGTTTCCCCTCCATCCATTCGTCTGCGGCCTCATGTTCTATTACGGGCTGGACTTTCATGATCTGGTCCTGAATTTCATCCTCAACATCTTGGCGTTCATCGTCGTGTGCGAGGCTTTCCTCCGCATCCGGCCCCACTTCGGCCTATGGCTGAAGACCTTCAATATCAAGCCAAAGGTAGTAGGCGGCCAACAAGCGGAATGCGGCAGAGCCATGGTGGGAAAAATGCCCAATGTTACATGGCTCGAGGGATCCTTCGTGGAGACCGTAAAGGGGTGGCAATCGGGGTGGTTCTACATCACCGAACCGCGCGACACCAACTGGGTGGCGGCCCCCGAGTTTCGATCCGAAGTCCCCACGCAGCTCACTTCCTGGAAGGAGAAGGGCATGTCTTGGGGCTCTTCGGTGGAGCTGGACGGACCCCAGAAGTGTATCCGGAACATGACAAGCAAGAAACTTAAGCTTGTCAACATAGTCCAAGTCATGCTCTTCCGCCGTATCCTCCCGTGTCAACAACGGGATTTCAACTTATGGGAGTTGGACCCGGCCCAGCACCAGACTCTAAGCGAGCTCTTCGACACGACGCATAAGGACGCCTGGAGGGTGTTGTTCAAGGGCGCCGAGGTCCCTCCTTCTCTTACCGAGGACCGCGGGCTAAGCGTGAAGCGTTCTGCGAATCCGGTAAGTTCAATACATCTGGTAGGGTATTTATTTCCCATAGCTTAACCATGTGCGGGGTCTGAGCTCCCATGCCTTTGACAGGACTGGGTGAAGACATCGGAGCAGATTAACTGTCTGGCCCCTCTGCCCGAAGACACTGCGGACGCTCTCCTGATGGAGATGCGGACTCCGGCTCCTTATGAGGTGCCGGAGAAGATCAAGAAGAAGGCCAAGGGAACCCGAAAGAGTTCCCGGTGCCAGGTGGTATCGGACTCATCGTCCGATAACATCGAGACACCCTCCTCCCGCGAAAACGAGGAGAAGGAATATGAAGATTCTCCCCCTCCGGCCGGGGGAGACAAGAAAAGGAAGGTCGCCCCAAACGGGAAGGCCAAAGGGTCCAAGAAGGGAAGGACTCTCCTTCCGGACTGCTCCACCACCACCGCCGACGGCGAAGACGAGTGGCTGCTCAGGGCCAAGCCCCTGGCGAAGTCGTAAGTATTCGGATACCAGAGTAACTCATAGCATACCTTTGTCGCACTGCTTCTCCTAATGCCGAATATGATTATGCGGTCTGCCCAAGCCCGTATCGATGTATCATCGTCGGACGGTTCCTTGGACTCGTCGGACATGAATAGTGGTACACTTCGAACCGCCTCCTCTCCTTGCCCTACGGACAATGCCGAGGTATTGTCTCAAGGGGCACCGAGCCGGGGGAGACAGTCCCAGAGGTGCCTCAAGGTGACCTTCCGGACTCCAGGAGCAAAGGGAGCAAGGCTCCCAGGGGCTCCAAGTTCGGCTCTCAGCCGAACACCGCGCCGGAACCTCCAGTAGTTCCAGACTCGGGCAGGCGGCCCCCTTCCAAAAGGGGAAAGACACCCGTGCCGGTGACCTTTGTCCATCCAGAGGCACCAGACAACCTGCTAGGAGTGCTTCGCGGCGCTTCCACCGATGAAGAGCACCGCACTATTATGAGTGCGGTGATCAAGAAGGTTCAGTCCGCCAAGAGCGGACTGACTGAAGCCTGTGCCAGCCTTCTAACAGGCTTTGAGGTAAGTATTTATAGGAAAAATATTACCGCATAGACAGTAGCCCTTGATGCTCTGTTTGGTGTTCACAAATAAAAGCCGAATAGAGGATCAAATAATATCTGCAGGAGTCTAATATAAGTATGTCTGTATGCGTATGCAGGCTTCGCTACTGACCTCTACCGGACTGACTGCGGAGGTCGCCGCATTGAAGCAGGACCTCGAGCGGTCCAAGAAAGAGCTCGGCCTTGCCAAGAGGCAGCTCGAGGAGAACAAAGGTAAGTAATACCTTGTCTATATATAAAAGAAAATGTGGTTGCGAAATGACAGGATCATCATGAATGTGCCAGGGGACACGACCGAAGTGGCGACCCTGAAGCAAGCGCCGTCTGAGGCCGAAAACAAAGCGGCC
Source organism: Triticum urartu (assembly GCF_056163025.1). Lineage (NCBI taxonomy): Eukaryota > Viridiplantae > Streptophyta > Magnoliopsida > Poales > Poaceae > Triticum > Triticum urartu. Next base: position 190,064,157 of record NC_141879.1, read on the forward strand.
AAGGAGCGCACCGAGCGGGAAAAGCAAGAGGCACGGGTGGGCGAGGTGCAACAAGAGCTCCAGGCTCTCGTGAAGAAGCACGAGGCTTTGGAGCTTGACTCGAAGACGCGAGAGTCCGAGCTTGCCGCGGCCCTCGAGAGCACAAAGAATGCCAAAGCTGAAGCCCAAAAGGCCCTCCAGGAGATTGAGGCGATGAGGAAGATAGCGGCGGGTAAGGCATTCAATATGCAAAGAAAGCATGTGAAAGTGAATTACTTGTTACTTGCCCGAGTCCAGAGATCTCCAGGAGCATTCGCAGATTTGCCCCGCAGCGTGTCGGATGCCACGAAATATTACCAGGCCGAGGAGGGAAGCTCGACGGAGAAGTTGTTCTAGTCTCAGTATACTAGGACCGAACAACCGATGCCTATGAGCGACCAGTTGAAGCAACTGGTCGAGCTGCACAAGGCGGCCGAACAGGCCATGAGGGGCTTTATAGTCCGGATGTGGCCTGGCGACTCCTTTCCCAACAGCTACTTCAGCCTGGTGAGGCGGCTTGTGGATGCCTACCCACGGCTGGAAGACGTCAAGCGGTCCGTCTATATCGAAGGTGCCCGCCGGGCTTTTGCCCGTGCAAAGGTGCACTGGGCCAAGATGGACACCGAGAAGCTGGTAATGGAGGACCCGCCGTAGGGCAAGGAGCATCGCCACCCCGAAATGTATTATGAGGGTGTCCTGAAGGGTGCCCGTCTTGTGGCGGACGAGTGTGCGAAGGATGTAATATTTGAATGAACTCGCTCGTGTGATCCTGTATTATGAAAACATGTTCATATGCGCTATGCAACGCTTGTTTGAATTTAAAATATTACCTTATGTGCGGCTGTTTATCAAATCTGAGAGATGGCCAGTCGTCAGCTTCTGCCCCCATGCCACGAGTGCTGGGGTGTTCGGGATAAATCTGAGCACTCTTTTTCCCATTGTTGGGTCCTTCGAGGGAGGTGCTCAGCACAACGAACAAGGCAATCGGACTATAATGCTTTATCACTCTCACTTAGCCGTAGAATTCTACAATTTTAAATTTTGGCGAAGCCCCTAGTATTCGGAAGGCCGAATTCGGGGCGCTATACACGCCTTAAGCCGGACAAAGCCGACTCCTCGCTCTAAGCGGCATAAGTCTTTAGGGACTCGAGACCTCTTGAACAGCGACCAGCTCTTGCCTTATCATGACGGACAGTTTTAGCTTTCTCTACTTAGGTGCTTAGCCCAGCTGAACCGGGGCACAATCGCAGTAGTTCTCCCAGTGCTACATTAGCCGATATAGCGGAACGTAAGGTACCAAAACATGGGAGCCGGGAAAACCCAACTATTGACCCAAGACATGATTCGGAGCTGATGCATATAATGCTATAAGATCGGGGTGCCGCACTGTCGAAAGTGTTCGGACTTCTCACGCTGTATTATGGGGTATGCTTAAGCCCCTGGCGTATTGGCCGTACCAGAGTGTACGGGTGCTGAATGTCATGAATGAACATATATATATATATATATATATAAAGAAGAATAGAGAATGCGGTAATAGTCTAGTGCTATGCATTGTTTATTCAAAAAGGTGCGTTAAAGCATAATGATACAAGTAGTGCGATAAGCAAAAAGTAGGACTATTTGACATGTCCCCTCCAAGGGCAAGCTGAGGAATGGTATTTAAAGCAAGTATTTCACTCGCTATCGGGATCCACCTGGGAGTTCCGTGGTGCGACGTAGCTTTCTGCCTCCTTGGTTGCTCCATCATGTGTCCGGCAATCATACTGCCGAACAGGGTTTCCAGAGATTAAAGTCCTGAAAGAGAGAAAAATAACAAAGCGGGAAGCCCCTAGTGCGGTTGAGCCGCGTCTTGGGGCGTGCCGTAGTCGTGCCCCCTCCCCACCTATGCCCATGGTATTTTCAATGCGTAACTATGTACGCATGGCACAGATTTTGCCATTTGGCTAGGACTGGAGTGGGGGCTGTGTTGCTATGCGAGCTCGGAATGTGCCAGGCGGTCTTGTTGCCGATTACTCTGGGCGCGCTTGAAGGTGTCCGGGTCTTTAATCGCCAAACTGGTGGATTGCCTTAAGAGGCTGCTTTGCACTTCTGCTGCTAGGGCCGCAGTGTGCTCCTCCATGCGGAGAGAGCGCTCTGTGTTTCCATTAACTGTGATGACCCCCCGAGGTCCTGGCATCTTGAGCTTGAGGTATGCATAATGCGGTACCGCATTGAATCTCACAAATGCGGTTCGCCCGAGCAGTGCATGATAGCCACTACGGAACGGGACTATATCGAAGAGTAACTCCTCGCTTCGGAAGTTATCCGGGGATCCGAAGACCACTTCCAGTGTGACTGAGCCTATGCAATGGGCCTCTACACCTGGTATGACGCCTTTGAAGGTCGTTTTTGTGGGTTTGATCCTTGAGGGGTCTATACCCATTTTGCGCACTGTGTCCTGATAAAGCAGGTTTAGGCTGCTGCCACCATCCATAAGGACTCAAGTGAGGTGAAATCCGTCAATGATTGGGTCTAGGACCAGTGCGGCGAATCCGCCGTGACGGATACTAGTGGGGTGGTCCTTGCGATCGAAGGTGATCGGACAGGAGGACCATGGGTTGAACTTTGGGGCGACTGGCTCCAACGCATATACGTCCCTTAGCGCATGCTTCCGCTCCCTCTTGGGGATGTGGGTTGCGTATATCATGTTCACCGTCCACACTTGTGGGGGGAACCTCTTCTGTCCTTCGGTGTTCGACTGCCGGGGCTCCTCCTCATCATCGCTATGTGACCCCTTATCTTTGTTTTCGGCATTTAACTTGCCGGCCTGCTTGAACACCCAACAATCCCTATTGGTGTGGTTGGCTGGCTTATCGGGGGTGCCATGTATTTGGCACGAGCGATCGAGTATTCGGTCCAAACTGGACGGGCCCGGAGTGCTTCTTTTGAATGGCTTTTTCCGCTGACTGGGTTTAGAGACTTTGAATCCGGCATTGACTGTCGTATCCTCGTTATTGTCGCTGTTAATGCGGCGCTTGTGTTTGTTGCGACGTGACCTGCCATTGCCATCCTTGGTATCCCAAGTACCATGGTTCTTTGATATGTTATTGCTGCGAGCCAGCCAGCTGTCTTCTCCCGCGCAAAAGCAGGTCATGAGTGTCGTGAGGGCTGCCATAGATTTCGGCTTTTCCTAGCCGAGGTGCCGGGCGAGCCACTCGTCGTGTATGTTGTGCTTAAAAGCTGCTAGGGCCTCTGCATCCGGACAGTCGACTATTTGATTTTTCTTTGTCAGGAATTGTGTCCAGAATTGCCTGGCCGATTCCTCTGGATGCTGAATTATGTGGCTCAAGTCATCGGCATCTGGTGGTCGCACATAAGTGCCTTGGAAGTTGTCGAGGAATGCGGCTTCCAGATCTTCCCAACAACCAATGGATTCTGCTGGCAGGCTGTTGAGCCAATGCCGAGCTGGTCGTTTGAGCTTGAGTGGGAGGTATTTGATAGCGTGTAGATCATCCCCGCTGGCCATGTGGATGTGCAAGAGGAAGTCCTCGATCCATACCGCAGGATTTGTTGTGCCGTCGTATGATTCGATATTTACGGGTTTGAAACCCTCTGGGATTTGGTGATCCATTACTTCGTCTGTGAAGCATAGGGGGTGTGCAGCGCCTCTGTACTGGGCTATATCGCGACGCAGTTCAAATGAGTCTTGTCCACTGTGTTCGGCCCGGCCGGATTTACTTTTACTATATCCGGTGTGACGGTTATCATCTCGCATAGTGGCGCGCCCTCGTGATCCATAGATCAATCTTGCGTGTTTTGCTTTGTCCTCCAATACGTCTCGCAGGTCTGGCGTATTTCCCCATGCCTTGACATTTTTATTTGAGTGGCGTCAGGGTGCGAGCTGAGCTTTTGGCTGAAATGCCTCTCTGTCGCAGCCACGAGGTGGCCAATCAGCCGTGTCGTACGCTGGAGATGTAGGTTTTGGTGCTTCCTCCTCCAGTTGGGGTAGCAACCTGTGCTTTGGGTAACTCTTGGAGGGGCGTTCGAGTTTATATTCCTCGACCGCAAGGACTTCAGTCCATCTGTCGGCTAGCAAGTCTTGATCAGCTTGAAGCTGCTGTTGCTTTTTCTTAAGGCTATTTGCCGTGGCTATAAGCCGGCGCTTGAAGCGCTCTTGTTCGATGGGATCCTCAGGCACGACGAATTCGTCATCGTCAAGGCTTGCCTCGTCTTCGGAGGGAGGCATGTAATTATCATCCTCCGCTTCTCCATATGCCGCTCTCTTGGGAGGGCTGGCTTCTCCATCCTCCTGCCCTAAATCTTGCTGGAGGGGATTGTTGTCGTCTTCGGCATTGTCCGGAGTTCTATTATCTCCTGTGCCGGTGTCACCGCTTTTGCTTTGGCGAGACTTAGAGCGGCGCCGCTGACGTCGGCGCTTGGGTTGCTTCTTGGAGGGGTCATCCTCCGTTGTCCCGTCGCAATTGCCTTCTTTGGGTGTGTCCACCATATATATGTCATATGACGAGGTGGTTGTCCAGTGCCATATGGGCAGTGGTTCTTGTTCGTCTCCTGCATCGTCGTCCATACCGTCAATGTCTTCGGAGTCGAAGTCGAGCATGTCGGTCAAATCGTCAACGGTGGCTACTAAGTGGGTGGTGGGTGGGCGGCGAATCTCTTCATCATCCGCATCCCAAACCTGCCGGACATAGTTCGGCCAGGACTCTCCTGACAAGGAGAGAGACCTTAATGAGTTCAGTATGTCGCCGAAGGGCGAGTGCTGAAAGATATCCGCGGAGGTAAACTCCATGATCGGCACCCAGTCGGATTCGGTAGGCACGGGCGCAGGCGGTTCGGAGTCCGTGGCCGGGGAAGGATCCGGCAGCTTGGCATCACGGCTCTCGTGAAGGGTAAGGTCAATACTCGGCTCGATCACCGCTGAGGATACAGCCTCCGTGGCGGGGTCTATCCACCCGTCCATGGATGGCCCAACTGGCTCCGAATTGACGGTCGGAGCGGTTGCCGGTGCGATCTCCTGAACACTGTCTGATGGTAGAGCTAAATCATGCTCATCGTGGCCGTGTGACGCACTAGGCAGGGGCTCGAATCCGTCGAAGATCAAGTCTCCGCGGATATCAGCCGTGTAGTTTAAGCTTCCAAACCTGACCTGGTGGCCAGGGGCGTAACTCTCGATCTGCTCCAGATGGCCAAGCGAGTTGGCCCGCAGTGCAAAGCTGCCGAACACAAAGATCTATTCGGGGAGAAAAGTCTCACCCTGAAATGCATCGCTATCGATGATTGAAGGAGCCATCAAGCCTAATGATGACAACATAGAGGAACTCTCAATGAAAGCACCAATGTTGGTGTCAAAACCGGCGGATCTCGGGTAGGGGGTCCCGAACTGTGCATATAAGGCAGATGGTAACAGGAGGCAGGGGACATGATGTTTTACCCAGGTTCGGGCCCTCTTGATGGAGGTAAAACTCTACGTCCTGCTTGATTATTCTTGATAATATGAGTAGTACAAGAGTTGATCTACCACGAGATCGGAGAGGCTAAACCCTAGAAGCTAGCCTATGGTATGATTGTATGTTGTCTTACGGACTAAAACCCTCCGGTTTATATAGACACCGGAGGGGGCTAGGGTTACACAAGGTCAGTTGCAAAGAAGGAGATATACATATCCGTATTGCCTAGCTTGCCTTCCACGCCAAGTAGAGTCCCATCCAGACACGGTACGAAGTCTTCAATCTCGTATCTTCGTAGTCCAATAGTCCGGCCAAAGGATATAGTAAGGATGTCCGGAGACCCCCTAATCCAGGACTCCCTCACTCTTGCCACTCCTTGTTCCATAATCCATCAAATCTTTCCCCAAAACTTGAAAACTTCACAACACAAAACTTAAAGTAGAAAATCTCGTGAGCTCCGTTAGCGAAAGAAAACAAAAGACCACTTCAAGGTACTGTAATGAACTCATTATTTATTTATATTGGTGTTATACCTACTGTATTCCAACTTCTCTATGGTTTATAAACTATTTTACTAGCCATAGATTCATCAAAATAAGCAAACAACACACGAGAAACAGAATCTGTCAAAAACAGAACAGTCTGTAGTAATCTGTAGCTAGCGCAAGATCTGGAACCCCAAAAATTCTAAAATAAATTTCTGGACGTGAGTAATTTATCTATTAATCATCTTCAAAAGGAATTAACAAAATATCACTTTCCAAATAAAAATTACAGCAGTTCTCGTGAGTGCTAAAGTTTCTGTTTTTTACAACAAGTGTAACAAGACTTTCCTCAAGTCTTCCCAACGGTTCTACTTGGCACAAACACTAATTAAACACAAAAAACACAACCAAAACAGAGGCTATATAAATTATTTATTACTAAACAGGAGCAAAAATCAAGTAATAAAAATAAAATTGGGTTGCCTCCCAACAAGCGCAATCGTTTAACGCCCCTAGCTAGGCATAACAAGCAAGGATAGATCTAGGTATTGCCATCTTTGGTAGGCAATCCATAAGTGGCTCTCATAATAGATTCATAAGGTAATTTAATTTTATTTCTAGCAAAGTGTTCCATGCCTTTCCTTAATGGAAATTGGAATCTAATATTTCCTTCCTTCATATCAATAATTGCACCAATCGTTCTAAGGAAAGGTCTACCAAGAATAATAGGACATGAAGGATTGCAATCTATGTCAAGAACAATAAAATCTACGGGCACATAATTCATATTTGCAACAATAAGAACATCATTAATTCTTCCCATAGGTTTCTTAATAGTGGAATATGCAAGGTGCAAGTTTAGAGAGCAATCATCAAAATCACGGAAACCTAACAAATCACACAAAGTCTTTGGAATCGTGGAAACACTAGCACCCAAATCACATAAAGCATAGCATTCATGATCTTTAATTTTAATTTTAATAGTTGGTTCCCACTCATCATAAAGTTTTCTAGGGATAGAAACTTCCAATTCAAGTTTTTCTTCATAAGATTGCATCAAGGCATCAACGATATGTTTAGCAAACGCTTTATTTTGACTATAAGCGTGAGGAGAATTTAGCACGGATTGCAACAAGGAAATACAATCAATCAAAGAGAAATTTTCATAATTAAATTCCTTGAAATCCATTATAGTGGGTTTAGCAACATCTAGGGTTTTAATTTCTTCAATCCCACTTTTATCAATTTTAGCATCAAGACCAACAAATTCTGAATTCTTGGAATGCCTTCTAGGTAAAGGTGGATCATATTCAGTCCCTTCATTATAAAGATTCATATTTCAAAACAAAGATTTAATAGGGGACACATCAATAACTTTTAGATCTTCATCTTTATTTTCATAGGAACTAGAAGAACACACTCTTATAAAGGCATCTTTCTTAGCACGCATCCTAGCGGTTCTTTCTTTGCACTCATCAATGGAAATTCTCATGGCTTTGAGAGACTCATTGATATCATGCTTAGGTGGAATAGATCTAAGTTTCAAAGAATCAACATCAAGAGAAATTCTATAAACGTTCCTAGCCAACTCATCAATCTTAAGCAATTTTTCTTCAATCAAAGCATTAAAATTCTTTTGCGAAGTAATAAATTATTTAATATTAGATTCAAAATCAGAGGTCATCTTATTATAATTTCCATAAGAATTGTTGTAGGAATTATCATAATTATTAGAGGGATTACTAGGATAAGGCCTAGGGTTGAAATTTCCTCTATACGCGTTGTTACCAAAATTGTTCCTACCAACAAAATTCACATCCATAGATTCATTATTATTCTCAATCAAAGTAGACAAGGGAATATCATTAGGATCAGAAGAAACACTCTTATTAGCAAATAATTTCATAAGTTCATCCATCTTTCCACTCAAAACATTAATTTCTTCTATCGCATGCACCTTTTTATTAGTAGATCTTTCATATGCCATTGAGAATAATTAACCATAATATTATCTAGGAGTTTAGTAGCTTCTCCTAAAGTGATTTCCATAAAAGTGCCTCCCGCGGCCGAATCTAAAAGATTTCTAGAAGCAAAATTCAATCTGGCATAAAATTTTTGTATAATCATCCACAAATTTAAACCATGAGTAGGGCAATTACGTATCATTAGTTTCATTCTCTCCCAAACTTGTGCAACATGTTCATGATCAAGTTGCTTAAAATTCATAATATCGTTTCTAAGAGAGATTATCTTAGCGGGAGGAAAATACTTAGAGATAAAAGCATCTTTGCACTTGTTCCATGAATCAATGCTATTTTTAGGCAAAGACGAAAACCAAGCTTTAGCACAATCTCTAAGCGAAAAAGGAAATAGCTTCAATTTAACAATATCATTATCCAAATCTTTCTTCTTTTGCATATCACACAAATCAACGAAGCTATTTAGATGGGTAGCGGCATCTTCACTAGGAAGGCCGGAAAATGGGTCTTTCATGACAAGATTCAGCAAAGCAGTATTAATTTCACAAGATTCGGCATCGGTAAGAGGAGCAATCGGAGTGCTAATAAAATCATTGTTGTTGGTATTTGTGAAGTCACACAATTTAGTGTTATCTTGAGCCATCGCGACAAGCAAGCAAACTAACACACAAGCAAACAAAAAACAAGCGGGCAAAAAGAGGCAAATAGAGAAAGAGAGGGAGGATGGAGAGAGAGGGCGAATAAAACGGCATGGGTGAAGTGGGGGAGAGGAAAACGAGAGGCAAATGGCAAATAATGTAATGCGGGAGATAAGGGTTTGTGATGGGTACTTGGTATGTTGACTTTTGCATAGACCTCCCCGGCAACGGCGCCAGAAATCCTTCTAGCTACCTCTTGAGCACTGCGTTGGTTTTCCCGAAAGAGGAAGGGATGATGCAGCAAAGTAGCATAAGTATTTCCCTCAGTTTTTTTAGAACCAAGGTATCAATCCAGTAGGAGGCTACGTGCGAGTCCCTCGTACCTGCACAAAACAAATAAATCCTCGCAACCAATGCGAATAGGGGTTGTCAATCCCTACACGGCCACTTACGAGAGTGAGATATGATAGATATGATAAGATAATATTTTTGGTATTTTTGTGATAAAGATGCAAAGTAAAATAAAGGTAAAGTAAAAAAGCAAAGGAAATAACTAAGTAGTAGGAGATTAATATGATAAAGATAGACCCGGGGGCCATAGGTTTCACTAGTGGCTTCTCTCGAGAGCATAAGTATTCTACGGTGGGTGAACAAATTACTGTTGAACAATTGACAGAATTGAGCGTAGTTATGAGAATATCTAGGTGTGATCATGTATATAGGCATCACGTCCGAGACAAGTAGACCGACTCCTGCCTGCATCTACTACTATTACTCCACTCATCGACCGCTATCCAACATGCATCTAGAGTATTAAGTTAGAAACAGAGTAACGCCTTAAGCAAGATGACATGATATAGAGGGATAGACTCATGAAATATGATGAAAACCCCATCTTGTTATCCTCGATGGCAACAATACAATACGTGCCTTGCTACCCCTACTGTCACTGGGAAACGACACCGCAAGATTGAACCCAAAGCTAAGCACTTCTCCCATTGCAAGAAAGATCAATCTAGTAGGCAAAACCAAACTGATAATTCGAAGAGACTTGCAAAGATAACCAATCATACATAAAAGAATTCAGAGAAGATTCAAATATTATTCATAGATTGACTTGATCGTAAACCCACAATTCATCGGTCTCAACAAACACACCGCAAAAAGAAGATTACATCGAATAGTTCTCCACAAGAGAGGGGGAGAACATTGTATTGAGATCCAAAAAGACAGAAGAAGCCATCTAGCTACTAACTATGGACACGTAGGTCTGAGGTAAACTACTCACACTTCATCGGAGAGGCTATGGTGTTGATGTAGAAGCCCTCCGTGATCGATGCCCCTTCCGGCGGAGCTCCGGAATAGGACCCAAGATGGGATCTCGTGGATACAGAAAGTTGCGGTGGTGGAATTAGGTTTTTGGCTCCGTATCTGATCGTTTGGGGGTACATAGGTATATATAGGAGGAAGGAGTACGTTAGTGGAGCAACAGGGGGCCCATGAGGGTGGAGGGCGCGCCTGGGGGGGTAGGCGCGCCTCCCTACCTCGTGGCCTCCTCTTTTGTGTCTTGACGTAGGGTCCAAGTCTCGTGGGTCTTGCTCGTTGAGAAAATCACGTTCCCGAAGGTTTCATTCCGTTTGGACTCCATTTGATATTCCTTTTCTTCGAAACCCTAAAACAGGCAAAAAACTACAATTCTGGGCTGGGCCTCCGGTTAATAGGTTAGTCCCAAAAATAATATAAAAGTGGATAATAAAGCCCAATAATGTCCAAAACAGTAGATAATATAGCATGGAGCAATCAAAAATTATAGATACGTTGGAGACGTATCACATTCTTATCTGTGGTTCCGACAACCTTTCGCTTCACCATTCGTTTGGCTTGATGTCGTCGTTGATCGATTACATCTTCATGAAACTTCTTGACAAATGTGTCATGATCATCATGAATGTTATGAGCTCTTCGAGGATATCAATCGAACTCATGATGAAAAATACCTTCCTTGCCCCTCGATGATTTGTGTTACCATCGACAACATTACTGCCTTCTCTCCGACACAAACTTGTTCATGTTTTGTGTTGTACCTTGAGTTCCTTGCTATCCAGCTTATGATGTGTTCTACCTTTGAGTATTACCATCTTTGATGTCAAGGATGTTGTGAGAACTGCTCCACCCATCATTTCTTGAAATAGTAATACTTCTCGCCAACTCCGTTCGTTTTTTATCCTTGTGTTGTTTCTAACCGGAATTCCAACAATTGAACTATGATGTGTGAATTCGAAACTTCTAGCAGCCCCATTTTCTTTGTAGTGAATGGTCGATAGTTTCATTCTTTGTGTATTGGTTATCAAATCACCATACTAACATTGATCATGCTACCTAAGCCCATATTTCGGGTGCACCTTTCAACCAGTGTTTGCTCATGGATGTTCTCCTCGAGCATACATCATTATATCATTTGATCTGACAAATGTTATCTCCTTGTTCACATAATTGTGGAAATTCATGTTTTTGGAAATCTCAATGAATTGTCGCTGAGTCCATCAGCCACCTCCTCACCCTCCCCTTGATTTAATGATGAACTCTTGTTTTGGAACTCGCTTCCATAGTTCATTTTCCGAGAATCTTACAATGTCATCTCATCAATTTGTGTCGCACCTTTTTCTTCTCAGGAATCCTGAGTCTGAGGTATCCTGACACCAACCAGAACTGAATCTGTGTCAGATATGATGGTTGGAACATCTTTCCAAGAGTTATAACATTGGTCTTTATATGACCCGGTAAGGTGATGTCATGCCTAACACACCTGACCGGAGGACCTGTTGTTATAGTTTCCTTTTTAGCAAGGTTAACCATTCTTCCATGAGGAAATTGTAAGACTTATTCTATAAGCTATTCTTGATGAATCCTTGGTGTATCCAAGTCCGACCTTTGCTTGAAGACCATGTCAATGCTATCTCGAAGCATATCTGTGGTACTCCGATTTTCAGCAAGAACATTTGAAGCCCAATGCTAAATGTTTCTTGCTCAATTATCCAAACACCGTTGCATGGGTATTGTCATGAAATTTCTCTCCCCAGACCTAAAGGGTTTTCTACATTATATCCTGCCACGGATATCATGCTCTGCTTGTCCTCGGGAAGGATATACCCCTGAAATATGTGTTTAAATGCATTTTCCTTTCCATTGTTTTGTTTAATCTGATAATCACATTTTCCTTTCCTTTGCTTTGTTTAGCCTTTCTTGTGGTCTATATGATATAAGCAGTAATATTTCCCTGCTTATGTAAACAACTCGGTGTACAACCCTGTCTGGTATAACCCTGTTACTATTGTTGATGACATTCCGGTAACCACCGATGGACGAGAACTTTGCCTATTGGTCCGCCTCGTTCAACGAGCAGGAAAACTCTTCGTCCCTCGCCCTTGGTACCGACGATGTTGCCGACATAACTGACATGCTACCCTCTGACATGCCTTGCTATCTTGACCGTGCATGTTGTCGCCGCTCCTTCTACTTTTTACTACATGGTGAGCCCATAACCCATAGTTCCACAGGATCGAAACCTGACTCTCATGTACACCACTGTTTCCAAAGTTATTCCTCACGCGTGGCTTCGTAAGTACTTCACAAACCACCTTCCAAACGATCATCAATTCTAGTATCAGACACAATACTTAATTCACGTTGCTCTGGACCCCCTTTCACACTTTGTTTCAGACATCGAATGATTGTCTATCCGTTTGAAACTTATCATTGTACCTTATTACTTTGCTCTCGATATTCCTTAAGTTTCAATTCGAGATTTACTTTCCGCCACCTTCCTTGTTGTTATCTACCAGATGAGCAACCTTGTAAAGGTTCGTTCTTCCGAATCTACCCCTTTTCCTTTCATAAGTACGGTGGAATTTATGAAGATATGATAACGACTTCAACATGATGACCTGAAGCAAGAAATGAAGTCATCAACGTAATGGATCGACCTCTTCGAGAATAGCAACCAAGATTGAGAAGATTCAATAGAAATTCGTAACCAAATCTTTCCCCCTCACTCTACCTCTTAAATATCGGGACGAGATTTCTTGTAGTGGAGGAGATTTGTGACACCCCGATAGTTAAGCTACAGTGATCACACTCTAATGGTGCTATGTCATCATAATTAAAACTTTGCAACGTCTCACTTGTTTCAAACCGAATTCAAATTCAAATTTAAATAAAGTCAAATTGTTATTTTTGCAAGCGGTAAAACAAAAATGTTCGTTGGGTTGCAATAATTCACTAACTAATTTTCATGAATATTCCAATATTATTTGGAATAATAAATGTCCCCTAACCTATTTAAAACTATGCCCAAAACAGCCTTTTTAATCCATTTGTATTTAAGCAAAATTCAAATGAGTTTATTTAAACTCCAAACTTGTTGTGGCTTTCACAAATATGACATAGTAATTGTATGGCAAGTTTCATATTTTACAAATTACATTTGGTGGCTCAACCTAGCACAAAACAATAACAGAAAAATGAAAACAGAAATGAAAAGCAAAAAAAGAGAAAGGAAGCAAAAGGGGGCCTTAGTGGCAGAGGAGGCCCAGTCCACCTGGGTCTTCTCCTTCCTCCTGTAGTGATGGAGGCGTGGCGGCCATCTAGACCGCCATGGCCGCCATGTCAATCATCCTGCGCCCCCCTGGTGGTTAAAGCCTCGCCCTGCTACCCCCCTCCTCGACATCTTGGAAACGCTAACCTCCCTGTTCCTCCCCATTCCCTCCCTCGTTCTCTCCCATGTGGATCGAGCTCATGCCCGAGCACATGGGCGTCGCCGATCCGCCGTTGGTATGGCCATCGTGCCTCCGCGCCTTCAAGGGACGTCCGACCGCTCCGTCGTCGTCGTCCACTTCTGCTCTCCCCACCGGATGGAGCTGAGCCGCCTCGTCAACGACGCCCGCCTCCTTCTTCTTCAACTACGACCGCCGCCCGCCGCCTGGACCTGCTTCTTCGGCGTCTCCCCGAGCTCCCCAAGACCTCCCCGAGGCCCGCTTGAGCTCCCCATGCTCGCATGCTTTTCCCTTCCCTCTCTCGCTCTGCATCGCCGTTGCTTCGCCGCCGTAGGAGTGCCACCGCAAGGCTCGTCGTTCCCGTTGAATCCAACAACCCAACGCCTCCCGCGAACCCCCTGGACGCGCGTGACTGCGGGATGCGCTTTCGACCGCTCACTCTCGCACGCGCCTGCACTCACCGCTGTTCTCCGCCCCTTGGTCGTATTTGGCCGTTCGCTAGCCCACGCCTGACCTCGGCGTCGTGTGCAGCTGCTGCCCCTCTCCACGCCGGTGCTCCGCTCCCCCACTCCTAGCGCCTCCCTAGTCCACGACTAGGCGCACCGATGCCGGCTCGCCTCCCCTACCTCGCAGATGCCCCCGCGCCAGCCCCGCTGGCCGCGCTTGGCCCGCCGCGACCGTCGGTGTCCCGCCGCCCGTGCACTCCACTGCGCCTCGCGCGCGCCCATCGCTGCCTCGCCGGCCCCGCCCGATACTCACTGCTGCCCTGCTACTGCTGCCGCCGCAGCCCTCGCGCGTGCTGGCGCTCGCCTCGCTGAGCCCGCCCTGCTGCCATCGCCACCGAGGCGCCCCTGCTTCGCCTCCGCGCCCCGCTGCGCCCTCTGCTACTCGGCGCCACGCTGCGCCCTCCGCCGCCGGGCGTCCGGCGCCCCCGGGGCTCGGCCTCTGCCCCGTGGTGCCGCCACGCGCCGCCTGGGTCCGGCACCCATGCACGGCAACCGCGCCCGATAGCGCCCGCCTCGTTAAGGCCCCTGGGGCCTATGACAAGGGGGCCCCACCCCAGAACATTATTAAAAAAAGATTTTAAAATAGTAAAAAAATAAAATAAAAATACATCAATTAATTAAATTAGTTAAATTAATTAATTATGTTTAATAAACCTGATTAGCTATTGTTAATTAATTAAACAATAACTAGATTAGTTAAACCCTAATTAGAATAAACAGAGTATGACAGCTGGGACCCACACGTCAGTTTGACCCAGTCAACGCCCTGCTGACTGCTGACGTCATGCTGTCATCATGATGATGTCATCATACACTATTCTGGATAACGTTGATTCAAAATAATTAAATAAATTCTAAAATGATTAAATCTTTTAAAATTAATATAAAATAAACTGCAACTCGGATGAAAAAACTTTGTACATGAAAGTTGCTCCGAGCGACGAGACGAATCTGAATACGCAACCCGTTCGTCCACCACACATCCCTAGCATAGCGAACACGCAACTTTTCCCCTTCGGTTCATCTGTTCGAAAATGCGAAACACCGGGGATACTTTCCCGGATGTTTCCCCCCTTCGCCGGTATCACCTCCTACCGCGTTAGGGCACTCCTAGCACCGTTCGTTGTCATGTCATGCATTGTTATGCATCTGTTTGCATTGTATTCATTGTTTCTTCCCCCTCTTCTCTCCGGTAGACTACGAGACTAACGTCGTTGATGGTGCCCCGATCGACTACGTTGTTGACGACCCCTACTTGCCAGAGGAACCAGGCAAGCCCCCCTGATCATCAGATATCGCCTATTCTTCTCTATGCTTCTTGCATTAGAGTAGTGTAGCATGTTACTGCTTTCCGTTAATCCTATTCTGATGCATAGCCTGTCCTTGCTACTACTGTTGTTACCTTTACCTGCAATCCTAAATGCTTAGTATAGGATGCTTGTATTCCATCAGTGGCCCTACATTCTTGTCCATCTGCCATGCTATACTATCGGGCCGTGATCACTCGAGAGGTGATCACGGGTATATTACATATATACATAATACATGATACAAGTGGTGACTAAAGTCGGGTCGGCTCGTAGTACCCGCGAGCGATTCACGGATTGGGTCCGAAAGGACGTTTGTCCTGACGGCCCTCTGAGTGAAACTTTGTGGCGGAGCGACAGGGCAGGATGCGACCACCTAGGAGAGAGGTGGGCCTGGCCCTGGTCGGCGTCCGCGGTTACTTCAAAATAACACGCTTAACGAGATCTTGGTATTTGATCTGAGTCTGGCCACTGGCCTATACGCACTAACCAACTACGCGGGAACAGTTATGGGCACTCGACGTCGTGGTATTAGCTGAAGCCTTCGTGACGTCAGCGACTGAGCGGCGCACGTCGGATTGCACCGTAAGCCTGAGCTTGTATTAAGGGGGCTAGGTCTGCTTCCGGCCGCGTACGCAACGTGCAGGTGTGCAATGGGCGATGGGCCCAGACCCCTGCATGCATAGGATTTAGACCGATGTCCTGACCTCTCTGTTGTGCCTAGGTGGGGCTGTGACGTGTTGATCTTCTGAGGCCGGGCATGACCCAGGAAAGTGTGTCCGGCCAAAGGGGGTCGAGTGTGTTGGGAAATGTGGTGCACCCCTGCAGGGAAGTTTATCTATTCGAATAACCGCGTCCCTCGGTAAAAGGAGGACCCAGAGTTGTACCTTGACCTTATGACAACTAGAACCGGTTACTTAATAAAACACACCCTTTCAAGTGCCAGATACAACCCGGTGATCGCTCTCTAACGGGGCAACGGGGAGAGGATCGTCGGGTAGGATTATGCTATGCGATGATACTTGGTTAACTTACCATCTACTCTCTTCTACTGCTTCAAGATGGAGGCTGCCAGAAGCGTAGTCTTTGATAGGACTAGCTATCCCACTCTTATTCTGGCATTCTGCAGTTCAGTCCACATATACTACCCCTTTCATTGATACCAATGCATATGTAGTGTAGCTCCTTGCTTGCGAGTACTTTGGATGAGTTATCATGGTTGCTTTGCTTCCCTCTTTTCCCCCTTTCAATACCTGGTTGTTGCGACCAGACATGGGAGCCCAAGAGCCAGATGCCACCATCGACGACGACTCCTACTACACTGGAGGTGCTTACTACTACGTGCAGGCCACCGCCGACGATCAGGAGTAGTTTAGGAGGATCCCAGGCAGGACGCCTTGCCTTTTCGATCATTGCTACTTTTATGCTAGCCTTCTTAAGGCAAACTTGTTTAACTTATGTCTGTACTCAAATACTATTGCTTCCGCTAACTCTTGTGTCTTCGAGCATTTGTATTCGAGCCTTCGAGGCCCCTGCCTTGTAATATAAAGCTTGTATTATTTTAATTTGTGTCTAGAGTTGTGTTGTGATATCTTCCCGTGAGTCCTTGATCTAGGCCATACACATTTGCGTGAATGATTAGTGTAGGGTCAAATCATGAGCGTCACACTTTCTCAGCCGGCGGCAGCGACTTCCACAGACAAAGATTGTACTGGCCCCAAAACCGATCAAGAGTTGAGGGGTCCAGCGCAACATTGTCAGGTGGCGCGTAGGGGTCCTCGTCGCTGATAATCGAGTGAGCGTCCTCGGGGGCGGCGACTCCTCATCGGCGCGTGGGCAGACTGGCGGCACCATGGTAGAGATTTGAGAGAGAGAGGGCGAGGGAGGGGAGGATGTTGATGAGAATGCAGGCGGGTCAACGTGAGCAAGGTAGTATTTATTTGCGGTCGGAATATAGATCGACGGGGATAGTACATACGCCGGTCGCCGGAATTTATGAGTACTGTAGTTTGAATTACACACGATTCCCGCAGCAAAATCCGTGTGTGAACATAATAGCCAAAATCCGTGTGTGAACATAATAGCTGACGGTTTCCGATGCAGAACCGTGTCTGATTCATGATCCCCGCCATTCACCTACCAAACCTCGAGCCACGAGATAGACTGCCAATCGTGTGGGGGCGGTTGTCTAGCCAGATCTTTACATTTTCCTTTTTGAACACCAGATATTTACATCGTCTGATGATTTTTTAACTCGCACACAAGTACAAAAAAATATTATTTTTCAAACCGTTATGGTTAGGCGTTGCATGTAGATGTAGTTCAAATTTGAATTACTGTCATTAAATGGTTAGAAAATCACTTAAATGTCTTTAAAAGGTCAAATGACCCCTGGAATTTTCCAAATTTTCACAAGACAGTTGTATTAGTGCATGTTAAACGTAGAAAAAATTTGAAGGCCGTAAGAGGAAGTTATCTCCCGTTTGTCATCAAGCATGCATTGTTCCCTCTAAGAATACCACGAACCTTCTAGTGAGTTGCTCCGGTTTGTGAGGGGTGTGTGCCCAAACTTTCGTCAAACTTGCCAATTTTTTACCACATCATCTTGGTGGCATGACATTAAATCAAGCAAGGTCTCATGTTTTTCTGATCATTTTTTAATTTTTTGCATTTAAATGCCATGCTACTCCATGCATGTGTGCCCATGCCTTGAGACCAATATGTTTGAAAATTCCTTCTAATTTACTGTACATGGAATTAACTCGCACATAAGTGCACAAAAATATGATTTTTCAAACCGTCATGGTTAGGCGTTGTATGTAGATGTAGTTCAAATTTGAATTACGATCATTAAATGGTTAGAAAATAACTTAAATGTCTTTAAAAGGTCAAATGACCCCTGAAATTTTCAAAAATTTCACATGACAGTTGTATTAGTGCATGATAGACGTAGAAAAAAAATTGAAGACCGTAAGAGGAAGCTATCTCCCGTTCGTCATCAAACATGCATTGTTCCCTCTCGGAACCACGAACCTTATAGCGAGTTGCTCTGGTTTGTGAGGGGTGTGTGCCCAAACTTTCGTCAAATAGGCCAATTTTTTTATAACATCATCTTGGTGGCATGACATTAAATCAAGCAAGGTTTCATGTTTTCTGATCATTTTTTAATTTTTTGGAATTAAAATGTCATCCTACTCCATGCATGTGTGCCCATGCCTTGAGACCAATATGTTTGAAAATTCATTCTAATTTACTGCACATGGAATTAACTCGCACACAAGTACACAAAAATATGATTTTTTTTCAAACCGTTATGGTTAGGCGTTGCATGTAGATGTAGTTCAAATTTGAATTACGATTATTAAATGGTTAGAAAATCAGTTAAATGTCTTTAAAATGTCAAATGACCCTCGAAATTTTCCAAAAAAATCACATGACAGTTGTATTAGTGCACGTTAGACGTAGAAAAAAATTGAAGGCCGTAAGAGGAAGCTATCTCCCGTTCGTCATCAAACACGCATTGTTCCATCTCGGAACTGATACGTCTCCAACGTATCTATATTTTTTTTATTATTGCATGCTATTATATTAACTGTTTTGGATGTTTAATGGGCTTTGCTATGCACTTTTAAATTATTTTTGGGACTAACCTATTAACTGAAGGCCCAGTGCAAATTGCTATTTTTTTAGCATATTTCAGTGTTTCGCAGAAAAGGAATATCAAACGGAATCCAAACGGAACGAACCCTTCACGAGGATCTTTTTTTGGAACAAATGCAATCCATGAGACTTGGAGTGGACGTCAAGGAAGCAGCGAGGAAGCCACGAGGAAGGAGGGCGCGCCCAGGGGGCCAGACGCGCCCCCACCCTCATGGGCCCCTCGCAGCTCCACTGACCTACTTCTTTCGCCTATATATACTCTTATACCCTAAAACGGGGAGAGCCACGAAACACCTTTTCCACCGCCGCAACCTTCTGTACCCGTGAGATCCCATCTTGGAGCCTTTTCCGGCGCTCCGCCAGAGGGGGATTCGATCACGAAGGGCTTCTACATCAACACCATAGCCTCTCCGATGATGTGTGAGTAGTTTACCACAGACCTTCGGGTCCATAGATATTAGCTATATGGCTTCTTCTCTCTCTTTGGATCTCAATACGAAGTTCTCCTTGATCTTCTTGGAGATCTATTCGATGTAATTCTTTTTGCGGTGTGTTTGTCGAGATCCGATGAATTGTGGATTTATGATCAAGATTATCTATGAACTATATTTGATTCTTCTCTGAATTCTTATATGCATTATTTAATATCTTTGAAAGTCTCTTCGAATTATCAGTTTGGTTTGGCCTACTAGATTGATCTTTCTTGCAATGGGAGAAGTGCTTAGCTTTGGGTTCAATCTTGTGGGGTCCTTTTCAAGTGACAGCAGGGGCAGCAAGGCTTGTATTGTTGCCATCAACGGTAAAAAGATGGGGTTTATATCATATTGCTTGAGTTTATCCCTGTACATCATGTCATCTTGCCTAATGTGTTACTTTGTTCTTATGAACTCAATACTCTAGATGCATGATGGATAGCGGTCGATGTGTGGAGTAATAGTAGTAGATGCAGAATCGTTTCGGTCTACTTGTCATGGACGTGATGCCTATGTTTATGATCATGCCTAGATATTCTCATAACTATGCGCTTTTCTATCAATTGCTCGACAGTAATTTGTTCACCCACCGTAATATTTGCTATCTTGAGAGAAGCCACTAATGAAACCTATGGCCTCCGGGTCTATTTTACATCATATTAGTCTCCCGTCAACTAGCTATCTCTGTCGTCATTTACTTTGCAATATTTACTTTCCAATCTATATAACAAAAATACCAAAAATATTTATCTTGTTATCTTTATCAGATCTCACTTTTGCAAGTGGCCATGAAGGGATTGACAACCCCTTTGACGGTGTCCTGGACTAGGGGGTACTCACAACGTCGTCTCCCGGTCAGTTAGATTGGGCCGAGGACCCCCATGGCCGTATACTCATGGGCCAGTTCGGACAGCTGCCGCAAAGAAAGAAGATTCCACAAGACTTGGTGGTCAAGACAAGGACTCCTCCCCCACCGGCGTATTCGGCTAGGACTCTTGTTATCCTAGGCCTCTGGTGCATTATATAAACCAGGGCCAGGCTGGTCGATAGATATACATACAATCATATCATAGGCTAGGTTCTAGGGTTTAGCCTCTTTGATCTCATGGTAGATCAACTCTTGTAATACTCATATCATCAAGAACAATCAAGCAGGACGTAGGGTATTACCTCCATCAAGAGGGCCCAAACCTAGGTAAACATCGTGTCCCCTGCCTCCTGTTACCATCCGCCTTAGACGCACAGTTCGGGACCCCCTACCCGAGATCCACCGGTTTTGACACCGACATTGGTGCTTTCATTGAGAGTTCCGCTATGTGATCGGCAAAAGGATTGATGGCTCGTCTGCAGATTGACTGCGACGTTGACATCTTTGTCACCGGCTCGACTGGTCACCTTGGCTTGACCGAGGACTGTGCCCTGCCTCCGATCATCATGTTCGTACGAGGGCCTTCATCAACACCAACTCCGATCTCTATCAAGATCATGGAGGAATCGTCCATGGAGCTCGGGGGCTCAACGTCAACATTGCCTTCGGGCGACCGTGTTGTTTTTCTGGACAGCGAATGCGTATCCGCCGCCACCGCCTCGTTCAGTGTCGTTTTAACGATCGCTTCGGTGGAATTGTGTGGAATCGAGTCTACAACAACCCTGGAAAATTTCGTCGAGTTCCGATGGAGGAATCTCTGACAATCTACGATATACCGGAGCCCTGTCAAATCCGGATGGGAATCTGGACGAGTTTAGGGCATGGTCTCCAGAGCCCAGCTCGGAAGTCCTTTGTAAGATCCAACCGTTCATTTGCTGCGGAATTCCCATATCTACGACCCCTCAAAATTTCAGCTCGATCCGACTGTTCAAACTCCAGTAACCTTCCGATTAGTGCATCACTTTTCAGATCTGTTTTCTGCGCGAATACGTATCCGACCCGAATTCATGTTTCTTTATGAAGGTGATATTTGACAACCTTTTTAAAAGGAATTTTCTTCTAAGGTATTGTGCGTTGCTTTTGACACGCGCCCATGAAATTTTAATCCTTCTCTGAGGTAATCTTCGTCATCACGCTGGTGTCAAACTAGTCCGGCAATATAGCTCCACGACTGCCGGCCTACGCTAGACATGTCGTCGTTTTTTAAGCCGAGCTCAACTTCTTCGTGTCACAAGTTACGACCTGGGTCGGCATGGCCGCACTGTTGCTTCTTTGAGCCAATGTCCATCACGTCGAACTACTTTAACACCTCAGATGACATAGCAGCTACAACAACTCCTCACTGGCCTGCTCCGTCACCTCGGCTAGACCAGGGACTTGGCTATTTCTTCATCAACATACTCCGGTGACTTCGGCGGCACCAGCCGACCAGCTTCATCATGTTAGTTGGACCGAGGGCTTTGCCTCGGCAAGCCAACCTTTGCCGGCATCACCAGGCCATCGCTTTATCGCCCATCAGGAAATGGGTGTGCGGATCGATTCTCGATTTTGGGAGTCGCTTTTCTTCGGAATGCTACAACAAATAAACCAGGTGCTATTAATCCTAACAATTTTTGCTTGTTGGGTTTATTTTTCTTAAGGAATTATTACTCTGGTTTGTTTCATCATCTATACACAGGTCTATCAAATGGCGGCCACATTAAAAATGGTCGCGTGGTGGTTCGGTCAGTTTCCGTACATAGTTCGGCGAACGCCGCATCCGGAGCTCGGACCGCCCTGCAAATTCACGCTTTGTCACGCCTTCACTGCATCACACTGACGCCCTGCATCGACATTGGCTTCGGCGCCAGGCCACATTTCTTTAAATAAATTATTTTTGCGTAAAGCAATTATGCAACGATTATATATATATATATATATTATTTCCTAGACCGCACTGTTTTATGGGTGCAGGTAATCGATTTTGACTGCGTTAGGTGGTCACTACTCTGGGGTGTCGAACTCCTTGCTCGGACACCTCGGGCCTGGGGGCTGGGACCTCAGCCATGCCGAGGACTGCGAACCTTGTTGGATCTGTCACAAATTAATGGGCGTCTTTGTCCCGCCACAAGCCCGAATCACGTCATCAACACCGAGCACATTAACCAGCTAAGTTGCTTTCATGCTCAAAAACTTTCAGTTTTAAATTTTGTTCGGTTCGACCAAGCATTACACTTTTTGGCACAAAGTTGTTTGTGACAAAGTTCCTTGTCAAAACTTTGTTTGTGACGCGCATATTCAAATACCCCGTTTCTTTGGGGGCTCCCTTGATGGAGCTTTTCCTCTTGCATATGATTATACTTGTACGGCTTCGTTCCTTGTTCGTGTATTATGCCACAATATGCACCATATTGACCTAAGTGATTTGCAAGCTGGGTTGCCTGGCTCCTGTGCTTACCTCTACGTTCCCGATTGTTCGGCTAGGGAGTAAAGGGAGCACCTCTGCGGTTGTCATGACCGGGTCATCCAAGCTCTGACCTCAGACTGGGTGAAGCCGAAAGCTAGCGCTCTTATTGTTTTCAATCATGGTCGGCACACAACGGAACTCAAGAGTACAAAAAATCTATTGCACAAGTCTCATAGTAATAATGAGCACCGAAGAAAGGTATCAGTGGGGGTACTATTTTCTTCGAAGATGCTTCTTACACTTCGTCAGTAATATAGCATAAGTTCCCTGAGCGTGCTTTGTCTGTTACAGCCTTATGGCCTGATTACCTGGTCATCGGAAACACCGTCGATACTCTCGACAGGTGGAGTACATGACACTTTTTGGCCCTTGGCCGAAGAGGGAGAAGCCGACGTTCGGTTAAGACGCGTTTAAAGTTCGGGTGAACACAGATATGATATAAGTACTTCGGTACATACAATCATTATATATAAAATTCTTTTACCCAAGTCACTTGGGGGCTCTTAAAATTTATATGTGAGCTGTAAATGTGTTTTCTTCTTGGTCGTTGTCAAAACACAACAGAAGCACAATTTTTTTTTCTCTTCCAATTTTCGGATTGGCACCGAACACTTGATCTTGTTCGGACGTCATGTTTTTACTGACGTTTTTTGGTTTTCCAAGCTTTTGGCACTTTTAAACTATTTGTGTGTTTTCAGCACAAGTCTCGAAGTGCGACGCCGGACACCTTTAGAGATTCGGCAAAAACATTCTCGGATATTGCTATATATGCATCGGTTTCGAATTGTGTCTTCGGTCAATAGTTGGGTTGCCCGGCTCCTGCGCTTGCCTCCTACGTTCTGCTTTGTTCGGCTAGGTGTGCAAAGGGAGAACCACTGCGATTGTGCTTCCAGCTCACATGGTTAAGAACCTCAGTGGAAAGCCAAAAACTGACTGTCACAAATAAGCGTAAACTGGTCAGTGATCCGATGACTGTGTTAAATGATGGGCCATTCATAACATTGGCCGAAGTGTTTACGGCTTGACCTCGACTGTCGCCGAACACTACCGGGGGCTGGTAACTGGCCTCCCAAACTAAATCCTCAATATTTTTCTCTTACATTAGAGCTGAGCTTTCATGATCATGCTTAGCATGACAACCCAAAGAAAGGAACCAATAGCGGGACTATTTTCTTTGGAAGACATTTCTTATGTTAAACAGTAATATAACATATCTCTATGCGTACCTTTGTTTATAAAACCATATGGCCAGATTGCCTTGTTTGTCGTAAATCTTTGCCCTCATAAAGGCTTTATAAAGTAGGACAAACACTCCTCGGCTACTGGCCGAGGAGGTGGAAGCCGATGGTCGGTCAACAAAGTTTTGTACAATGCGGATCTGAGCATTAATGACGTAAAGTACTTGGATACATAGAGTCATTACACATAATTTGTGATTTTACCATGGATATCGATCCTTAATTCGAACACCCGTGCCCGCATTAAGGCTCGGGGGCTACTGGGCTTCGGGCTTATTATTTACAAATATTAAAGGGGCAAATCGATCCCCTGATCTGGTGTTGCCACCCGACTAGTGTTTCGGGGGCTACTGCATTGCCTGTCCAATGCAGAAAATTTTAAGTGCAATACAGTTTTCGAGGATATTATGATCCTCAGGTTGGTCGGCCGCACCCAACCCGAGTCTCGAGGACTAAGCACGCTGCTTTTTGTGCCCCGAAGTATTCTGCCGAGTTAGGACGTGATCCTCGGGCTGATTTTGCAAATCAACCTGAGTCTCAGCGGTTACTGGGATCAGCGGTCTTACATCATCCTTCAGGTGCATCTCGGGTTTTAGGCCGATACACACCTTGACGGGTACTGGCTATATATCTCGGCAGAGAATAAATTGCACCAATAAAAAATATTGACAAAAATCGGCCCACAGTCGGGGTGGTGCACCACCTCGGAATCAGTTCGGCATAAAGCTCGGGCGCTAGTGGCTGGCTCCATAGAGGGCATTTCCAGCATTAAGCTCGGCTAAACTCCTTCAACTTTTTTGAACCAAGGTGATTTATGACACCTCGGATATAGTCCGGCATTGGAGCTCGGATATAGTCCGGCGTTGGAGCTCGGATACATTCCGACGTTGGAGCTCGGAAGCGGTCTGGCGTTGGTGCTCGTCTGCAAAAGATCCCTCGAAAGCAATCCAATGTTGGAACTCGGACGCAAGAGGGCGCTGCCGCCCGGGAACAACTTCAAACCCGATGTGTGGCATAAAAATAATAAGGCATTGATAAAGGCCGAAAACTTAAAGGGGCTCCTCGGATACCCGACGTATAAACTCTTCGGATGCACGTTGGTGATCCTCAAGATCGAAGAAGATTTGTTGAACCAGTTTTCAAGACCGACGACCGAAGATGAAGAACGGTTCACAAGAATCGAGGAGCGTCCCCAACTTGAAGACCGGTTCAGGGGGCTACTGACGGTGTCCTGGACTAGGGGGTACTCACCACGTCGTCTCCTGGTCAGCTAGATTGGGCCGAGGACCCCCATGGCCGTATACTCATGGACCAGTTCTGACATCTGCCACATACAAAGAAGATTCCACAAGACTTGGTGGTCAAGACAAGGACTCCTCCCCCACCGGCGTATTCGGCTAGGACTCTTGTTATCCTAGGCCTCTGGTGCATTATATAAACCAGGGCCAGGCTAGTCGATAGATATACATACAATCATATCATAGGCTAGCTTCTAGGTTTTAGCCTCTTTGATCTCGCGGTAGATCAACTCTTGTAATAGTCATATCATCAAGAACAATCAAGCAGGACGTAGGGTATTACCTCCATCAAGAGGGCCCGAACCTGGGTAAACATCGTGTCCCCTGCCTCCTATTACCATCCGCCTTAGACGCACAGTGACGGGGAACATAGTAATTTCAAAATTTTCCTACGCACACGCAAGATCATGGTGATGCATAGCAATGAGAGGGGAGAGTGTGATCTACGTACCCTTGTAGACCAACAGCGGAAGCGTTAGCACAACGCGGTTGATGTAGTCGTACGTCTTCACGGCCCGACCGATCAAGCACCGAAACTACGGCACCTCCGAGTTTTAGCACACGTTCAGCTCGATGACGATCCCCGGACTCCGATCCAGCAAAGTGTTGGGGTAGAGTTCAGTCAGCACGACGGCGTGGTGACGATCTTGGTGTACTACCGTGGCAGGGCTTCGCCTAAGCACCGCTACAATATTATCGAGGATTATGGTGGAAGGGGGCACCGCACACGGCTAAGAATATGATCACGTGGATCAACTTGTGTGTCTAGGGGTGCCCCCTGCCCCCGTATATAAAGGAGCAAAGGGAGGAGGCCGGCCGGCCCATATTAGCGCGCCAGGAGGAGTCCTCCTCCTAGTAGGAGTAGGACTCCTACTAGGAGGGGGAAGGAAGTGGGGAGGGAGAAGGAAAGGGGGGTGCCGCCCCCCCTCTCCTAGTCCAATTCGGACCAGGGGGGAAGGAGGCGCGCGGCCCACCCTGGCTGCCCCTCTCTCTCCACTAAGGCCCATATGGCCCATTACTTCTCCCGGTAGGGTTCCGGTAACCCTCCGGCTCTCCAATTTTCTTCGAAATCACCCGGAACACTTCCGGTGTCCGAATATAGTCGTCTAATATATCAATCTTTATGTCTCGACTATTTCGAGACTCCTCGTTATGTCCGTGATCACATCCGAGACTCCGAACTAACTTCGGTACATCAAAACTCATACACTCATAATATAACTGTCATCAAAACCTTAAGCGTGCGGACCCTACGGGTTCGAGAACAATGTAGACATGACCGAGACACGTCTCCGGTCAATAACCAATAGCGGAACCTGGATGCTCATATTGGCTCCTACATATTCTACGAAGATCTTTATCAGTAAGACCGCATAACAACATACGTTGTTCCCTTTGTCATCGGTATTTTACTTGCCCGAGATTCGATCGTCGGTATCTCAATACCTAGTTCAATCTCGTTACCGGCAAGTCTCTTTACTCGTTTCGTAATACATCATCTCGCAACTAACTCATTAGTTGAAATGCTTGCAAGGCTTATGTGATGTGCATTACCGAGAGGGCCCAGAGATACCTCTCCGACAATCGGAGTGACAAATCCTAATCTCGAAATACGCCAACCCAACATGTACCTTTGGAGACACCTGTAGAGCTCCTTTATAATCACCCAGTTAAGTTAGTGACGTTTGGTAGCACACAAAGTGTTCCTCCGACAAACGGGAGTTGCATAATCTCATAGCCATAGGAACATGTATAAGTCATGAAGAAAGCAATAGCAACATACTAAACGATCGGGTGCTAAGCTAATGGAATGGGTCAAGTCAATCACATCATTCTCCTAATGATGTGATCCCGTTAATCAAATAACAACTCATTGTCTATGGTTAGGAAACATAACCATCTTTGATTAACGAGCTAGTCAAGTAGAGGCATACTAGTGACACTCTGTTTGTCTATGTATTCACACATGTATTATGTTTCCGGTTAATACAATTCTAGCATGAATAATAAACATTTATCATGAAATAAGGAAATAAATAATAACTTTATTATTGCCTCTAGGGCATATTTCCTTCAGTCTCCCACTTGCACTAGAGTCAATAATCTAGTTCACATCGCCATGTGATCTAACATCAATAGTTCACATCTTTATGTGGTTAACACCCATAGTTCACATCGATATGTGACCAACACCCAAAGGGTTTACTAGAGTCAGTAATCTAGTTCACATCGCTATGTGATTAACACCCAAAGAGTACTAAGGTGTGATCATGTTTTGCTTGTGAGATAATTTTAGTCAACGGGTCTGTCATATTCAGATCCGTAAGTATTTTGCAAATATCTATGTCAACAATGCTCTTCACGGAGCTACTCTAGCTAATTGCTCCCACTTTCAATATGTGTCTAGATCGAGACTTAGAGTCATCCAGATCTGTGTCAAAGCTTGCATCGACGTAACTCTTTACGACGAACCTTTTGTCACCACCATAATTGAGAAATATTTCCTTATTCCACTAAGGATAATTTTGACCGCTGTCCAGTGATCTACTCCTAGATCACTATTGTACTCCCTTGCCAAAAACAGTGTAGGGTATACAATAGGTACACAGCATGGCATACTTTATAGAACCTATGATTGAGGCATAGGGAATGACTTTCACTCTCTTTCTATCTTCTGCCGTGGTCGGGCTTTGAGTCTTACTCAATTTCACACCTTGTTACACAGGCAAGAACTCTTTCTTTGACTGTTCCATTTTGAACAACTTCAAAATCTTGTCAAGGTATGTACTCATTGAAAAAACTTATCAAGCGTCCTGATCTATCTCTATAGATCTTGATGCTCAATATGTAAGCAGCTTCACCGAGGTCTTTCTTTGAAAAACTTCTTTCAAAACACTCCTTTATGCTTTGCAGAATAATTCTACATTATTTCCGATCAACAATATGTCATTCACATATACTTATCAGAAATGCTGTAGTGCTCCCACTCACTTTCTTGTAAATACAGGCTTCACTGCAAGTCTGTATAAAACTATATGCTTTGATCAACTTGTCAAAGCATATATTCTAACTCCGAGATGCTTGCACCAGTCCATAGATGGATCGCTGGAGCTTGCATATTTTGTTAGTACCTTTAGGATTGACAAACCTTCTAGTTGCATCATATACAACTCTTCTTTAATAAATCCATTAAGGAATGCAGTTTTGTCTATCCATTTGCCAGATTTCATAAAATGCGGCAATTGCTAACATGATTTGGACAGACTTAAGCATAGATACGAGTGAGAAACTCTCATCATAGTCAACACCTTGAACTTGTCGAAAACCTTTTTGCGACAATTCTAGCTTTGTAGATAGTAACACTACTATTAGCGTCCGTCTTCCTCTTGAAGATCCATTTAATCTCAATGGCTCGCCGATCATTGGGCAAGTCAATCAAAGTCCATACTTTGTTCTCATACATGGATCTCATCTCAGATTTCATGGCCTCAAGCCATTTCGCGGAATCTGGGCTCATCATCGCTTCCTCATAGTTCGTAGGTTCGTCATGGTCAAGTAACATGACCTCCAGAACAGGATTATCATACCACTCTGGTGCGGATCTCATTCTGGTTTACCTACGAGGTTTGATAGTAACTTGATCTGAAGTTACATGATCATCATCATTAGCTTCCTCACTAATCGGTGTAGTAGTCACAGGAACAGATTTTTGTGATGAACTACTTTCCAATAAGGGAGCAGGTACAGTTACCTCATCAAGTTCTACTTTCCTCTCGCTCACTTCTTTCGAGAGAAACTCCTTCTCTAGAAAGGATCCATTCTCAGCAACGAATATATTGCCTTCGGATCTGTGATAGAAGGTGTACCCAACATTTTCTTTTGGGTATCCTATGAAGACGCACTTCTCCAATTTGGGTTAGAGCTTATCAGGTTGAAACTTTTTCACATAAGCATTGCAACCTCAAACTTTAAGAAACGACAGCTTAGGTTTCTTGCCAAACCATAGTTCATACGGTGTCGTCTCAATGGATTTAGATGGTGCCCTATTTAACGTGAATGTAGTTGTCTCTAATGCATAACCCCAAAACGATAGCAGTAAATCTGTAAGAGACATCATAGATCGCACCATATCTAATAAAGTACGGTTACGACGTTCGGACACACCATTACACTGTGGTGTTCCAGGTGGCGTGAGTAGTGAAACTATTTCACATTGTTTTTAACTGAAGGCCAAACTCGTAACTCAAATATTTTACTTCTGCGATCATATCGTAGAAACTTTTATTTTTGTTACGATGATTCTCCACTTCACTCTGAAATTCTTTGAACTTTTTAAATGTTTCAGACTTGTGTTTCATCAAGTAGATATACTCATATCTGCTCAAATCATCTGTGAAGATCAGAAAATAATGATACCTGCCGCGAGCCTCAATAATCATCGGACCACATACATCTGTATGTATGATTTCCAGCAAATCTGTTGCTCGCTCCATTGTTCCGGAGAATGGAGTCTTAGTCATCTTGCCCATGAGGCATGGTTTGCAAGCATCAACTGATTCATAATCAAGTGATTCCAAAAGCCCATCATCATGGAGTTTCTTCATGCGCTTTACACCAATATGACCTAAACGGCAGTGCCACAAATAAGTTGCACTATCATTATCAACTTTGCATCTTTTGGTTTCAATATTATGAATATGTGTATCACTACGATCGAGATCCAACGAACTATTTTCATTGGGTGTGTAACCATATAAGGTTTTATTCATGTAAACAGAACAACAATTTATTCTCTTACTTAAATGAATAACCGTATTACAATAAACATGATCAAATCATATTCATGATCAACGCAAACACCAAATAACACTTATTCAGGTTCAACACTAATCCCGAAAGTATAGGGAGTGTGCGATGATGATCATATCAATCTTGGAACCACTTCCAACACACATCGTCACTTCACCCTTAACTAGTCTCTGTTTATTCTGCAATTCCCGTTTCGAGTTACTAATCTTAGCAACTGAACTAGTATCTAATACTGAGGGGTTGCTATAAACACTAGTAAAGTACACATCAATAACATGTATATCAAATATACTTATGTTCACTTTGCCATCCTTCTTATCCGCCAATCACTTGGGGGAGTTCTGCTTCCAGTGACCAGTCCCTTTGCAGTAGAAGCACTTAGTCTCAGGCTTAGGACCAGACTTGGGCTTCTTCACTTGAGCAGCAACTTGCTTGCTGTTTTTCTAGAAGTTCCCCTTTTTTCCTTTGCCCTTTTCTTGAAACTAGTGATCTTGTCAACCATCAACACTTGATGCTCTTTCTTGATTTCTACCTTCATCGATTTCATCATCATGAAAAGCTCGGGAGTCGTTTTCGTCATCCCTTGCATAATATAGTTCATCAGGAAGTTCTACTAACTTGGTGATGGTGACTAGAGAATTCTGTCAATCACTATCTTATCTGGAAGATTAACTCCCACTTGATTCAAGCAATTGTAGTACCCAGACAATCTGAGAACATGCTCACTAGTTGAGCGATTCTCCTCCATCTTTTAGCTATAGAACTCGTTGGAGACTTCATATCTCTCAACTCGGGTATTTGCTTGAAATATTAGCTTCAACCCCTGGAACATCTCATATGGTCCATGACGTTCAAAACGTCTTTGAAGTCCCGATTCTAAGCCATTAAGCATGGTGCACTAAACTATCAAGTACTCATCATATTTAGCTAGCCAAATGTTCATAACGTCTGCATCTGCTCCTGCAATAGGTCTGTCACCTAGCGGTGCATCAAGGACATAATTCTTCTGTGGAGCAATGAGGATAAACCTCAGATCACGGATCCAATCCTCATCATTGCTACTAACATCTTTCAACACAATTTTCTCTAGGAACATATCAAAATAAACACAGGGAAGCAACAATGCGAGCTATTGATCTACAACATGATTTGCAAAATACTACCAGGACTAAGTTCATGATAAATTTAAGTTCAATTAATCATATTACTTAAGTACTCCCACTTAGATAGACATCCCTCTAATCCTCTAAGTGATCACGTGATCCAAATCAACTAAACCATGTCCGATCATCACGTGAGATGGAGTAGTTTCATTGGTGAACATCACTATGTTGATCATATCTACTATATGATTCACGCTCGACCTTTCGGTCTCCGTGTTCCGAGGCCATATCTGTATATGCTTGGCTCGTCAAGTATAACCTGAGTATTCCGTGTGTGCAACTGTTTTGCACCCGTTGTATTTGAACGTAGAGCCTATCACACCCGATCATCACGTGGTGTCTCAGCACGAAGAACTTTCGCAACGGTGCATACTCAGGGAGAACACTTCTTGATAATTAGTGAGAGATCATCTTAAAATGCTACCGTCAATCAAAGCAAGATAAGATGTATAAAAGATAAACATCATATGCAATCAAAATATGTGACATGATATGGCCATCATCATCTTGTGCCTTTGATTTCCATCTCCAAAGTACTGTCATGATCTCTATCGTCACCGGCATGACACCATGATCTCCATCATCTTGATCTATATTAATGTGTCGTCACGTGGTCATCTCGCCAACAATTGCTCTTGCAACTATTGCTATCGCATAGCGATAAAGTAAAGCAATTATTGGGTGCTTGCATCTTATGCAATAGAGAGACAACCATAAGGATTTTGCTAGCTGCCGATAACTTCAACAAAACATGATCATCTCATACAACAACTTATATATCATCATGTCTTGACCATATCACATCACAACATGCCCTGCAAAAACAAGTTAGACGTCCTCTACTTTGTTGTTGCAAGTTTTACGTGGCTGCTACGGGCTTAGCAAGAACTGTTCTTACCTACGCATCAAAAACCACAACGATAGTTTGTCAAGTTGGTGCTGTTTTAACCTTCACAAGGACCGGGCGTAGCCACACTCGGTTCAACTAAAGTTGGAGAAACTGACACCCGCCAGCCACCTGTGTGCAAAGCACGTCGGTAGAACCAGTCTCGCGTAAGCATACGCGTAATGTCGGTCCGGGCCGCTTCATCCAACAATACCGCCGAACCAAAGTATGACATGCTGGTAAGCAGTATGACTTATATCGCCCACAACTCACTTGTGTTCTACTCGTGCATATAACATCAACACATAAAACCTAGGCTCGGATGCCACTGATGAGGAACGTAGTAATTTCAAAATTTTCCTACGCAGACGCAAGATCATGGTGATGCATAGCAACGAGAGGGGAGAGTGTGATCTACGTACCCTTGTAGACCGACAGCGGAAGCGTTAGCACAACGCGGTTGATGTAGTCGTACGTCTTCATGGCTCGACCGATCAAGCACTGAAACTACGGCACCTCCGAGTTTTAGCACACGTTCAGCTCGATGACGATCCCCAGACTCCGATCCAGCAAAGTGTCGGGGTAGAGTTCCGTCAGCACGACGACGTGGTGACGATCTTGATGTACTACCGTCGCAGGGCTTCGCCTAAGCATCGCTACAATATTATCGAGGATTATGGTGGAAGGGGGCACCGCACACGGCTAAGAATATGATCACGTGGATCAACTTGTGTGTCTAGGGGTGCCCCCTGCCCCCGTATATAAAGGAGCAAAGGGAGGAGGCCGGCCGGCCCCTATTGGCGTGCCAGGAGGAGTCCTCCTCCTAGTAGGAGTAGGACTCCTACTAGGAGGGGGAAGGAAGTGGGGAGGGAGAAGGAAAGGGGGCGCCGCCCCCCCTCTCCTAGTCCAATTCGGACCAGGGGGAGGAGGCGCGCGGCCCACCCTGGCTACCCCTCTCTCTCTCCACTAAGGCCCATATGGCCCATTACTTCTCCCGGTAGGGTTCCGGTAACCCTCTGGCTCTCCGGTTTTCTCTGAAATCACCCGGAACACTTCTGGTGTCCGAATATAGCCGTCTAATATATCAATCTTTATGTCTCGACTATTTCGAGACTCCTCGTTATGTCCGTGATCACATCCGGGACTCCGAACTAACTTCGGTACATCAAAACTCATAAACTCATAATATAACTGTCATCGAAACCTTAAGCGTGCGGACCCTACGGGTTCGAGAACAATGTAGACATGACCGAGACACGTCTCCGGTCAATAACCAATAGCGGAACCTGGATGCTCATATTGGCTCCTACATATTCTACGAAGATCTTTATCAGTAAGACCGCATA
Source organism: Triticum urartu (assembly GCF_056163025.1). Taxonomy (NCBI): domain Eukaryota; kingdom Viridiplantae; phylum Streptophyta; class Magnoliopsida; order Poales; family Poaceae; genus Triticum; species Triticum urartu. The sequence continues at coordinate 190,097,556 of NC_141879.1, forward strand.
ACAACATACGTTGTTCCCTTTGTCATCGGTATTTTACTTGCCCGAGATTCGATCGTCGGTATCTCAATACCTAGTTCAATCTCGTTACCGGCAAGTCTCTTTACTCGTTTCATAATACATCATCTCGCAACTAACCCATTAGTTGAAATGCTTGCAAGGCTTATGTGATGTGCATTACCGAGAGGGCCCAGAGATACCTCTCCGACAATCGGAGTGACAAATCCTAATCTCGAAATACGCCAACCCAACATGTACCTTTGGAGACACCTGTAGAGCTCCTTTATAATCACCCAGTTATGTTGTGACGTTTGGTAGCACACAAAGTGTTCCTCCGGCAAACGGGAGTTGCATAATCTCATAGTCATAGGAACATGTATAAGTCATGAAGAAAGCAATAGCAACATACTAAACGATCGGGTGCTAAGCTAATGGAATGGGTCAAGTCAATCACATCATTCTCCTAATGATGTGATCCCGTTAATCAAATAACAACTCATTGTCTATGGTTAGGAAACATAACCATCTTTGATTAACGATCTAGTCAAGTAGAGGCATACTAGTGACACTCTGTTTTGTCTATGTATTCACACATGTATTATGTTTCCGGTTAATACAATTCTAGAATGAATAATAAACATTTATCATGAAATAAGGAAATAAATAATAACTTTATTATTGCCTCTAGGGCATATTTCCTTCACACAGTTCGGGACCCCCTACCCGAGATCCGCGGGTTTTGACACCGACACCCTTTATCGCGTTGGTTGCAAGGTTCTTGATTGTTTGTGAAGGTACTAGGCGACTTGCGTGTAGTCTCCTACTGGATTGATACCTTGGTTCTCAAAAACTGAGGGAAATACTTACGCTACTTTGCTGCATCACCCTTTTCTCTTCAAGGGAAAACCAACGCATGCTCAAGTGGTAGCAAGAAGGATTACTGGCGCTATTGCCGGGGAGATCTACTCCAAGTCAAGACATACCAAGTACCCATCACAAACTCTTATCCCTCGCATTACATTATTTGCCATTTACCTCTCGTTTTCCTCTCCCCCACTTCACCCTTGCCGTTTTATTCGCCCTTTTTCCGTTCGCCTTCTTTCGCTTGCCTCTTGGTTGCTTGTGTGTTGGATTGATTGTTTGTCACGATGGCTCAAGATAATACCAAATTATGTGACTTTTCCGACACCAATAATAATGATTTTATTAGCACTTCGATTGCTCCTACTTCCGATGGTGAATCTTGTGAAACCAATACTGCTTTGTTGAATCTTGTTATGAAAGATCAATTTTCTGTCCTTCCTAGTGAAGATGCCGCTACCCATCTAAACAGCTTTGTTGATTTATGTGATATGCAAAAGAAGAAAGATGTGGATAATGATATTGTTAAATTGAAGTTGTTTCCATTTTCGCTTAGACTTGGTTCATGGAATAATGATATTGCTAAAACTTGGTTCTCTTCTTTGCCTAAAAATAGTATTGATTCATGGAATAAGTGCAAAGATGCTTTTATCTCTAAGTATTTTCCTCCCGCTAAGATCATCTCTCTTAGAAACGATATTATGAATTTTAAGCAACTTGAGCATGAGCATGTTGCACAAGCTTGGGAGAGGATGAAATTAATGATACGTAATTTCCCTACACATGGTTTGAATTTATGGATGATTATACAAAAAATATATGCTGGATTGAATTTTGCTTCTAGAAATCTTTTAGATTCGGCCATGGGAGGCACTTTTATGGAAATCACTCTAGGAGAAGCTACTAAACTCCTAGATAATATTATGGTTAATTATTCTCAATGGCACACCGAAAGATCTACTAGTAAAAAGGTTCATGCGATAGAAGAGATTAATGTTTTGAGTGGAAAGATGGATGAACTTATGAAATTGTTTGCTAATAAGAGTGTTTCTTCTGATCCTAATGATATGCCTTTGTATACTTTGATTTAAAATAATAATGAATCTATTGATGTGAATTTTGTTGGTAGGAGCAATTTTGGTAATAACGCGTATAGAGGAAATTTGAATTCTAGACCATTCCCTAGCAATTCCTCTAATAATTATGGTAATTCCTACAACAACTCTTATGGAAATTTTAATAAGATGACCTCTGATTTTGATACTAGTGTTAAAGAATTTATGATTTCTCAAAAGAATTTTAATACTTTGCTTGAAGAAAAATTGCCTAAGATTAATGAGTTGGCAAGGAACGTGGATAGAATTTCTCTTGATGTTGATTCTCTTAAACTTAGATATATTCCACCTAAGAATGATATCAGTGAGTCTCTCAAAGCTATGAGAAATTCCATTGATGAGTGCAAAGAAAGAGCCGCTAGGATGCATGCTAAAAAAGATTGCTTTGTGAAAGCGTGTTCTTCTAGTTTTCATCATAATAATGATGAAGATCTAAAAGTGATTGATGTGTCCCCTATTAAATCTTTGTTTTCCAATACGAATCTTGATAAAGATGGGACTATAGATGAGTCAACTTTAGTTAAAAGGTGTCCCAATGATTCGGAGTTTTTAGATCTTAATGCAAAAATTGGTAAAAGTGGGATTGAAGAGGTCAAAACTTTACATAGCAATGAACCCACTATTTTGGATTTCAAGGAATTTAATTATGATAATTATTCTTTGATAGATTGTATTTCCTTGTTGCAATCCGTGTTAAATTCTCCTCATGCTTATAGTCAAAATAAAGTTTTTACCAAACATATCGTTGATGCTTTAATGCAATCCTATGAAGAAAAGCTTGAATTGGAAGTTTCTATCCCTAGAAAACTTTATGATGAGTGGGAACCTACTATTAAAATTAAGATCAAAAATCATTAATGTTATGCTTTATGTGATTTGGGTGCTAGTGTTTCCATGATTCCCAAAACTTTGTGTGATGTGCTAGGTTTCCGTGAATTTGATGGTTGTTCTTTAAATTTTCATCTTGCGGATTCCACCATTAAGAAACCTATGGGAAGGATTAATGATGTTCTTATTGTTATAAATAGGAATTATGTGCCCGTAGATTTCATTGTTCTTGATATAGATTGCAATCCTACTTGTCCTATTATTCTTGGTGGACCTTTCCTTAGAACAATTGGTGCAATTATTGATATGAAAGAAGGAAATATTAGATTCCAATTTCCATTAAGGAAAGGCATGGAACACTTTCCTAGGAAGAAAATTAAATTAACTTATGAATTTATTATGAGATCCACTTATGGATTGCATACCAAAGATGATGATACCTAGATCTATTCTTGTTTTTATGCCTAGCTAGGGGCGTTAAATGATAGCGCTTGTTGGGAGGCAACCCAATTTTATTTTTGTTTCCTGTTTTTTGTGCCCGTTTAGCAATAAATAATTCATCATGATACTTTTATGATTGTGTTTTTGTGTTTTAATTAGTGTTTATGCCAAGTAAAGCCTTTAGGATCTTCTTGGATGATATTTGTTTGATCTTGCTGTAAAAAACAGAAAATATGCGCTCACGGGAATAATTTTAGTTTTTTTACCAGAGAGCTATAAAATACCAATTCCAACTGCAGTAGATCAATATACAAATTATTTAGGACGTCCTAATTTCTCAGAATTTTTGGAGTTACATAAGTATTCGAAACCTACAGATTACAACAGACTGTTCTGTTTTTGACAAATTCTGTTTTTCGTGTGTTGTTTGCTTGTTTTGATGAATCTATGGCTAGTATCGGGGGGGGGGGGGTATGAACCATAGAGAAGTTGGAATACAGTAGGTTTAACACCAATATAAATAAAGAATGAGTTCATTACAATACTTGAAAGTGGTGATTTGTTTTCTTATACTAACGGAGCTCATGAGATTTTCTGTTGAGTTTTGTGTTATGAAGTTTTCAAGTTTTTGGGTAAAGATTTGATGGATTATGGAATAAGGAGTGGCAAGAGCCTAAGCTTGGGGATGCCCAAGGCACCCCAAGGTAAAATTCAAGGACAACCAAAAGCCTAAGCTTGGGGATGCCCCAGAAGGCATCCCCTCTTTCATCTTCGTCCATCCGTAACTTTACTTGAGGCTATATTTTTATTCACCACATGATATGTGTTTTGCTTGGAGCGTCTTGTATAATTTGAGTCTTTGCTTTTTAGTTTACCTCAATAATCCTTGATGTACACACCTTTTGGAGAGGATACACACATGAATCGGAATTTATTAGAATACTCTTTGTGCTTCACTTATATCTTTTGAGCTAGATAATTTTGCTCTAGTGCTTCACTTATATCTTTTAGAGCATTGTGGTGGTTTATTTTATAGAAATTATTGATCTCTCATGCTTCACTTATATTATTTTGAGAGTCCTTTAGAACAGCATGGTAATTTTCTTTGGCTATAAAATTAGTCTTAATATGATAGGCATCCAAGATGGGTATAATAAAAACTTTCATATAGAGTACATTGAATACGATGAGAAGTTTGATACTTGATGATTGTTTTGAGATATGAAGATGATAATATTAGAGTCATGCTAGTTGATTAGTTGTGAATTTGAGAAATACTTGTGTTAGAGTTTGCAAGTCCCATAGCATGCACGTATGGTAAACATTGTGTGAAAAATTTGAAGCATGATGTGTTTCTGTGATTGTCCTCCTTATGAGTGGCGGTCGGGGACGAGCGATGGTCTTTTCCTACCAATCTATCCCCCTAGGAGCATGCGTGTAATGCTTGGTTTTTGATGACTTATAGATTTTTGCAATAAGTATGTGAGTTCTTTATGACTAATGTTGAGTCCATGGATTATACGCACTCTCACCTTCCCATCATTGGTAGCCTCTTCGGTACCGTGCATTGCCCTTTCTCACCTTGAGAGTTGGTGAAAACTTCGCCGGTGCATCCAACCCCCGTGATATGATAAGCTCTATCACACATAAACCTCCTTATATCTTCCTCAAAATAGCCATCATACCTACCTATTATGGCATTTCCATAGCCATTCCGAGATATATTGCCATGCAACTTTCCACCGTTACGTTTATTATGACACGCTTCATCATTTTCATATTGCCTTGCATGATCATGTAGTTGAAATCATATTTGTGGCAAAGCCACCATGCATAATTTCATACATGTAACTCTTGATTCATTGCCCATCCCGGCACACCACCGGAGGCATTCATATAGAGTCATACTTTGTTCTAGTATCGAGTTGTAATCTTTGAGTTGTAAATAAACAGAAGTGTGATGATCATCATTAATAGAGCATTGTCCCAAAAAAGGGAGGCCAAATGAAAAAAAGGCCAAAAAAGGGACAATGCTACTATCCTTTTTCCACACTTGTGCTTCAAAGTAGCAGCATGATCTTCATGATAGAGAGTCTCTTATATTGTCACTTTCATATACTAGTGGGAATTTTTCATTATAGAACTTGGCTTGTATATTCCAACAATGGGCTTCCTCAAATGCCCTAGGTCTTCGTGAGCAAGCAAGTTGGATGCACACCCACTTAGTTTCTTTTGTTGAGCTTTCATACATTTATAGCTCTAGTGCATCCGTTGCATGGCAATCCCTACTCCTTGCATGACATCAATTGATGGGCATCTCCATAGCCCGTTGATTAGCCGTGTCAATGTGAGACTTTCTCTTTTTTTGTCTTCTCCACACAACCCCCATCATTATATTCTATTCCACCCATAGTGATATGTCCATGGCTCACGCTCATGTATTGCGTGAAAGTTGAAAAAGTTTGAGATTACTAAAGTATGAAACAATTGCTTGGCTTGTCATCGGGGTTGTGCATGATGAGAGCATTTTTGTGTGACGAAAATGAAGCATAGCCAAACTATATGATTTTTTAGGGATAAGCTTTCTTTGGCCATGTTATTTTGAGAAGACATAATTGCTTAACTAGTATGCTTGAAGTATTATTATTTTTATGTCAATATTAAACTTTTGTCCTGAATCTTTCGGATCTGAACATTCATGCCACAATAAAGAAAATTATATTGAAAATTATGTTAGGTAGCATTCTACATCAAAAATTATGTTTTTATCATTTACCTACTCGAGGACGAGCAGTAATTAAGCTTGGGGATGCTTGATACGTCTCCAACGTATCTATAATTTTTTATTGTTCCATGCTATTATATTATCAGTTTTGGATGTTTAATGGGATTTACTATGCACTTTTATATTATTTTTGGGACTAACCTATTTATCGAAGGCCAAGTGCAAATTGTTGTTTTTTTGCCTATTTTAGTGTTTAGTAGAAAAGGAATATCAAACGGAATCCAAACGGAACGAAACCTTCGCGAGGATCTTTTTTGGAAGAAATGCAATCCAGGAGACTTCGAGTGGACATCAAGGAAGCACCGAGGAAGCCACGAGGCGGGAGGGCGCGCCAGGGGGGCCAAGCGCGCCCCCACCCTTGTGGGCCCCTCGCAGCTCCACCGACCTACTTCTTTTGCCTATATATACTCTTAAACCCTAAAACCATTGGGGATAGCCATGAAACACCTTTTCCATCGCCACAACCTTCTGTACCCGTGAGATCCCATCTTGGGGCCTTTTCCGGCGCTCCGTCGGAGGGGGGTTCAATCACGGAGGGCTTCTACATCAACACCATAGCCTCTTCGATGATGTGTGAGTAGTTTACCACAGACCTTCGGGTCCATAGTTATTAGCTAGATGGCTTCTTCTCTCTCTTTGGATCTCAATACAAAGTTCTCCTTGATCTTCTTGGAGATCTATTCGATGTAATTCTTTCTGCGGTGTGTTTGTCGAGATCCGATGAATTGTGGATTTATGATCAAGATTATCTATGAACAATATTTGATTCTTCTCTGAATTCTTATATGCATGATTTAATATCTTTGCAAGTCTCTTCGAATTATCAGTTTGGTTTGGCCTACTAGATTTATCTTTCTTGCAATGGGAGAAGTGCTTAGCTTTAGGTTCAATCTTGCGGTGTCATTTCCCAGTGACAGCAGGGGCAGCAAGGCACGTATTGTATTGTTTCCATCGAGGGTAAAAAGATGGGGGTTATATCATACTGCTTGAGTTTATTCCTCTACATCATGTCATCTTGCCTAATGCGTTACTATGTTCTTATGAACTTAATACTCTAGATGCATGCTGGATAGCGGTCGATGTGTGGAGTAATAGTAGTAGATGCAGAATCGTTTCGGTCTACTTGTGACGGATGTGATGCCTATGTTTATGATCATGCCTAGATATTCTCATAACTATGCGCTTTTCTATCAATTACTCGATAGTAATTTGTTCACCCACCGTAATATTTGCTATCTTGAGAGAAGCCACTAGTGAAACCTATGGCCCCCGGGTCTATTTTACATCATATTACTCTCCCGTCAACTAGCTATCTCTGTCGCCGTTTACTTTGCAATCTTTACTTAACAATCTATACAACAAAAATACCAAAAATATTTATCTTATTATCTTTATCAGATCTCACTTTTGCAAGTGGTCATGAAGGGATTGACAACCCCTTTATCGCGTTGGTTGCAAGGTTCTTGATTGTTTGTGCAGGTACTAGGCGACTTGCGTGTAGTCTCCTACTGGATTGATACCTTGGTTCTCAAAAACTAAGGGAAATACTTACACTACTTTGCTGCATCACCCTTTCCTCTTCAAGGGAAAACCAACGCATGCTCAAGAGGTAGCAGGAACCACAAACCTTCTAGTGAGTTGCTTCGGTTTGTGAGGGGTGTGTGTCCAAACTTTCGTCAAACAGGCCAATTTTTTACCACATCATCTTGGTAGCATGACATTAAATCAACCAAGGTTTCATGTTTTTCTGATCATTTTTTTTAATTTTTTGGAATTAAAATGCCATGTCACTCCATGCATACGTATGCATGTGTGCCCATGCCTTGAGACCAATATGTTTGAAAATTCCTTCTAATTTACTGCACATGGAATTAACTTGCACACAAGTACACAGATATGATTTTCAAACCACTTTGGTTAGGCGTTGCATGTAGATGTAGCTCAAATTTGAATTACGGTCATTAAATGGCTGGAAAATCACTTAAATTTTTTAAAACGTCAAATGACCCCTAGAATTTTCAAAAAATTCACATTACAGTTGTAGTAGTGCACGTTACACGTAGAAAAAAATTGAAGGCCGTAAGAGGAAGCTATCTCCCGTTCGTCATCAAACATGCATTGTTCCCTCTCGGAACCACGAGCCTTCTAGTGAGTTGCTCCGGTTTGTGAGGGGTGTGTGTCCAAACTTTCGTCAAACATCCCAATTTTTTTACCACATCATCTTGGTGGCATGACATTACATCAACCAAGGTTTCATGTGTTTCTGATTTTTTTTAAAAAAAATTGGAATTAAAATGCCATGTCACTCCATGCATACATATGCATGTGTCCATGCTGTGAGACAAATATGTTTAAAAATTCTTCTAATTTACTGCACACGGAATTAACTCGCATACAAGTACACAAATATGATTTGTCAAACCGTTATGGTTAGGCGTTGCATGTAGATGTAGTTCAAATTTGAATTAAATTGCAAGAAAATCACTTAAATGACTTTAAAATGTCAAATGTCCCCTAGAATTTTCCAAAATTTCACATTACACTTGTAGTAGTGCATGTTAAACATAGAAAAAAATTGAAGGCTGTAAGAGGAAGATATCTCCCGTTCGTCATCAAACATGCATTGTTCCCTCTCGGAACCACGAGCCTTCTAGTGAGTTGCTCCGGTTTGTGAGGGGTGTGTGTCCAAACTTTCGTCAAACATGCCCAATTTTTTTCCACGTCATCTTGCTGGCATGAAATTACATCAACCAAGGTTTCATGTGTTTCTGATTTTTTTGGAATTAAAATTCCATGTCACTCCATGCTTAATTGTGTCATAGCCTTGAGACCAATATGTTTGAAAATTCCTTCCAATTTATTGAACATGGAATTAAATCGCACACAGGTACACAAAATATGAGTTTTCAAACCATTATGGTTAGCTGTTGCATGCACATGTAGTTCAAATTTCAATTACGGTCATTAAATGGCTAGAAAATCACTTAGATGTCTTAAAAGGTCAAATGACCCCTGAAATTTTCCAAAATTTAACATGATAGTTGTGTTAGTACTAAAATTTCTCGTACATTTAAAACATCATCCGTTGCCATTGTACTCCAAATTCATCTTTCACAGCTAATAAAAAAATATCTACAACATCACACACAGTTGTTTTCGAGGAACCGTTTGCGATGAAAATATCTGGGTCTATTTATGTCTCCCTCCTTAAGCTTCGCCGGCTCGTCTACATCAGTGTCGGCAACCCCCGAATCCACGAATCCCGACCCCCATTCACGCACCCCCCTTCTTGCAAAGATGACACCATGGAAACGCTTCCTGAAGGCCCGTACGATGGCGCGTGCCCCCGAGCGCTGCCGCCTGCGCCGAGAGCGCGGCCTCCTACGCCGAGAGTGTCGCCGCTTCCACCGAGAGGGCGTCTGCGGCAGCCGACAGGGCAGCTGCAGCAACCGAGACGACTGCACCTGCTGCTTCGACAGCGGTTGCAAACGCCGAGAGCGCTCGAGCTGCCATCCGTGCTGCTGATGTCACCCTGGCCTGGGTCGAGGCCATCCATGCCAAGATCGAGGATGCACAAGCCAAGATATTCCAGGCCACCTTGGACTCTAGCATACAACCCACGTCTGAAAAGGCGGCGGTGGCCATGGAGCACCTGCTTCCTCATGAGGTCGCCGAGCGGGAGCTGGAGATGCAGGAGGCGACGAAGATCGAGGAGCGTCGGGAGGAGGAGTTGCGCGTGGTCGAGATCGAGGTAGAGAAGAGTCTGTCCGTCGAGGAATCGGCGCTGGAGTACCAACACGAGCTCTGGCGCAGCCACTACTATGAGTACTACAACCTTGAGGGCGGCGCCGAGGATGAGGACGAGGACGAGGACGCGGTCAACTTTAGTAGGGGGGGGACGCGGAGTCCACCAATGGCGGCATGTCGCCAGGACAAGTCATCACGTCTCATCTCACACCGGCAATGCATAGGACGGCGTGGCGGCGGATTTGTTAAAATTATGCGTACTTAGGCTTTGTTTTTAATGCTGGTCTTTTGTTAGAGCAATGTTTAGGTTAACTGGCTCTGTTTAATTACTAAAATTGCTCGATTCAGTAAGTGTGGTTTGTCTGCTGTACGCTCTTTTATGTGCCCAAATTAGAAAGCGATGTTAAATTATGCAATGACGTACCCGGGGAAATTTCCACCAAAATTTGAATTATCAAACTCATCCCATGCGCGTAAAAGTAGAAGAATCGTTTGCAATGCACACAATCGTTCAAAGTGAATGGTCCGGCGGCACCGCGCGCAAAGTTTCCCTCCACATTTCCAAAATTTTGGCCTACCGCCAAAATATCTACCCTCGCCCCCTTCCCCACCCCCTTTTCTCCCTGACCACAAGTCACATTTCCCCTGTTTCCTCCTTCCTTCCTTCCTTCCTTGCTAAACTATAGTCGCTTCCTCGCTCTCGTCGTCTCTCATCCTACCGCCGGGGTCACCATGGTCTTCTTCAAAGACCTCTCTAGCGGTTCCTCCTCCAGAGACTACTCCTTCACCACCCGGGTATGCCTCTCTTCTCTCTCTCGGGCTATGACTTGGAATGAAGGATTTTTACCTGGTGGTCGATTTGAGTCATTTCTTCCTCTTGTAGCTCCCTAAGACCATCAGTGGCAACGAATGGAGCGGGGTGGCTGAAGATCTATCTGCTCGTTGTGACCATCAATCTCCATGTGTGAAGCTAGTTGCGTTTGATTCTATGGACAGTGGGAGGAAGTTTCTGGCATGTGCAGAGAAGGTTATACCCTCTTTCGTTGTTACAAATCATTTGTTCAATGTGATTCAGACACTGTCACGGTCCCAACCCATTCATACCACACCTTCAACCAAACGCATCCTAAGACAGTGTCGCAGTTTGTACCTGGTATCTTAAATTGTTGCCATCTCATCAGCGGTGTCATTAGAAAATTATTTGGCACCGCTTCAGCAGTTTGTGCAACCAACTTTGGCCCACACATCCGAGCAGCTAAATAGTAAAATACTAAATCTTTATGGCACGAAGGAACTGGGCATCGGAGCAACTACGTGCTCCGGAGTCCGGGTCCCTGATTTTTTTTCCGCTGCATCGGCTCGCCAGTGCAGGGCACTGGTGCGGGATGTAGCAACAGTTGTCTTTACCCCAGTTTTGGCATACATGGTGGACGGCCTTAGTGTTATTAGTTCTATGTTACTAAATTTGTGCATGTACACACCTGTTAGTATCAATTTGCTGTCATCCAAACATTGTCGCTGTGTTGTTGTAGTTATATTTACCTTCCTCATAAAATGTTCAATTTGTTATTTATTGTACATGAGTAAGAACTTGTAGCGTCGTTGTAGTTAATTATAGCTTCTGATGTTCCAGAATTTGGTTGTTGTCTTAGTACCAATTATTTCATTTGCACATTGATCTTTTTGAGAAGATATGTCATAATTAACATGTTTCTTCAGTTTTTCAAAATAAGCATTGGTGATTTTCTATGTTGTTATAAACCCATTTCCCCTACAATTGTTACTGATCTAGTTTTAAATATTACAGGGTGAACGGAAGTGTTCTTACTTGGAGTGGGTTGATCAAGAGTGGCCACAGTCTTTGAAGATGTGCCTAGCGAAGCTCTGGAGCATGTATGAGGAAGAGAACACACGTAGGCTTAGTGAAAGTGTTGTCAACGTTGAAGCATATTTCAAGATGCGGGATAAAAAGCTGAAGGTGGAGAATGAGCTCAGATTTTTTAAATCAAACTTTGCTAAGATGGTGTTGGCGAAGGAGGAGGCACTTTCCCAATTGGCCCGTGCAAAACGGGTGGAAATGAATATACTGTTCTTATGAAGTTGAACTAGCTATATGTTGTGCTATGCCGTTTTCATGTAGCTACCGTACTGTGATGTTATAATATATTTATGTGCCTGATATGAAATTGGCAAACGGCTGTTCGATATGAAATGTGAATTTGCGTAATACTGGAATAATTAATTGTAAACTAATAAACCTGCTAAATGTGTCATGGACCTTTGCAAACGGTTCTAGCAGAAAAAGTGCTTGTGATGGATAGCCCAATGCCACACGGTTTTCTTCATCAAATCATGTGTGATATAGTTGATAAAAGCAAACAGTTAACCATGGCAAACCGTGTGTGATAGTTACACCTTACGTCCGAAAGAAAACGTGTTCTGACGCCCTCGATTCGACCGTACACTAATCATACACACAATTATGTACGATCAAGCTCAAGGACTCACGGGAAGACAAATTGAAATAATACAAGCTTTATATTACAAGCCAGGGGCCTCGAAGGCTCGAATACGTAAGCTCGAATACACAAGAGTCAGTGGAAGCAAAAATATCTGAGTACAGATATAAGTTAAACAAGTTTGCCTTAAGAAGGCTAGCACAAAAATAGCAATGATCGAAAAGGCGAGGCCTCCTGCCTGAGATCCTCCTAAACTACTCTTGGTCGGCGTGGCGGCCCGCACGTAGTAGTAGGCACCTTCAGTGTAGTAGGAGTCGTCATGGACGGTGGCGTCTAGCTCCTGGGCTCCAACATCTGGTCGCAACAACCAGGTATAGAAAGGGGGAAAGGGGGAGCAAAGCAACCGTGAGTACTCATCCAAAGTACTCGCAAGCAAGGATCTACACTACATAAGCATTGGTATTAGTGAAATGGGTAGTATCTGTGGACTGAACTGCAGAATGCCAGAATAAGAGGGGGAATAGCTAGTCCTATCGAATACTACGCTTCTGGCATACCTCCATCTTGAAGCATACAAAAGAGAGTAGATGGTAAGTTCACCAAGTATCATCGTATAGCATAATCCTGCCCGGTGATCCTCCCCTCGTCACCCTGTGAGAGAGCGATCACCGAGTTGTATCTGGCACTTGGAAGGGTGTGTTTTATTAAGTATCCGGTTCTAGTTGTCATAAGGTCAAGGTACAACTCTGGGTCGTCCTTTTACCGAGGGACACGGCTATTCAAATAGATAAACTTCCCTGCAGGGGTGCACCACATTTCCCAACACGCTCGATCCCCTTTGGCCGGACACACTTTCCTGGGTCATGCCCGGCCTCGGAAGATCAACATGTCGCAGCCCCACCTAGGTACAACAGAGAGGTCAGCATGCCGGTCTAAATCCTAAGCACGCAGGGGTCTGGGCCCATCGCCCATTGCACACCTGCACGTTGTGTATGCGGCCGGTGAGCAGACCTAGCAACCTCCATTACAAAGGAAGTTGCGTTATGCGGTCCAACCTGGCACGCGCCGCTCAGTCGCTGACGTCAAGAAGGCTTCGGCTGGTACCACGATGTCGAGTGCCCATAACTGTTCCCACGTAGTTGGTTAGTGCGTATATGCTAGTGGCCAGACTCAGATCAAATACTAAGATCTCGTTAAGCGTGTTATTTTGAAGTAACCGCGGACACTGACCAGGGCCAGGCCCACCTCTCTCCTAGGTGGTCTGAACCTGCCCTGTTGCTCCCCCACAAAGTAACCGTCGGGGGCCGTCGGGAACCCAGGCCCACCACTACCGGTATGGAACCACCTATCCTTTCAGCCCCCACACCGGAATCACTCACGGGTACTCTACGAGCCGACCCGACTTTAATCACCAAGTATCACATATTATGTATATAAGTATATACCCGTGATCACCTCCCGAGTGATCACGGCCCGATAGTATACCATGGCAGACAGACAAGAATGTAGGGCCACTGATGGAATACTAGCATCCTATACTAAGCATTTAGGATCGCATGTAAAGGTAACAACATTAGTAGCAAAGACAGGCTATGCATCAGAATAGGATAACGGAAAGCAGTAACATGCTACACTACTCTAATGCAAGCAGTAGAGAGAAGGAATAGGTGATATCTGGTGATCAAGGGGGGGGGGGCTTGCCTGGTTGCTCTGCAGATAGAAACGGGCCCTCGAAGGTGAAGTAGTCAATCACTGGTTCAACCGCGGTCTCGAGGTCTAACGGAAAGAAGTAAAGGAGGGGGAACACAATAAATAACAGAGCAATCAAAGCATCACAAAGCATAACATGGCAATACACGGTGCTAGGGTGACCTAACACAATACTAGGTGCTACCGGCGAAGGGGGGAAACATCCGGGAAAGTATTCCTGGTGTTTCGCGTTTTTGGACAGACGGACCGGAGGGGGAATGTTCCATGTTCGCTATGCTAGGCACATGTGGCTGACAGACAGCCTGTGTATTTGGATTCGTCACGTCGTTCTGAGCAACTGTCATGTACACAATTTTTTCATCCGAGCTACGATTTATTTAATATTAATTTTAAAAGTTTTAATTCATTTTTAGAATTAACAGAATTAATTTAATTAGAAAACATAATTATGACGTCAGCATGATGTCAGGGTGATGTCAGCAGTCAACTAGTTAGTTGACCTAGTCAAACTGGTGTGTGGGTCCCACTGTCATTGACTAAGACTAACTAATCACGATTAATTAGTTAACTAAGCGATTAGGTTAATTAATTCGAATTAATTAAGTTAATTAATTCTGTAATTAATTTATTATATATATATATTAATTTTTTTTTGTTTCAGGGGCGTGGGCCCCTTTGTCTAGTGGCCCAAGGCCATAGCGGATCGGGCTAACGAGCGTAGAGCAGCCACCGAGCAGGCGCTCGCCCGCAGGGTGTGCGGCGGGGCGAGGCCAGTGACCGGTCGGTCTGGGGGAGGCGGAGTACAGTTAGAGAGGCCGGGGCGTGGCTCAGGCGAGGTCGGGCGTGGGAAGGGACACAACAGCGGTGGTCGGGGCGAGGCGGCCGACGCGGGGAGCAGGGGCAGGTGCGGCCCAATGCGCCTGGCAAAGCCGTGGGAAAGGCACCGACGGGGTGGCGCTGGCGGCGGCCAGCTGCGTCGCGGGGCAGGCGGCGCATTCGGACGGCGCGGGCGGAGGCGTAGGGGGCGCAGCGGCCTCCGACGATGTGCTAGGCTAGCGAGGCGCGGGCGCGAGTGACCGTGGCGAGCGGCTGCATCAGGCACGCACGGGGCTGTGTGCAAGGGCGTGAGGCCGCGGCCAGTGAGTGGCTCAGGGTGGGACGAGCCCGGTCTGGTACGGCCGAGCGTCAGCCGGGGCGAAGCCAGAAAGTTGGCGGCTGCGGCAATGGGTAAACGCGGCAATGGGCGGACGCACACAAACAGGAGGTTGCGGGCGCGACGGGGTCAGAGAGTAGGGAAGAGGGGAATCGGTGCAAGTGCTCACATCGAAGGCGACGAGCAGCTCGGGGAGGCCTTGAGGAAGACGGTGAGGCAGGTACGGCAGTGGATCGATGAGGTGGACGACGATGATCGCGGTTGGGGAAGAAGGCCGATGGCGATGGCTCGAGGCACCCCGGCACGACCTGGCACTTGCAGTCGGTGCGAAAGATGAGGGTGGTGCTCCTCGACTTCCTCCCGAGCACCGGGGAGGCCTGTGGCCGCGACGACAACGATGACACGGCGACGGTTGTGCGGTGGACCTCGACATCGAAGAGAGCAGCGAGGGGAAGAGAGTAACGGCGCGGGGGAAGGGAAAGGATCAAGCTAGGGTTCATCTGCGGGGGTGAGGGGGTCTTAACCAGTTTGGGGGCACGCCGGATGGGCGACGCGTGGGGTAGCCGCGCCCTGGATGATGCACAGGCGTCCACCATGCTCCTGTGAGCAGTAGGAAGGAGAACAGGGGGGTTTTGTCAGGCTGGGGTGCACTATGCAATCGCGGCCCAGTCCAACAATGGGGGGTTTTCACTTTTCTTTTTGTTAAATCTTTTTTATATCTACTGTTTTGCATTTAGTTTAGGTACTGGTTAAAGTTTAAACTTCTCACATAAATACCTGCTAATATATTGGTGTTGGCCAAAAAGTTTGAGGCTATTTGGAAAAGTTTGAAAATAAGTCTATATTTAAATGGGAATAATAAGTATTGGTTGACCACTTTAAATATTTCTAGCGGCGACTTAAAAATCCATTTAAAGCTCGTTTCTACATGTTAATTATTTGTGAATATTTGCCACCCATCGAACATTTTTACTGTACAGTTTGAAGAAATATTATTTTCGGATTTATTTTAAATCCCAGAATTTGAACTCGGTTTGGATCAAACTGAGGTTTTGCAAATTAATTGCTATTACATTGCACCATTAGTGTGTGATTACGGTAGCTTAAATATCCGGGCGTCACAATTCTCCTCCACTACAAGAAATCTCGTCCCGATATTTAAAAGGTAGAGTAAGAAGGAAAATCGGTTACGTAGTCCTAACGAATCTTCTCGTTCTTAGTTTCTCCTCTCACAGAGGTCGATCCAGTATGCTGATGTCTTCATTTCTCTGCTCCAGGTCATCATGGTGAAGCCGTCATCCTTTCTTCGGATTCTTCATCGTACATACGAAGGATAAGGGGTAACTCCGGAAGAACTGACCTCTGCAAGGTTGGCTATCTGGTCGATAACATCAGGAAAGGTGGCGGAAAGCCACTCTCGAATTGAAACTTAAGAAAATATTGAGAGCAAAGTAAGAAGGTACCATGAGAAGTTTCGAGCGGGCAGACAATTGTTTGGTGCCTGTTACAGGGCGTGAAAGGGGTTCAAAGCAACAGTAATAAGTATTGTGTCTGATACAAGAATTTGGTGATCTCTCAGAAGGTGGCTCATGAATTACGTACAAGGCCACATGCGAGGAATAACTTTGGGAGCAGGGGTGTACAGGAGAGTCAAGTTTCGATCCTGTGGAACTATGGGTTATGGGCCCACCAAGTGGGTTAAAATTAGAAAGGGTGCTGACATCTTGCACGGTCACGGTAGCAATGTATGTTCGAGGGTAGCCTGCCAGTTATGTTGGCAACAACGTTGGTACCAAGGGCGAGGGACGAAGAGAACCATTTTCCTGCTCGTAAGACGAGGCGGACCAATAGGGAAAGTTCTCATCCATCGTGGTTACCGAAATGTCATCAACAATAGTAACAGGGTCCTACTGACAAATTTGTATACTGATATGTTTACATAAGCAGGGAATTATCACTGCTCAGGTAAGTCGGATTACAAGAAACGTTCAAGAAAACAATGGAAAGGAAAATGTTTTTAGTATATTAATCAGAACAATGGATAGGAACATGTGTTTATACCCGAGTATTAAGAGTATAATTTTCCCATCCATGACAGGATAGCAAGTAGAGAATCAATTAGGTAAAGGGGCGAGGGATTTCATGACATTACCCATACAACGGTGTTTGGATAATTGATAAAGAAAATTTAGCATTGTGCTTCTAATGTTCTTATTGAAAATCAGAGTACCACAGACATGCTTCGAGATAGCATTGGCGTGGTCTTCAAGCAAAGGTCAGACTTTGGATACACAAGGATCCATCGGGAATACTCATAGAATAAGTCTTACAATTTCCTCATGGAAGAATGGATAACCTTGCTAAAAAGGAAACTATAACAACAGGTCCTCCGGACAGGTGTGCTAGGCATGACATCATCTTACCGGGTCATATAAAGACCAATGTTATAACTCTTGGATATATGTTCCAACCATCATATCTGACCGAGATTCAGATCCGATTGGTGTCAAGATACCTCTGACTCGGGAGGCCTGTGAAGAAAAGGTGCAACACAAATTGACGAGAAGACATCGCAAGATTCTCGGGAAATGAACTACGAAAGCGAGTTCCAAAACCCAAGAGTTCATCAGTAAACCAAGGAGAGGATCGGGAGGAGGCTGATGGACTCATCAACAATTCATCGAGATTTCCAAAGCATGGATTTCCACAATTATTTGAACAAGGTAACATATTGGACATGTCGAAGTATATAACGAAGTATGTTCGAGGAGAACATACTCAAACATTGATCGAAATGTGCACCTAGAAGATGGACTAAGTAGCACGATCGATGTTAGAATGGTGATGGTGGGAAGTATCGACATACCAAGATTTCTCAAGAGGTGGTCAAATTCCCGCGACATTGTTGACATCAAAGATGGTAATACTCCAAGGTAGAACATATGACAAGCTGGATATAATGGAACTCAAGGTACTACACAAAACACGATCAAGTTTGTGTTGGAGGGAAGGCAATAAAGTTGTCGATGATAACACAAATCATCAAGGGACAAGGAGGGTATTTCTCATCATGAATTCGATTGATATCCTAGAAGAGCTCATAAGGTTGATGATGATCACAACACTTTTATCGAGAGATTTCATGAAGAAGTAATCAATCAGCGACGACATCAAGTCAAAGGAATGATGAAGTGAAAGGTTATTGAAACCATGGGTACGACACAAACTCACGATCAAGCTTGATGTTCAAGGCGAAATGATATGATGAGGAAAATCAACGTAAGCTTAGCTCACCGTAGAAATTTTTGCTCCAGGAAGAAGGACCCGGTAGCACATTTAAAATTTAGCACGATAATGATATAGCCGATCAGGCTAGGAATGACATGATGGAGTATTAAACTTATAAGCAACAAAAATTACTTAGAGTTATTGAATCAGAGTGCAGAATCAATTCACTTATCGATGTTCTCGAGTGACTAATAACTCAGAACCCGAAGGAAATCTGAAAATGGTGAAAAGCAATACAAGATGAAGACTCACAGGAAGCAACACAGTTCTTTGATATTCTCGAGATACCGGAGGGTAATACTCGAAGGAAGATCGAAAATAGGTGTTGCGGAGATGTATTGATCTGCAGAAGACAAGTACTTTAACTTGTCTGAGAAATGGAACCAAGGAGAAAATATGGTCGGAACCACAATTGCAAAGGATCAATTCACAGATACCAGATGACATTATAACAATGAAATAGTTATTATTACAAGAAGTTTCTATGGTAGGATCTACATCGTGTCCATGGGCATGAACACAAATGTTCAAGGTCGACTCCCACTTCCTCAATGCATAACCTTCCATTCACCTCTCGTATTTCGAAAATGACATTAGTTGTTGAAAGTTTTATCTGGTGCAATAACAGATAAGTATGACCAGTGAAATCTTTCGGGTTCACACAGATTAGGGAAGGTGTCGATTCAACCCATCGGGGCATGTTAGGAACATATACCACAAATTTCAAGAATAAATAACACAAGCTCGGTAGTAGAGCATGCTTGAGAAAGCAGAGGATACAATTTACCAAAGGCATTATGTATCCGAGGAAAGGCTCACAAGCTTATTGAATATGAAGGACGTCGTCAGATAAAATCCAACAAAGGATCTGGTGGTCCACAAGGGATCTGATGTGAGCATCGATACTCAACCAGAGGAAGAAGAATGCAAGGAGATCAGATTATATAAACAACTGACCAACTCAAAGCTCAAATGCAAAGGAATTATGATTTCCAAATCAAGGGATCAGAAGGAGACACTCTGATTAAGGATGGATAAGTCAAATAGACTTAGGGGTACCATCGAGGACAATTTGATTGGTCCAGATCCAGCTCATGTTTAAATTGACGTCTGAGCCGGAAGGATAAATTCTAGGATTTGCAAAATATTGAATCAAGGGACTCGAAATGATTGTGACAAAGGCTGCCAATAAGATTACAATACTTATGGGATTACCCATAATGCAAGCAAGCAAGAATTTCAAGAGCAATAAGCTGCTAAGGATTTTCGGAAGACCGAATGGTATTTTGAAGACTTTTGTGAAACACGTGAACCACTTGGAATGAGAGAATACTCGATAAGTGCGAGGAATTATCCGTAGGGGTATTTCTGCGGCCAGGAACTATAAGGCAGTGGCATAAGGGATTCTTAAAAGTCAGAGAACAATTCGATGTATTTTGTAATAACAAGAGCAACTGGGAGTAACTGTATGAACGACAAGTGTATGTCGTTATCCATAGGGGGTTTATCGATGGAAGGGAATTGCAAAAGCGATGGCACTAAGTCTCGAGAGAACATCGCAGAGTATCTTCGGGATCCTTTGGTGCACCAAGCAATCATCTGGAGTGAGGGCTCTTCGGGAGGAAGTAGTTACAAGAACCTAGTGTTAGAGTTAGCAAAATCATTTAACCCGGGTAGTAGAGAGATCAGAGTCCCAGAGTATAGGTCAAGGAATAAAAGATCCTAATACCATCCAATGGCGACGCGGGCCCGTAAGCCACAGAGCCATGTTAGTAAAAACCTTTTCAATGACTAGACTCAACTTCGTCCAAGGAGTTGGAAAGGGGATTCCTACAGGCAATCGGCTCTGATACCAACTTGTGACGCCCTCGATTCGACCATACACTAATCATACACACAAATGTGTACGATCAAGCTCAAGGACTCACGGGAAGATATCACAACACAACTCTAGACACAAATTGAAATAATACAAGCTTTATATTACAAGCCAGGGGCCTCGAGGGCTCGAATACACAAGAGTCAGCAGAAGCTAAAATATCTGAGTACAGACATAAGTTAAACAAGTTTTCCTTAAGAAGGCCACCACAAAAGTAGCAACGATCGAAAATGCGAGGCCTCCTGCCTGAGATCCTCCTAAACTACTCCTGGTCGGCGGCGGCGGCCTGCACGTAGTAGTAGGCACCTCTAGTGTAGTAGGAGTCGTCGTCGACGGTGGCATCTGGCTCCTGGGCTGCAACATCTGGTTGCAACAAACAGGTATAGAAAGGGGGAAAGGGGGAGCAAAGCAACCATGAGTACTCATCCAAAGTACTTGCAAGCAAGGATCTACACTACATATGCATTGGTATTAATGAAATGGGTAGTATCTATGGACTAAACTGCAGAATGCCAGAATAAGAGGGGGAATAGCTAGTCCTATCGAAGACTACACTTCTGGCATACCTCCATCTTGAAGCATATAGAAGATAGTAGATGGTAAGTTAACCAAGTATCATCGTATAGCATAATCCTGCCCGGCGATCCTCCACTTGTCACCCCGTGAGAGAGCGATCACCGAGTTGTATCTGCCACTTGGAAGGGTGTGTTTTATTAAGTATCTGGTTCTAGTTGTCATAAGGTCAAGGTACAACTCCGGGTCATCCTTTTACAAGGGACACGACTATTCAAATAGATAAACTTCCCTGCAGGGGTGCATCACATTTCCCAACACGCTCGGTCCCCTTTGGCCGGACACACTTTCCTCGGTCATGCCTGGCCTCGGAAGATCAACACATCGTAGTCCAACCTAGGCACAACAAAGAGGTTAGCACGCCGGTCTAAATCCTAAGCGTGCAGGGGTCTGGGCCCATCGCCCATTACACAACTACACGTTGCGTACACGGCCGATGAGCAGACCTAGCAACCTACATTACAAAGGAAGTTGCGCTACGCGGTCCAACCCGACGCGCGCCTCTCAGTCGCTGATGTCAAGAAGGCTTCGGCTGATACCACGACGTCGAGTGCCCATAACTATTCCCGTGTAGTTGGTTAGTGCGTATAGGCCAGTGGCGAGACTCGGATCAAATACCAAGATCTCGTTAAGCGTGTTATTTTGAAGTAACCGCGGATGCCAACCAGGGCCAGGCCCACCTCTCTCCTAGGTGGTCTCAACTTGCCATGTCGCTAAGCCACAAAGTAACCGTCGGGAACCCAGGCCCACCATTACCGGGATGGAACCACCTGACTTTTCAGCCCCCACACCGAAATCACTCGCGGGTACTCTACGAGCCAACCCGAATTTAATCACCAAGTATCACATATTATGTATATAAGTATATACCCGTGATCACCTCCCGAGTGATCACAGCTCGATAGTATAGCATGGTAGACGAACAAGAATGTAGGGCCACTGATGGAATACTAGCATCCTATACTAAGCATTTAGGATTGCAGGTAAAGGTAACAATAGTAGTAGCAAAGACAGGCTATGCATCAGAATAGGATTAACGGAAAGTAGTAACATGTTACACTACTCTAATGCAAGCAGTGGAGAAAAGGAATAGGCGATATCTAGTGATCAAGGGGTGGCTTTCTTGGTTGCTCTGCAGATAGAAACGGGCCCTTGAAGGTGAAGTAGTCGATCACTGGTTCAACCGCGGTCTCGGGGTCTATCAGAAAGAAGTAACGGAGGGGGAACACAATGAATAACGGAGCAATCAAAGCATCACAAAGCATAACATGGCAATACACGGTGCTAGGGGTGACCTAACGCAATACTAGGTGCTACCGGCGAAGGGGGGAAACATCCGGGAAAATATTCCTGGTGTTTCGTGTTTTCGGATAGACGGACCGGAGGGGGAAAGTTCCATGTTCACCATGCTAGGGACGTGTGGTTGACAAACAAACGGCCTGCGTATTTGGATTCATCTCGTCGTTCTGAGCAACTTTCATGTACAAAGTTTTTTTATCCGAGCTACGGTTTATTTAATATTAATTTTCAAATTTTTAATTCATTTTTAGAATTAACAGAATTAATTTAATTAGAAAACATAATCATGACGTCAGCATGATGTTAGGGTGTTGTCAACAGCCAACTAGTCAATTGACCTAGTCAAACTGATATGTGGGTCCCACTGCCATTGACTAAGACTAACTAATCACGATTAATTAGTTAACTAAGTGATTAGGTTAATTAATTCGAATTAATTAAGTTAATTAATTCTTTAATTAATTAATTATTATTATATATATATTTGAATTCTTTTTTTGTTTCAGGGGCGTGGGCCCCGTTGTCCAGTGGCCCAGGGAAATAGCGGATCGGGCTAACGCGCGCCGGGCGTGCGGGCGCAGAGTAGCCACCGAACGGGCACTCGCCCGCAGGGAGTGCGGCGGGGTGAGGCCAGTGGCCAGGGAGGTCGCGGTGGCCGGCCGGTCTGGGGGTGGCGGAGTGCGGCGAGGGAGGCCGGGGCGTGGCTCAGGCGAGGCCGGGCGGTGGGAGCGACGCAACAGCGGTGGTCGGGGTGAGGCGGCCGACGCGGGGAGCAGGGGCAGGTGCGGCCCGGCGCGGCTGGCAAAGGAGCGGGAAAGGCACTGACTGGATGGCTGCGTCACGGGGCAGGCGGCGCATTCGGACGGCGCGGGCAGAGGCGCAGGGGGGGCGCGGCAGCCTCCGGCGATGTGCTAGGTGAGCGAGGCGCAGGCGCGAGTGACTGTGGCGAGCGGCTGCATCAGGCGCGCATGGGGCTGCGCACAGGGGCACGAGGCCGCGACCAGTGAGTGGCTCGGGGCGGGACGAGCGCGGTCTGGTGCGGTCGGGCGTCAGCCGGGGCGAAGCCAAACAGTGGGCGGTTGTGTCAGTGGGTAAATGCGGCAGCGGGCGGACGCACACACATGGGAGGTTGCGGGCGCGACGGGGTCAGAGAGCAGGGAAGAGGGGAATCGGTGCAAGTGCTCACATCGAAGGCGAGGATCAGCTCGGGGAGGCCTCAAGGAAGACGGCGAGGCAGGGACGGCAGCGCATCGATGAGGTGGACGACGGCGGCCGCAGTTGGGGAAGAAGGCCGATGGCGACGGCTCGAGGCGCCCCGGCACGACCTGGCACTTGCAGTCGGTGCGAATGATGACGACGGTGCTCATCGACTTCCTCCCGAGCACCGGGGAGGCCTGTGGCCGCGACGACAACGATGGCACGGCGACGGTTGTGCGGTGGAGCTCGGGATCAAAGAGTGCAGCGAGGGGAAGAGTGTAACGGCGCAGGGGAAGGGAAAGGATCAAGCTAGGGTTTATCTGCGGGGGTGAGGGGGGTCTTAACCAGTTTCGGGGGCACGCCGGATGGGCGACGCGTGGGATAGCCGCGCCCTGGACGATGCACATGCGTCCACCATGCTCCTGTGAGCAGTAGGAAGGAGAACAGGGGGTTTTGTTGGGCTGGGGTGCACTATGCAATTGCGGGCCAGTCCAACAATGGGGGGTTTTCACTTTTCTTTTTGTTTAATCTTTTTTATCTACTATTTTGCATTTATTTTAGGTACTAGGTGGTTTTGGTTAAAGTTTAAACTTCTCGCATAAATACCTACTGATATATTGGTGTTGGCCAAAAAGTTTGAGGCTATTTGGAAGTGTTTGAAAATAAGTATAGATTTAAATGGGCATAATAAGTATTGGTTGACCACTTTAAATATTTCTAGCGATGACTTAAAAATCCATTTAAAGCTCGTTTCTACATGTTAATTATTTGTGAATATTTTCCACCCATAGAATATTTTTACTCGACAGTTTGAAGAAATATTATTTTCTGCTTTATTTTAAATCCCAGAATTTGAACTCGGTTTGGATCAAACTGAGGTTTTGCAAATTAATTACTATGACATTGCACCATTAGTGTGTGATTACTGTAGCTTAAATATCCGGGCGTCACACGTGTTCCCTGGATTGACTGTGTGGGATGTACATAAGAAGGAAACGTATTCCTTGGATTGACTGTGTGTGATATACATACGAATGGAAATGTTTTTTTGGGATTCACCGTGTGGGATGTACATAGCTACCGAAATGATTTTCTCGGATTACCGTGTGGGTTGTGCATACCTACGGAAATGATTTTCTCAGATTACCTCGTGGGTTGTACATACCTACAGAAATGATTGGGTTTCGATGCCTCGCCCGATCGCACATGGCCCCAGCCTGGGTCCCAGGAGGGCCTATCCCGACGATTTCTAGGTCGTGTGCGAAGGACACCCTATCGCACACACTCATTTGGCGACGGTTCCAAATGCCATCGCGGAAAGAGGTTAAAAACCGTTTGTTTAGGACCGATGCGCACCAGTGATATCTCAAAACAATCATAAGAAATCAAACTTCTCATAGTATTCAATGCACTTTATATGAAAGTTTTTATTATATCCATCTTGGATGCCTATCATATTAGGACTAAATTTATAACCATAGCAAATTACCATGTTGTTTAGAGACTCTGGAAATAATATAAGTGAAGCATGAGAGTTCATAAATTACTATAAAATAAAACCACCGCCGCGCTCTAAAAAGATATAAGTGAAGCACTAGAGCAAAATTGCCTAGCTCCAAAGATATAAGTGAAGCACATAGAGTATTCTAATAAATCACGATTCATGCGTGTCTCTCTCAAAAGGTGTGTACAGCAAGATTGTGGCAAACTAAAAAGCAAAGACTCAAATCATAAAAGACGCTCCAAGAAAAACACATATCATGTGGTGAATAAATATATAGCCTCAAATAAAGTTATCGATAGACGATCAAAGACGAAAGAGGGGATGACTTCCGGGGCATCCCCAAGCTTAGGCTCTTGGTTGTTCTTGAATATTACCTTGGGGTGCCTTGGTCATCCCCAAGCTTAGGGTCTTGCCACTCCTTATTCCATAGTCCATCAAATCCTTACCCAAAACTAGAAAACTCTACAACACAAAACTCAACAGAAAATCTCTTAAGCTCCGTTAGTATAAGAAAATAAATCACCACTTTTGGTACTGTTGTGAACTCAATCTTTATTTATATAGGTGTAATATCTACTGGATTCCAACTTTTCCATGGTTCATACCCCTCGATATGAGCCATAGATTCATCAAAATAAGCAAACAACACATAGAAAATAGAATCTATCAAAAATAGAACAGTCTGTAGCAATCTGATGTTTAGAATACTTCTGTAACTCCAAAAATTCTGAAAATTAGGACGACCTCAGAAATTTATTTATTAATCTTCTACAAAAAGAATCAGTATTTCATCATGCTTCTTCTAAAAATGAGAATTGTTTTCCCGAGCGCAAAAATTTCTGTTTTTCAGCAAGATTAAATCAACTATCACCGTAAGCTATCCCAAAGGTCTTACTTGGCACAAACACTAATTAAAACACAAAACCACATATAACCATAGGATAGATGAATTATTTATTGCAAAACAGAACCTAAAAATTAAAAACAAAAATTAAATTGGGTTGCCTCCCAACAAGCGCTATTGTTTAACGCCCTTAGCTAGGCATAAAATACGAATAGATCTAAGTATTATCATCTTTGGCATGCAATTCTTCAATTGTGCACTTATAATTCTTAGGAGATTCTCTAGTTTTATAAATGATCAAACTCCTAAGCAAGAAATCAAGAAATTCATTTGTGGCAATGGGTCCCTTAATAATATCAAAAGAATCAGGGTGAATACTTATGGATTTGAGATCTTCATTATCTTTACTAGAAGATTCACCCTTATCCTTAGGAACATAAATAAACTTGGCAATCTTAGTAGGAGGAAGCTTTCCACAAGGGAGGAGGCCGAATTGGTTTAGGGAAGGGGGCTCCACCCCCCCTTTCCTTCTCCTACTCCCTCTCCTTCCCCCTTTCCACCTCCATGAGAAGGAAAAGAGGGGGGCGAATCCTACTAGGACAAGGAATCCTAGTAGGACTCCCCCCTTGGTGCGCCCCCTCCTAGCCGGCCGCCTCCTCCTCCCCTCTTTTATATACGGGGGCGGGGGGCACCCCAAAGGCACATCAATTGTTCTCTTAGCCGTGTGCGGTGCCCCCTCCATAGTTTAATCCTCCAGTCATAGCGTCGTAGTGCTTAGGCGTAGCCCTGCGCGGATCACATCACCATCACCGTCACCATGCCGTCGTGCCAATGGAACTCTCCATCGACCCTCTGCTGGATCAAGAGCTTGAGGGACATCATTGAGCTGAACGTGTGCTGAACTTGGAGGTTTCATTCGTTCGGTACTAGATCGGTTGGATCGTGAAGACGTTCGACTACATCAACCGTGTTAACCTAACGCTTCCGCTTTCGGTCTACGAGGGTACGTGGACACACTCTCCCCCTATCGTTGCTATGCATCTCCTAGATAGATCTTGCGTGATCGTAGGAACTTTTTTGAAATTGCATGTTACGTCCCCCAACAATTAAGCAATTCATCTTGAGCCTTAAGTACTTGTTCTACTTGAGTTGTAACCATGGAAGCATGTTTACTAATAAGCTTAATATCATTAATAGTACTATTCATATAATTACTCAGGTGATCAAGCATGTAAGCATTACGTTTCAATTGTCTACTAACATAAGCATTGACGTTTTCTTGCTTAACAATAAAATTATCAAACTCATCCAATCATTGACTAGCAGACTTATTATGAGGGATATCACCTTCATCAAATCTACGGAGAGAGTTTACCTCTACTACATGTGTCGGGTTATCAAGATCATGTATTTCTTCAATAGGTGGTAGATTCTTAACACTTCAGCTTTAATACCTTTTTCTTTCATAGATTTCTTTGCCTCTTGCATATCTTCAGGACTGAGAAATAGAATACCCCTTTTCTTCAGAGTTGGCTTCGGAGTTGGTTCATGAAGTGCCCAATCATTTCCATTACTTAATATATTATTCAATAGCAATTCAGCTTGCTCAATAGTTCTTTCCCTGAAAACACAACCAGCACAACTATCCAGGTGGTCTCTGGAAGCATCGGTTGGTCCATTATAAAAGATATCAAGTATTTCATTTTTCTTAAGAGGGTGATCAGGCAAAGAATTAAGTAATTGGAGATGCCTCCCCCAAGCTTGTGGAGACTCTCTTCTTTAATTTGCACAAAATTAAATATTTCCTTTAAAGAAGCTTGTTTCTTATGTGCGGGGAAATATTTTGCACAGAAATGATAAATCATATCCTGGGGACTACGCACACAATCAGGAGCAAGAGAATTAAACCATAACTTAGCATCACCCTTTAACGAGAAAGGAAACAGTTTGAAAATATAGTAATAGCGAATTTTTTCCTCATGAAGCGTGGCTATATCATTCAATTTAGTAAGATGTGCCACACCAGTTTCAAATTCATAACCATGAAAAGGATCAAATTCAACCAAAGTAATTAACTCAGGATCGGCAGAGAATTCATAATCCTTATCAGTAACAAAGATAGGTGAAGTAGCAAAAGCGGGATCATATTTCATTCTAGCATTCAAGGATTTTTCTTTCGGCTTAGCTAACAATTTCTTAAGATCTTCTCTATCATTGCAAGCAAAGAAGTCCCTAGCAGTTTCTTCATGCATAACATAACCGCCAGGTACAACAGGCAGTTCATATTTAGGGGGAGAATCACAATCATAAGTTTCAATAATATCATCAGTTTTAGTAAATTCATTCTCTCTAACCCTAACAAGTTGTTCGTCAAGAAATTCACCTAGTGGCACAGTATTATCAAGCAGAAAAGTTTCATCATAAGCATCACGCATAGCAGAAGTGGCATCATCAATAACATGCGACATATCAGAATCAATAGCAGGTGTAGGTGTCGCAATTTTACTCAAAACAGAAGGAGAATCAAGTGCAAAGCTAGATGGCAGTTGATACGTCTCCAGCGTATCTATAATTTTTGATTGTTCCATGCTATTATATTATCTGTTTTGGATGTTTAATGGGCTTTAATATGCTCTTTTATATTATTTTTGGGACTAACCTATTAACCCGAGGCCCAGTGCCAGTTTCTGTTTTTTTTGCCTATTTTAGAGTTTCGCAGAAAAGGAATACCAAACGGAGTCCAAACGGAATGAAACCTTTGTGATGATCTTTCTTGGACCGAAAGCAATCCGGAAGACTTGGAGTAGAAGTCTAGAACTCCACGAGGCGGCCACGAGGCAGGAGGGCGCGCCCAGGGGGTAGGCGCGCCCCCAACCTCGTGGGCCCCTCGTAGCTCCACCAACGTACTTCTTTCGCCTATATATACTCTTATACCCTAGATTGATCAAAGAGAGCCACGAAACCACTTTTCCACCACTGCAACCTTCTGTACCTATGAGATCCCATCTTGGGGCCTTTTCCGGCGATTTGTTGGAGGGGGAATCGATCACGGAGGGCTTCTACATGAACACCATTGCCTCTCCGATGAAGCGTGAGTACTTTACCACAGACCTTCGGGTCCATAGTTATTAGCTAGATGGCTTCTTCTCTCTCTCTTTGATTCTCAGTACAAAGTTCTCCTCGATGTTCTTAGAGATCTATTCGATGTAATACTCTTTTGCGGTGTGTTTGCCGAGATCCAATGAATTGTGGGTTTATGAACAAGATTATCTATGAATATTATTTGGTTCTTCTTTGAATTCTTATATGCATGATTTGATATCTTTGCAAGTCTCTTCGAATTATCGGTTTAGTTTGGCCTACTAGATTGATCTTTCTTGCAATGGGGGAAGTGCTTAGATTTGGGTTCAATCTTGTGGTGTCCTTTCCCAGTGACAGTAGGGGCAGCAAGGCACGTATTGTATTGTTGCCATCGAGGATAAAAAGATGGGGTTTATATCATATTGTTTGAGTTTATCCCTCTACATCATGTCATCTTGCTAAAGCGTTACTCTGTTCTTATGAACTTAATACTCTAGATGCATGCTGGATAGCAGTCGATGTGTGGAGTAATAGAGGTAGATGCAGAATCATTTCGATCTACTTGACACGAACGTGATGCCTATATTCATAATCATTGCCTTATATATTCTCAT
This sequence comes from Triticum urartu, assembly GCF_056163025.1. Taxonomy (NCBI): domain Eukaryota; kingdom Viridiplantae; phylum Streptophyta; class Magnoliopsida; order Poales; family Poaceae; genus Triticum; species Triticum urartu. The sequence continues at coordinate 190,126,931 of NC_141879.1, forward strand.
AACTATGCGCTTTTCTATCAATTGCTCGGCTGTAGTTTGTTCACCCACCGTAATACATGCTATCTTGAGAGAAGCCACTAGTGAAACCTCTGGCCCCCGGGTCTCTTTCTTATTATATTGCATCTCTTTTATTTACATCGCATCTTGTTTACTATTTTGCAATCTTTACTTTCCAATCTATACAACAAAAATACCAAAATTATTTACCTTACTATATTTATTAGATCTCACTTTTACGAGTGACCGTGAAGGGATTGAAAACCCCTTTATCGTGTTGGTTGCAAGGTTCTTGATTGTTTGTGCGGGTACTAGGTGACTTGTGCGTTGTCTCCTACTGTATCGATACCTTGGTTCTCATAACTGAGGGAAATACTTACGCTACTTTGTCGCATCACCCTTTCCTCTCCAAGGGAAAACCAACGCATGCTCAAGAGGTAGCAAGAAGGATTTCTGGCGCCGTTGTCGGGGAGATCTACACCAAGTCAAGACATACCAAGTACCCATCATAAACTCTTCTCCCTCGCATTACATTATTTGCCATTCGCCTCTTGTTGGGGATATAGCTACCAAGTATGACCCGCCCAGGAGGGGCCAGGTCAACCCCAATGGCGGGTTACAAAAGAAGCCCAGTAATATTCAAGGTGATAGTTTATTAAGACTTGTAGAAGGCCTAAGCCCAGAGGCGGCTTAAGGCCCAATATTGTAAACCGCCGTATGTAAAGAAAGACTTGTAAAGAAAGGAAGATAAAAGAAGTCATTGAGCCGGACACATTTTATGAGCCGGCCGGGACTCTGTAGGCCGCTAGGCGTCAACCTGTGTATATAAGGGGACGACCCGACGTCGGCTTAGGACAAGAAACAAGAGATCGATAGCCAAGCTAGCGGACTTGCTCCTTGGTCAACGAAACCTAGCAATACAACATCAACTGGACTAGGCCTTACCTTCACCATAAGGGGCCGAACCAGTATAAACCTCTTGTGTCCTTTGTCCCGATTAACCCCTTTAAGCTTCCTAGTTGCGATGGCCCTATGACTAAGTCCTTTCGCTAGGACATCTGTCGTGACAATTCCACGACAGTTGGCACCCACCGTGGGGCCAGCGCATGGTGGATTTGAGTTCTTGAAGGGCAACTTCGAAGGGCTCAAGGGATACGTTGTGGGCCGGATGACCAAGAGTCATCGTGGCAAGCTCTACATCGGCGACGAAGGCTGGGGGCCCGAGGTCGGCTCAATTGAGTACGGATACCGGGTCCCCTTTGGCGGAATCCATGTCTTCATCGGCCGGATCGGCGAGTTAGGCCTTGAGCCGGACGTCTCCACCAACCTCATCGAGACGGCTCAGCGCGCGAGATCTGCCCGGACTCAACTTCCCGTGAGGTATGCCTTCATGGGTTGCATCCATGGAGGTGAATTCTTTGAAGGATCAGTGGATGGCGGTGAGACGGCCATCTGTTCTGAAGGCGAGTCGTCCTCAGGCAAGACAAATTCTTTGTATCAGCTACAAGATGGCGTGCTTGGGGGCTGTTCCAATGGCAGCAGTATTCCGGGCCTCTCTGAGCTGCCGAATCGCGCCGGGGTTTTCATGGCTGGCGCTCAACCCGGGCAGAACTCTACGGTTGCGGCAGCAATAACCACTGGGTCGGCAGCAGCGGGTCAGGAGACCCCGCGCGCCCCCGGCTCAGCTGCTAATGTACCTCATGGATAAGTTGACGGCTTTGTTGACTGCTGTAGTGGAGCCGGCGGATAAGGCTCAGCATGACGCGGAGGTGGCACGACTACGCGAAGAGATGGCACGGGCCAAGGAAAATTTAGCAGCAGAAGAGGTCAGGATGGCCGTGGAGCGTGCGGCTTTGGATGCTCGTGCTCAGCAACTTCAAGCGGAGACTTTCCGGCTCTCGGTGGATCTGAACGCGTCAAACGAGGTCATGAGGATAAGGCACTAGAAAACTCAGTCACGTCTGCCTCTGACTTACGACCCTAGGAATCTCTTCCACACACCCGGGGCTGGTCCAAGTAACCCGCCGGAGGCAAACCGGATCACGACACCCGGGGCTGGGGCGCTGGTTCAACCGCGGGCCATGGAGCCACCCTGTATGAATACTGCTCCGCCTCATTACACACCAATACCACCGGGTCACTTTTCTAACCCTTTGGAGAATCTCATCGCTGTGTCGGCTCGTTTGGTGGCTCTCTCGATGGAAGGCGACTCTCCGACAGCAATTGAAACACGAAGGGTGAGAGAACTTCTTCAGACGGCTCTGGCGCAGCAGGATGCGTACTCTTACAGTCGAGACAGAATCCATTCAACCCCTCGCCCAAGCCGGAGCCCGAGCTATAGTAGGCATATGACTCAGCCGCTATGTCGAGCAATGCTCAACGCCGTAACCAACCGCGCACGCATAAGATGGCGCAGGGTGGAGCCCTTAACTTGGCGGATCAGGAGATAATTCGTCAAGAGGCTGAGCGGGCGGTTCAACTGGCAGCTAAGCAGGCGGCTCATCAGGCTTTTCCGGTTTATCCGGCAACCTCTGTTGAGGCAGGAGTGGCCACAAGAACAGGAGGTGTCCCTTGCCTGGTGCCGGCTCTATGTAATGAGCGCTTGCCAAAGGACTTTAAAGGGCCTCGTAAGGTGCCTAATTACACGGCCGACTTGCAGCCTGGGGCATGGATTGATAGTTATGAGATGGCGATGGAGCTATTGGAGGTCAGCGATGCAGCAATGGCTAAGTATTTCACTATGATGTTGGATGGAATAGCTCGCACTTCGTTGAAAGGGTTGCCACCCAATTCCATCGGCTCATGGGCGGAGTTAAAAGCCCGGTTCATTCAGAACTTCAAGGACACATGTAAACAACCTATGTCAATCATGGACCTGACTAATTGTAAGCAAGAGGAAGGTGAGTCCACGACCCATTGGGTGCGCCGAGTCAAGGAGATAATACATTCATCTAATAAGATGGATGCCGGCTCTGCGGTGTTAATGTTGGAGAAAAATTGCCGTTTTGAACCTCTGAAATAGAAGCTGGGGCGGCTCAAGAGTGATTGTAATGACATGGGCCAGTTGATGGTGGACCTGGTCAAATATGCTGATTCTGACAGTACCAAGGATCCCGTGCCGGATGAAGAGAAGACAGGGAAGGGAAAGAAGAACGGCAAGGGTCATCAGCATAACCCGACGAATCAAGGAGGTAATAAACGTAAGGTTGACGAGTTTGTGGCTAAGACCAATGCACAGGGCAAAAACCAACAGTGCAAGGGTAGGCCACCTCCTCGGTCAGGCGGGTCAGGTCCCACCCTCGAGCAACTACTGAATGAACCTTCTCCAAGACACGACACCCGGGAGAAGCCAGCTACCCATTTGTGGAAGGACTGTACGATCATGAAGGCATTTAAAAATTCCAACATGTTTGATGGTAGCCACGGACCTGGCAGCGGTTCAGGCGGAGGCGGCTTTCATGGCCCGGGCGCCGGTTCAGGCGGAGGCGGTTTTCACGGTCAGGGCCATCCGGGTAACGAGGGTGGCTATAATCAGCAACCCGGCCAAAGTAATCAACAGCAACAACAGCAACAGTCCGGGTATCAGAGTAACCCAAAACAGTTGAATAGTGGGCAGTACCATATATTTACCACTAGTTTATGCAAGAGGGACCGGAAGCTTCATAAGAGGGCTGTCAATGCTGTTGAGCCGGCGATTCCAGGTTATTTGAGGCGGTCAGAACAGCCTATTGTGTGGAGTAGGGAAGATCACCCTCCCCGGGTTGATAATCTGGGTCACTTGGCCTTGGTGGTGGCACCTTAGGTTGGTGGATATAAGTTCACTAAGGTGCTCATGGACGGAGGCAGTAGCATCAACATCCTCTATTATGAGACGTTTCGTCGATGTGGTTGACTGATAAGAGTCTTAAATAATCCAACACTGTTTTTCATGGTGTTGTGCCTGGTAAGTCGGCATACCCAGTTGGTAAGATTGAACTGGAAGTAGCCTTTGGGGATGAATATGGTTCCAGGGCTGAGAAGTTAACTTTTAAGGTAGTTAAGATCAAAAGCCCATATCATGCTCTGTTTGGACGGCCGGCTTATGCCAAGTTCATGGCTCGGCCGTGTTATGTGTATCTGCAGCTCAAGATGCCGGGTTATAAAGGCACCATCACAGTACATGGAAGCCAGAAAATAGCCCTGGAATGTGAAGAAGGTGATGCTGCTTATGCTGAGTCTGTTTGTGCGATAGAGGAGTTAAAGTTTTATAAAGATAATGTTGACCCGATAGACATAACGTTTTTGAAGAAGCCAACTGCGGAGCATGAACCGGTGTTGAAATTCGAGTCAGCTGATGACACCAAGATGGTTGATTTTGTGCCTGGCGACTCATCCAAACAGTTCATCATCAGTGCCAACTTGGATCCAAAATAGGAAAGCGCGCTCATCGAGTTCATCCGTGAGAACTGGGACATCTTTGCATGGAAACCTTCTGACATGCCGGGTGTCCCGAGAGAACTCGCCGAGCACACTCTTAATATTGATCCGAAGTTTAAGCCGGTCAGGCAGTTTCTTCGACGGTTTAACGAGGAAAGGCGCAAGGCCATTGGAGAAGAGGTGGCCTGGTTCTTGGCGGCCGGGTTCATTGTTGAAGTTTTTCACCTAGAGTGGTTGGCTAACCCGGTGCTTGTACTCAAGAAGAATGGCACCTGGCGTATGTGTGTGGATTACATCGATTTGAACAAGGCTTGTCCGGCCGATCATTTTGCTCTCCCTCGTATTGATCAGATCATTGATGCTACGGCGGGTTGCGAGCGTTCGAGTTTTTTGGATGCATATTCAGGTTGTCATCAGAGCAAGATGGCAGTTAAGGACCAGGAGAAGATGGCTTTCATCACTCCGTTTGGAGCCTTCTGCTATGTGCCTATGCCTTTTGGACTAAAAAGTGCCCAAGCGACTTATCAACGATGTGTACAGAATTGCTTCATAGTCAGATTGGGCGTAACGTTCATGCTTATGTGGATGACATAGTGGTGAAATCTAGAGAGAAGGAAACCTTGGTAACTGATCTGAAGGAGACATTTGATAACCTCCGGGTCTACAAGATGATGCTTAACCCGGCCAAATGTGTTTTTGGAGTCCCAGCTGGCAAACTTTTGGGTTTTTTGGTGTCTAACAGAGGTATTGAGGCTAATCCGGAGAAAATTAAGGCAATTACATCTCTGGCCAAACCGGTGTGCATCAATGACGTTCAACGTTTGGCGGGTCGCGTCGCTGCCTTAAGCCGGTTCATAAGCTGGTTAGGGGATAAGGCGATGCCTTTGTATCAAATGATCAAAAAGGTGGATACTTTGTCTGGAGTGACGCTGCTACTCTGCTTTTGAGGATCTGAAGAAACAGCTCGCTGAGCCGCCGGTTCTTGCTGCTGCTCCGGTTGAGAAAGAGCCGTTGTTGTTGTATGTAGCTGCTAACTCACGTGCTGTCAGTGTGGCCATTGTTGTGGAGCGCAAGGAGGCTGGCAAGGAACATCCGGTCCAACGGCCGGTTTACTACGTCAATGAGGTGCTCATTGAATCTAAACAAAGATATCCACATTGGCAGAAGCTCGTTTATGGGGTGTTCATGGCAAGCCGGAAGCTCAAACATTACTTTCAGGGTCACCCAATCACCGTGGTTAGCTCTGCTCCTCTAGGAGACATCATTCAAAATAGAGAAACCACAGGACGAGTCGCCAAGTGGGCTATTGAACTTGGGTATCATGGTTCGAAGTATATGCCACGTACTGCGATCAAATCTCAAGCGCTGGTTGACTTCATTAATGACTGGAAAGAGTTGCAGATGCCAGAGGAGAAACCAGACAACACATATTGGACGATTCATTTTGATGGGTCCAGACAGTTGGAAGGCTCGGGGGCTGGAGTTGTTTTAACTTCTCCTCGAGGGGACAAGTTTTGTTATGTCTTGTGATTGATGTTTCCTTGTACTAACAATGCAGCAGAATATGAAGCCTTGCTCCATGGTCTTCGAATGGCTAAAGAGATGAGTCTGAGCCGGTCCGGTGCCTTGGCGATTCAGATTTGGTGGCCCAACAGGTGTCAGGCAAGTGGGATTCCAAGGATCCTCTCATGGCGGCTTCTCGCCGCGAGGTCGATGCTGTTGCGGGGCATTTTAAGGGTTATCAAGTGGAACACATTGACCGCAGAAAGAACGAAGCGGTTGATGCCTTAAGCCGGTTGGGATCTCAGCGTAAGCCGGTACAACCTAACACCTTTTTGGATGTTTTACATACCCCGTCTGTTAAGTTGCCTACAGAGGAAGATTTGGCCATTCCTGACCTGGAGACACGGTTAGTGGCGGCTATTCATGTTATTCCAGATTGGACAGTACCGTTCCTGGCTTACATGACCCGGGGCGAGTTGCCAGAGGACGAGACCCTGGCCCGACAGATAACCTGGCGGTCCAAGTCAATGACGATTTCTGACGGAGAGTTGTATCATCGCAGCATCACTAGAGCGTTTCAACGTTGTGTTTCTCCTGAAGAAGGTCAAGAAATACTTCGTGAGATCCATGAAGGGGATTGTGGTCATCACGTCGGGTCAAATTATCTTGTGGCCAAAGCTTTTCGTCATGGTTTTGACTGGTTAACGGCTCGCGCTGATGCAGAGGATCTAGTCAGTAGGTGTGATGGATGTCAAAAATTTGCACAACGAGCGCATGTGCCAGCTCAAGAGTTGCGGATGATTCCAATCACTTGGCCGTATGCAGTTTGGGGTCTTGACATGGTTGGACCTTTCAAAAGGTCCAAGGATAAAAAGACACATCTTTTAGTGGCAGTTGACAAATTCACAAAATGGGTTGAGGCAGAGCCAGTGAGTAAGTATGATGCAGCCACGGCGGTTCAGTTCATGAAAAAGGTGATTTTTCGCTTTGGTTTTCCACACAACATTATCACTGACAATGGCACTAATTTGTCCCAAGGTGCTATGGAGGAGTTTTGTCAACATGAGCGTATCCGGCTTGATGTTTCTTGTGTAGCTCACCCTCAATCTAATGGTCAGGCTGAGAGAGCAAATCAGGACATCTTAAAAGGTCTCAAGCCCCGGCTTATGGTTGTTGGGGAACGTAGTAATTTCAAAAAAATTGCTACGCACATGCAAGATCATGGTGATGCATAGCAACGAGAGGGGAGAATGTTATCTACGTACCCTCGTAGACCGGAAGCGGAAGCATTAGCACAACGCGGTTGATGTAGTCGTACGTCTTCACGGCCCGACCGATCAAGCACCGAAACTACGGCACCTCCGAGTTCTAGCACACGTTCAGCTCGATGACGATCCCCGGACTCCGATCCAGCAAAGTGTCAGGGAAGAGTTCCGTCAGCACGACGGCGTGGTGACGATCTTGATGTTCTACCGTCGCAGGGCTTCGCCTAAGCACCGCTACAATATTATCGAGGATTATGGTGGAGGGGGGCACTGCACACGGCTAAGAGAACGATCACGAAGATCAACTTGTGTGTCTATGGGGTGCCCCTTGGCCACGTATATAAAGGAGTGGAGGAGGGGGAGAGGGCCGGCCCCTATGGCGCGCCCTGGAGGAGTCCTACTCCCACCGGGAGTAGGATTCCCCCCCTTCCAAGTAGTAGGAGTAGGAGTCAAGGCAAGGGAGAGGAGAAGGAAGGAGGGGGCGCAGCCCCTCCCCCTAGTCCAATTCGGACTAGGCCTTGGGGGGCACCCAACCTCTCCTCTCTCTTTCCCCTAAAGCCCAATAAGGCCCATATACTCCCCGACGAATTCCCGTAACTCTCCGGTACTCCGAAAAATATCTGAATCACTCGGAACCTTTCCGATGTCCGAATATAGTCGTCCAATATATAGATCTTTACGTATCGACCATTTCGAGACTCCTCGTGATGTCCCCGATCTCATCCGGGACTCCGAACTCCTTCGGTACATCAAAACTCATAAACTCATAATACAACTGTCATCGAAACCTTAAGCGTGCGGACCCTACGGGTTCGAGAACAATGTAGACATGACTGAGACACGTCTCCGGTCAATAACCAATAGCGGAACCTGGATGCTCATATTGGCTCCCACATATTCTACGAAGATCTTTATCGGTCAGACCGCATAACAACATACTTTGTTCCCTTCGTCATCGGTATGTTACTTGCCCGAGATTCGATCGTCGGTATCTCAATACCTAGTTCAATCTCGTTACCGGCAAGTCTCTTTACTCGTTCCGTAATACATCAATCCCGCAACTAACTCATTAGTTGCAATGCTTGCAAGGCTTATAATGATGTGCATTACCGAGTGGGCCCAGAGATACCTCTCCGACAATCGGAGTGACAACTCCTAATCTTGAAATACGCCAACCCAACAAGTACCTTCGGAGACACCTGTAGAGCACCTTTATAATCACCCAGTTACGTTGTGACGTTTGGTAGCACACAAAGTGTTCCTCCGGTAAACGGGAGTTGCATAATCTCATAGTCATAGGAACATGTATAAGTCATGAAGAAAGCAATAGCAACAAACTAAACGATCAAGTGCTATGCTAACGGAATGGGTCAAGTCAATCACATCATTCTCCTAATGATGTGATCCCGTTAATCAAATGACAACTCATGTCTATGGTTAGGAAACATAACCATCTTTGATCAATGAGCTAGTCAAGTAGAGGCATACTAGTGACACTCTGTTTGTCTATGTATTCACACATGTATTATGTTTCTGGTTAATACAATTCTAGCATGAATAATAAACATTTATAATGATATAATGAAATAAATAATAACTCCATTATTGCCTCTAGGGCATATTTCCTTCAGTCTCCCACTTGCACTAGAGTCAATAATCTAGTTCACATCGCCATGTGATTTAATACCAATAGTTCACATCACCATGTGATTAACACCCATAGTTCACATCAACATGTGACCAACACCCGAAGGGTTTACTAGAGTCAATAATCTAGTTCACATCGCTATGTGATTAACACCCAAAGAGTACTAAGGTGTGATCATGTTTTGCTTGTGAGAGAAGTTTAGTCAACTGGTCTGCCATATTCAGATCCGTAAGTATTTTGCAAATTTCTATGTCAACAATGCTCTGCACAGAGCTACTCTAGCTAATTGCTCCCACTTTCAATATGTATCCAGATTGAGATTTAGAGTCATCTGGATCAGTGTCAAAACTTGCATCGACGTAACCCTTTACGACGAACCATTTGTCACCTCCATAATCGAGAAACATATCCTTATTCCATTAAGGATAATTTTGACCAATGTCCAGTGATCCACTCCTAGATCACTATTGTACTCCCTTGCCAAACTCAGGGTAGGGTATACAATAGGTCTGATACACAACATGGCATACTTTATAGAACCTATGGCTGAGGCATAGGGAATGACTTTCATTCTCTCTCTATCTTTTGCCGTGGTCGGGTTTTGAGTCTTACTCAACTTCACACCTTGTAACACAGTCAAGAAATCCTTCTTTGACTGTTCCATTTTGAACTACTTCAAAATCTTGTCAAGGTATGTACTCATTGAAAAACTTATCAAGCGTCTTGATCTATCTCTATAGATCTTGATGCTCAATATGTAAGCAGCTTCACCGAGGTCTTTCTTTGAAAAACTCCTTTCAAACACTCCTTTATGCTTTGCAGAATAATTCTACATTCTCTTTGATCAACAATATGTCATTCACATATACTTATCAGAAATGTTGTAGTGCTCCCACTCACTTTCTTGTAAATACAGGCTTCACCGCAAGTCTGCATAAAACTATATGCTTTGATCAACTTATCAAAGCGTATATTCCAACTCCGAGATGTTTGCACCAGTCCATAGATGGATCGCTGGAGCATGCATATTTTGTTAGTACCTTTAGGATTGACAAAACCTTCTGGTTGCATCATATACAACTCTTCTTTAATAAATCCATTAAGGAATGTAGTTTTGTTTATCCATTTGCCAGATTTCATAAAATGCGGCAATTGCTAACATGATTCGGACAGACTTAAGCATAGATACGAGTGAGAAACTCTCATCGTAGTCAACACCTTGAACTTGTTGAAAACCTTTTTGCGACAATTCTAGCATTGTAGATAGTAACACTACTATCAGCGTCCGTCTTCCTCTTGAAGATCCATTTAATCTCAATGGCTCGCCGATCAATGGGCAAGTCAATCAAAGTCCATACTTTGTTCTCATACATGGATCTCATCTCAGATTTCATGGCCTCAAGCCATTTCGTGGAATCTGGGCTCATCATCGCTTCCTCATAGTCCGTAGGCTCGTCATGGTCAAGTAACATGACCTCCAGAACAGGATTACCGTACCACTCTGGTGCGGATCTCACTCTGGTTTACCTACGAGGTTCTGTAGTAACTTGATCTGAAGTTACATGATCATCATCATTAGCTTCCTCACTAATTGGTGTAGTAGTCACAGGAACAGATTTCTGTGATGAACTACTTTCCAATAAGGGAGTAGGTACAGTTACCTGATCAAGTTCTACTTTCCTCCCACTCACTTCTTTCGAGAGAAACTCCTTCTCTAGAAAGGATCCATTCTCAGCAATGAATAACTTGCCTTCGGATCTGTGATAGAAGGTGTACCCAATATTTTCTTTTGGGTATCCTATGAAGATTTACTTCTCCGATTTGGGATCGAGCTTATCATGTTGAAACTTTTTCACATAAGCATCGCAGTCCCAAACTTTAAGAAACGACATCTTAGGTTTCTCGCCAAACCACAGTTCATACGGTGTCATCTCCATGGATTTAGATGGTGCCCTATTTAACGTGAATGTAGCTGTCTCTAATGCATAACCCCAAAACGATAGTGGTAGATCGGTAAGAGACATCATAGGTCGCAGCATATCTAATAAAGCACGGTTATGACGTTTGGACACACCATTAGACTGTGTTGTTCCAGGTGGCGTGAGTAGTGAAACTATTTCACATTGTTTTAACTGAAGGCCAAACTCATAACTCAAATATTTTACTTCTGCGATCATATCGTAGAAACTTTTATTTTTGTTACGATGATTCTCCACTTCACTCTGAAATTCTTTGAACTTTTCAAATATTTCAGACTTGTGTTTCATCAAGTAGATATACTCATATCCGCTCAAATCATCTGTAAGATCAGAAAATAACGATACTTTCCATGAGCCTTAACACTCATCGGACCGCATACATTAGTATGTATTATTTCCAATAAGTCAGTTGCTCGCTCCATTGTTCCGGAGAACGGAGTTTTAGTCATCTTGCCCATGAGGCATGGTTCGTAAGCATCAAGTGATTCATAATCAAGTGATTCCAAAAGTCCATCAGCATGGAGTTTCTTCATGCGCTTTACACCAATATGACCTAAACGGCAGTGCCACAAATAAGTTGCACTATCATTATTAACTTTGCATCTTTTGGTTTCAATAATATGAATATGTGTATCGCTACGATCGAGATCCAACAAACCATTTTCATTGGGTGTGTAACCATGTAAGGTTTTATTCATGTAAACAGAACAACAATTTATTCTCTTACTTAAATGAATAACCGTATTGCAATAAACATGATCAAATCATATTCATGCTCAACGCAAACACCAAATAACACTTATTTAGGTTCAACACTAATCCCGAAAGTATAGGGAGTGTGCAATGATGATCATATCAATCTTGGAACCACTTCCAACACACATCGTCACTTCACCCTTAACTAGTCTCTGTTCATTTTGCAACTCCTGTTTCGAGTTACTACTCTTAGCAACTGAACCAGTATCAAATACCGAGGGGTTGCTCTGAACACTAGTAAAGTACACATCAATAACATGTATATCAAATATACCTATGTTCACTTTGCCATCCATCTTATTCGCCAATTACTTGGGGTAGTTCCGCTTCTAGTGACCAGTCCCTTTGAAGTGGAAGCACTTAGTCTCAGGCTTAGGTCCAGACTTGGGCTTCTTCACTTGAGCAGCAACTTGCTTGCTGTTCTTCTTGAAGTTCCCTTTCTTTCCCTTTGCCCTTTTCTTGAAACTAGTGGTCTTGTTAACCATCAACACTTGATGTTTTTCTTGATTTCTACCTTCGTCGATTTCAGCATCACGAAGAGCTTGGGAATCGTTTCTGTTATCCCTTGCATATTATAGTTCATCACGAAGTTCTACTAACTTGGTGATGGTGACTAGAGAATTCTCTCAATCACTATTTTATCTGGAAGATTAACTCCCACTTGATTCAAGCGATTGTAGTACCCAGACAATCTGAACACATGCTCATTGCTTGAGCTATTCTCCTCCATCTTTTAGCTATAGAACTTGTTGGAGACTTCATATCTCTCAACTCGGGTATTTTACTTCAAATATTAACTTCAACTCCTGGAACATCTCATATGGTCCATGACGTTCAAAACGTCTTTGAATCCCGATTCTAAGCTGTTAAGAATGGTGCACTAAACTATCAAGTAGTCATCATATTGAGCTAGCCAAACGTTCATAACGTCTTTATCTGCTCCTGCAATAGGTCTGTCACCTAGCGGTGCATCAAGGACATAATTCTTCTGTGCAGCAATGAGGATAAACCTCAGATCACGGATCCAATCCGGATCATTGCTACTAACATCTTTCAACTTAGTTTTCTCTAGGAACATATCAAAAATAAAACAGGGGAGCTAAACGCGAGCTATTGATCTACAACATAGATATGCTAATACTACCAGGACTAAGTTCATGATAAATTAAAGTTCAATTAATCATATTACTTAAGAACTCCCACTTAGACAGACATCCCTCTAATCTTCTAAGTGATCACGTGATCCATATCAACTAAACCATGTCCGATCATCACGTGAGATGGAGTAGTTTCAATGGTGAACATCACTATGTTGATCATATCTACTATATGATTCACGCTCGACCTTTCGGTCTCCGTGTTCCGAGGCCATATCTGTTATATGCTAGGCTCGTCAAGTTTAACCTAAGTATTCCACGTGTGCAACTGTTTTGCACCCGTTGTATTTGAACGTAGAGCCTATCACACCCGATCATCACGTGGTGTCTCAGCACGAAGAACTTTCGCAACGATGCATACTCAGGGAGAACACTTGTACCTTGATAATTAGTGAGAGATCATCTTATAAAGCTACCGTCGAACTAAGCAAAATAAGATGTATAAAAGATAAACATCACATGCTATCAAAATATGTGACATGATATGGCCATCATCATCTTGTGCCTTTGATCTCCATCTCCAAAGCATCGTCATGATCTCCATCGTCACCGGCATGACACCATGATCTCCATCATCTTGATCTATATCAATGTGTCGTCACATGGTTGTCTCACCAACAATTGCTCTTGCAACTATTGCTATCGCATAGCGATAAAGTAAAGCAATTATTTGGCGCTTGCATCTTATGCAATAGAGAGATAACCATAAGGCTTTTGCCGGTTGCCGATAACTTCAACAAAACATGATCATCTCATACAACAACTTATATCTCATCACGTCTTGACCATATCACATCACAACATGCCCTGCAAAAACAAGTTAGACGTCCTCTACTTTGTTGTTGCAAGTTTTACGTGGCTGCTACGGGCTGAGCAAGAACTGTTCTTACCTATGCATCAAAACCACAATGATAGTTTGTCAAATTAGTGATGTTTTAACCTTCTCAAGGACCGGGCGTAGCCACACTCGGTTCAACTAAAGTTAGAGAAACTGACACCCGCTAGTCACGTGTGTGCATAGCACGGCGGTAAAACCAGTCTCGCGTAAGCGTACGCGTAATGTCGGTTTGGGCCGCATCATCCAACAATACCGCCGAACCAAAGTGTGACATGCTGGTAAGCAGTATGACATATATTGCCCACAACTCACTTGTGTTCTACTCATGCATATTACATCAACGCATAAAACCTAGGCTCGGATGCCACTGTTGGGGAACGTAGTAATTTCAAAAAAATTCCTACGCACACGCAAGATCATGGTGATGCATAGCAACGAGAGGGGAGAATGTTATCTACGTACCCTCATAGACCGGAAGCGGAAGCGTTAGCACAATGCGGTTGATGTAGTCGTACGTCTTCACGGCCCGACCGATCAAGCACCGAAACTACGGCACCTCCGAGTTCTAGCACACGTTCAGCTCGATGGCGATCCCCGGACTCCGATCCAGCAAAGTGTCGGGGAAGAGTTCCGTCAGCACGACGGCGTGGTGACGATCTTGATGTTCTACCGTCGCAGGGCTTCGCCTAAGCACCGCTACAATGTTATCGAGGATTATGGTGGAGGGGGGCACCGCACACGGCTAAGAGAACGATCACGAAGATCAACTTGTGTGTCTATGGGGTGCCCCTTGGCCACGTATATAAAGGAGTGGAGGAGGGGGGAGGGCCGGCCCCTATGGTGCGCCCTGGAGGAGTCCTACTCCCACTGGGAGTAGGATTCCCCCCTTCCAAGTAGTAGGAGTAGGAGTCAAGGGAAGGGAAGGGAGAGGAGAAGGAAGGAGGGGGCGCAGCTCCTCCCCCTAGTCCAATTCGGACTAGGCCTTGGGGGGCACCCAACCTCTCCTCTCTCTTTCCCCTAAAGCCCAATAAGGCCCATATACTCCCCGGCGAATTCCGTAACTCTCCGGTACTCCGAAAAATACCCGAATCACTCGGAACCTTTCCGATGTCCGAATATAGTCGTCCAATATATCGATCTTTACGTCTCGGCCATTTCGAGACTCCTCGTCATGTCCCCGATCTCATCCGGGACTCCGAACTCCTTCGGTACATCAAAACTCATAAATTCATAATATAACTGTCATCGAAACCTTAAGCGTGCGGACCCTACGGGTTCGAGAACAATGTAGACATGACCGAGACACGTCTCCGGTCAATAACCAATAGAGGAACCTGGATGCTCATATTGGCTCCCACATATTCTACGAAGATCTTTATCGGTCAGACCGCATAACAACATACTTTGTTCCTTTCGTCATCGGTATGTTACTTGCCCGAGATTCGATCGTCGGTATCTCAATACCTAGGTCAATCTCGTTACCGGCAAGTCTCTTTACTCGTTCCGTAATACATCATCCCGCAACTGACTCATTAGTTGCAATGCTTGCAAGGCTTATAGTGATGTGCATTACCGAGTGGGCCCAGAGATACCTCTCCGACAATCGGAGTGACAAATCCTAATCTCGAAATATGCCAACCCAACAAGTACCTTCGGAGACACCTGTAGAGCACCTTTATAATCACCCAGTTACGTTGTGACGTTTGGTAGCACACAAAGTGTTCCTCCGATAAACGGGAGTTGCATAATCTCATAGTCATAGGAACATGTATAAGTCATGAAGAAATCAATAGCAACAAACTAAACGATCAAGTGCTATGCTAACGGAATGGGTCAAGTCAATCACATCATTCTCCTAATGATGTGATCCCGTTAATCAAATGACAAATCATGTCTATGGTTAGGAAACATAACCATCTTTGATCAACGAGCTAGTCAAGTAGAGGCATACTAGTGACACTCTATTTGTCTATGTATTCACACATGTATTATGTTTCCGGTTAATACAATTCTAGCATGAATAATAAACATTTATCATGATATAAGGAAATAAATAATAACTTTATTATTGCCTCTAGGGCATATTTCCTTCAATGGTTCCCTTACAACGGACGCCGGGTTGTTGGGTAGAGGAACTACCCTCGGTGCTGTGGAGTATCAACACCACTCCTAACAGGTCTACAGGTTATACACCTTTCTTCATGGGTTATGGAGCGGAAGCGGTGCTGCCTAGTGACATCCGTCATGACTCGCCTCGCGTGGCGGCTTACGTTGAAGCTGATAATGAACAAGCCCGACAGGATGCACTTGACTTGTTATATGAGGAGAGAGACTTGGCGGCAGCTCGATCAGCAATTTATCAACAGGACCTGCGCCGTTATCACAGCCGCCGGGTTAAGTCCAGGACCTTTCAAGAAGGTGACCTGGTGCTCTGGCTCATCCAGGATCTGTAGGATGCACACAAACTATCCCCGCTTTGGGAAGGACCCTTTGTGGTCAGCAAGAATTTAAATAACAGGTCATATTACCTCATTGACGTTCGAGAGCACAAAGACTCACGTAAGTCGGAGGAGGAGACCCACCGGCCGTGGAACATTTCTCAGCTTCGGCCATACTACACCTGAGCTACCGGCTCTCATCATGTACATACTTTGACGTTATAAAGCAGGACCTCTGTCTTTTTCCTCTTCAAAGATCACATATCTTTACTATTTTCATTATTTAAATGACTATTAAGGAGCTGATCATATCTGAATCTAGCTTAACCTTTTTGGTCCGGCTTATGATCGTATTCGAATCTAGCTGTAAACCTCATGATCACTAGGGGGCTTCCTGTTCAAACATAGGTCGTATTTGAACCAAAGAGAACATAACTGTCGTAACCCTCTTGGTCGGCTCAAAGCCAAACTCACTAGGGGGCTTCTTGATCGTATCCGAATCATAGCTTAACCCCTTTTGGGTCCGACTTGGATCGTATTCAAATCAGGGTCGTTAAAAACCTCCCAAGGTCATTCGGGGGCTTCCTGTTCAAACATAGGTCGTATTTGAACTAGAGAGAACATAGCTGTCGGTACCCTCTTGATCGACGCAATGCCAAAGCCACTGAGGGCTATATGATCGTATTTGAATCTTAGCTTAACCCCTTTGGTCCGGTTTACTGATCGTATTTGAATCAGAAACCCCCCCAAATTTATGTTGTTTGAAATTTGCTATTTTGTCTTACTGGTTTTTATTGTCTCAAATCTAAACTATCAGTATGGTTTTTATTTAAGCCGGCTTGACTATTTGACAATAAGCCGCCAAGGCATGATAGTCATCAGGTATATGGAAGCATTAACTTCTCAAAAAGATTGGATCATGAAAACTGGCAGTCCAGAAACACAGGTATGACAGTGTTGTTCACGAACAGGTTTGTCAGCCTTGTTTATCTTTTCCAATATGACAATTTCATAAAGACATATACCGGGTGTTTTTGACCCGTCCGGTGTTAAACCGCCAGGCCAGCTCTTTCACTTTTTGCAGGAGCAAAGTTAAAACATTGCAGATGTAATCAAAGATGTGCTAGCAAAGAGTAGTATGCAACATTTTGTGTGTGATGGCATAAGCAACACATACAGTTTCAAGCTAAATCTATTACAAGGCTTTGAGAGCCCACAAGATGGTTATGACTCTCCCCTTGCCGGTTCACCTCCTTCTACTGATTGGAAGCTAGGATTGGACCAGTCAAAGCCGTTCAGAGCAATGAACTCCGCTTCATCATCAATCAGGCCGGCCGGATCAACTTCAGGAGCAAAAGTGTGTTGATGAACCGGCGGGATAAGATCTGTCACCCTATAAGGGGGAGTCGCCATCTTCTTATTCTCCATATCAAAACCCGGCTGATATTTGTCGATGTTGGTCTCATCTCCAAGAATGGTAGCTTGAGGTCGAACTCCCCTCACACAGGCAATGAAGTCGCCTTGCTCAAATAGAGTCCCGTCTTCCTTCACGGTAGGGTACCCCTTAGCTACATCCGCCGGGTCTAGATCTGGCACCCAGGCTTTGGATCGACTCAGGGCAGTCAGGGCTCCGGCTCTGGCACAGGATCGTTTGACCTCTTGAAACCTGGCGGGTAAGATTGATAACTTCTTCAAGACATCGCTCAACCGATTGGGTCCATGGTTGGCAGGGGAGATGGTGGCAAGTTCTCGTTGAGCGCCAGTATACAATTACTCCACCAAGGTATAAACCGCCTTCAATTTGGTCACACTGTCTTGGCTCCGATTTTTGCTTCATGGACCTGCGAGTGTTTTTTAAACAAAGGCTCAGCAGGCGGCTTATATTCCGGGTCAAAAGAAGGTATAAGTGATTAATATAGATGACTTACCAAAAATGGCGGAGACCATTTGAGACACCCGGTTCTTTAAGCTGGTGAGCTCTGTGGTAACCTCCTCAAGAGCCACCTCAGCTGTTTCAGCATGTTGTATCAGCAGTGTCTTTTCTTCGGCCCAGGATTTCTTCTTTGCAGTCAAGCTGGTCTTCAATTTTTCTGTCTCATAAAGACTCAATTGGAGTTTAGAGTCAGCAGTCTTGATTTCTGCCTCTTGATCCGCCAGCCGGGTCTTTGCATTAGTTAATTGGGAGCCCAATTCAGATAGGTGATACGTCCATTTTGCATCATGCTTTTATATCAATATTTATTGCATTATGGGCTGTTATTTCACATTATGTCACAATACTTATGGCTATTCTCTCTTATTTTACAAGGTTTACATAAGGAGGGAGAATGCCGGCAGCTGGAATTCTGGGCTGGAAAAGGAGCAAATATTAGAGACCTATTCTGCACAACTCCAAAAGTCCTGAAACTCCACGGAACACCTTATAATAAATGATGAAAAATCCTCGCCAAAGATGAAGACCAGGGGGCCCACACCCTTCTCACGAGGGTGGGGGGCACCCCCCCTAGGGCGCGCCCCCTACCTCGTGGGCCCCCTGGTGGCTCTCCGATGATCATCTTCTCCTATATGAAGTCTTTGGTCGAGAAAAAAATAAAAGCAACTTTTCGGATGAAACTCCACCGCCACGAGGCGGAACCTTGGCAGATCCAATCTAGAGCTCCGGCAGAGCTGTTCTGCCGGGGAAACATCCCTCCCGGAGGGGGAAATCATCGCCATCGTCATCACCAACGCTCCTCTCATCGAGAGAGGGCAATATCCATCAACATCTTCATCAGCACCATCTCATCTCAAAACCCTAGCTCATCTCTTGTATCCAATTCTTGTCTCCTAGTCTGGGATTGGTGCTAGTAGGTTGCTAGTAGTTTTAATTACTCCTTGTAGTTGATGCTAGTTGGTTTAATTGGTGGAAGATCATATGTTCAGATCCTATATGCATATTAATACCCCCTCTGATTATGAACATGTTTATGCTTTGTGAGTAGTTACGTTTGTTCCTGAGGACAAGGGAGAAGTCTTGCTATTAGTAGTCATGTGAATTTGGTATTCGTTCGATATTTTGATGAGTTGTATGTTGTCTAGCCTCTAGTGGTGTTATGTGAACATCGACTACATAACACTTCACCATTATTTGGGCCAAGAGGAAGGCATTGGGAAGTAATATGTAGATGATGGGTTGCTAGAGTGACAGAAGCTTGAACCCTAGTTTATGCGTTGCTTCGTAAGGGGCTGATTTGGATCCATATGTTTCATGCTATGGTTAGGTTTACCTTAATACATTTGTTGTAGTTGCAGATGCTTGCAATAGAGGTTAATCATAAGTGGGATGCTTGTTCAAGTAAGAACAGCACCCAAGCACCGGTCCACCCACATGTCAAATTATCAAAGTACCGAACGCGAATCATATGAACGTGATGAAAACTAGCTTGACGACATTCCCATGTGTCCTCAGGAGAGCTTTTCCTTATATAAGAGTTTGTCCAGGCTTGTCCTTTGCTACAAAAAGGATTGGGCCACCTTTCTGCACTTTATTTACTTTTGTTATTTGTTGCTCGTTACAAATTATCTCATCACAAAACTATCTGTTACCACTTATTTCAGTACTTGCAGAGAATACCTTGCTGAAAACCGTTTATCATTTCCTTTTGCTCCTCGTTGGGTTCGACACTCTTACTTATCGAAAGGACTACGATAGATCCCCTATACTTGTGGGTCATCAAGACTCTTTTCTGGCGTCATTGCTGGGGAGTGAAGCGCCTTTGGTAGGTGGAATTTGGCAAGGAAAAATTTATATAGTGTGCTGAAATTTACTGTCACTTGTTACTATGGAAAGTAATCCTCTGAGGGGCTTGTTTGGGGTATCTTCACCCCGACCAGTAAAGCAAAGAGTTGCTCCTCAACCTACTGAACCTATTGAAAATGAAATTCCTTATGAGTATCCTTCGAGTATAATAGAAAAACTGCTAGCTAATCCTTTTATAGGAGATGGAACAAAGCATCCTGATGAACACTTACTATATGTGGATGAAGTTTGTGGATTATTTAAGCTTGCAGGTATTCCCAATGATGTTGCTAAGAAGAAGGTCTTCCCTTTATCTTTGAAGGGAGACGCATTGACATGGTATAGGCTATGTGATGATATGGCATCATGGAACTATAGAAGATTGAAATTGGAATTTCATCAAAAGTATTACCCTATGCATCTTGTTCATCGTGATCGCAATTATATATATAATTTTTGGCCTCGCGAAGGAGAAAGCGTCGTTCAAGCTTGGGGGGGGGGCTTAAATCAATGTTATATTCATGCCCCAATCATGAGCTTCCAAGAGAAACAATTCTTCAAAAAAATTATGCTCGGCTTTCTGAAAATAATCGCACCATGCTTGATACTTCTTGTGCTGGCTCTTTTATGATGAAGACTATTGGATTTAGATGGGATTTATTGGATAGAATTAAACGCAACTCTGAAGATTGGGACCTCGACAATGGTAAGGAGTCAGGTATGACACCTAAGTTTGATTGTGTCAAATCTTTTATGGATACCGATATTTTTTGTAAGTTCAGCACTAAATATGGACTTGATTCTGAGATAGTAGCTTCTTTCTGTGAATATTTTGCTACTTATGTTGATCTCCCTAAGGAGAAGTGGTTTAAATATCATCCTCCCATAGAAGTAAAAGTAGTTGCACCTATTAAAGTTGAAGAAAACACTGTCACTTATAATGATCCTATTGTTCCTACTTGTTATGTTGAGAAACCACCTTTCCCTGTTAGGATAAAGGATCATGCTAAAGCTTCAACTATGGTTCGTAAAAGCAATATTAAAACGTATACACCTTCTGAGCAAGTTAAAGTTGAACCTAATATCGCTATTGTTAAGGAGCTCTTGTCTGATAATATTGATGGGCATGTTATTCAGTTCTGCGGTGAAACTGCTAGAATTGCTAAACCTTGTGCTAAAGATAAACATAGACCTGTGGTAGGCGTGCCTATTATTTCTGTTAAAATAGGAGATCATTGTTATCATGGCTTATGTGATATGGGTGCTAGTGCTAGTGTTATACCTTATGACTTGTATAAAGAAATCAAGCATGAAATTGCACCTGCTGAGTTAGAAGATATTGATGTCACAATTAAACTTGCCAATAGAGATACTATTTCAGCAATGGGAATTGTTAGAGATGTTGAAGTCTTGTGCGGGAAAACTAAATATCCTACTGATTTTCTTGTTCTTAGTTCTCCACAAGATAGCTTTTGTCCCATTATATTTGGTAGACCCTTCTTGAATACAGTTAATGCTAGGATAGACTGCGAAAAGAATGTTGTTAATATTGGCTTGGATGATATGACTCATGAGTTTAATTTCTCTAAATTTAGTAAACAACACCGTGAAGAAGAATTGCCTAGTAAGGATGAAATTATTGGTCTTGCTTCTATTGCCATACCTCCTAATGATCCTTTAGAACAATATTTGCTAGACCATGAGGATGATATGTTTATGAATGAAAGAAGGGAAATAGATGAAGTATTATTTAAACACTAAAACACAATTTGCCTGTTGAAATCCTAGGGGATCCTCCTCCACCTAAGGGTGATCCCGTGTTTGAGCTTAAACCGTTGCCTGATAATCTTAAATATGCTTATCTTGATGAAAATAAGATGTATCCTGTTATTATTAGTGCTAACCTTTCAGAGCATGAAGAAGAAAGATTATTGAAAACTCTGAAGAAGCACCGTGCTGCTATTGGATATACTCTTGATGATCTTAAGGGCATTAGTCCCACTCTATGTCAACATAAAATAAATTTGGAAGCAGATGCCAAACCAGTTCGTGATCATCAACGACGTCTGAATCCTAAAATGAAAGAAGTGGTAAGAAAAGAAATACTAAAGCTTATGGAGGCAAGTATAATTTATCCTGTTGCTGATAGTCAGTGGGTAAGGCATGTTCATTGTGTCCCTAAGAAGGGAGGTATTACTGTTGTTCCTAATGATAAAGATGAATTGATTCCACAAAGAATTATTACCGGTTATAGGATGGTAATTGATTTCCGCAAATTAAATAAGGCTACTAAGAAAGATCATTACCCCTTACCTTTTATCGATCAAATGCTAGAAAGATTATGCAAACATACACATTACTGCTTTCTAGATGGTTACTCTGGTTTCTCTCAAATATCTGTGTCGGCTAAATATCAATCAAAGACTACTTTTACATGCCCTTTTGGTACTTTTGCTTATAGACGTATGCCTTTTGGTTTATGTAATGCACCTGCTACCTTTCAAAGATGCATGATGGCTATATTATCTGACTTTTGTGAAAAGATTTGCGAGGTTTTCATGGACGACTTTTTCGTCTATGGATCTTCTTTTGATGATTGCTTGAGCAATCTTGATCGAGTTTTGCAGAGATGTGAAGAAACTAATCTTGTCTTGAATTGGGAAAAGTGGCACTTTATGGTTAATGAAGGTATTGTCTTGGGGCATAAAGTTTCTAAAAGAGGTATTGAAGTTGATAAAGCCAAGGTTGATGCTATTGAAAAGATGCCATGTCCCAAGGACATCAAAGGTATAAGAAGTTTCCTTGGTCACGCCGGATTTTATAGGAGGTTCATCAAGGACTTCTCGAAAATTTCTCGGCCTCTAACTAATTTATTACAAAAATATATACCATTTTTCTTTGATGATGATTGTGTAGAAGCATTTGAAATACTTAAGAAAGCATTAGTCTCTGGACCTATTGTTCAGCCACCTGATTGGAATTTACCCTTTGAAATTATGTGTGATGCTAGCGATTATGCTGTAGGTGCTGTTCTAGGGCAAAGAGTTGATAAGAAATTAAATGTTATCCATTATGCTAGTAAGACTCTAGACAATGCTCAAAGAAATTATGCTACTACTGAAAAAGAACTTTTAGCAGTTGTATTTGCTTGTGATAAGTTCAGACCTTATATTGTTGATTCTAAAGTAACTATCCACACTGATCATGCTGCTATTAAATATCTTATGGAGAAGAAAGATGCTAAACCTAGACTTATTAGATGGGTTCTCTTGCTACAAGAATTTGATTTGCATATTGTTGATAGAAAAGGAGCTGAGAACCCCATTGCAGACAACATATCTAGGTTAGAGAATGTTCTTGATGACCCACTACCTATTGATGATAGCTTTCCTGATGAACAATTAAATGTCATAAGTACTTCTCGTAGTACCCCTTGGTATGCTGATTATGCTAATTACATAGTTGCTAAATTTATACCACCTAGCTTCACATACCAACAAAAGAAAAAGTTCTTCTATAATTTGAGACATTACTTTTGGGATGACCCACATCTTTATAAAGAAGGAGTAGGTGGTATTATTAGACGTTGTGTACCTAAGCATGAACAGGAACAGATCCTACGCAAGTGCCACTCCGAAACTTATGGAGGACACCACGTGGGAGATAGAACTGCCCACAAGGTATTGCAATCCGGTCTTTATTGGCCTACTCTCTTCAAGGATGCCTGTAAGTTTGTCCTTTCTTGTGATGAATGTCAAAGAATTGGTAATATTAGTATACGTCAAGAAATGCCTATGAATTATTCACTTCTTATTGAACCATTTGATGTTTGGGGCTTTGATTATGTGGGACCTTTTCCTGCCTCTAATGGATATACACATATTTTAGTTGCTGTTGATTACGTTACTAAGTGGGTAGAAGCTATTCCAACTAGTAGTGTTGATCATAACACTTCTATTAAAATGCTTAAAGAAGTTATTTTTCTGAGGTTTGGAGTCCCTAGATATTTAATGACTGATGGTGGTTCACATTTTATTCATGGTGCTTTCCGTAAAATGCTTTCTAAATATGACGTCAATCATAGAATTGCATCTCTGTATCACCCACAATCTAGTGATCAAGTAGAATTGAGTAATAGAGAACTCATATTAATTTTGCAAAAGACTGTCAATAGGTCTAGAAAGAATTGGTCCAAGAAACTTGATGGTGCATTATGGGCCTATAGAACTGCATATAAAAATCCTATGGGTATGTCTCCGTATAAAATGGTATATGGAAAAGCATGTCACTTACCTCTCGAACTAGAACATAAGGCATATTGGGCTATTAAAGAGCTCAACTATGATTTCAAACTTGCCGGTGAAAAGAGGTTATTTGATATTAGCTCACTTGATGAATGGAGAACCCAAGCTTATGAAAATGCCAAGTTGTTTAAAGAAAAGGTTAAAAGATGGCATGACAAAAGGATACAAAAGCGTGAGTTTAATGTAGGTGATTATGTATTGCTATACAACTCTCGTTTAAGATTTTTTGCAGGGAAACTTCTCCCTAAATGGGAAGGCCCCTATGTTATCGAGGAGGTCTATCGTTCCGGTGCCATAAAAATCAACAACTTCGAAGGCACAAATCCGAAGGTGGTAAATGGTCAAAGAATCAAACACTATATCTCAGGTAATCCCATAAATGTTGAAACCAATATAATCGAAACCGTAACCCCGGAGGAATACATAAGGGACACTTTCCAGAATGTTTCAGACTCCGAAAAGAAATAGGTATGTGGTACGGTAAGTAAACCGACTCCAATACAATTTTTAAGGCAATATTTCTCCGTTTTGGAATATTTAGAAAAATAGAAAATCAAGTAGCAGTCCAGGAAGGACACGAGGGCCTCATGAGGGTGGAGGGCACGCCCCCTACCTCATGAGCACCTCGTGTGCCTTCCGGACTCCGTTTTCTTGCACGATACGTATTTTGGTCGGTAAAAATTCATTATATAATCTCCCGGGGGTTTGAACTCCCGTATCACGCAAAAATCTCCTGTTTTTGTTTCGAGCTATTTTTCTGACAGTTCTAGATTATCGTGACGTCCCCAAGTGCTTCCAAGGACAAGTTTTTCAAGAAGGTCATCAACCCTTACCTCGCAGAGGTGCTGCAACACCCTCAAACCATTGAGATGCGTGATGGGTTGCTGCACATCCGCGATGTTGAGGGACCAAAGGGAATCGAAAGCATGGAGACGAGGCTTGAAGCAATGGAGCAACAAGTTTTCAAGTGCCAGGGGATGGTGGAGCGTGGAATCAACTCTAGCCACATGATGCTCGCGGAGTTCACTAACAACTACAAGCCGGATGCCAAGAACACCGAGGAGGCCAACTTCAAGCTACATGAGAAGATCAAGCACCTCCAAGCCCAAATCTATGACCTGCAAAACCAAAACTGTGAGTATGAATATAGATTCAAAAGAATGAGTTTGGCTGCAGATTCGAGGATTCCGGAGACTCGATCATCTTTCTATGATGGTGAACCTATGCCTTGGAAGATGGATGACAAGCCCGCATCATCAACAACACCTCCACCATCTCCTCCAACAAAGAAGAATTGAGTATCTGGGTATGGGCACTCCACTTGGCAACTGCCAAGCTTGGGGGAGTGCCCCGGTATCGTATCACCATCACCTTTATCTTTACCGTTTTCCTTAGTTCGATCCTATTAGTAGTATTTTGATCTAGTAGAATAAAATTTATGGCATGATCTAGTTGTGAGTTTTGCTTTATTATCCTTCTATGTAATCGAGTCCGTGAGCTATATAATAAAGATTAGTGTTGAGTCAAGGGCTTGATTATTTTGCCATGATCCGAAGTGAATTAAAGAAAAGAGAAAGTAATAAAAAGGAAACAAAGAGATCATATGGACCTCATGGAGAGTAATGAGCTCACATAGAAAAAGTATGATGAATAAAAGTTGTTGAGAGTTGACAAGCATAGTTTTGGTCATCGTTGCAATTAATAGGAAGTAATAAAGAAAGAGAGGTCTTCACATATAAATACACTATCTTGGACATCTTTTATGATTGTGAGCACTCATTAAAATATGACATGCTAAAGAGTTGACATTGGACAAGGAAGACAACATAATGGGTTATGTTTTCTTACATCTGAGATAAATTATATTGTCTTGGATCCTCCAACATGTTGAGCTTGCCTTTCCCCCTCATGCTAGCCAAATTCATTGCACCAAGTAGAGATACTACTTGTGCTTCCAAATACCCTTAAACCAGTTTTGCCATGACATTCCACCATATCTACCTATGGATTGAATAAGATCCTTCAAGTAAGTTGTCATCGGTGCAAAGCAATAAAAATTGCTCTCTAAATATGTATGATTGATTGGTGTGGGAGAAATAAGCTTTATACGATCTTGTGATGTGGAAGTAATAAAAGCGATGGACTGCATAATAAATGTTCATATCACAAGGGGCAATAAAAGTGACGTTCTTTCGCATTAAGATTTTGTGCATCCAACCATAAAAGCGCATGGCAACCTCTGCTTCCCTCTGCGAAGGGCCTATATTTTATTATTATCTTCTACCTTATGCAAGTATCATGGTGATCTTCACCTCTCCCTTTTTCATTTTATCCTTTGGCAAGCACAGTATGTTGGAAAGATCCTGGTATATATGGCTAATTGGATGTGAGTTTTCATGACCTATTACTGTTGACATTACCCTTGAGGTAAAACATTGGGAGGCACAACTATAAGCCCCTATCTTTCTCTGTGTCCGATTAAAACTCCATACCCATAAGTATTGCGTGAGTGTCAGCAATTGTGAAAGATTATATGATAGTTGAGTATGTGGACTTGCTGAAAAGCTCTTATACATTGACTCTTTCCTATGTTATGATAAATTGCAATTGCTTCAGTGACTGAGATTGTAGTTTGTTAGTTTTCAATGAAGTTTATGATTCATACTTGATATTGTGGTTGAATTGTTACTCTAGCATTAGAGATCATATGACAAGAATTATATAAGTTGTTGTTCTAAGAATGATCATGATGCCCTCATGTCCGTATTTTATTTTTATCGACACCTTCACCTCTAAACATGTGGACATATTTTTCGATTTCAGCTTTTCTCTTGAGGACAAGCGAGGTCTAAGCTTGGGGGAGTTGATACGTCCATTTTGCATCATGCTTTTATATCAATATTTATTGCATTATGGGCTGTTGTTTCACATTATGCCACAATACTTATGGCTATTCTCTCTTATTTTACAAGGTTTACATAAGGAGGGAGAATGCCGGCAGCTGGAATTCTGGGCTGGAAAAGGAGCAAATATTAGAGACCTATTCTGCACAATATTAGAGTCAAGATGATACAAGATGGCTCTCCACCCACCCACCCACCCTTCCACCTCCGGCCTAGGTTTTCCGGCGATCTCCTCTTATAGCCAGTGATTTGCGTTCCTCGTCCGCCCATCTACTCCGGCGGCATCTGATCTACGCGTCTACACCCATTTGATATGGCTCCTTCTGGTGGATCGACGTTGGATCTGGATTTCTCGGCGGGCGCCATCTTTGCGGACAAGGTTTTTAATCATTGTGGGAGATCTATTCATTCCACGGATGGCACGGGCCATTTCATTATGGTGGTGTCTTTTAGCGGACATATATTCCATCTTAATGATGATTCAGTGGCGGCTGCTTTGGAATCAGTGATTGGGGGTTCGGCAAATGAATTCTCGGTTCAACTCATCCGAGACAAGGTATTCTCCTTTCTTGTCTCATGCAAGCAAGTTGGCCTATGCATTCTCCAGTTGAGATCGTTTGCGTGTCCACAATTCAAATACCATTTTCATCTTTGGGGGAATGGTGTCCCTAATTGGATTCGTGAATTTAAGATCTGGAAAAAGGAATGTGACGCTGAGTGGATTCTTGTGAGTCCCTCTAAGAAGCGTGCCACTCTGGGGTTGCTAGCTATGCATAAACCCCCGGCTAAATCTTCTTTAAGATCGAGCTCGTCAATCAGGAAGAATCTTTCTTTTGCCACGTTCCAGCAATATCCGACTTGCAAGGGTTATAGGTACCCTGCTACACAGCCACTTGTGGATGCGGTCTTCGAGGCCGGCTATGTCGTGAATCCCCAAGAGAAAGTGATCTTGCCTCCACCGCCGGTGACCGACCTTCAGTGGACGGTGGCGACGCCGTCATCTCTTTCGGGACGATCAACGTCCCTGCCAGGAACACCACTGTCATATCCGTATCTGCACCCACCCAGTTAATTCAAAATGAGCATGTTCCACATGTTCCAATCACACGTGATCTGGTTGCATTGGACTCTTCAGCCCAACATGGATGCATGGCCCAGCATGGGTCCCCGGCCCAACATGGCTTAATAGCCCACAATGGCTCTCCAGCCTTGGGCGGGGCTGTCATGACCCAATCCGTTATGGCCCAACCATCTCAGGATATTTTGGATTTTTTTTGTTGCCACGGTTGGAGTATCTACTCAGGCTGTTATGGATGACCAAATAATGGATCTTTCGGAGGAGGCTGCTCAACTTAATGATCTCATTGATGATATTGTTTTCAAGGTTTGGAAATGTCAGAATTGTTTATCTATGCTGCATTACTCCAATTTGTGCACCAGTCCGATTCGCTGCCGTAGATGCTTTCGGCTGTGCCACCGAGCCAAAGGATGCTCCGACGCTGCGCATTCCCCGACCTACAAGTGGGTCCCGAGGGTCAATCCTACTTCCCTGGGCCGGTAAGCTAAGATTTCCTCGCCCGACGCCTCGGTTTCCCTCGCAGCTAGCCAAGTTGGGTCTTTGCCTAGTCCCATCACGCCTGCAACACCATCACTTCCGCCATTGCCTGCCAAGCCACCGCCCACCACACCAGCACCACCTACCTCGCCACCATAGACCAGTCTAGCTGTGCCATTAGCTTCTCCACCGCATCCAACAATGGCTACCTTCACGCTCAACCCCGCGCCTTTCGTCCCGCCGGGCTTCAAGATCATCGACAGTGGACCGCGGCGGCTTCCGTGCACCTTCTACTCTCCTGCAGTAGCTCCTGACCATCAGCATGAGGAATACGCCATTGCCATCGTTGAGCCTGCACCCCTGCCTGAAGAAGTTGCAATCTTTAGAAATATGGTCAGTGATTTTATTGTCAACAATCTTGGCTGCCCCGTTCTTGATGCTCAGCCTTGGATCCAAGGAGTTGGACTTTTCTGTTTCCGTAGTCCGGTTGCTAGGCAGGCTTTGGTAGATCATCCCCTATTTCAGCTAGACATTGATTGATTTGTTAGATTTGTGCCACATGATGAGGGTATCAATTTCAGATCTATCCAAGGTTTTCGCAGGGGTTGGGTTATGATTGTTGGAATACCTCTGGACTATAGGCGTACGCAATATATTGCAGATGCAATCAGTACCTTTGGCCGTTTCCATCACTGGCACCAGGATGACCCGCTGCTTGTGCGTACCTTGGCATATATTTCTTTTCCGGCAACTACTCTAGTGTCTCGTGATGTGGTTTATCGGGAGTTTGCGGACTTTGGAGGTTCTCGCATTTCTTGGTTTGCTCCCATCTACATTTTCTCTGCTGATTTTGCTGATATATTGCCACCTAATGAGGATATGATGCCCTTCGATGGCAATCTTCACCCACTCCCAGGCCATCTGTAGTTTAATAACCACAATTGGGTTATGCCTGAATTTCCTAAGATTGGTTGGGATGAGTTGCCACCTCCAGCGCGGGAGAATGACCACCAGGAAGCTCCTCATGATGATCTCAATATGCAGCAGGAGATTGTCGAGGAAAATCAGGTTGATGTGAACTAGTCCCAGGAATCTATCATTGTACAGGTTTCAGATGACTCTGTTAATGCTCAGCCAGTTCAGGACTTAGTGATTTTGCAGCAACCAGCAGTCCAGCTTCAGCCTCCTCTTCATGTTGGCTGAGTTCTCACTGTTTTTGGCCCGGTTCTGCCACCTGTGATGCAATGGGAGAGAACATTCCAGAAGCTAATGCCGGCTATTTTCTCTGCTGACATTCCAAAGTGCGTGTTCAAGATTGATTTTGGTAATCTGCTACTGTCTGACAGCTCTTGGGATATTTGTTTTGAGGGGGCAGATGTCAGTACCTCCTTACAGCCTGCGTCCGAGCCCTCATTCTGCCTTCCACACTAGGTTTCTCTAGTTAAGAGACCTGTTGCAAGGGCACTCTGCTTTGATGATCTTTCTAAACCTGTCAGTGAGTCATTTGAGTTCTCTGCTATACCTGAGGTTACTACCAAGCGTGGCCGGAAACCAAGAGACGTTAAGATTCTGGTTGATACAGAGGTTCGCCGTAGTGCATGTCTAAGAGCGCTACGCGACGGCTATCATAGATCTCCAAGCATAGCCCCCCAGCAGGCCAAGACCCAGAGTTCTTTCAAGAGGCGTCGAACCAGATCATCTCAACCGGAGGAGAATCAGTCAGTGCCTCCGCCAACGCCTGTTTCTGATCTTCAGCGTATTGGGGCACGTCTGCGCATTGCTCCCGAGTTGATCTCCAAGGAAAAGCTTGAGGCTGATCCTTCTACCTCCACTAGCAGCAAGGGCTCTGATGATTAGTTGCACTGGGTGTCTTTATGGTTCATGGCGTACCAATCTAAACGCCATTTATCTGCTCTTATGTTTTATGTCCGGGTCCTATCCAAACTGTTTAGTTCGTCAGTGTAGGTCATTACATGATCTACTTTTGTTGCTTTCTATTATGGTTTGTAATGAATCAGTCCGGGTTTAGAGACTGGAAAGTTTTATGTTGGAATGCGTGTGGCCTTAATTCTGAAGCACGGCAATTAGCGGTAAAGCAAAAGATTGATGAAAGGGGTTGTTCAGTCGTCTGTCTGCACGAAACTAAGTGCATGCATATTGATCATAGGTTTATTACGAAATTCTGTCCATGGCGCTTTGATGATTTTTCCCATGTGCCTTCGGTGGGGGCCTCGGCTGGTATGATCATCATTTGGAATTCTTCTTTCTTTGAAGGAAAACTAATTGAGGCACGACATTTTGGTATTATTATGGAATTTCATTCTAAACATACTTCTGAAGTTTGGACCCTAGTGTCAGTATATGGTCCGTGCCAGGGTCCGGCCCGGGATGATTTTTTTCAATGGTTATATAACCTTGATATAAATTGTGATGATAATTGGCTGCTTTTAGGGGACTTCAATTTTATGCGGTCGTTGGAAAATCGAAACCTACCTGGGGGTAATGTTAATGATATCTTTCTGTTTAATGAAGTGATTGGCCGCCTGGGTCTTGTTGAGCTACCAATTAAGGGACGACAATTCACTTGGTCGAATATGCAAACTGAACCTTTACTTGAACAGATCGATTGGTTCTTTACTTCAGTTGCATGGACCACGGATCATCCAAACATGCTGGTTTTGCCCTTTGCACGCACGGCTTCCGATCATGTTCCGTGTGTGGTCTCGATTGCTATGGATATCCCAAAGGCTAAAATCTTCCATTTTGAAAATTATTGGATTGACTTGCCTGGCTTTTATGACTGTGTGGCCCAGGTTTGGAACAAATATGTGGCCAGATCCTCGGCGGCCCTAACCATTTCCTCTAAATTCAAGGCGCTACGGTATGCACTCAAGAAATGGCACATGAATTTGTCCACAATTAAAGCCCTCATTACTGATTGCAACAAAGTGATTCTCTTCTTCGATGGTCTGGAAGAGATTAGGCCTTTGTCTAGGCCGGAGTTTAATTTCAGGCGAATTGTGAAATTGCATCTGGAGGATATTTTGCATTTGCAATTTGTATACTGGAAGCAGCGTTGAACTATACGCAGCATTAAATTTGGTGAGGAAAACTCGAAGTTTTTCCATGCCATGGCCACGGAGAGGTATAGGAGAAACACAATTTCCTCAATTAAGAATGCTGATGGTGAAGTGGTCTCAGATCATCAACAACTTGCAGGCATGTTTTGGTCTGACTTTAATCAAAGAATGGGCAATGCAAAAGGAATTCGCATGGGTTTTGATTTGGACACATTAATTCCAAGAGTTGATGGCCTTGAGGATCTTTCCCAGCCTTTCACTGATTCCGAGGTTGAGGCTGTCATTAAGCACATGCCACCGGACCATGCCCCTGGTCCCGATGGTTTCTCTGGTTTGTTCTTAACGAGGTGCTGGCCAATCCTAAAAGAGGATTTCATGCAACTTGTGAAGGAGTTTTATGAGGGAAGGTGCAACCTGGAATGTCTTAACACTTCCTTAATTACCCTTATACCTAAAAAACTAAGCCCTAAAGTTGTTGGAGATTTTCGGCCCATTTCACTGACCAACACATGCTTGAAATTTTTGACTAAGCTGCTTGCTAACCGCCTCCATAAAGTGATCCTAAGATGCATCCACCGTAATCCATATGGTTTTCTTCGGTCTCATTCTATTCAAGATTGCCTAGCCTGGTGTTTTGAGTATATACACCAATGCAAAGCCTCGAAGCGCCCCATTGTCCTCCTAAAACTAGATTTCACGAAAGCCTTCGACACAATTGAACATGACCTAATCCTAAGAATTTTGCAATGCAAGGGTTTTGATTCCCGGTGGACTGGTTGGATCAATACTATCTTGTCTACAGGATCTTCTTCTGTGCTTCTCAACGGTGTGTCAGGTAAACACTTTGTCTGCAGAACGGGCGTGTGTCAGGGGGATCCTCTCTCACCGTTGCTCTTTGTGATTGCGGTGGATTTATTGCAATCTGTAGTCAATGAGATGTGCTCCAGGAATATTATCTCTCTGCCAATCCCAACCAACTCCAATGATTATCCGATCGTACAATATGCTGACGATACTTTAATTGTTCTGCCTGCGATCGATGAGCAACTCATTGCTCTCAAGGAAATGTTGGTCACTTTTGCTGAGTCAACTGGTTTGCGGGTTAACTTTAGTGAGTCCTCTCTCATTCCTATAAACATGTCTGATGAGGGAGGTGCTAGAGTGGCCTCTCTGCTTGGATGCGACATTGGGACAATGCCTTTCACGTACCTAGGTTTGCCAATGGGAACTTCTAGGCCTACAATCTATGATCTGCTGCCTCTGGTTGATCGAGTCGAGCGCCGTTTATCTGCCTCCTCATGCTTACTAAACCAAGGGAGCCGACTGCAACTTCTCCAGTCAGTGTTGTGCTCCATGCCAATATACTTTTTGTGCACATTATCTCTCCCAAAGGGCATTTTGCAACAGTTAGAGCGAATCATGGGACAGTGTCTGTGGAGAGGCAACATGGTTAATCCACGTCAATCACTGGCTGCTTGGGATTTAGTCTGTCGTCCTAAGAGTTTGGAGGTTTGGGTGTTCTTAACTTGGCCATCCAAAATGAGGATTTACTACTAAAGCATCTCTTCAAGTTCTTCAATAAAGTGGGCGTGCCTTGGGTATCTTTAATTTGGGACACTTATTATGCAGCATCACCACCCCAAAGCACACGGACCTGTGGTTCATTTTGGTGGCGTGATACCGTGCGCTTATATCCCAAGTTCTGCAAGCTTGCTGTCCCACAATGTAATGCTGGTGATACGGTGCTTTTTTGGCTTGACCGTTGGCAGCTGGGAAATCGTATTGTTCTTTTGCAGGACTGTTTCCCGAGGCTACACTCATTTGTTGTGGATGATGCAATCACAGTCAAGGACTTTATGAACCAGCCAGATATCTTGGATCATTTCCATTTGCCTCTATCACAGGAGGTCTTCTCTGAATTCACACAATTAGAGGCTCTCTTGCCTTTGATTAATCTGGATGGTGAGAGCAAGGACATTTGGAAGTGGCCTTCAAAGACTGGAGTCTATATGTCAAAGATATATTATGACTCTTGATTCTCACACCTAGTGGTTGATCCCATATTCAGGTGGATTTGGAACTGTGCATGCACGTTAAAGCTAAAAGTTTTTGGTTGGCTACTGATAATGGATCGCTTGAATACTAGGGATATGATGCAACGTCAACAGTGGATCATACAGGATAACACTTGTGTGATGTGCAACCTTGCACAACATGAAGATCGGGATCATCTTTTCTTTGCTTGTAACTTTAGCCAAAGGGTTTGGAACTATCTTGGGATTTCTTGGACAGTTCAACCGAACCAAACCACATATGAAATGGCACAAGCAGTTAGGAAGGATTTTGGTCACCCTTTTTTCTCTGAGGTTGTCCACACTGCTACCTGGAATATTTGGATACAACGAAATGGGAAGATCTTCAGAAATGAACAACCATCATTTAGAGCTTGGAGAAGAAACTTTATTCATGACATCTCTCTTCTGTCTCACAGGATTATATGTAAATATAAAGATAGTTTTTTGTCTTGGATAGCTAACCTTTCCTAGCCTTTTCTTGTAAGTATCTTTCTCTCTTCTGTAAATTCTTAAACTTGTAACCTTTTCCCTTATTGTTTTTTTGTTTTTTAATAAAGGATTGTGAGGCTGTTGCCTTGCAGTAAATAGTCAAAAAAAATCCAAAAGTCCTGAAACTCCACGGAACACCTTATAATAAATGATGAAAAATCCTTGCCAAAGATGAAGACCAGGGGGCCCGCACCCTTCTCACGAGGGTGGGGGTGCCCCCCCAAGGCGCGTCCCCTACCTCGTGGGCCCCCTGGTGGCTCTCCGATGACCATCTTCTCCTATATGAAGTCTTTCATCGAAAAAAATAAAAGCAACTTTTCGGACGAAACTCCGCTGCCACGAGGCGGAACCTTCGCGGATCCAATCTAGAGCTCCGGCAGAGCTGTTCTGCCGGGGAAACTTCCCTCCCAGGGGGGGGAATCATCGCCATCGTCATCACCAACGCTCCTCTCATCGGGAGAGGGCAATCTCCATCAACATCTTCATCAGCACCATCTCATCTCAAAACCCTAGTTCATCTCTTGTATCCAATTCTTGTCTCCAAGTCCGGGATTGGTGCTAGTAGTGTTAATGCTAGTTGGTTTAATTGGTGGAAGATCATATGTTCAGATCCTATATGCATATTAATACCCCTCTGATTATGAACATGTTTATGCTTTGTTAGTAGTTACGTTTGTTCCTGAGGACAAGGGAGAAGTCTTGCTATTAGTAGTCATGTGAATTTGGTATTCGTTCGATATTTTGATGAGCTGTATGTTGTCTAGCCTCTAGTGGTGTTATGTGAACGTCGACTACATAACACTTCATCATTATTTGGGCCTAGAGGAAGGCATTGGGAAGTAATAAGTAGATGATGGGTTGCTAGAGTGACAGAAGCTTAAACCCTAGTTTATGCGTTGCTTCGTAAGGGGCTGATTTGGATCCATATGTTTCATGCTATGGTTAGGTTTACCTTAATACTTTTGTTGTAGTTGCAGATGCTTGCAATAGAGGTTAATCATAAGTGGGATGCTTGTTCAAGTAAGAACAGCACCCAAACACCGGTCCACCCACATGTCAAATTATCAAAGTACCGAACGCGAATCATATGAACGTGATGAAAACTAGCTTGACGATATTCCCATGTTTCCTATGGAGCGTTTTTCCTTATATAAGAGTTTGTCCAGGCTTGTCCTTTGCTACAAAAAGGATTGGGCCACCTTGCTGCACTTTATTTACTTTTGTTATTTGTTGCTCGTTACAAATTATCTCATCACAAAACTATCTGTTACCACTTATTTCAGTACTTGCAGAGAATACCTTGCTGAAAACCGTTTATCATTTCCTTCTGCTCCTCGTTGGGTTCGACACTCTTACTTATCGAAAGGACTACGATAGATCCCCTATACTTGTGGGTCATCAATAGGGCGTTCTACAAAACATACACAGGTGTGTCAAGGCTTAAACTAAAAGTTATAAGGGTTCAAGTCGCAAGTACTATGCACCGCAATACCACTTGACACTTGGGGGCTAATGTCTGCCAAAGCAATTTTTTATGAATCTTATATGTTTCAAGTCCCAAGTGTTTTACAAAGTAACAACACTTGGCACTTGGGGGCTAATGCATCATATTCAGAAAGTTTCTCAAGATTAAGCCGGATTGTAATACTTATTGGGACTAGTAAAAGACAGTTATGAAGTTAAGTACTGGTTCATTTATGATAAACTGAGCCGGCCCTTGGGGACTACAGGTGAAGTTTACGCTACTTTGTTGGACTTTCGAAAAGCTTAGAGACAAAGTATCAATCTATATCATAAAGTCTACAGATCATTCAGGTTCATCATCTAAAGACTTGGGGGTTGGCAGAGTATAAGTGAACCGGAGAACATACCTCATATTTTAGCTGCAATTGCTTGACCATCTCAATTTCCGACTCACGGCTGGAATGAACATGACTGAGATAGCCGGACAGTATGTCACTAGCATTCAGATGAGTGTAGTGAGAGATATCAAAATGCACTTTCTACTTCTCCAAGGCTTCTTGCTTAGAAGTGTGCCGGGCTAACACAGTGGGGGTCCCCGGTTCAACAAATCAGCTACCAGTAATCAACACGTCAGTATCAGAAGTTGTTGGCGGGTTAGCTGAACTAGATGGTTCAGTGATAGTCGGATTAAGGGTGATCTCATTGGCTGACAACTCAGGAGGATCCAATTGAGTATGAACAGCCGGGTCTTCAGGTGCTTCAGTTTCAGAGGGAGGAGTTGGCATGGCCGGCTCAGGTGCAGGAACCTTCAGGTCTTCTGACGGCTTAATCACCTTGGCCTTCTTGGATTTGGCTTGGCCGCTAAGAAAAGTTTTATGAGACAGTTAGTGTAAGGATGCAGTTTTTAAAGATACAGAGGAAAGCTGATTTTTCCTTACCCAGGAGCAGTTTTGATAGCCGAAACTGAGTCTGAGATGAGTCGCCAGAAGAGCGAGAAACCTCCTGTAAAAGGTAACATAAAGTTAGTGAGGCAAGGGAATAGATTCATTAATGAAAGCAAAAGATGAAGATGAAAGAAACCTCATTCTGGCGTTTTCGAGGAGTTTGTTGTAAAACGGAAGGCGGTTCATCGTCGTCATTATTCCGGGCCTGACGGCGGCTCTCATGTTGCTGCTTTTTCAAAAGAAAATGAGGGTCCAAATAAGCCAAAGGGTGCGAAAACCTTACTTTCCGGGTTACCAGTCGAAGTTTCTGTCTTGGCAAATGGGCTGAGTCGGAGGAAATAGTTACCTCTTCTTCTACGGCATGGCTGGCCCCCGTGTCATCCTGGAAATAGTCAGTGTCAATAAGGTTATTAAAAAATGGCCAAGGGAGTCAAGGGCTACCTCCGACTTAGTATCATCGTCAAGCTTTAACAGGTCCGAAGCAGTGCTCCTTTTCTTCTTGGACCTCCGGGTCGTCTTCCTGGCGGCTATAGCAATGGCTTTAGCCTTCTTGGCAGCTTCATGGTCATACTTGTCCTTCCAGAAGTCGGATTTGGCCTGTAAACAAATAAACAGAATAAAAGGTCATGCAAGTATTTAAAACTACTGAGGAAAACACAAAAAGAGAAAGAGGTCAGGTTTTTCACCTCTGGTGCCGGGTTAAGTTTGCAGAAGGGGTTTAACATGACCTTACTGCAGTCCTCATATTTACCGTTCACAAGGATGGTTGACATTGCAACAATGTATTCTTCAGTTAGTTGTATAGAGCTGTGACGCAGAGAGTCATTTGGGCCTCCGCCATACTCATACATCAATTTGGATCGGCGGCTTAGAGGGATGACCCGCCACGAGATCCAGCAACGGATCAAGTCAACTCCGGTTAAGCCATTCCCCAATAAGGCATTAATCCTTTTAATATATGGAATAAGCTTCTTGCGTTTAGCAGCAGTAAGTTTATCAGGGAGCACAAACTTGGAATCCAGACGCTCCGCGCGATAACCCGGCAGTGGTTTTTCATTGGCTGGATACGTATCTTGGCAATAGAACCAGGTCTGATTCCAATCTTTGGGATGACTCGGTAAGACTATTAAGGGAGAGACGGCGCCCTGTCGGCGCTGAATTGAGATTCCACCGAGTTCCAAGCTAGGGCCATTGGTACACTCATTCTGGCGGTTCACATAAAAGTACTCTCTGAAGAGTTCCACAGTCGGCTCTTCTTGAAGATACACCTCACAGAGAACTTGAAAATTGCAGATGTTGGATATGGAATTGGGTCCAAGATCTTGAGGGTGAAGTTTGAAAAAATAAAGAACATCGCTGAAGAACTTTGAGCCGGGTGGTGAAAAACCCCGATTCATGTGGTTAGTGAAGACAATAAATTCACCGTCTTTGGGATTAGGCCGTTCCTCGTCCGGGTCAGGAGCACGATAAGGCATAATGTTTTTCTCTGGCAAAAATCCAATGGTGACAAACTCTTTCAAGTTATCCTCAGTTACTATGGAGGGGACCCAGTTGCAGACTGTCGGTGCTTTTGACGGCATGATGAAAAAGGGGAAGCTGAAAAGAAAGCAATTTGTCGGTTCAATTTATTTGATGAAGTTACAGGTTCATGATCATGATACAGATGAATCATGGCGGCTTAAAGAAGGGCTAATGACATATAAAGGAAAGCCGGAGTCATAAGCCGCCATGACTAAAGATATTCAAAGGATGCTAGAAACAGAAAATGGCTAAGTGTTGGCACAAACAAGTTTACCAAACTGTCATTATTATTTTGGATCAAATGGCCGTTCCAAAAAGAAAATATTCTAGACCTAAAAATCTAGTACAGATGAGTTCGTGAGTTATAATGAGGCATCCATACAGAAAAAAGGGATCTACTGGTATCAAAAATGGATGCAAAACAACTACCGCACGAATTATGTGTTCCTTTTTGGATCAGAAGAGGCTGCGCAGGAAGAACTACAAGAAGATCCGTGATGAACAGCGGAGAACACCGATGAACTCGCAACCCTAATACAGATCTAAGTGCGTGAAAAAGAAGGAACTTACGAAATGCAGATCTACTGTGAAGAGTCATTGCGGTTCTCTGGACGAGCTCAGGGTGATGCAGCGGCCGACGTTGAGGGCAACGGTGAGTGCTACGGCAGCGGCGGAGCTCGAGAAGCAGAGAGGTAGCGAGAAGATGGAAGGAAGAAGAAGAAAGAAGAAGGACCGGCCAAGCCTATTTATAAGGGGATAAGTGAACAGGCAGGCGCGAAAATTGAGGAAGACTAAAATAATGATCATCCAGCTAAACGCACACCTTGATTCTCGGAAGACATTAAAAGATAAAAGATCCGTTGAAGATGACGTCATAGCAGGCTTTCATGTTTTCAGAAGATGACGTCATGGCGGGTTACAGAGTTTTTTCAGACAGAGGAAGATGGATTTCATCTAAGTGTTGAAGATTGACAAAGAACAAAGCTCAAGTCAACCTGGGGCCTAATGTTAGGGATATAGCTACCAGGTATGACCCGCCCAAGAGGGGCCGGGTCAACCCCAATGGCGGGTTACAAAAGAAGCCCAGTAATATTCAAGGTGATAGTTTATTAAGACTTGTAGAAGGCCTAAGCCCAGAGGCGGCTTAAGTCCTAATATTGTAAAGCGCCGTATGTAAAGAAAGACTTGTAAAGAAAGGCAGATAAAAGAAATCACCAAGCCGGACACGTTTTATGAGCCAGCCGGGACTCTGTAGGCCTCCAGGCGTCAACCCGTGTATATAAGGGGATGACCCGGTGGCGGCTTAGGACAAGAAACAAGAGATTGATAGCCAAGCTAGAGGACTCGCTCCTTGGTCATCGAAAACTAGCAATACAACATCAACTGGAGTAGGCCTTACCTTCACCGTAAGGGGCCGAACTAGTATAAACCTCTCATGTCCTTTGTCCCGATTAACCCCTTTAAGCTTCCTAGTTGCGATGGCCCTATGACTAAGTCCTTTCGCTAGGACATCTGCCGTGACAATTCCACAACACCTATCGTTTTCCCCTCCCCCACTTCTAAAATGATTTTCGAAAAGATTTTCCTTTTTCTTCGCCTCTCTTCCATTCGATCTTATATTACCATGTGCCTTCTTTTTGCTTGCATCTTCACTTGCTAAAAGTTTATGGATCCTCATCCACTTGCTAATCTTTTTAAGAGATCCAATTATGATGAACCAATTGCTAGTGAGTTCGGAGAGGTCATGACTTTATTTTATTGATAATAATGTTTGCAATTATATTGAAAGTGGGTTCGGACAGGTCATGACTTTATTTTATGATAATCCCACTATTTTGGATGAGTGTCAACTTTGCATGCATGTGGATCATGAAGAGAATATTTTATGTGAAAGTTATATTGTTGAATTTGATTATGATCCTACATATAATTATTATGAGAGGGGGAAATATGCTTGTAGAAATTTTCATGTTACTAAATTACCTTTCTTCATGTTGAGATTGCTATTGTTTTCTTCCATGCATATGCTAGATCTTTCTTGTCTTGCTAATTTGTTTTCCTATAAAATTCCTATGCAGAGAAAGTATGTTAGACTTAAATGTGTTCGTCACATGTTTTATGATGCTCTCTTTGTGTTTCAATTATTATCATCCTTGTGAGCATCAATAAAAATTATGCCTAGCTAAGGGCGTAAAACGATAGCGCTTGTTGGGAGGCAACCAAATGAATAAAATTTATTTTTGCTTTTGGTTACCTATTCTTGAGTGTTAGCACAATTATGCTACTGTTATGATTGTGTTTTTTATGTTTTAATTAGTGTTCGTGCCAAGTAAAGCCTTTAGGATCTTTCTTGGGTGATAGTTGTTTGATCTTGTTGTAAAAAAACAGAAACTTCTACGCTCACGAAATTAATTTTAATTTTTTACCAGAGAGCGATAAAATACCCTCTCCACTTGCAGTAGATTAATATACAAATTTCTCAGGCCGTCCTAATTTCTTAGAATTTTTGGAGTTACAGAAGTATTCCAAACCTCCAGATTGCTACAGACTGTTCTATTTTTGACAGATTTTGTTTTTCGTGTGTTGTTTGCTTATTTTGATGAATCTATGGCTAGTATCGGGGGTATGAACCATAGAGAAGTTGGAATACAGTAGGTTTAACACCAATATAAATAAAGAATGAGTTCATTACAATACCTTAAAGTGGTGGTTTGTTTTTTTATACTAATGGAGCTCATGAGATTTTCTGTTGAAGTTTTGTGTTGTGAAGTTTTCAAGTTTTGGGGTAAAGATTTGATGGATTTTGGAATAAGGGGTGGCAAGAGCCTAAGCTTGGGGATTCCCGAGGCACCCCAAGGTAAATTTCAAGGACAACCAAAAGCTTAAGCTTGGGATGCCCCGGTCCCCGAAAGGCATCCCCTCTTTCGTCTTCGTCTATCAGAAACTTTACTTGAGGCTATATTTTTATTCACCACATGATATGTGTTTTGCTTGGAGAGTCTTGTATGATTTGAGTCTTTGCTTTTTAGTTTACCACAATCATCCTTGCTTGTAACAGCCCCAAAATTGGGTAAATAATTTTTGTGTTGTTATTCCTTCCTGGCAATCATTTTCAAAATCTTTCTCCTGAGTTTGCTGGATGACTCCGAGAATTCTTGCCATTTCCAACCTTTCAAAAACCTTGCTCATGTCTTTGTCAGTGGGCCAGACCTGATTTGCATCATCCCAAACCCTCCCAAACCCTAATTCCAAATTTTTGTAATCTGAATATGGCCTTTGTGATTACAAAAGAGTCATCATTTTCCTTGATCTTTTGATCATCCCGTCTGTTCCGAGAGACCCTCCTATCCTTCTAATCCTTGGATATGCAAAAATATTGCTAAGTCTTATGCAATATTTTTCATTTGGGATTTATTCCTTTTCTTGTCGTTCTGAGGAATAAAAATCCAAAGGCATAGCTAGCCATCTCCTAAATTCATTAGAATTGGTGGAGTTGATATTTATGTCTAATACAAGCTCTCACAAAAATATTGGCCATAATTAAATAAGGAAAATTGGCTTTTCTTATTTAATGCAAATATTTCATTTCTGCCACTTCCTAAAGGAACTACTATTTTTATAGCAAGGAAAAAATACCAAATAATTTGTGGAGCTTGTACTTGCTATATCTTCACCATTTCCATCTAAACCCATGCTTCAAAGCTCATAATTTGGCCACATGATCCATTGCAAGTTTCTACCTTCTTTGAAATTTTGCAAAGGAAGTTCCTTATTCCTAATTCCTATTGAGCTGCAATTTGGCAGGGTGATTAACATTGATAAATCACCCATGGATACTAAAGATGAGCTCAATCCCTTCTTCCTAGCTCCCTGTGCAATTTTTCAAAGTTTCTTACCAGGTTGCAACTCATGGATACCATGAGCAATTCTTGGTTTCTATCAAAATTTTCAGTTTGTGAAGCAAGTATATTTTATCTTGCTCCATTACGGCTGAAAATTTTCCCAAGCCTTCTCCTACCCATATAACCTATCTCCACAAAACTTTTGCTCATTTCAGTTAGCCATTTTCCCTGAGGATGTTTCTCAAGTTTTTGGGCAGAAATGATAGCTGTG
Organism: Triticum urartu; assembly: GCF_056163025.1. Lineage (NCBI taxonomy): Eukaryota > Viridiplantae > Streptophyta > Magnoliopsida > Poales > Poaceae > Triticum > Triticum urartu. The sequence goes on from NC_141879.1 coordinate 190,169,154, forward strand.
AAGGAAGTACCATTTTGGCAAGTCCATTTGGTATGATATTTTTGCAGCATCTACCTATGACCAAATCATCAAGTTTTGCCGAGTTTTAGCTCAAATACATCATTCCTACTGAGTGCTCCTTCCTCATTTAGTTTCTGGACTAGATTGGGCAGTTGCACTGCAACTATGCTAAATCCTTGCCCAAATCCCCTCCAACTTCCCAGGACCATAGTCCTTGCTACCCTAAACCTCCCAGACATCAAGGTTAGTCCTTAAGCTCACTGTGTTGATCACCAAGATGTTGCCAAGTTTGCAACAGCAAACTTGTCGAGCTTGTTTCCCTCTGCTCCCTACACTTCTGCCCGTGCCATCACCTCATTCTTAATGAGCCTTGGAAGGACTCCACTATTAACAAGGTTTGGCATGAAGTAGATGGACAGAGTGCGTGTTGCCCTTGGTGACCACGGGCATTGCCAGCCAAAACGGTGGTCTCGCCACTGTTGGCAATAGCAGCCCTGCTCCAGCCAGATTTGGTTTGTCTCAGCGTGTCACACAGCTTCCCCTCGATGTCGTCTTCCCCTCGGACTCCTTTCCGCCTTCGTTTGCTTCCTCGTTGAGCCGTCGCCGTCGCCGAACACAGTGCGCTCCCGTGTGTGCCGTCGTTTCCTCGCTCTTGTACTCTTCTCCCTCTCGTCCGCAAGCATTGCTCATCTCTGTGACCTCCTGCACACTGTCCACATCCCCCTCGTCACCTTTCCGCCCCTCCCCGTGACCCTTGGCCGCGCGTGCTCGTCGCCGAAGAGTCGACACGTAGCCGTGCGCGTGCCACCTCGCCCCCTCCTTCTCGAGCCTTCCCCGTGGCTATATAAGCCACCCTCGATCTTCCACGCAGCCCTCAACCCCTCCCCGAGCCTCTCCCCGAGCCTGGAGCCTTCTCCCGACCCACACCGCCGCCATGGCCGCCGCCTCGGGTCTCGCCCGATTCCGACGATGTCGTGCCCCTCTCTCCGTTCCCTCACCACCATTGCAACCCCCGGAGTCCAGCAAGTCTCCCCGTAGCCTCGGTCTCTCCCCTCCCCCACTGTAGCTCCATGTCCACCACCGACCGAACCCCCTCCCCACTGCGAGCTTGGTTGCGGCCGCTACAGGGCTCGGCGGCGGTAGCAACCACCACCCAGAGATGCGCCACTCGCCGCTGATCGTCTGGGTAGGTCAGACGTCGCGAACGGTGCCCGGAGTCGCCGGCGCTAGCCGTCAGGATGGGCCGCTCCCTCGGCCGCGCTCGTGCCCGAGCGCGAGGAAGAAGAAGCCAGGCCAGGCGGGCCCCTCCCCGCGTGACCCCACCTATCGGCGACCGCAGGGCGCCATGTCAACGTAAGTGGAGACGCCCAGGCCGGAGTACGCTTTTGGTTTCTGGAAACGTATTCGGTGTAATACGTTTTCTATTACTGAAACCGTATTGCCTGAACTACGCTTTCTCTTCTCTGGAGACGTATTTTCTGAAATACACTTTCTCTTTTTCAGCCTCATGCGCTGAAGTCCTTAGTTTGTGAACGTTCATTGTTTAAGCCACTTTTCTGCCTAAAAAGTGAATGGCCACAACTTTGCAACCGTAACTCTGATTGAGGTGATTCCAACGCTCACGTTCTTTGTTCGTCGAGCACTTTCCGTTGGTATCATTTTCATAATATTTTCACACAGTGAAAATGACCTCTTTGCCCTTGCATGTAAACAGCCCCCTCCGAGAGAGAAGTGTTTCCGGCAAATCTTTCCGCGATTGTTCCGCACTTCTTCCCAAGTATTTGTTGACCCCCAGGCAAGCCAACCTCTTATCATGAGCCCCGAACTTGCATGTTGACTTTGCTTGCACCTTGTGTGTGTTTAGTTGCAGTAGTTTCTTAGTTGTTCCGTCTGCTGTTATTTCAATCGTGCTATATGTTTTTGTTTTGTGCCATGCATGCTTGCGTTCTCATGAAATAAATTGATATGCTAGCTAGATGTTGTTACTGATAATATCATGCCTCTTTCTAGCTTAATGTTAGTAGTATCGATGTTATGATGATTCTATTGCACTGGTGGTATTACGAGTACTTGGTATTGCCATGTTTCGCATGCTATCATGGTTGTCTTGAAAAGCTTGATGTTTTGTTACTGCATCTGTATGTTGCATGTTAGTTGTTGCATTCATGTTAAAATTCTTGCATGAGGATTGATGATGGAGAAGCTAATAATATGACTAAATAACAAACCCCCTCCCATCGATGGGATCGAGTCATAGTGCCACCAAATCGAGCTTTCTCCAGTGTAACCACATTTACCTTTATGGGAGGTCCTAGCTGGGTACATTGTCATGCCTCTCGCCGGTGCCTCCAACGAGGGAAGGTTACGGGCACGCGCTACCCTGATCAGGTAGGTAGACATGAACCTTGTGAGCCCGAGTTGTTTTGCGTGCTTTGTCCCTGTTTGGGACCATTTTGTTTTGCCACGACGGTGGTCGTTGGTGTCTTTGGTAGGCACGGGGCCACCCAGGACTGAACCCCAAGGGGGTGTTTGTTGGAGTGGCCGGGAGAGTGTCATGGCGGTAGGTCGGTTTTGTCGGAACGTCGTTGGTCCACACGTATGGGAGTGCGAGGCCATGGGTTCCGTGCTGTGGGCAAAGTGCACTACCTCTGCAGAGTGTGTGTGTTAAATCTATCGATAGCCGCGTCCTCGGTCATGGGCGCAAGTTTGTAATAGGTCACACTATCAGGTCTTGGTCGAAATGGAGGATAAACCTGAAATAACTAGGTTGATGAATTATGTGCAATAAAATAATGTGATGACTTGGACTATGAGATAGTCGGGAGTAATCACGATAGTGTGTTGATATGATCACGAGACGAGGTCTCGGTGAGTGACGAACCCAGTATGGTTCCGTTTGTGATCCGTGAATGATCATCGCTTGGTTACGAGGTAACCCGTTGGTAAGAGAGTCCGAGGGACTCAGTGCACAAGTTTGGTTGCATTGCATGAGTCGTAAGTTGTTATTTACATTTAAAGAACCATGGTAGAACAGGAGATGTTTGCATAAGGTTAACATGTTATGTTTGCATTGGATCTGATTGGTAGTTTATATTCAGCATAGTTTCCTGATGCCATGCCATGTCTTGATTGAATTTATGTCATGTTTAGATTATGTCATGTTATGATTGAAATGATGTGCTATGTTTTGCCATTGCCATGTTAGAAGTAAGTTTGATATGCCATACTATTTCCATGCTAGTAGATGCCATGATGTTGTTCATGCTTATTTTGATCCATGTCTCTAGTTAATATCATGCCATGTTTAGCTTCTGCTATGAGATAGGTTATTGCAGACGCTTGGTTCTTGCTTTGTCATCTGCTTGTTTGGATGTTATGTATTTGGTTGTCTTGCAAGTACATTCAATGTACTGACCTGGTGTGTCATGCCAGTTTTGTAGGTCGTGCCCAAGTTGTTCGCTTGTTCCGTCGTGCTAGGCCGTAATCTTGCCAGTCATGTGAGTTGTGGAGCCCAGCCAGAGTTGTTATGCTGCCAAACCAAGACTTTCACTGCCATTTAAATAGCCGTAGGGCTATGCCAGATAATTGTATTCATCAATGATGTAATCTCATACACATGTATTTGATGAATATTATTGTACCTGGAATGCTGTATCATGGACCTGTCGTGCGTCGGGTGTTATCCTGGGCTGACGTGCGAAGGCCCCCTGCTCCATGCAGATCGGGGTGCCACAGGAGATGGTATCAGGGAAGCCAGGCTGGCATAGGTTATCCTAGCATTAGATTACCGCTACCATTAAATCGTAATGACCCTTAGGGATTTGACCCATCCTTGGCATTCGGCATGGCCACTGTTAATCAACAGGTGGCACGGTTGGGACCGACACGTCCTCACCCCGTTGTCCCCGCCTAGTTATCCGTGGAGCGAATAGCAACCATATCCTTTTTGGTCGGCTGCACTGCCTACCCTTCGACATTAAGGGAAAGGGGCCACACCATGCTGGCATGTCCAGCATAGCTGCCTATAAAAGCCCCCTTTTCCGCTAGCTGTATCGCTCTCTCCTCATTCAGCCATGTCCCTGCAAAGAAGCCTAGCTAATAACACTCCAGCCATGGCTAGCACCCTCAAAGCTCCCAAGTTTTACACCCGCACCTTTGCCGTCAACCACCCTGGCTTTCCACCTCTTCTTACTGAGATGCTCACCAAAGCCTTTGGCTATAATGCTATCCCCGATTACCTGGTGTTCCAGTCGACACCCATCCCTCACCTTCACCGCTATGATGCAAGAGTGCACATCGGCCCAGGTCCCACAGTAGATGGCCAGCCTTTGGTTTTTCAGGGTAGAGCCATGCCTACCACTGATTTGGCTATTCAGGTCATTGTTGTGGAGGCTATCCTATACCTCCGAACCAAGTTCCCACAAGTGGCAGAGAAGCGGGAGTTCTGCTTTTTCCCTGTTGTGAAAGAAGCAGGAATTCAGCCTTCTCCCACTATCTAAGGAGATTACCCCGCAATCGCTCGCCTGGTGCAATATATCACTGCCCAGGGGATGATGATTTCAAAGATGCTTTCCGAATTTAGAACCCTAGACAACGATGCAGTACGAGTTGTCAGGGAAGCTTATCGTGAGGCTCGTAAATTCGCATCTCAAGCTGTTCACCCCCATGCCATCTGAACCAGTGCTACCCTCTCAGCCTGTGTTGTGGCCTAGACCAAACATCGTCACCCTCAACAAGGCTCTTTATAGAATCCACCAGCAGCATTTGCTTGGATCAATTTCAGCCACCCCCCCAGCAGTCGAACCCCAACCCATAGTAGTGTCGGACGATGAAGATGGAGATTGGCTCAGTCTTCATCCTCCAGGAGAGCCCCAGCAAGGCCAGTCCTTTGCATGACCTCAGTCACGCAGTGGGATGATTCTGTGAGTAGGCCAGTCAGTCGGTTCATCCCCGATATGAGGATAGAACCATGTATCCCGGAGTGAGTAGTTTCGTTTAGCGCGTAGAGCATTCGTGCTTTGTTGTATGCTTGCACTGTTTGTAACCCGTGATGTGTTTATGTATGCTTTCTTGCTTTTGATTTTTGTGCTTGTTTTGTTTGTCTCTCTGTCAAACAGAGATGTTTGACAGGGTTGGCAATGTGTGCTAACAAGATTTTAATTAGTAGAGCACATACACTAAAAACAACATTGGCTCGTCCCGAGTCTTTAATAAAATGCGCGCTGGTGTAGGTATATGTATACCAGGAGTACATATACCCACTAGCATTAGAACACTTTAGTATGATTTGCCTGATGTGTTTTTCCTTTGCATATTCGTGGCGTCTGTCTGTTTGCTAGTTTAGATTATACTGCACACTGCACGCATACCCGGTTCACCCACGAGTACATTTAGGCAGTACTCGGGGGAATGCAAAGTCACATATCCCTCTCTATCTGTGCATACCCTGCGTGCCAGATTTTTAAATCTAGAGCCTCGCAGAGGCATTTCCGTCTGGCAATTCCTCGTCACAAATTCTTTTTCCCGATTTCATTTCCGGAGGAACACTGCCAATTTTATTTCATTCGATCCAGTACATCTACCCCAATACAGATTTCAACTCCAATTCTACCTCGACACCTACTTTTTCGTGGAGCTATCCGTGAAATTTTGTCGTACCCCAGTGTGTTTTCGGAGCTGGTGCAACCACCTCACCTGCATCCGGACCCCACCATCATCTTCTCTGCCTTGCGTGACGCAGGCAAGTCGCCACCCCGCTCCACCGCAACACGCGATTACTCCACCGGCGCAAACCGACGGAGGATCAAGCGTGGCGGAGGACAACCTAGTGCACCATCTTCTCCCGCATCTCGAGCCACGACACCTAGCCGCGTGTTGTCCCGAACCCGATCATTCCTGATGAGAATCAACAGGAGGATCAACGAGCCGATCAGCATGCCCAGCAGCGCCGCGAGGAACAACCGCAGTGCCACCAAGAACACCTCCTCGCCGAAGGAGCTCGGCTCGATCTCGCCCAAACCGAAGAGGTACTAGAGCGGCACTATGTTTGTGCGTTGGAGGAACGCTGCGCTGCCATCTTTTATAGCCCAACCCCGGTGTACGGTGAGTGAGGTCCAGGAAAACCGCTCGTCGCTCGATCACCGGCGTCCAGGAGGCGAATCCACGAGCCGTGCCGACAAGGTGCTGGCCCGCGACGCGAGTTCTCACTGCACCGACGTCGTGCATGCCACGCACTACGGTGCTAGGGTCCTCATCGCCCTAGGAGCTAGATGCGCGCTGCGCCAAGCCGCACGCGGAGTAGCAGCGTAGGAGAAGTAGCAAGCCGGAGGTAGAAGAAGGAGGCTACCAGTGGGCCCTGGACCCATGTGTCAGCAGGTGAAACCACTGTTCATTAGGGTGCATACAGCATTACTTTCGGGAGCCTGATCTCGAGTGCCCCTAGCCGCGGAGGTAACCCTGTTTTGCTCATATCTCTCTCTGGGTGTACCAATTATCGGTACCACAACTTGTTGAAATCTGACAGAAGGGTTAAAATTTACCCCGAGGTTTTCCCCGGGGTGGTTACCTTTTCATTATTGTTGTAACCCTAGAAATCTCGAGGATGAGATTCTTTTTAAGGGGGGAAGAGTTGTAATAGCCCCAAAATTGGGTTATTGATTTTTGTGCTGTTATTCCTTCCTGGCAATCATTTTCAAAATCTTTCTCCTGAGTTTGCTGGATGAATCTGAGAATTCTTGCCATTTCCAACCTTTCAAAAACCTTGATCATGTCTTTGTCAGTGGGCCAGACCACATTTGCATCATCCCAAACCCTCTCAAACCCAAATTCCAAATTTTTGGAATCTGAATATGGCCTTTGTGATTACAAAGGAGTCATCATTTTCCTTGATCTGTTGATCATCCCATCTGTTCCCAGAGACCCTCCTATCCTTCTAATCCTTGGATATGCAAAAATATTGCTAAGTCTTATGCAATATTTTTCATTTGGGATTTATTCATTTTCTTGTCGTTCTAAGGAATAAAAATCCAAAGGCATAGCTAGCCATCTCCTAAATTCATGAGAATTGGTGGAGTTGATATTTATGTCTAATCCAAGCTCTGTCAAAAATATTGGCCATAATTAAATAAGGAAAATTGCCATTTCTTATTTAATGCCAATATTTCATTTCTGCCACTTCCTAAAGGAACTACTATTTTTATAGCAAGGAAAAATTCACAAATAATTTGTGGAGCTTGTACTTGCTATATCTTCACCATTTCCATCTAAACCCATGCTTCAAAGCTCATAATTTGGGCACATGATCCAATGCAAGTTTCTGCCTTCTCTGAAATTTTGCAAAGGAAGTGCCTTATTCCTAATTCCTGTTGATCTGCAATTTGGCAGGGTGATTAACATTGATAAATCACCCATGGATACTAAAGATGAGCTCAATCCCTTCTTCCTAGCTCCCTGTGCAATTTTTCAAAGTTTCTTACCAGGTTGCAACTTGGTGAACGGAGTGTCTTCATAGAGTTTCCAAATGGGATGAAACTTTGCCATCTTCTCATATATCCTAAATCATTAGCCTCCACCTAAATTCAGTTCATTTCATTGAACTATGTGAGCCCAAGAGCAATTCTTGGTTTCTGTCAAAATTTTCAGTTTGTAAAGCAAGTATATTTTATCTTGTTCCATTATGGATGAAAAGTTTCCCAAGCCTTATCCTACCCATATAACCTATCTCCACAAAACTTTGGCTCATTTCAGTTAGCCATTTGCCCTAAGGATTTTTCTCAAGTTTTTGGGCAGAAATGATAGATGTGAAGGAAGTACCATTTTGGCAAGTCCATTTGGTATGATATTTTTGCAGCATCTACCTATGACAAAATCATCAAGCTTTGCCAAGTTTTAGCTCAATCCATCATTCCTAGTGAGTGCTCCTTCCTCATTTAGTTTCTGGACCAGATTGGGCAGTTGGACTGCAACTATGCTAAATCCTTACCCAAATCCCCTCCAACTTCCCAAGACCATAGTCCTTGCTACCCTAAACCTCCCAGACATCAAGTTTAGTCCTTAAGCTCACCGTGTTGATCACCAAGATGTGGCCAAGTTTGCAACAGCAAACTTGTCGAGCTTGTTTCCCTCTGCTCCCTACACTTCTGTCCGTGCCATCACCTCATTCTTAATGAGCCTTGGAAGGACTCCACTGCTGACAAGGTTTGGAATGAAGTAGATGGAAAGAGCGTGTGTTGTCCTTGGTGACCACGGTCATTGCCAGCCAAAACGGTGGTCTCGCCACTGTTGGCAACAACAGCCCTGCTCCGGCCGGATTTGGTTTGTACCAGCGTGTCACACAGCTTCCCCTCGACGTCGTCTTCCCCCTAGACTCCTTTCCCCCTTCGTTTGCTTCCTCGTTGAGCCGTCGCCATCGCCGAACATAGTGCGCTCACGTGTGTGGCATCGTTTCCTCGCTCCTGTCCTCTTCTCCTTCTCGTCCCCGAGCATTGCTCGTATCCGTGACCTCCTGCACGTCGTCCGCATCCCCCTCATAGCCTTTCTACCCCTCCCCATGACCCTTGGACGCGTGTGCTCGTCACCGGAGCGCCGACACGTGGCCGTGCGCGTGCCACCTCGCCCCCTCCTTCTCGAGCCTTCCCCATGGCTATATAAGACGCCCTCGAGCTTCCTCACAGTCCTCAACCCCTCCCCGAGCCCGGAGCCTTCTCCCGACCCACATCGCCTCCATGGCCGCCGCCTCGGGTCTCGTTCGATTCCAGCAATGTCGTGCCCCTCTCCCCGTTCCCTTACCACCATTCCAACCCCCGGATTCCAGCAAGTCTCCCCGTAGCCTCGGTCTCTCCCCTCCCCCACCGTAGCTCCATGTCCATCACCGACCGAACCCCCTCCCCGCTGCGAGCTTGGTTGCGGCCGCTACAGGGCTCGTCGGCGATAGCAACCACCACACGGAGATACACCACTCGCCGCTCATCGTCTGGGTAGGTCGGACGTCACGAACGGTGCCCGGAGTCGCCGGCGAAAGCCGTCGGGATGGGTCGCTCCCTCGGCCACGCTCGTGCCCAAGCATGAGGAAGAAGAAGCCAGGCCAGGCGGGCCCCTCCCCGCATGACCCCACCTGTTGGCGACCGCAGGGCGCCACATCAGCATAAGTGGAGACGCCCAGGCCGGAGTACGCTTTCGATTTCTGGAAACGTATTCGGTGTAATATGTTTTCTTCTACTAAAACCGTATTGCCTGAACTACGCTTTCTCTTCTCTATAGACGTATTTTCTCAAATACGCTTCCTCTTTTTCAGCCTCGCCCGCCGAAGTGCCTAGTTTGTGAACGTTCACTGTTTAAGCCACTTTTCTGCCTAAAAAGTGAACGGCCACAACTTTGCAACCGTAACTCCGATTGAGGTGATTCCAACACTCACGTTCTCTGTTCGTTGAGCTCTTTCCATTGGTTTCATTTTCATAATATTTTCACATAGTGAAAATGACCTCTTTGCCCTTGCACGTAAACAGCCCCCTCCGAGAGAGAACTGTTTCCGGCAAATCTTTCCGCGATCGTTCCGCACTTCTTCCCGAAGTATTTGTCGACCCCCAGGCAAGCCAACCTCTTATCATGAGCCCCGAACTTGCATGTTGACTTTGCTTGCACCTCGTGTGTGTGTTTAGTTGCAGTAGTTCCTTGGATGTTCCGTCTGGTGTTATTTCAGTCGTGCTATATGTTTTTGTTCTGTGCCATGCATGCTTGCGTTCTCATAAAATAAATTGACATGCTAGCTGGATGTTGTTACTGATAATATCATGCCTATTTCTAGCTTAATGTTAGTAGTATCGATGTTATGATGATTCTGTTGCACTAGTGGTATTAAGAGTACTTGGTATTGCCATGTTTCGCATGCTATCACGGTTCTCTTGAAAAGCTTGATGTTTTGTTACTGCATCTGTATGTTGCATGTTAGTTGTTCCATTCATGTTAAAATGCTCGCATGAGGATTGATGATGGAGAAGTTAATAATATGACTAAATAACAAACCCCCTCCCATCAATGGGATCGAGTCATAGTGCCACCAAATCGAGCTTTCTCTAGTGCAACCACATTTACCTTTATGGGAGATCCTAGCTGGGTCTATTGTCATGCCTCTCGCCGGTGCCTCCAAGGAGGGAAGGTTATGGGCATGCGCTACCCTAATTAGGTAGGCGGACATGAACCTTGTGAGCCCAAGTTGTTTTGCGTGCTTTGTCCCCATTTGGGACTATTTTTGTTTTGCCACGACGGTGGCCATTGGTGTCTTTGGTAGGCACGGGGCCACCCAGGACTGAACCCCAAGGGGGTGTTGGTCAGAGTGGCCGGGAGAGTGTCATGGCGGTAGGTCGGTTTTGTCGGAACGCCGTTGGTCCACACGTATGGGAGTGCGAGGCCATGGGTTCTGTGCTGTGGGCAAAGTGCGCTACCTCTGCAGAGTGTGTGTGTTAAATCTATCGATAGCCGCGTCCTCGGTCATGGGCGCAAGTTTGTAATAGGTCACACTATCAGGTCTTGGTCGAAATGGAGGATAAACCTGAAATAACTAAGTTGATGAATTATGTGCAATAAAAGAATGTGATGACTTGGAGTATGAGATAGTCGGGAGTAATCACGGTGGTGTGTTGATATGATCACGAGATGAGGTCTCAGTGAGAGATGAACCTAGTATGGCTCCGTTTGTGATCCGTGAATGATCATCGCTTGGTTACGAGGTAACCCATTGGTAAGAGAGTCCGAGGGACTCGGTGCACAAGTTTGGTTGCATTGCATGAGTCGTAAGTTGTTATTTGCATTTAAAGAACCATGGTAGAACAGGAGATGTTTGCATAAGGTTAACATGTTATGTTTGCATTGGATCTAATTGGTAGTTTATATTTAGCATAGTTTCCTGATGCCATGCCATGTCTTGATTGAATTTATGTCATGTTTAGATTATGTCATGTTATGATTGAAATATTGTGCTATGTTTTGCCATTGCCATGTTAGAAGTAAGTTTGATATGCCATACTATTGCCATGCTAGTAGATGCCATGATGTTGTTCATGCTTATTTTGATCCATGTCTCTAGTTAATATCATGCCATGTTTAGCTTCTGCTATGAGATAGGTTATTGCGGACGCTTGGTTCTTGCTTTGTCATCTGCTTGTTTGGATGCTATGTATTTGGTTGTCTTGCAAGTACATTCCATGTACTGACCTGGCGTGTCATGCCAGTTTTGTAGGTCATGCCCAATTTGTTCACTTGTTCCGTCGTGCTAGGCCGTAATCTTGCCAGTCCTATGAGTTGTGGAGCCCAGCCAGAGTTGTTATGCTGCCAAACCAAGACTTATGCTGCCATTTAAATAGCCGTGGGGCTATGCCAGATAATTGTATTCATCAATGATGTAATCTCATACATATGTATTTGATGAATATTATTGTACCTGGAATGCTGCATCATGGACCTGTCGTGCGTCAGGTTTTATCCTGGGCTGATGTGCGAAGGCCCCCTGCTACATGCGGATCAGGGTGCCACATTGTTGTACACACCTATTGGGACAGACACGCATGGATTAGAATTTATTAGAATACTCTATGTGCTTCACTTATATCTTTTGAGCTAGATAATTTTGCTCTAGTGCTTCACTTCTAACTTTTTAGAGCACTGTGGTGGTTTTATTTTATAGAAATTATTGATCTCTCATGCTTCACTTATATTATTTTGAGAGTCTTTTAGAACAGCATGGTAATTTGCTTTAGCTATAAAATTAGTTCTAATATGATGAGCATCCAAGATGGGTGTAATAAAAACTTTCATATAAAGTGCATTGAATACTATGAGAAGTTTGAGTCCTTATGATTGTTTTGAGATACGAAGATGGTGATATTAGAGTCATGCTAGTTGAGTAGTTGTGAATTTGAGAGATACTTGTGTTAACATTTGTGATTCCCGTAGAATGCACGTATGGTGAACCGTTATATGATGAAGTCGGAGCATGGTCTATTTTTTGATTGTCTTCCTTATGAGTGGCGGTCGGGGATGAACGGTGGTCTTTTCCTACCAATCTAACCCCCTAGGAGCATGCGCGTAATACTTTGTTTCGATAACTAATAGATTTTTGCAATAAGTATGTGAGTTCTTTATGACTAATATTGAGTCCATGGATTATACGCACTCTCACCCTTCCACCGTTGCTAGCCTCTCTAGTACCGCACAACTTTCACCGGTACCATAAACCCACCATTTACCTTCCTCAAAATAGCCACCATACCTACCTATTATGGCATTTCCATAGCCATTCCGAGATATATTGCCATGCAACTTTCCACCATTTCGTTTATTATGACACGCTCCATCATTGTCATATTGCTTTGCATGATCATGTAGTTGACATCGTATTTGTGGCAAAGCCACCGTTCATAATTTTTCATACATGTCACTCATGATTCATTGCACATCCCGGTGCACCGCCGGAGGCATTCACATAGAGTCATATTTTGTTCTAAGTATTGAGTTGTAATTCTTGAGTTGTAAATAAATAAAAGTGTGATGATCTTCATTATTAGAGCATTGTCCCGGTGAGGAAAGGATGATGGAGACTAGGATTCCCCCACAAGTCGGGATGAGACTCTGGACAAAAAAAAGAGGCTATACAAAAAGAGGAGAAAGGCCCAAATAAAAAAATGAGAGAAAAAGGGAGAAGGGACAATGCTGCTATCCTTTTTCCACACTTGTGCTTCAAAGTAGCACCATGATCTTCATGATAGAGAGTCTCCTATTGTCGGTGTCAAAACCGGCGGATCTCGGGTAGGGGGTCCCGAACTGTGCGTCTAAGGCGAATGGTAACAGGAGGTAGGGGACACAATGTTTTACCCAGGTTCGGGCCCTCTTGATGGAGGTAAAACCCTATGTCCTGCTCGATTAATATTGATGATATGAGTGGTACAAGAGTAGATCTACCATGAGATCAGAGAGGCTAAACCCTAGAAGCTAGCCTATGGTATGATTGTCTGTCTTTCTACGGACTAAAACCCTCCGGTTTATATAGACACCGGAGAGGTTAGGGTTACACAAGGTCGGTTACAAAGGAGGAGATACACATATCCGTATTGCCTAGCTTGCCTTCCACGCCAAGTAGAGTCCCATCCGGACACGAGACTAAGTCTTCAATCCTGTATCTTCATAGTCTAACAGTCGGGCCAATGGACATAGTCCGGCTGTCCGGAGACCCCCTAATCCAGGACTCCCACAGTAGCCCTTGAACCAGGCTTTCAATGACGATGAGTCCGGCGCGCAGTATTGTCTTCAGCATTGCAAGGCGGGTTCCTCCTTCGAATATACCACGGAAGAATTTGAACATAAGGATAGTGTCCGACCCTGCAAAATAAGTTCCACATACCACCGTAGAGAGAATAATATTTCCACAAATCCAATTTGCCAACTTGTTTTGGCAACACGACATTATGTCATGGCCCGGTGATTATTCGAACCGTTTCCTTTAACTAGCCCCGCACATAACGCGAGGCAGTTTTTTGACACGTCTTGTCAAAGCAAAGATCGTGTCCCCTTATCACGGGATCCTCATCAATACGGGTGTGGGTAACCCAACCGTGCCATCGATTACGGCGCTTGGGGGAGAAGCGAGTTTTACCGGGCTAGTGGGGACGCATAGTTTCGTCCGCCCATATAAAGGGATAAGGATTTGCCTTTTCATCCACGCCTTCTTCCTCCTTTGCTCATCCACCTTCGCACACTCGAGCTCCAGAGCCCAAGTTCGCATTTCCCACCTCGATCTTCTCCGACCATGTCTGGAGCGGGAGGCAGGTGAATGGTCTCCTCCATCACGGAGGGACACGTCAAGAAGCTGAGGAGAGCCGGATACTTGCCCGACGACATCGTGCACCGGCTCCCAGAGGAGGGACAGCTCATCCCCACCCCCAGGTCCCATGAGAGGGTCGTGTTCCTCACCCATTTCCTCCGCGGACTGGGATTTCCTCTCCATCCATTTGTCCGGGGGCTCATGTTCTACTACGGCCTGGATTTCCACGATCTGGCCCCAAGCTTCATCCTCAACATCTCGGCGTTTATCGTCGTGTGCGAGGCTTTCCTCTGCATCAAGCCCCACTTCGGCTTATGGCTGAAGACTTTCAATGTTAAGCCGAAGGTAGTGAGCGGCCGCCAGGCGGAGTGCGGAGGCGCCATGGTGGGCAAGATGCCCAATGTCACATGGCTCGAGGGTTCCTTCGTGGAGACCATAAAGGGGTGGCAATCAGGGTGGTTCTACATCACCGAGCCGCGTGACCCTACATGGGCAGCGGCCCCCGAGTTCCGATCTGGCTTCCCCATACAGCTTACCTCCTGGCAAGAGAAGGGCATGTCCTAGGGTAGTTCGGGAGAGCTGATCGGACTCCAAACATGTATTCAAAACATGGTGAACAAGAAGCTCAAACTTGTCAACGTAGTCCAGGTCATGCTCCACCGCCGGATCCTCCCGTGCCAGCAACGGGCCTTCAACTTGTGGGAGTTCGACCCGGCGCAGCATCGAACTCTGAACAGGCTCTTCGACACAACTTATGAAGATGCCTGGAGGGTGATGTTCAAGAGCGCTGAGGTCCCCCCTCCCATTACTGAGGATTGCGGATTCAGCGCGAAGCACCAAGCCAGTGCGGTAAGCTGCTTTACCTCTTACATGATACTTATTATCATAGATTGACTCCATGCAGGATCTAAACTCCCGTACCTTTGACAGGACTGGCAGGAGACGGCCGGACAGATCGACTGTCCGGCTCCTTTGCCCGAAGGCCCAGCAGACGCTCTTCTGACGAAGATGCTGACTCCGGCTCCTTATACGGTGCCGGAGAAGACCAAGAAGGCCAAGGGAACCCAAAAGAGTTCCCGACGCCAAGCGTCATCGGACTCACCGTCCGAGGACTCTACGGCGCAATCCTCCCCCGAAGACGAGGAGGCAGAAGAAGATGCTCCCCCTCCAGATGAGGAGACAAGAAAAGGAAGGCCGCCCCAACTGGGGAGGCCGAAGGGTCCAAGAAGGGGAGGACTCTCCTTCCGGACAGCTCTACCACCATCGCCGACGGCGAAGACGAGTGGCTGCCCAGGGCCAAGCCCCTAGGGAAGTCGTAAGTATTCGGATACCAGAGTAACTCATAGTATTCCTTTGTCGCACTACTTCACCTAACGCCGAAATATGATTATGCAGGCCGCCCCGAGCCCGTATTGATGTATCATCGGACGGCTCCCTGGGCTCGTCGGATATGGATAGCGATCCAGTCCCGACCGCCACCTCCCCTCATCCTGCGGACGACGCCGAGGTGCTGTCTCACGAGGCACCGGGTCGAGGGGAGACAGTCCCAGAGGCACCTCAAGGCGGCCTCCCGGACTCCAGGAGCCGAGGGGACAAGGCCCCTGAGAGCTCCGAGTTCGGCCCTCAGTCGAACACCGCGCCAGGACCTCTAGTGGTTCCGGACTCGGGCAGGCGGCCTCCTTCTAAGAGGGGCGAGACGCCTGTATCGGTGACCTCTGTCCATCCAGAGGCGCCGGACAATTTGCCGGAAGCACTTCGCAGCGCTTCCATCGATGAGGATCACCGTACTATCATGAGTGCGGTGATCCAGAAGGTTCAGTCCGCCAAGAGCGGATTGACTGAAGCCTGTGCCAGCCTTCTAACAGGCTTTGAGGTAAGTGTTTAAAATATAGGAAAATATTACCGCATAGATAGTATCCCCTGATGCTCCGTTCGGTGTTCACAAAGAAAAGCCGAACAGAGGATCAAACAATATCGCAGGAGTCTAATATGAGTATGTCAATATGCATATGCAGGCTTCGCTGCTGGCGTCCGCCGCACTGACTGCGGAGGTCGCCATACTGAAGCAGGACCTTAAAGGGTCCCAGGACGAGCTCGGCCTTGCCAAGAGGCAGCTCGAGGAGAACAAAGGTAAGTAGTACCTAGTCTATGGATATGTATAAAAAGAGTGCGATTGCAAAATGACAGGATCATCGTGAATTTGCCAGGGGCCACGACCGAAGTGGCGACCCTAAAGCAAGCGCTGTCCGAGGCCAAAGATAAAGCGGCCAAGGAGCGCACCAAGCGAGAAAAGCAAGAGGCTCGGGTGGGCGAGGTGCAGCAAGAGCTCCAGGCTCTTGTGACGAAGCACGAGGCGTTGGAGCTTGACTCGAAGACGCGAGAGTCTGAGCTTGCCGCGGCCCTCGAGAGCGCAAAAAGTGCCAAGGCCGAAGCCCAAAAGGCCCTCCAGTAGATCGACGCAATGAAGAAGATAGCGACGGGTAAGGCATTCTATATGTAGAGCAAGCATGTAAAAGTAAATTACCGATTACTTACCCGAATTCGGAGCTCTCCAGGAGCATTCGCAGATTTGCCCCGTAGCGTGTCGGATGCCGCACAGTTTTACCAGGCCGAGGAGGGAAGCTCAATGGAGAAGCTGTTCTGGTCTCGGTATACTAGGACCAAACACCCGATGCCTCTGAGCGACCAGCTAAAGCAGCTGGTCGAGCTGCACAAGGCAGCCGAACAGGCCATGAAGGGCCTTATAGTCCGGCTGTGGCCTGGTGACGCCCTTCCGAACAGCTACTTCGGCCTGGTGAGGTGGCTTGTGGATGCCTGCCCACGGCTGGAGGTCGTCAAGAGGTCCGTCTGCATCGAAGGTGCACGTCGGGCTTTCGCCCATGTGAAGGTGCAGTGGGCCAAGCTAGACGTCGTGAAGCTGATCAAGGAAGGGCCGCCGCAGGGCAAGGAGCATCGCACCCCCGAAATTTATTATGAGGGTGTCCTGAAGGGTGCCCGTGTTGTAGCGGACGAATGTTCAAAGGATGTAATATTTGAGTAAACTTGCTCGTGTGATCCTGTATGATGAAAACTTGTTTCATATGCGCTATGCAACGCTTGTGTGAATTTAAAATATTACCTTCTATTTGGCTGTTTATCCAATCTGAGAGATGGCTAGTCCTCGGCTTCTGCCCCCATGCCACGAGTGCTGGGGTGTTCGGGATAAACCTGAGCACTCTTGTTCCCATGTTTGGATCCTTCGAGGGAGGTGCTCAGCACAACGAACAAGGCAATCGGACTAATAATGCTTTATCACTCTCACTTAGCCATAGAATTCTATAATTTTAAATTTCAGTGAAGCCCCTGGTATTTGGAAGGCCGAATTCGGGGCGCGATACACGCCTTTAAGCCGGACAGGGCCGGCCCCTCGCTCTAAGCGGCATAAGTCTTTAGGGACTCGAAAACCTCGCCGAACAGCGACCAGTCTCTCGCCTTATCATGACAGTCAGTTTTAGCTTTCTCTACTGAGGTGCTTAGCCCAGCAGAACCGGGGCACAATCACAGTAGTTCTCCTAGCGCTACCTAAGCCGATAGAGCGGAACGTAAGGTACCAAAACATAGGAGCCGGGCAAACCCAACATTTGACCAAAGACATGATTCGGAGCTGATGCATATAATGCTATAAGTTCGGGGTGCCGCACTTGTGAAAGTGTTCGGACTTTTCACACCATATTGTGGGGTACGTAAGCCCCTGGTGTATTGGCTGTACCAAAGTGTACGGTTGCAAGGCGTCATTAGTGAACACATATATGTATAACAAGAATGCAATAATAGTCGTAATGTTATGCATTGTTTATTCAAAAAGGTGCATTTAAAGCAGAATGATATAGATGGTGCGATAAGCAAAGAGTAGGACTATGTCCCTTCCAAGGGCAAGCTGAGGAATAGTATTAAATCAAATATTTCGCTCGTTATTGTAATCCACCTGGGAATTTCGTGGTGTGACGTAGCTTTCTGCCTCCTTGGTTGCTGCATCATGTGTTCGGCAATAGTGCTGCCGGGCAGGGTTTCCAAAGATTAAGGTCCTGAAAAAGAGAAAAATAACCAAACGGGAAGCCCCTAGTGCGGTTTAAGCCGCGTCTTGGGGCGTGCCGCAGTTGTGCCCCCCTCCCCACCTGTGTCCATGCTATTTTTAATGCGTAATTATGTACGTGTGGCATGAGTTTCGCCGTTTGGCTGGGACTGGGGTGGGGCCGCATTGCTACGCGAGCTCAGATCTCGCCAGGTGGTCTAGTTGCCGATTTCTCCGAGCGCGCTTGAAGGTGTCCGGGTCTTGAAACACCGAACTGGTGGATTGCCTTGAGAGGCTGCTTTGCGCTTCTGCTGCGAGGGCTGCGGTGTGCTCCTCCGTTCGGAGAGAGCGCTCTGTGTTTCCATTGACTGTAATAATCCCGCGAGGTCCTGGCATCTTGAGCTTGAGGTACGCATAATGTGGTACCACATTGAATCTCGCAAATGCGGTTCGCCCGAGCAGTGCATGATAACCACTGCGGAACGGGACTATATCAAAGATTAACTCTTCGCTTCAGAAGTTATCCGGGGATCCGAAGACCACTTCCAGTGTAATTGAGCCTGTGCAATGGGCCTCTACGCCTGGAATGATGCCCTTAAAGGTCGTTTTTGTGGGTTTGAGGTCTATACCCATTTTGCGCACTGTGTCCTGATAAAGCAGGTTCAGGCTGCTGCCGCCATCCATAAGCACTCGAGTGAGGTGAAATCCGTCAATGATTGGGTACAGAACCAGTCCAGCGAATCCGCCATGACAGATACTAGTGGGATGGTCCCTGCGATCGAAAGTGATCGGATAGGAGGACCATGGATTGAACTTTGGGGCGACTGGCTCCAACGCATATACTTCCCTGAGCGCACGCTTCCACTCCCTCTTGGGGATGTGGGTTGCGTATATCATGTTCACCGTCCGTACTTGTGGGGGAAACCTCTTCTGTCCTCCGGTGTGTGGCTGTCGGGGCTCCTCCTCATCATCGCTATGTGGCCCCTTGTCCTTGTTTTCGGCAATTAACTTGTCGGCCTGCTTGAACACCCAACAATCCCTGTTGGTGTGATTGGTTGGCTTGTCTGGGGTGCTGTGTATTTGACACGAGCGATCGAGTATACGGTCCAAGCTGGACGGGCCCGAGGTACTTTGTTTGAATGGCCTTTTCCGCTGACCGGGTTTAGAGCCTTTGAATCCGGCATTGACTGTCGTATCCTCGGTATTATCGCTGTTAATGCGGCGCTTATGTTTGTTGCGACGTGACCTGCTATTGCCGTCCTTGGTATCCGAAGTACCATGGTTCTTTGATATGTTATTACTGTGAGCCAGCCAGCTATCTTCTGCCGCATAAAAGCGGGTCATGAGTGTCATGAGGGCTGCCATAGATTTCGGCTTTTCCTGACCAAGGTGCCAGGCTAGCCATTCGTCGCGGATGTTGTGTTTGAAAGCCTCTAGGGCCTCTGCATCCGGACAATCGATGATTTGATTTTTCTTTGTTAGGAACCGAGTCCATAATTGCCTGGCCGATTCTTCTAGCTGCTGAATTATGTGGCTCAAGTCATCGGCATATGGTGGCCACACATAAGTGCCCTGAAAGTTGTCGAGGAATGCGGCTTCCAGATCTTCCCAACAGCTAATGGACTCTGCTGGCAAGATGTTAAGCCAATGTCGCGCTGGTCACTTGAGCTTTAGTGGGAGGTATTTGATGGCGTGTAAGTCATCACCGCGGGCCATGTGGATGTGGAGGAGGAAATCCTCGATCCATACCGCGGGATCTGTTGTGCCGTCGTATGATTCAATATTTACAGGTTTGAAACCTTCTGGGATTTGATGATCCATTACTTCGTCTGTGAAGCATAAGGGGTGTGGGCGCCTCTGTATTGGGCTATATCGCGACGCAGCTCGAATGGGTCTTGCCCGCTGTGTTCAGCCCGGCCGGATTTACTTTTACTGTATCTGGCGTGACGTTTATCGTCTCGCATAGTGGCGCGCCCTCATGATCCGTAGATCGATCTTGCATGCTTTGCTTTGTCCTCCAATATGTCTCGTAGGTCTGGCGTATCTCCCCATGCCTTTTTATTTGAATGGTGTCGGGGTGCAGGCTGAGTTTTTGGCTGGAATGTCTCTCTATCGCGGCCACGAGGTGGCCGATCAGCCGCGTCATACGCTTCTTCCTCCAGTCGGGGTAGCAACCTGCATTTTGGGTAACTCTTGGAGGGGCGCTCGAGTTTATATTCCTCGGCCGCGAGGACTTTAGTCCATCTGTCAGCTAGCAGATCTTGATCAGCTTGAAGCTGCTGCTGCTTTTTCTTAAGGCTATTTGCCGTGGCTATAAGCTGGCGTTTGAAGCGCTCTTGTTCAACGGGATCCTCTGGCACGGCGAACTCGTCGTCGCCGAGGCTTGCCTCGTATTCGGAGGGGGCATGTAATTATCATCCTCCGCCTCTTCATCTGCCGCTCTCTCAGGAGGGCTGGCTCCTCCATCCTGCTGCTCTAAATCTTGCTGGAGGGGATTGTTGTTGTCTTCAGCACTATCCGGAGTGTTATTATCTCCTGTGCCGATATCACCACTTTTGCTTTGGCGGGACTTAGAGCGGCGCCCCTGACGTCGGCGCTTGGGTTGCTTCTTGGAGGGGTCATCCTCCGCTATCTCGTCGCCATTGCCTTCTTTGGGTGTATCCACCATGTATATATCGTATGATGAGGTGGCTGTCCAGTGCCCTGTGGGCAATGGTTCCTCTTCGTCTCCCGCATTGTTGTCCATACCGTCGATGTCTTCGGAGTCGAAGTCGAGCATGTCGGTTAAGTCATCGACAGTGGCTACTAAGTGGGTGGTGGGTGGGCCACGAATTTCTCCATCGTCCGCATCCCAGTCCTGCCGGACATAGTTCGGCCAGGATTCTCCTGACAAGGAGAGAAACCTTAATGAGTTCAGTATGTCGCCAAAGGGCGAGTGCTGAAAAATATCCGCGGAGGTAAACTCCATGATCGGCGCCCAATCGGATTCGATAGGAACGGGCGCAGGTGGCTCAGAGTCCGTGGCCGGAGAAGGATCCGACAGTTTAACAACACGGCTCTCGTGCAAGGTAAGGTCGATGTTTGGCTCGATCGCCGCTGCGGGTAAGGCCTCCGTGGCGGGGTCCATACACCCGTCCATGGATGGCGCAACTGGCTCCGAATTGAGGGTCGGAGCAGCTGCTTGTGCGATCTCCTGAACACTGTCCGATGGTAGAGCTAAATCATACTCATCGTGACCGCGTGACGCACAAGGCAGAGGCTCGAATCCGTCGAAGATCAAGTATCCACGGACATCGGCCGTGTAGTTTAGGCTTCCAAACCTGACCTGGTGGCCAGGGGCGTAACTTTCAATCTGCTCCAGATGGCCAAGCGAATTGGCCCACAATGCAAAGCCGCCGAACACGAAGATCTGTTCGGGGAGAAAAGTCTCACCCTGGACTGCATCGCTATCGATGATAGTAGGAGCCATCAAGCCTAACGGCGACGACACATAGGAACTCTCAATGAAAGCACCAATGTCGGTGTCAAAACCGGTGGATCTCGGGTAGGGGGTCCCGAACTGTGCGTCCAAGGCGGATGGTAACAGGAGGCAGGGGACACAATGTTTTACCCAGGTTCGGGCCCTCTTGATGGAGGTAAAACCCTATGTCCTGCTCGATTAATATTGATGGTATGGGTGGTACAAGAGTAGATCTACCACGAGATTAGAGAGGTTAAACCCTAGAAGCTAGCCTATGGTATGATTGTCTGTCTTTCTACGGACTAAAACCCTTCGGTTTATATAGACACCGGAGAGGTTAGGGTTACACAAGGTCGGTTACAAAGGAGGAGATACACATATCCGTATTGCCTAGCTTGCCTTCCACGCCAAGTAGAGTCCCATCCGGACACAAGACGAAGTCTTCAATCCTGTATCTTCATAGTCTAACAGTCCGGCCAATGGAAATAGTCCGGCTGTCCGGAGACCCCCTAATCCAGGACTCCCACACCTATGTTGCCACTTTCGTATACTAGTGGGAATCTTTCATTATAGAACTTGGCTTGTATATTCCAATGACGGGCTTCCTCAAAATGCCGTAGGTCTTCGTGAGCAAGCAAGTTGGATGCACACCCACTTAGTTTCTTTTTGATCTTTCATACACTTATAGCTCTAGTGCATCCGTTGCATGGCAATCCCTACTCACTCACATTGATATCTATTGATGGGCATCTCCATAGCCATCGATACGCCTAGTTGATGTGAGACTATCTTCTCCTTTTTGTCTTCTCCACAACCACCATCCTATTACACCTATAGTGCTATGTCCATGGCTCATGCTCATGTATTGCGTGAAGATTGAAAAAGTTTGAGAACATCAAAAGTATGAAACAATTGCTTGGCTTGTCATCGGGGTTGTGCATGATTTAAATATTTTGTGTGATGAAGATAGAGCATAGCCAGACTATATGATTTTATAGGGATAGCTTTCTTTGGCCATGTTATTTTGAGAAGACATGATTGCTTTATTAGTATGCTTGAAGTATTATTATTTTTATGTCAATATTAAACTTTTGTTTTGATTCTTTCGGATCTGAACATTCATGCCACAATAAAGAAAATTACATTGATAATTATGTTAGGTAGCATTCCACATCAAAAATTCTATTTTATCATTTACCTACTCGAGTACGTTTTGCCAACGTATATATAATTTTTGATTGTTACATGCTATTATATTATCCACTTTGTATGTTTAATGGGCTTTAATATGCTCTTTTATATTATTTTTGGGACTAACCTATTAACCGGAGGCCTAGTGTCAGTTTCTTTTTTTGCCTATTTTAGAGTTTCGCAGAAAAGGAATACCAAACGGAGTCCAAATGGAATGAAACCTTCGTGATGATCTTTATTGGACTGAAAGCAATCCAGAAGACTTGGAGTAGAAGTCTAGAACTCCATGAGGCAGGAGGGTGCGCCCAGGGGGGTAGGCGCGCCCTCCACCCTTGTGGGCCCCTCGTAGCTCCATGACGTACTTCTTTCGCCTATATATACTCTTATACCCTAGATCGATCAGAGAGAGCCACGAAACCACTTTTCCACCATTGCGACCTTCTGTACCCATGAGATCCCATCTTGGGGCCTTTTCTGGCAATCTGTCAGAGGGGGAATCGATCACGGAGGGCTTCTACATCAACACCATTGCCTCTCCGATGAAGCGTGAGTAGTTTACCACAGACCTTCGGGTCCATAGTTATTAGCTAGATGGCTTCTTCTCTCTCTTTGGTTCTCAATACAAAGTTCTCCTCGATGTTCTTGGAGATCTATTCGATGTGATACTCTTTTGCGGTGTGTTTGCCGAGATCCGATGAATTGTGGGTTTATGAACAAGACCTATGAATATTATTTGGTTCTTCTTTGAATTCTTATATGCATGATTTGATATCTTTGCAAGTCTCTTCGAATTATTGGTTTAGTTTGGCCTACTAGATTGGTCTTTCTTGCAATGGGAGAAGTGCTTAGCTTTGGGTTCAATCTTGCGGTGTCCTTTCCCAGTGATAGTAGGGGCAGCAAGGCACGTATTGTATTGTTGCCATCGAGGATAAAAAGATGGGGTTTATATCATATTGTTTGAGTTTATCCCTCTACATCATGTCATCTTGCTTAAAGCATTACTCTGTTCTTATGAACTTAATACTCTAGATGCATGCTGGATAGCGGTCGATGTGTGGAGTAATAGTAGCGGATGCAGAATCGTTTCAATCTACTTGACACGGATGTGATGCCTATATTCATAATCATTGCCTTAGATATTCTCATAACTATGCGCTTTTCTATCAATTGCTCGGCAGTAATTTGTTCACCCATCGTAATACATGCTATCTTGAGAGAAGCCACTAGTGAAACCTATGCCCCCCCAGGGTCTCTTTCTTATTACATTGCATCTCTTTTATTTACATCGCATCTCGTTTACTATTTTGCAATCTTTACTTCCAATCTATACAAAAAATACCAAAAATATTTACCTTACTATATTTATTAGATCTCACTTTTGCGAGTGACCGTGAAGGGATTGACAACCCCTTTATCGTGTTGGCTGCAAGGTTCTTGATTGTTTGTGCGGGTATTAGGTGACTTGTGCGTTGTCTCCTACTGGATTGATACCTTGGTTCTCAAAACTGAGGGAAATACTTACGCTACTTTGCTGCGTCACCCTTTCCTCTTCAAGGGAAAACCAACGCATGCTCAAAAGGTAGCAGGAGTTCCTTACCTCCCTTCGTAGTTGAGGGAAAATCTTGGTTATTTGAGCTTTCAAATTCCTCATAGTGATCAATAGATATAAATCCCAAGTGTCTCAAGGAATAGAGCTATGCTCCCAGGAAACGGCGCCAGAAAAAGGTCTTGATAACCCACAAGTATAGGGGATCGCAACAATTTTCGAGGGTAGAGTATTCAACCCAGATTTATTGATTCGACACAAGGGCAGCCAAAGAATATTCTCGAGTATTAGCAGCTGAGTTGTCAATTCAACCACACCTGAAAGACTTAATATCTATAGCAAAGTATTTAGTAGCAAAGTATTATGGAAGTAGCGGTAACGGTGACAAAAGTAACAGTAGCAGTTTTGTAGTAATCGGAACAGTGGCAGTGGAAAAGTAACTGAGCAAAGATCAGTATGTGAAAAGCTCGTAGGCAATGGATCAATGACGGATAATTATGTCGGATGGCATTCATCATGCAACGGTTATAACATAGGGTGACACAGAACTAGCTCCAATTCATCAATATAATGTAGGCATGTATTCCGAATATAGTCATACGTGCTTATGGAAAAGAACTTGCATGACATCTTCTGTCCTACTCTCCCGTGGCAGCGCGGTCCTAGTGGAAACTAAGGGATATTAAGTCCTCCTTTTAATAGAGTACCGGACCAAAGCATTAGCAGTTAGTGAATACATGAACTCCTCAAACTACGGTCATCATCGGGAGTGGTCCCGACTATTGTCACTCCGGGGTTGCTGGATCATAACACGTAGTAGGTGACTATAACTTGCAATATCGGATCATGAACACGAATATATTCATGAAAGCATAATAGGTTCATATCTGAAATCATGGCACTCGGTCCCTAGTGACAAGCATTAGGCATAGCAAAGTCATAGCAACATCAATCTTAGAACATAGTGGACACTAGGGATCAAACCCTAACAAAACTAACTTGATTACATGGTAAATCTCATCCAACCCATCACGCTCCAGCAAGCCTACGATGGAATTACTCACGCTCGGTGGTTAGCATTATGAAATTGGTGATGGAGGATGGTTGATGATAACGATGGCGATGGATTCCCCTCTCCGGAGCCCAAAACGGACTCCAGATCTGCCCTCCCGAGGAAGAACAGGGCTTGGCAGCGGCTCTGTATCGTAAAACGTGATGAATCCTTCTCTCCGAATTTTTTCTCCCCGAAAGTGAATATATGGAGTTAGAGTCGAGGTCGGGGGAGGTCCAGGGGGCCACAAGGTCGGAGGGCGCGCCCCCACCCTTGTGGCTAGGGTGTGGGCCCCTGTTGCTGATTCTTTCGCCAATATTTTTTATTAATTTCAAAAGTTATCTCCGTGAAGTTTCAGGTCATTCCGAGAACTTTTTATTCTGCACAAAGATAACACCATGGCCAATCTGCTGGAAACAACGTCAGTCTGGGTTAGTTCCATTCAAATCATGCAAGTTAGAGTCCAAAACAAGGGCAAAAGAGTTTGGAAAAGTAGATACAGTGGAGACGTATCAATAGGTTTCACTAGAGACTTCTCTCAAGATAGAAAATATTACGGTGGGTGAACAAATTACAGCCGAGCAATTGATAGAAAAGCGTAAAGTTATGGCGATGTCTAAGACAATGATAATTAATATAGGCATCACGTCCTCATCAAGTAGACCAGCTCCTGCCTACATCTACTACTATTACTCCAAACGTCGACAGACTCCTGCCTGCATCTAGAGTATTAAGTTCATGAAGAACAGAGTAACGGACTAAGTAAGATGACATGATGTAGCAGGATAAACTCAAGCAATATGATGAAAACCCCATCTTGTTATCCTCGATGGAAACAATACAATACCTGTCGGTTCCCCTTCTGTCACTGGGATCAAGCACCACAAGATTGAACCCAAAGCTAAGCACTTCTCCCATTGCAAGAAAAACCAATCTAGTTGGCCAAACCAAATCGATAGTTCGAAGAGACTTGCAAAAATATCAAATCATGCATATAAGAATTCAAAGAAGATTCAAATAATATTCATAGATAAGTTGGTCATAAATCCACAATTCATCGGATCTCGGCAAACACACCGCAAAAAGGTATTACATCAAATAGATCTCCAAGAACATCGAGGAGAACATGGTATTGAGAATCAAAGAGAGAGAAGAAGCCATCTAGCTACTTGCTATGGAGCCGTAGGTCTGTGGTAAAATACTCACGCTTCATCGGAGAGGCAATGGTGTTGATGTAGAAGCCCTTCGTGATCGAATCCCCCTCCGGCAGGACGCCGAAAAAGGCCCCTAAATGGTATCTCACGGGTACAGAAGGTTGCGGTGGTGGAAAAGTGTTTTCATGGCTCTCCTGATTGGTTTTCAAATATTTGAGAATATATAGGCGGAATAAATAGGTTGATGGAGTCACGAGGGGGCCCACAAGGGTGGGGGCGCGCCCTCCATCCTTGTGGCCGCCTCGTGGCTTCCCTGACGTGTACTCCAAGTCCTCTGGATGTCTTCTGGTCCAAGAAAAATCATCTCGAAAGTTTCATTCCGTTTGGACTCCGTTTGATATTTCTTTTCTGCGAAACTCTAAAACAAGGAAAAAACAGGAACTAGCACTGGGATCTAGGTTAATAGGTTAGTCCCAAAAATAATATAAAATATCATAATAATGCATATAAAACATCCAAAACAGATAATATAATAGCATGAAACAATCAAAAATTATAGATACGTTGGAGACGTATCACATGCTTATAGATGTGAGAATATTAATGACACAATTTGCATATAGATTATTCTATTTAACTATTTAACTAGATCTCACATCTTTTTGTATTTGAAATTAATTTTTGTTGGGGCCTTGATCACCTGAAATTGTGTGGTTTAGAAAAATCTTAGTAGTGCATTTTCATTCCATAGGTTTTGTGTGGTGTGAAAATTGGGACGAAGATGATTATACATCGATCTATGATTCTGTACTTGTGTAATGCGAATCATTTCCCCCCAAAGGTGTGACATATTCTAAGGAAATATGCCTAGAGGCAATAATAAAGTTGTTGTTTATATTTCCTTATATCATGATAAATGTTTATTATTCATGCTAGAATTGTATTAACCGGAGACTTAGTACATGTGTGAATACATAAATAAACAGAGTGTCACTAGTATGCCTCTACTTGACTAGCTCGTTGAATCAATGATGGTTATGTTTCCTAACCATAGACATGAGTTGTCATTTGATTAACGGGATCACATCATTAGAGAATGATGTGATTGACTTGACCCATCCGTTAGCTTAACACGATGATCGTTTAGTTTGTTGCTATTGCTTTCTCCATAACTTATACATCTTCCTATGACTATGAGATCATGCAACTCCCGAATACAGGAGGAACACTTAGTGTGCTATCAAACGTCACAACGTAACTGGGTGACTATAAAGATGCTCTACAGGTGTCTCTGATGGTGTTTGTTGAGTTTGCATAGATCAAGATTAGGATTTTTCACTCCGAGTATCGAAGAGGTATCTCTGGGCCCTCTCAATAATGTACATCACTATAAGCCTTGCAAGCAATGTAACTAGTGAGTAAGTTACGGGATGTAGCATTACGGAACGAGTAAAGAGACTTGCCGGTAACGAGATTGAACTAGGTATTGAGATACCGACGATCGAATCTCGGGCAAGTAACATACCGATGACAAAGGGAACAACGTATGTTGTTATGCGGTTTGACCGATAAAGATCTTCATAGAATATGTAGGAACCAATATGAGCATCCAGGTTCCGCTATTGGTTATTGACCGGAGATGAGTCTCGGTCATGTCTACATAGTTCTCGAACCCGTAGGGTCCGCACGCTTAACGTTCAGTGACGATCGATATTATGAGTTTATGTGTTTTGATGTACCGAAGATAGTTCGGAGTCCCGAATGTGATCACGGACATGACGAGGAGTCTCGAAATGGTCGAGACATAAAGATTGATATATTGGATGACTATATTCGGACACCAGATGAGTTCCGGGGGTCACCGGATAATTATCGGAGTGCCGGAGGGTTATCGGAACCCCCGGGGGAACTAATGGGCCAACATGGGCCTTGTGAGAGAGAGAGAGGAGTGGGCCTTGGGGCTGCCCCCCCCCTTGAGGAGTCCGAATTGGACAAGGAGGGGGGCGGCGCCCCCTCTTTCCCTCCCTCTCTCCCTCTCCTTCCTTCCCCCTTCCTCCTCCTAGTTGGACTAGGAAAGGGGGAGTCCTACTCCTACTAGGAGGAGGACTCCTCCCCTCCTTGGCGTGCCCCAAGGGCCGGCCGGCCTCTCCCCTTGCTCCTTTATATACGGGGGCAGGGGCACCCTAGAACACACAAGTTGATCATTGATCTCTTAGCCGTGTGCGGTGCCCCCCTCCACCATAATCCACCTCGGTCATATCGTCGTGGTGTTTAGGCGAAGCCCTACGCCGGTAGCTTCATCATCACCTTCATCACGCCGTCGTGCTGACTAAGCTCTCCCTCGACACTCAGCTGGATCGAGAGTTCGTGGGACGTCACCGAGCCGAACGTGTGCAGATCGCGGAGGTGCCGTACTTTCGGTGCTAGGATCGGTCGGATCGTGAAGACGTACGACTACATCAACAGTGTTGTCATAACGCTTCCGCTTACGGTCTATGAGGGTACATGGACAACACTCTTCCCCTCTCGTTGCTATGCATCACCATGATAGATCTTGCGTGTCCATGGGAAATTTTTGAAATTACTACGTTCCCCAACAGTGGCATCCGAGCTAGGTTTATGCATAGATTTTATATGCACGAGCAAAACACAAAGGAGTTGTGGGCGTGGGTATATACATATTGCTTGTTGTCACTAGTTGATTCTTGATTCAGCGGTATTGTTGAATGAAGCGACTCACACCGACATTACGCTTACGCTTACGCGAGACTAGTTCTACCGACGTGCTTCGCACACAGGTGGCTGGTGGGTGTCAGTTTCTCCAACTTTAGTTAAATCGGATTCAATGAACAGGGTTCTTTCTTAAGATCAAAAAGCACTCACTATACCACGTTATGGTTTTTGATGCGTAGGTAAAAACGGTTCTTGCTCAGCCTATAGCAGCCACGTAAAACTTGCAACAACAAAGTAGAGGACGTCTAACTTGTTTTTGCAGGGCATGTTGTGATGTGATATGGTAAAGACATGATGCTAAATTTTATTGTATGAGATGATCATGTTTTGTAACACAGTTATCGGCAACTGGCAGGAGCCATATGGTTGTCGCTTTATTGTATGAAATGCAATCGCATGTAATTTCTTTACTTTATCACTAAGCGGTAGCGATAGTCATAGAAGCAATAGTTGGCGAGACGACAACGATGCTTCCATGGAGATCAAGGTGTCAAGCCGGTGACGATGGTGATCATGATGGTGCTTTGGAGATGGAGATCAAAGGCACAAGATGATGATGGACATATCATATCACTTATATTGATTGCATGTGATGTTTATCCTTTATGCATCTTATTTTGCTTAGTTCGACGGTGGCATTATAAGATGATCTCTCACTAAATTTCAAGGTATAAGTGCCCTGAGTATGCACCGTTGCTAAAGTTCGTCGTGCTGAGACACCACGTGATGATCGGGTGTGATAAGCTCTACGTTCACATACAATGGGTGCAAGCCAGTTTTGCACACGCAAAATACTCGGGTTGAACTTGACGAGCCTAGCATATGCAGATATGGCCTCGGAACACTGAGACCTAAATGTCGAGCATGAATCATATAGTAGATATGATCAACATAGTGATGTTCACCATTGAAAACTACTCCATCTCACATGATGATCGAACATGGTTTAGTTGATATGGATCACGTGATCACTTAGATGATTAGAGGGATGTCTATCTAAGTAGGAGTTCTTAAGTAATTTGATTAATTGAACTTTAATTTATCATGAACTTGGTACATGATAGTATTTTGCATGTCTATGTTGTTGTAGATAGATGGCCCATGTTATTGTTCCATTGAATTTTAATGCGTTCCTAGAGAAAGCTAAGTTGAAAGATGATGGTAGCAACTACACGATCTGGGTCCGTAACTTGAGGATTATCCTCATGGCTGCACAGAAGAATTACATCCTAGAAGCACCGCTAGGTGACAAACCCGCTGCAGGAGCAACGCCAAATGTTGTGAACACTTGGCAGAGCAAAGATGATGACTACTTGATAGTTCAGTGTGCCATGCTTTACGGCTTAGAACCGGGACTTCATTGATGTTTTGAACGTCATGGAGTATATGAGATGTTCCAGGAGTTGAAGTTAATATTTCAAGCAAATGCCCGGAATTGAGAGATATGAAGTCTCCAATAAGTTCTACAGCTGCAAAATGGAGGAGAATAGTTCTGTCAGTGAACATATACTCAGAATGTCTG
The DNA here is from genome assembly GCF_056163025.1 of Triticum urartu. NCBI lineage: Eukaryota > Viridiplantae > Streptophyta > Magnoliopsida > Poales > Poaceae > Triticum > Triticum urartu. The sequence goes on from NC_141879.1 coordinate 190,199,672, forward strand.
GGTACCACAACCACTTGACTAGGCTGGGAGTTAATCTTCCTAACGATAGTGTCATTGATAGAGTTCTCCAATCACTGTCACCAAGCTACAAGAGCTTCATGATGAACTATAATATACAAGGGATGGATATGACGATTCCTGAGCTCTTGGCAATGCTAAAGGCTGTGGAGGTAGAAATCAAGAAGGAGCATCAAGTGTTGATGGTCAACAAGACCACCAGTTTCAAGAAAAAGGGTAAAGGGAAGAAGGGGAACTTCAAGAAAAACAGCAAGCCAGTTGCTGCTCAAGTGAAGAAACCCAAGTCTGGACCTAAGCCTGAGATTGAATGCTTCTACTGCAAAGGGACTGGTCACTCGAAGCGGAACTGCACCAAGTATTTGGCGGAGAAGAAGGATGGCAAAGTGAAAGGTATATTTGATATACATGTTATTGATGTGTACCTTACTAATGCTCGCAGTAGCGCCTGGGTATTTGATACTGGTTCTGTTGCTAATATTTGCAACTCGAAACAGGGGCTACGGATTAAGCGATGCGCATGGGAAATGGTTCCAAAGTCAATGTGATCGCCGTCGGCATGCTACCTCTACATCTACCTTCGGGATTAGTTTTAGACCTAAATAATTGTTATTTGGTGCCAGCGTTGAGCATGAACATTATATATGGATCTTGTTCGATGCGAGACGGTTATTCATTTAAATCATAGAATAATGGTTGTTCTATTTATATGAATAATATCTTTTATGGTCATGCACCCTTGATGAGTGGTCAATTTTTACCAAATCTTCATAGTAGTGATACACATGTTCATAGTATTGAAGCCAAAAGATGCAGAGTTGATAATAGTAGTGCAACTTATTTGTGGCACTGCCGTTTGGGTCATATTGGTGTAAAGCGCATGAAGAAACTCCATTCTGATGGACTTCTGGAATCACTTGATTATGAATCACTTGGTACTTGCGAACCATGCCTCATGGGCAAGATGACTAAAACTCTGTTCTCCGGAACAATGGAGCGAGCAACAGAGTTGTTGGAAATCATACATACTGATGTATGTGGTCCAATGAACATTGAGGCTCGCGGTGGATATCGTTATTTTCTCACCTTCGCGGATGATTTGAGCAGATATGGGTATATCTACTTAATGAAACATAAGTCTGAAACATTTGAAAAGTTCAAAGAATTTCAGAGTGAAGTGGAAAATCATCATAACAAGAAAATAAAGTTTCTACGATCTGATCGTGGAGGAGAATATTTGAGTTACGAGTTTGGTCTTCATTTGAAACAATGCGGAATAGTTTCGCAACTCACGCCACCCGGAACACCACAGCGTAATGGTGTGTCCGAACATCGTAATCGTACTTTACTAGATATGGTACGATCTATGATGTCTCTTACTGATTTCCTGCTATCGTTTTGGGGTTATGCTTTAGAGACAGCTGCATTCATGTTAAATCAGGCACCATCTAAATTCGTTGAGACGACACCTTATGAACTGTGGTTTGCCAAGAAACCCAAGTTGTCGTTTCTTAAAGTTTGGGGCTGCGATGCTTATGTGAAAAAACTTCAACATGATAAGCTCGAACCCAAATCGAAGAAATGTGTCTTCATAGGGTACCCAAAAGAGACTGTTGGATATACCTTCTATCACAGATCCGAAGGCAAGATATTCATTGCTAAGAGTGGATCCTTTCTAGAGAAGGAGTTTCTCTCGAAAGAAGTGAGTGGGAGGAAAGTAGAACTTGATGAGGTAATTGTACCTACTCCCTTATTGGAAAGTAGTTTGTCACTGAAATCAGTTCCAATGATTCCTACACCAGTAAGTGAGGAAGCTAATGATGATGATCATGAAACTTCTGATCAAGTTACTACTGAACCTCGTAGGTCAACCAGAGTAAGATCCGCACCAGAGTGGTACGGTAATCATGTTCTGGAGGTCGTGTTACTTGACCATGATGAACCTACGAACTATGAGGAAGCGATGATGAGCCCAGATTCCGCAAAATGGCTTGAGGCCATGAAATCTGAGATGGGATCCATGTATGAGAACAAAGTATGGACTTTGGTTGACTTGCCCGTTGATCGGCATGCCATAGAGAATAAATGGATCTTCAAGAAGAAGACTGACGCTGATGGTAATATTACTGTCTACAAAGCTCGACTTGTTGCAAATGGTTTTCGACAAGTTCAAGGAGTTGACTACGATGAGACCTTCTCACCCATAGCGATGCTTAAGTCCGTCTGAATCATGTTAGCAATTGCCGCATTTTATGATTATGAAATTTGGCAAATGGATGTCAAAACTGCATTCCTTAATGGATATCTTAAAGAAGAGTTGTATATGATGCAACCAGAAGGTTTTGTCGATCCAAAAGGTGCTAACAAAGTGTGCAAGCTCCAGCGATCCATTTATGGACTGGTGCAAGCCTCTCGGAGTTGGAATATACGCTTTGATAGTGTGATCAAAGCATATGGTTTTATACAGACTTTTGGAGAAGCCTGTATTTACAAAAAAGTGAGTGGGAGATCTGTAGCATTTCTGATATTATATGTAGATGACATATTGTTGATCAGAAATGATACTGAATTTCCGAATAGCATAAAAGGATACTTGAATAAGAATTTTTCAATGAAAGACCTCGGTGAAGCTACTTATATATTGGGCATCAAGATCTATAGAGATAGATCAAGACGCTTAATTGGACTTTCACAAAGCACATACCTTGATAAAGTTTTGAAGAAGTTCAAAATGGATCAAGCAAAGAAAGGGTCCTTGCATGTGTTACAAGGTGTGAAGTTGAGTCAGACTCAATGCCCGACCACTGTAGAAGATAGAGAGAAAATGAAAGTCATTCCCTATGCTTCAGCCATAGGTTCTATCATGTATGCAATGCTATGTGCCAGACCTGATGTGTGCCTTGCTATTAGTTTAGCAGGGAGGTACCAAAGTAATCCAGGAGTGGATCACTGGACAACGGTCAAGAACGTCCTGAAATACCTGAAAAGGACTAAGGATATGTTTCTCGTTTATGGAGGTGACAAAGAGCTCATCGTAACCGGTTACGTCGATGCAAGCTTTGACACTGATCCGAATGACTCTAAGTCACAAACCAAATACGTATTTTTATTAAATGGTGGAGCTGTCAGTTGGTGCAGTTCCAAGCAGAGCGTCGTGGCGGGATCTACATGTGAAGCAGAGTACATACTTGCTTCAGAAGTAGCAAATGAAGGAGTCTGGATGAAGGAGTTCATATCTGATCTAGGTGTCATACCTAGTGCGTCGGGTCCAATGAAAATATTTTGTGACAATACTGGTGCAATTGCCTTGGCAAAGGAATCCAGATTTCACAAGAGAACCAAGCGCATCAAGGGACACTACAATTCCATCAGCGATCAAGTCAAGGAGGGACACATAGAGATTTGCAAGATACATACGGATCTGAATGTTGCAGACCCGTTGACTAAGCCTCTCTCACGAGCAAAACATGATCAACACCAAGACTCCATGGGTGTTAGAATCATTACAATGTAATCTAGATTATTGACTCTAGTGCAAGTGGGAGACTGAAGGAAATATGCCCTAGAGGCAATAATAAAGTTGTTATTTATATTTCCTTATATCATGATAAATGTTTTTTATTCATGCTAGAATTGTATTAACCGAAAACTTAGTACATGTGTGAATACATAGACAAACAAAGTATCACTAGTACGCCTCTACTTGACTAGCTCATTGAATCAATGATGGTTATTGAGGGAGTCCTGGATTAGGGGGTGTTCGGATAGCCGGACTATACCTCCGGCCGGACTCCCGGACTATGAAGATACAAGATTGAAGACTTCGTCCCGTGTCCGGAAGGGAATTTCCTTGGCATGGAAGGCAAGCTTGGCGATACGGATATGTAGATCTCCTACCATTGTAACCGACTTTGTGTAACCCTAACCCTCTCCGGTGTCTATATAAACTGGAGGGTTTTAGTCCGTAGGACAACATACAGAACAACAATCATACCATAGGCTAGCTTCTAGGGTTTAGCCTCTCCGATCTCATGGTAGATCTACTCTTGTACTACCCATATCATCAATATTAATCAAGCAGGACGTAGGGTTTTACCTCCATCGAGAGGGCCCGAACCTGGGTAAAACTTCGTGTCCCTTGCCTCCTGTTACCATCCGGCCTAGACGCACAGTTAGGGACCCCCTACCCGAGATCCACCGGTTTTGACACCGACATTGGTGCTTTCATTGAGAGTTCCTCTGTGTCATCGCCTTCAGGCTCGATGGCTCCTACGATCATCAATAGCGATGCAGTCCAGGGTGAGACCTTCCTCCCCGGACAGATCTTCGTCTTCGGCGGCTTCGCACTGCGGGCCAATTCACTTGGCCATCTGGAGCAGATCGAAAGCTATGCCCCTGGCCGTCAGGTCAGATTTGGAAGTTTAAACTACACGACTAACATCCGCGGGGATTTGATCTTCGACGGATTCGAGCCACTGCCGAGCGCACCACACTGTCACGACGAGCATGATCTAGCTCTGCCGCCTAACAGTGCCCTAAAGGCCGCACCCGCATCGGCTTCGACCCTTAATTCGGAGCCAACTGCGCTGATCGAGGATGGGTGGTTGGACGCTGCCTCGGGGGTTGCGATCCTAATGGCGATCGAGCCGAACACCATCCCCGCACTCCGCGAGACTTGTGATTCCAAGGAGCCGGACTCCTCTCCGGACTCCGAACCATTCGCACCTCTGCCGATCGAATCCGATTGGGCGCCGATCATGGAGTTTACTGCCACGGACATCTTTCAGCACTCGCCCTTCGGCGATATTATGAAATCACTAAAGTCTCTCTCTTTATCAGCAGAGCCCTGGACGGACTACGGTCAGCAAGATTGGGATACGGACGATGAAGAAATTCAAAGCCCACCCACCACCCACTTTGTAGCCACTGTCGACGATTTAACCGACATGCTCGACTTCGACTCCGAAGACATCGACAGTATGGACGCCGATGAAGGAGACGATGAAGAACCAACGCCTATTGGGCCCTGGAATGCCACCTCGTCATATGATGTATACATGGTGGACGCACCAAAATATGATGACGAGGAGCGGAAGGACGCACCGAAAAGCTTGTTCCCTCGAAAAGCAGTCAAAGCGCCGACGCAAGCATCGCCCCAAATCCCGCCTCGACAGAAGTAGCGATCACACAGACCCAGCGCTGGAGCAGGGCAAACCGCTGCCGGACAACGGCAATTTGGATAATCAAACCAAACAAACAAATTCTATCGAGGATAATGGTCCGGACGACATAACGACGGACAGGCACCCAGAGCAGCAGAATGCCCGTAAAAGGCTTGTTGCCACCGTGAGGAGTCTTAAAAAGCAGAAGCAAAGGCTCAAGGCCATGCAAGACACACTCCAAATCAGATGGAGTAAAATACTCAACACTGCAGCAAGGTACAGCGACAATCGCCCCTCCAAGAGCTACCCAAAGCGGAAGCTGCTACCCGAATTTGATGAGGAGGCCTCAGACCCCCCACAACCAAATACCAAAGCAGCCACCTGGTCGGATAGACGACCCCTCTACCAACACAGAGCGGCATACAACGCCACTCACAATACAACACGCGACCCATGCGAGGGCTCGCACCCAAAGGACGGCGCAACAAGATCCATCTATGGACCACGCAAGCGCGCCCCAACATACAATGCAACACAACAAACATCCGAACAATGCGGTACACCCAGCTACAGGGGTGCCGCACACCCCCTATGTTTCACCGATGAGGTGCTGGACCATGAATTTCCAGAGGGATTCAAGCCCGTAAACATAGAGGCATACGACGGAACAACAGACCCTGGGGTCTGGATTGAGGACTACATCCTTCATATCCATATGGCTCGAGGAGATGATCTCCACGCCATCAAGTACTTACCCCTCAAGCTCAAAGGGCCAGCTCGTCACTGGCTCAAAGGCCTCCTCGAAAGCTCCATTGGAAGTTGGGAAGAGCTCGAAGACGCCTTTCGGGCAAATTTTCAAGGGACTTATGTCCGACCTCCGGATGCGGACGATTTGAGTCCTATAACTCAACAGCCCGGAGAGTCAGCCCAAAAGCTTTGGAACAGGTTTCTTACTAAAAAGAACCAGATTGTCGACTGTCCGGACGCCGTAGCCTTGGCAGCTTTCAAGCATAGAGTCCGTGACGAATGGCTCGCCGGACACCTCGGCCAAAATAAGCCGAGAACGATGGCCACATTAACAAACCTCATGACCCGCTTTTGCGCGGGCGAGGATAGCTGGCTAGCCAGATGCAGCACCAGCGACCCCAGTACATCTGAAGTTAGAGATGGAAACGGGAAATCACGGTGCAACAGCAATAACAAACGCCGGAATAAAGAAGACAGCGCAAAGGGCACGGCAGTAAATGCCGGATTCAAAAGCTCTCGGCCAGGTCAAAAGCCGCCCCCTAAAGACACCAGGGATGAACTGTCCAGCCTCAACAAAATTCTGGACCAAGTATGTCAGATCCATAGTACCCCTGGTAAACCTGCTAATCATACCCATAGAGAATGTTGGGTCTTCAAGCAGTCCGGCAAGCTCAACGTTGTACACAAGGGGGAGGATACACCAAGTGAAGACAAGGACGAGCCCCCCAAGCAAGACACGGGGGAACAAAAGAAATTTCCACTAGAAGTCAAAACAGTAAACGTGTTACACATGATCAAGGTAAAAAACAACGCGGCACTGCCAGAAAAATATACCCAAGTGCCTGTCACCGCGAAGTCCTGCCACCGGTCATCTCAACCAATCACTTTCGACCATCGCGATTACTCAGCAAGTATCCGACGCGCAGGATGGGCTTCCCTGGTATTAGACCCAGTAATTGGCGGATATCACTTCACACAAGTCTTGATGGATGCGGCAGTAGCCTAAACCTAATATATCAGGATACAATCCGCGGGATGGGGTTAGACCCAACACAAATTCGCCATAGCAATACTACCTTTAAAGGAGTAACGCCGGGCCCAGGGGCTCGTTGTACGGGCTCCCTCCTACTACAAGTTATATTCGGCTCCCCCGATAACTTCCGTCGCGAGCATTTAACTTTCCACATCGCTCCGTTTCAAAGTGGCTATCAAGCACTGCACGGACGCAAAGCTTTCGCTCGCTTTAATGCAATACCACACTACGCCTCCCTCACACTCAAGATGCCCGGTCCACGTGGCATCATTACAGTGCACGGAAATATCAAGCGATCCCCGCGCGCCGAAGAGAGTGAGGCTGCCTTGGCAGCCGCACACTAAAGGCGCCCGGACCAGCGAAAGCATCCAATAGGTCGTCAAGACCTCAGACACAACTAATCTAGTCCAGCGCCACTACTTATACCGAATAAATGGTCACACCCCTATTTGTCAATACAAGGGGCTCAACACGTGCAGACAAGTGGCAATTTCTTCTCATCTTGAATTATACATGATTTCTTTAAAAAAACTATCTTTTTGCATGATAACTTTTTCACCTAAATTCCTCTCTTTTACAGATGATCATCATGCTACACCTGCCCAGGATACGGCACAATGGAGACACAGGCACAGACGTGCAGCAGGGACCCGCTCCAAGGATTCTTTTTAGATTAAGACCCTGCGTAAACCTTTTTTACTGTCTCTTGTTGATACATATCCACCGTTGAGAAGGATGCTGACGTCTTGGCATGTGGCCACGCCAGAACAATGCACATACCTGGACACAAGGGGCTTCTTACAAAGGCCATTATTTAGGCTCGGTTTATACCACAAAGACCGAATACCTTAGGGAGTGTTCGGCGTCGCGAGTTTGGCCCTATATGCATCAGCTCCGAATCATTGTCTTTGGTCAAATGTTGGGTTTGCCCGGCTCCTGTGTTTTGGTGCCTTACGTTCCGCTTTACCGGCTAAGGTAGCACTAGGAGAACTACTGCGATTGTGCCCTGGTTCATCCGGACGAGCACCTCGGTAGAGAAAGCCGAAAACTGACTGTCATGATATAGCGTGAGACTGGTCAACCACTCGATGACCTGTGGGAATGTTAGAATTCCTCCGCCTTAACGAAGGGCCGTTTTCCGGCCAGGCATGTACGCACCCCGAGATTGGGAGAGTGCGGAGCCACCAGGGGCTATCTAGTAGCCCCACTGTCAAACTCCTATGGCTAAGTGAAAGTGCTAAAGCATTATAGTCCGGTCGCCTCGCTCGCTCCGCTATCACCTCCTTAATAGGACCAAGACGTTGGGTTAAGTGTGAACGCGTGTTTTTGCGAGCACCTCCGCATTATATTCATGGGGGTTGAAGCCGACGACAGCAATCTTTCAGGTTATACACATGTATACATAAACGGCCGCCCAGGAGGCATCATATTACTTTCAGGAAAAAGTATAAAAATAGCCTTATGAAAATTTATAAAAGAATTTCGCTTACAATGAGATTACATATCACTCAAACATAATATTTTTTGAGCACTGGGTCTCTATCAAACGAGCACCCTTAAGAACTTCTTCAAAGTAGTGCTCAGCAGCCCTTCGACCTATGGCCGAATCCCGTGCTGCAACAGTGGTAGCATCCATCTCCGCCCAGTATGCTTTAACACAGGCAAAGGCCATCCGGGCGCCCTCTATGCATGCCGACCTCTTCATCGCATTAATGTGTGGCACCACGTCAAGGAACTGCTGCACCAAGCTGAAATAGTTGTTGGTTTTGACCTTTCCGGCCATAGCTGATCCACAACAGACCTCATGGAGAGTCCGGACAACCTATTTAGTTTGGCCCATTCGGCTAATTGGTCAGTTAATGAAAGCAGACGCTCGGGAGAATGGAATTGTCTCCAAAACAGCTGGTCTACTTCACGGTCCGTCTGACCCTGGAAGTACTTGGCCGCATCGGCAACGCTCGCTGCCAAATCCATATACACATCCTCCGAACTCCACAGCCGATCCAGAGGGGGCATACCGTGGATCTCCAAACTTCCTCCGCAACATAAAGGATTTCCCAGCCACAATATCCCGGCTTCCCGCGGCTCCTCCTTCTTTGCCCTCATAGCAGAGCGGAGGTCTTTTCTCGTCGCAGCAGCCTTCTCAAGGTCCGATGCCTTCGCTTGGTTTTCCTTTTCAAGAACCCGGCAACGGTCGGCGGCGGTTTTTAATTCTATGGCCATCTTGTCTCGGCTCTCGCCATGCGCGGCCTTCTCGGCTTGCAACTCTTCGGCCGCCTTCAAAGCAGCCGCATTACCCAACCTCGCTTGTTCCTTGGCTCGGGCAAGTTCTGCCCACAAGGCCTCAACAGTGGCAGCTCCATCTGCAGTCACAACATATTAAAGATACTGGCATCATGCTGCTCTTCCTATGTGGCGTTTACCAGATAATGACACTTACCCTGTGCCTCGTCAAGCCTTTTGGTAACAAGCTCGATGTCGGTGTCTGCCGCATCCAACTGTCGTTCTGAATGGGTAAACTCGCTAGTCCGGCTAGCCACCGGAGCTTCCATCACCTGCACATAGAGGCAGTATGGTTATTACCTGGGAATATGATCCTCTGTTCGTCGTCGTTTCCGACGACAACCACAGTCTCAGGGGCTACTATCTACACAGGGCACACCTAGCATGTGTAGGACTATCATACATTCTTTTACGTACCTCAAAGCTTGTCAGTAGACTCATAAAAGCTTCATGCAATCCGCTTTCGGCGGACGAGATTCTCTCCATCACCGTATTCATCAGCACACGGTGTTCATCTGAGATGGCCGCTCGCCCCACCAACTCCCTCAGAACATCCGATCGCACACCAGACGGTGCCGGACTCTTTTGTCTGCTCTCTTCAGGAGCCGGACACTAGGAGCTTCGGGGGTCAATGGGATTATCTTCTGGCCTCACCGAACTCGGAGAGGCCCTCCGCGACGACACTTCAGGGTCGCCCGCTTCCGGAGCGGAGGAGTCTGGAGGAGTCATTTCGCTCTCCATCATCTCTGGAAGAAGATCCCCCGAAGACGAGCTCATTTGAGAGGGGCTAAGGCCCGAACTGCAAAAATATATGCGGTGGTTATTTTCTCAGAAAAAAAAGATGGCATATTTGTACTATTAAAGTATTTCGGGTCACTTATGACTCGCGGGAGAATTGATCCCTCCCGCGGACTTTGTGCGGCAACAGCACCCCCCAAGGTAGGACCCTCTGTGGGAGACTTCTTCTCCCGTTTGGAAGCTTCGGCTTCCGAATCCCCGGGCGCAGTCCTTTTCCTCTTCTGGTCATCTTCCTTCATGGAGACGCTCGCTCCCTCGGTTAGAATGGGCAGCGTTGGGGGCCCGCGTCCGCCCATATTATCCTCCACAGTATCTTCTTTCAAGGGCTCCGGGCAAGGTGCGGTCTGGAGCATCTTTTCCAATACCGGATTTTCCAAACCCTCAGGGAGGGGGGCCGAACACCGAATCAACTTCACCTTTGTTAGCCAGTCCTGGTCAAAAAGCAAAACTCTCAGAAATAACTTCATAACAAAGGAGAGATAGTATGTTCGGCCCGAAGATGCCTTACCTGTTCGGCGGCACGGTTACTACTCAGGCCTAGACCTCGAAGGAAGTGGGAGACGAACATGACGCTCTCGTTGGGTTCGGGGGAGGGGACGGCCTGCCCCCGGGGAGGCAGCCGATGCAAAATCTCGGCGGTTAGATATCTGGCCTCCCTCAACTTTTGGATGTCTTCTTCCGTGACGGAGGAAGGCACCCATCGGCCTTGAAGGCTAGATCCGGACATGACTGAAGGTTCGGAGCACCTGACCTGAACTTTGGGCGTTTGAGCTTGAGGCGGGGGAAGGATTCGATTGAGCATGGGAGGGAAAAATAAAAGCCTTGTCCCTTTATAAAGAGGGTGAATATCAAGCGTCCTCTCCGTGTCCGTTTGTACTTGCCTATAATCTAGGAGTCCTAGAAGCGGTTGGGTTACCCACGCCCGTATTGATGAGAATCCCGGAATAAGGGGACACGATCTCTGCTTTAACAAGACGTGCCAAGGAAACTGCCTCGCATGACGCGCTGAGGTGGGATAATGAAACGACTCGGATAAAGGCTTGGTCGTGGTGTGTCACACTACGGAATACGTCAGCAGATTAGATTTGTGTAAATATTATTCTCTCTATGGCAATATGTGGAAACTTATTTTGCAGAGTCGGACACTATCTTTGTGTTCAAAGTCTTCTATGAAGTATTTGGAGGAGGAACCCGCCTTGCAATGCCGAAGACAATCTGCGTGCCGGACTCGTCGTCATTGAAGCCTGGTTCAGGGGCTACTGAGGGAGTCATGGATTAGGGGGTGTTCGGATAGCCGGACTATACCTTCGGTCGGACTCCCGGACTATGAAGATACAAGATTGAAGACTTCGTCCCGTGTCCGGAAGGGACTTTCCTTGGCGTGGAAGGCAGGCTTGGCGATACGGATATGTAGATCTCCTACCATTGTAACCGACTTTGTGTAACCCTAACCCTCTCCGGTGTCTATATAAACCGGAGGGTTTTAGTCCGTAGGACAACATACAGAACAACAATCATACCATAGGCTAGCTTCTAGGGTTTAGCCTCTCCGATCTCGTGGTAGATCTACTCTTGTACTACCCATATCATCAATATTAATCAAGCAGGACGTAGGGTTTTACCTCCATCGAGAGGGCCCGAACCTGGGTAAAACTTCGTGTCCCTTGCCTCCTGTTACCATCCGGCCTAGACGCACAGTTCGGGACCCCCTACCCGAGATCCGCCGGTTTTGACACCGACAGTTATGTTTCCTAACCATAGACATGAGTTGTCATTTGATTAAGGGGATCACATCATTAGAGAATGATGTGATTGACTTGACCCATCTGTTAGATTAGCACGATGATCGTTTAGTTTGTTGTTATTGCTTTCTCCATAACTTATACATGTTCCTATGACTATGAGATCATGCAACTCCCGAATACCGGAGGAACACTTAGTGTGCTATCAAACATCACAACATAACTGGGTGACTATAAAGATGCTCTACAGGTGTCTCTGATGGTGTTTGTTGAGTTGGCATAGATCGAGATTAAGATTTGTCACTCCGAGTATCGGAGAGGTATCTCTGGGCCCTCTCGGTAATGTACATCACTATAAGCCTTGCAAGCAATGTAACTAATGAGTTAGTTACGGGATGTAGAATTACGGAACGAGTAAAGAGACTTGCCGGTAACGAGATCGAACTAGGTATTGAGATACCGACGGTCGAATCTCGGGCAAGTAACATACCGATGACAAAGGGAACAACGTATGCTGTTATGCGGTTTGACCGATAAAGATATTCATAGAATATGTAGGAGCCAATATGGGCATCCAGGTTCCGCTATTGGTTATTGACCAGAGAAGTGTCTCGGCCATGTCTACATAGTTCTTGAACCCATAGGGTCCGCACGCTTAAAGTTCGGTGATGATCGGTATTATGAGTTTATGTGTTTTGATGTACCGAAGATAGCTCGTAGTCCCGGATGTGATCACGGACATGACGAGGAGTCTCGAAATGGTCGAGACATAAAGATTGATATATTGGATGACTATATTCAGACACTGGATGAGTTCCGAGAGTCACCGAATAATTATCGGAGTGCCGGAGGGTTATTGGAACCCCCGTGGGAACTAATGGGCCAACATGGGCCTTGTGAGAGAGAGGAGGGGGCCTTAGTGAAGGAAATATGCCCTAGAGGCAATAATAAAGTTATTATTTATTTCCTTATTTCATGATAAATGTTTATTATTCATGCTAGAATTGTATTAACCGGAAACATAATACATGTGTGAATACATAGACAAACATAGTGTCACTAGTATGCCTCTACTTGACTAGATCGTTAATCAAAGATGGTTAAGTTTCCTAACCATAGACATGAGTTGTCATTTGATTAACGGGATCACATCATTAGGAGAATGATGTGATTGACTTGACCCATTCCGTTAGCTTAGCACTTGATCGTTTAGTATGTTGCTATTGCTTTCTTCATGACTTATACATGTTCCTATGACTATGAGATTATGCAACTCCCGTTTACCGGAGGAACACTTTGTGTGCTACCAAACATCACAACATAACTAGGTGATTATAAAGGTGCTCTACAGGTGTCTCCGAATGTACTTGTTGAGTTGGCGTATTTCGAGATTAGGATTTGTCACTCCGATCGTCGGAGAGGTATCTCTGGGCCCACTCGGTAATGCACATCATTATAATCCTTGCCAGCAATGTAACTAATGAGCTAGTTGTGGGATGATGCATTATGGAACGAGTAAAGAGACTTGCCGGTAACGAGATTGAACTAGGTATTGAGATATTGACGATCGAATCTCGGGCAAGTAACATACCGATGACAAAGGGAACAACGTATGCTGTTATGCGGTTCGACCGATAAAGATATTCATAGAATATGTAGGAGCCAATATGGGCATCCAGGTTCCGCTATTGGTTATTGACCAGAGAAGTGTCTCGGTCATGTCCACATAGTTCTCGAACCCGTAGGGTCTGCACGCTTAACGTTCATTGACGATATAGTATTTATGAGTTATGTATGTTGGTAACCGAATGTTGATTCGGAGTTTGATATATGGGATAATAGTGTTTGGTCTCCGAAAGAGTTCCGGAATTCACCGGAAGGGGTTCCGGATGTTTTCCGAAATGTCTCGGTACGAGAACACTTTATTTGGGCCAAAGGGGAAAGCTCACAAGGTTTTTGGAAAGCGCAAAAGGAAGTTTTGCGGAGTCGAGGGGCCAGACGCCAGGGTCCCTGGCATCTGGGTCTAGACGCCGGGAACCCTGGCGTCTGGCCCTGGAGTCCAAGAAGGACTCTTTCCTTTCGGGTGAAACCGACTTTGTGGAGGCTTTTACTCCAAGTTTCGACCCCAAGGCTCAACATATAAATAGAGGGGTAGGGCTAGCACCCAAGAGACATCAAGAAACACCAAGCCGTGTGCCGGCTACCCCGTCCCCTCTAGTTTATCCTCTGTCATAGTTTTCGTAGTGCTTAGGCGAAGCCCTGCAGATATTGTTCTTCACCAACACCGTCACCACGTCGTCGTGCTGCCGGAACTCATCTACTACTTCGCTCCTCTTGCTGGATCGAGAAGGTGAGGACATCATCGATCTGAACATGTGTTGAACGCGGAGGTGTCGTACATTCGGTACTTGATCGGGACAGAACGTTAAGTTGTACGACTACATCAACCGCGTTGATAAATGCTTTCGCTTACGGTCTATGAGGGTACGTAGACAACACTCTCGCCTCTCGTTGTTATGCATCACCATGATCCTGCATGCGCGTAGGAATTTTTTTGAAATTACTACGTTCCCCAACAGTGGTATCAGAGCCAGGTTTTATGCGTAGATGTTACTAGGAAAAATGCCCGTGCGTTGCAACGGGTACAAAATAAATACATGTGTGTGCTTCAAAGTTTGAAGAAAAAACCACTATGCATACATGGCATGATTGCAACTCAGATCTGAATGAAATTTTCCATGTATATGAAATAGCAAAGTTTAACACACTGCCCAGTGATGTACCAGTATAAGTTTTGTCTTTCATAAGTCAGGAATAGGTCTTGTATCTCTTGTGATGTGATTCATCCCTATGTCAGAAGATAGTTAGAAATCAAAGCAGTGTGTGGAAAGAAACATGTAAGAGAGTGCTATAGTGACTATTGTTGGCAACAGGGAGGTAGTTATAGACACGGTAAAATATGTTGGTATGGCCTATGATTTTTGCTTGGAGAAAATAACTATAGAAAAGAGCACAAATACGTAAATAATTTGGTATGATGGCCCAACTAATATATATGTTGCTCTAATAAATTGATTAGACATTGGCTAAAAGCCAAATAATCCCTTTTTCACTACAGACAACAGCTAGAGCAAGGGATTAATGTATCAGGTAAAGTAAACTGCCAAAGCCCTCTTTACTATTGGATATTCTTAAGAAAACATAGTCCTGCATGTATATATTGAGTAAAATGAATGAAGAAAAGGAAACATATTCACTCAAGGTAAAAGTAATTGCACTCTGACAACTAAGAGAATAAGTTAGAGCAGGGGAGATTGCTCTTTCTAAGCTATAATAGCATGCAAAAAATGCGCCCTTTATGAAGATGAAGGTAGACCATCAAGTTGCAGTAAGTGATGTGCTGGACAGTGATATACAGTATGGTTATTTTGTAATGTGTCCCCTCATATTTAAATATGCGATGTGATGCAACAGTAGACAGTAAACAAACAAAAAATGGCCGTCATACATGATTGTTAGAAAGAGGCCTCACATTTGATCGATATCATGATTGTTGCACCATGATACACCAATTTCAATCTTGGAAAACTGACCGGCCTTATTCATGTCAGACCTGCACAAAGGTTATAGAATATAGACGTCTTAGATTCTATTGAATTCACTACTGGTTTAATTCTCAAAATTTGGTCTCAACAAATAGAAAAGGTAAGTAAGTATTAGCAGAACGAAATGTAATTAATGTCACTTAAAAACCAAAATAGTCCACCCAAATGCAGTTATAAAAATACCACGGAATCGGTATGATCTCTGTGCTTGTTTGCTTGCCACCGATCTATTCTTCTAATTCTTGTATATTGTACAACAGAGAATAACTAAACATATGCAAAAATGTTTACAAGTCACTGGAAACTAAATCAAGCTGGATGGTTAGTCAAGTCGTTCTCAAATAGCGAAGCATGTGTAGGAGTAACCCGCAGATATTTGAAGGAAATATGCCCTAGAGGCAATAATAAAGTTATTATTTATTTCCTTATATCATGATAAATGTTTATTATTCATGCTAGAATTGTATTAACCGGAAACATAATACATGTGTGAATACATAGACAAATAGAGTGTCACTAGTATGCCTCTACTTGACTAGCTCGTTAATCGAAGATGGTTATGTTTCCTAACCATAAACAAAAGAGTTGTTATTTGATTAACGGGATCACATCATTAGGAGAATGATGTGATTGACTTGACCCATTCCGTTAGCTTAGCACTTGATCGTTTAGTATGTTGCTATTGCTTTCTTCATGACTTATACATGTTCCTATGACTATGAGATTATGCAACTCCCGTTTACCGGAGGAACACTTTGTGTGCTACCAAACATCACAACATAACTAGGTGATTATAAAGGTGCTCTACAGGTGTCTCCGAATGTACTTGTTGAGTTGGCGTATTTCGAGATTAGGATTTGTCACTCCGATTGTCGGAGAGGTATCTCTGGGCCCACTCGGTAATGCACATCACATAAGCCTTGCAAGCATTGCAACTAATGAGTTAGTTGTGGGATGATGTATTACGAAACGAGTAAAGAGACTTGCCGGTAACGAGATTGAACTAGGTATTGAGATACCGACGATCGAATCTCGGGCAAGTAACATACCGTTGACAAAGGGAACAACGTATGTTGTTATGCGGTCTGACCGATAAAGATCTTCGTAGAATATGTAGGAGCCAATATGAGCATCCAGGTTCCGCTATTGGTTATTGACCGGAGACGTGTGTCGGTCATGTCTACATTGTTCTCGAACCCGTAGGGTCCGCACGCTTAAGGTTTCGATGATAGTTATATTATGAGTTTATGAGTTTTGATGTACCGAAGTTAGTTCGGAGTCCCGGATGTGATCACAGACATGACGAGGAGTCTCGAAATGGTTGAGACATAAAGATTGATATATTGGACGGCTATATTCGGACACCGGAAGTGTTCCGGGTGATTTCGGAGAAAATCGGAGAGCCGGAGGGTTACCGGAACCCTACCGGGAGAAGTAATGGGCCTTATGGGCCTTAGTGGAGAGAGAGAGGGGCAGCCAGGGTGGGCCGCGCGCCTCCTCCCCCTGGTCCGAATTGGACTAGGAGAGGGGGGCGGCGCCCCCCTTTCCCTCTCCCTCCCCACTTCCTTCCCCCTCCTAGTAGGAGTCCTACTCCTACTAGGAGCAGGACTCCTCCTGGCGCGCCTATAGGGGCCGGCCGGCCTCCTCCCCTTGCTCCTTTATATACGGGGGCAAGGGGGCACCCCTAGACACACAAGTTGATCCGTGTGATCATATTCTTAGCCATGTGCGGTGCCCCCTTCCACCATAGTCCTCGATAATATTGTAGTGGTGCTTAGGCGAAGCCCTGCGACGGTAGTACATCAAGATCGTCACCATGCCGTCGTGCTGACGGAACTCTTCCCCGACACTTTGCTGGATCGGAGTCCGGGGATCGTCATCGAGCTGAACGTGTGCTAGAACTCGGAGGTGCCGTAGTTTCGGTGCTTGATCGGTCGGGCCGTGGAGACGTACGACTACATCAACCAAACGCTTCCGTTGTCGATCTGCAAGTGCACGTAGATCACACTCTCTCCTCTCATTGCTATGCATCACCATGATCTTGCGTGTGCGTAGGAAAATTTTGAAATTACTACGTTCCCCAATAGTGGTATCAGAGCCTAGGTTTTATGTGTTGATGTTATATGCACGAGTAGAACACAAGTGAGTTGTGGGCGATATAAGTCATACTGCTTACCAGCATGTCATACTTTGGTTTGGCGGTATTGTTGGACGATGCGGCCCGGACCGACATTACGCGTATGCTTACGCGAGACCGTTTCTCCCGACGTGCTTTGCACAAAGGTGGCTAGCGGACAGTTTCTCCAACTTTAGTTGAACCGAGTGTGGCTACGCCCGGTCCTTGCGAAGGTTAAAACAACACCAAGTTGACAAACTATCGTTGTGGTTTTGATGCGTAGGTAAGATTGGTTCTTGCTTAAGCCCGTAGCAGCCACGTAAAACTTGCAACAACAAAGTAGAGGACGTCTAACTTGTTTTTGCAGGGCATGTTGTGATGTGATATGGTCAAGACATGATGCTAAATTTTATTGTATGAGATGATCATGTTTTGTAACCGAGTTATCGGCAACTGGCAGGGGCCATATGCTTGTCGCTTTATTGTATGCAATGCAGTCGCGTTGTAATGCTTTACTTTATCACTAAGCGGTAGCGATAGTCGTGGAAGCATAAGATTGGCGAGACGACAATGATGCTACGATGGAGATCAACGTGTCGCGCCGGTGACGATGGTGATCATGACGGTGCTTCGAAGATGGAGATCACAAGCACAAGATGATGGTGGCCATATCATATCACTTATATTGATTGCATGTGATGTTTATCTTTTATGCATCTTATCTTGCTTTGATTGACGGTAGCATTATAAGATGATCTCTCACTAATTATCAAGAAGTGTTCTCCCTGAGTATGCACCATTGCGAAAGTTCTTCGTGCTGAGACACCACGTGATGATCGGGTGTGATAGGCTCTACGTTCAAATACAACGGGTGAAAAACAGTTGCACACGCAGAATACTCAGGTTATACTTGACGAGCCAAGCATATACAGATATGGCCTCGGAACACGGAGACCGAAAGGTCGAGCATGAATCATATAGCAGATATGATCAACATAGCGATGTTCACCAATGAAACTACTCCATCTCATGTGATGATCGGACATGGTTTAGTTGATTTGGATCATGTAATCACTTAGAGGATTAGAGGGATGTCTATCTAAGTGGGAGTTCTTAAGTAATATGATTAATTGAACTTAAATTTATCATGAACTTAGTCCTGGTAGTATTTTGCAAATTATGTTGTAGATCAATAGCTCGCGTTGTTGCTTCCCTGTGTTTATTTTGATATGTTCCTAGAGAAAATTGTGTTGAAAGATGTTAGTAGCAATGATGCGGATTGGATCCATGATCTGAGGTTTATCCTCATTGCTGCACAGAAGAATTATGTCCTTGATGCACCGCTAGGTGACGGACCTATTGCAGGAGCAGATGCAGACGTTATGAACGTTTGGCTAGCTCAATATGATGACTACTTGATAGTTTAATGCACCATGCTTAATGGCTTAGAATCGGGACTTCAAAGACGTTTTGAACGTCATGGAACATATGAGATGTTCCAGGAGTTGAAGTTAATATTTCAAGCAAATACCCGAGTTGAGAGATATGAAGTCTCCAACAAGTTCTATAGCTAAAAGATGGAGGAGAATCGCTCAACTAGTGAGCATGTGCTCAGATTGTCTGAGTACTACAATCGCTTGAATCAAGTGGGAGTTAATCTTCCAGATAAGACAGTGATTGACAGAATTCTCTAGTCACCATCACCAAGTTAGTAGAACTTCGTGATGAACTATGATATGCAAGGGAAACGGAAACGATTCCCAAGCTCTTCGTAATGCGGAAATTGACGAAGGTAGAAATCGAGAAAAACATCAAGTGTTGATGGTAGACAAGACCACTAGTTTCAAGAAAAGGGCAGAGGGAAGAAGGGGAACTTCAAGAAGAACAGCAAGCAAGTTGCTGCTCAAGTGAAGAAGCCCAAGTCTGGTCCTAAGCCTGAGACTAAGTGTTTCTACTGCAAAGGGACTGGTCATTGGAAGTGGAACTACCCCAAGTGATTGGCAGATAAGAAGGATGGCAAAGTGAACATAAGTATATTTGATATACATGTTACTGATGTGTACTTTACTAGTGTTTATAGCAACCCCTCAGTATTTGATACTAGTTCAGTTGCTAAGATTAGTAACTCGAAACAGGAGTTGCAGAATAAACAGAGACTAGTTAAGGGTGAAGTGACGATGTGTGTTGGAACTGGTTCCAAGATTGATATGATCATCATCGCACACTCCCTATACTTTCGGGATTAGTGTTGAACCTGAATAAGTGTTATTTGGTGTTTGCGTTGAGCATGAATATGATTTGATCATTTTTATTGTAATACGGTTATTCATTTAAGTAAGAGAATAAATTGTTGTTCTGTTTACATGAATAAAACCTTATATGGTTACACGCCCAATGAAAATAGTTCGTTGGATCTCGATCGTAGTGATACACATAATCATAATATTGAAACCAAAAGATGCAAAGTTAATAATGATAGTGCAACTTATTTGTGGCACTGCCGTTTAGGTCATATTGGTGTAAAGCGCATGAAGAAACTCCATGCTAATGGGTTTTGGAATCACTTGATTATGAATCAGTTGATGCTTGCGAACCATGCCTCATGGGCAAGATGACTAAAACGCCGTTCTCTGGAACTATGGAGCGAGCAACTGACTTATTGGAAATAATACATACTGATGTATGAGATCCGATAAGTGTTAAGGCTCGTGGCGGGTATCATTATTTTCTGACCTTCACAGATGATTTGAGCAGATATGGGTATATCTACTTAATGAAACACAAGTATGAAATATTTGAAAATTTTCAGAGTGAAGTGGAGAATCATCGTAACAAGAAAATAAAAGTTTCTACGATATGATCGCAGAGGTAAAATATTTGAGTTACGAGTCTGGCCTTCAGTTAAAACAATGTGAAATAGTTTCACTACTCACGCCACCTGGAACACCACAGCATAATGGTGTGTCCGAACATCATAACCGTACTTTATTAGATATGGTGCGATCTATGATGTCTCTTACCGATCTACCACTATCGTTTTGGGGTTATGCATTAAAGACAGCTGCATTCACGTTTAAAAGAGCACCATCTAAGTCCATTGAGACGACACAATCTGAACTGTGGTTTGGCAAGAAACCAAAGTTGTCGTTTCTTAAAGTTTGGGATTGTGATGCTTATATGAAAAAGTTTCATCCTGATAAGCTCAAACCCAAATCAGAGAAATATGTCTTCATAGGATACCCAAAGGAGACTATTGGGTACACCTTCTATCACAGATCCGAAGGCAAGACATTCGTTGCTAAGAATGGATCCTTTCTAGAGAAGGAGTTTCTCTTGAAAGAAGTGAGTGGGAGGAAAGTAGAACTTGATAAGGTAATTGTACCTTCTCCCTTATTGAAAAGTAGTTCATCACAAGAAATCTGTTCCTGTGACTACTACACCAATTAGTGAGGAAGACTAATGATGATGATCATGTAACTTCAGATCAAGTTAATACCGAATCTCGTAGGTAAACCAGAGTGAGATCCGCACCAAAGTGGTGCAATAATCCTGTTCTGGAAGTCATGTTACTAGACCATGATGAACTTGCGAACTATGAGGAAGCGATGATGAGCCTAGATTCCGCGAAATGGCTTGAGGCCATGAAATCTGAGATGAGATCCATGTATGAGAACAAAGTATGGACTTTGATTGACTTGCCCAATGATCGGCGAGCCATTGAGATTAAATGGATCTTCAAGAGGAAGACGGACGCTGATAGTAGTGTTACTATCTACAAAGCTAGAATTGTCGCAAAAAGGTTTTCGACAAGTTCAAGGTGTTGACTATGATGAGAGTTTCTCACTCGTATCTATGCTTAAGTCTGTCCGAATCATGTTAGCAATTGCCGCATTTTATGAAATCCAGCAAATGGATGTCAAAAACTGCATTCCTGAATGGATTTCTGGAAGAAGAGTTGTATATGATGCAGCCGGAAGGTTTTGTCGATCCAAAAGGAGCTAACAAAGTGTGCAAGCTCCAGTGATCCATTTATGGACTGGTGCAAGCCTCTCAGAGTTGGAATAAACGCTTTGATAGTATGATCAAAGCATATAGTTTTATACAGACTTGCGGTGAAGCCTGTATTTACAAGAAAGTGAGTGGGAGCACTACAACATTTCTGATAAGTATGTGTGAATGACATATTGTTGATCGGAAATAATGTAGAATTATTCTGCAAAGCATAGAGGAGTGTTTCTAAAGAAGTTTTTTCAAAGAAAGACCTCGGTGAAGCTGCTTACATATTAAGCATCAAAATCTATAGAGATAGATCAAGACGTTTGATAAGTTTTTTCAATGAGTACATACCTTGACAATATTTTGAAGTAGTTCAAAAATGGAACAGTCAAAGGAAGAGTTCTTGGCTGTGTTACAAGGTATGAAATTGAGTAAGACTCAAAACCCGACCACGGCAGAAGATAGAAAGAGAATGAAAGTCATTCCCTATGCCTCAGCCATAGGTTCTATAAAGTATGCCATGATGTGTACCAGATCTATTGTATACCCTACACTGTGTTAAGCAAGGGAGTACAATAGTGATCTAAGAGTAGATCACTGGACATTGGTCAAAATTATCCTTAGTGGAATAAGGAAATATTTCTCGATTATGGAGGTGACAAAAGGTTCGTCGTAAAAAGTTACGTCGATGCAAGTTTTGACACAGATCTGGATGACTCTAAGTCTCGATCTAGATACATATTGAAAGTGGGAGCAATTAGCTAGAGTAGCTCCGTACAGAGCATTGTAGACATAGAATTCGCAAAATACTTACGGATCTGTATGTGACAGACCCGTTGACTAAAATTATCTCACAAGCAAAACATGATCACACCTTAGTACTCTTTGGGTGTTAATCACATAAATGATGTGAACTAGATTATTGACTCTAGTAAACCCTTTGGGTATAGGTCACATGACGATGTGAACTATGGGTGTTAATCACATGGTGATGTGAACTCTTAGTGTTGAATCACATGGCGATGTGAACTTGATTATTGACTCTAGTGCAAGTGAGAGACTGAAGGAAACATGCCCTAGAGGCAATAATAAAGTTATTATTTATTTCCTTATATCATGATAAATGTTTATTATTCATGCTAGAATTGTATTAACCGGAAACATAATACATGTGTGAATACATAGACAAACAGAGTGTCACTAGTATGCCTCTACTTGACTAGCTCGTTAATCGAAGATGGTTATGTTTCCTAACCATAAACAAAAGAGTTGTTATTTGATTAACGGGATCACATCATTAGGAGAATGATGTGATTGACATGACCCATTCCATTAGCTTAGCACCCGATCGTTTAGTATGTTGCTATTGCTTTCTTCATGACTTATACATGTTCCTATGACTATGAGATTATGCAACTCCCGTTTGCCGGAGGAACACTTTGTGTGCTGCCAAACGTCACAACGTAACTGAGTGATTATAAAGGAGCTCTACAGGTGTCTCCAAAGGTACATTTGGGTTGGCGTATTTCGAGATTAGGATTTGTCACTCCGATTGTCGGAGAGGTATCTCTGGGCCCTCTCAGTAATGCACATCACATAAGCCTTGCAAGCATTGCAACTAATGAGTTAGTTGCGAGATGATGTATTACGAAACGAGTAAAGAGACTTGCCGTTAACGAGATTGAACTAGGTATTGAGATACCAACGATCGAATCTCGGGCAAGTAACATACCGATGACAAAGGGAACAACGTATGTTGTTATGCGGTCTGACCGATAAAGATCTTCGTAGAATATGTAGGAGCCAATATGAGCATCCAGGTTCCGCTATTGGTTATTGATCGAAGACGTGTCTCGGTCATGTCTACATTGTTCTCGAACCCGTAGGGTCCGCACGCTTAAGGTTTCGATGATAGTTATATTATGAGTTTATGAGTTTTGATGTACCGAAGTTAGTTCGGAGTCCCGGATGTGATCACGGACATTACGAGGAGTCTCGAAATGGTCGAGACATAAAGATTGATATATTGGACGGCTATATTCGGACACCGGAAGTGTTCCGGGTGATTTCGGAGAAAACCGGAGAGCCGGAGGGTTACCGGAACCCTACCGGGAGAAGTAATGGGCCTTATGGGCCTTAGTGGAGAGAGAGAGGGGCAGCCAGGGTGGGCCGCACGCCTCCTCCCCCCTGGTCCGAATTGGACTAGGAGAGGGGGGGCGGCGCCCCCCTTTCCCTCTCCCTCCCCACTTCCTTCCCCCTCCTAGTAGGAGTCCTACTCCTACTAGGAGGAGGACTCCTCCTGGCACGCCTATAGGGGCCGGCCGGCCTCCTCCCCTTGCTCCTTTATATACAGGGGCAAGGGGGCACCCCTAGACACACAAGTTGATCCGTGTGATCATATTCTTAGCCATGTGCGGTGCCCCCTTCCACCATAGTCCTCGATAATATTGTAGCGGTGCTTAGGCGAAGCCCTGCGACGGTAGTACATCAAGATCATCACCACGCCGTCGTGCTGACGGAACTCTTCCCCGACACTTTGCTGGAACGGAGTCCGGGGATCGTCATCGAGCTGAACGTGTGCTAGAACTCGGAGGTGTCGTAGTTTCGGTGCTTGATCGGTCGGGCCGTGGAGACGTACGACTACATCAACCAAACGCTTCCGTTGTCGATCTACAAGGGTACGTAGATCACACTCTCTCCTCTCTTGCTATGCATCACCATGATCTTGCGTGTGCGTAGGAAAATTTTGAAATTACTACGTTCCCCAACAATATTGGTCTATTTTCACTACCAACTCACATACAGAATTTAATGAGAATGCAAAATATGGCAAAAGAGGATCACATGAATAACTGTTATCTAACAACATCTATATCTGCTCTCCACGATTGCCCGCAATGTACATCAAGGCTTTTTCTGTTGCAGGCTTGGAAGTACTAACAAAAGAGAATCACAACATACTATTTGGTGCATTGGACTGTTATCGCATAGTTAAGATGCAACATAAGCATTAAGATGGAATTTCATAAGAAATAACACATAAATACAATAAATATGAGAACTACCTGTGGTGACGTGGTCACCATGTACAACATTAATCTGTTTCAGGAAAAAGGGTAAAATAATTGAATTAACCAAAGATAAAAATGCATGTATACCCAAAACATTTCTTAAAAAAAGTCATAAACTTGAGAAAATATGTCACATGCCAACTATAACGACAAATAGTGAACTGTATTTCACATGTTTTTGCAGGTAATCCATGACAAATAAAAGAAAGCATAATCAATGAAGGGAGAAGACAACTTCATAAATTGTTGATTAGGGCCATCCTTAGAAACTTAACAGTTAACACCATAGCACCCATAGAAAATGGAATAAACGTGCCCTTACAGATCTGAACAATCACATAAGCAATTTTCAACAAGAAGCCATTCAGAATTGACATCATAGGGAAGACCATTGATATTATATATGATTGCTGCAGTTTTATTTTGATTCAAAAAAAATTCTTTTTTATTTGGGATCCAGAATCTGGACAAGCTCACTGATGGACCATACACGCGTATAATTGTGTTAAGAATTGAATTCTCTGACCACAAGATACACAAACATGAAGGAATTTTAGAGAGGATAAGAATATAAGACTAGTACTTGTTGGAGCAGAAGGTGATGATTTAGTCGGGTGACTGGTCGTGGGTGAATATGCTCCTAGGTTGCCGTAGATATAGCTGTAGACAACAGGGTCGCCGCCTTGAACCACTTGGAGTAGAACGTCGGCTCACTCCCAGGTTCACGTACTGCCACAGCAGCAGTACTACCGGTTGAAATGTGAAGCAAACCATTCCTAGTTAGAAATTTTAAGCTAGAATAAATCCCCAATTATATGTTCGTGTGCACTACTACAGAAGACAATTATATGATCCAAGTAACAAAGTTAAATAGGAATAGCCTCGTACCAGTGTTGTCCTAGGGTTCTAGCACCACAGCACTACACCATGACACTGTCTGCTATTCGTTCAGCACAACCAACAATTTTCTTCTGCGAGCCATCTCCCACTTTCAGCACCTATTTTTGGCAAAATAATGAAACAAAGACCATTACAGTTGATTAGAGATGGTGTTTTACTATTCTGAGACAATGCACCATATTCCTTATCCATATGCTGAATTACACAATATCATCTTATAAAAATTATAGCTTGATGATGCATTATACCAGCAAAACATGGACAAAAAGTAAGCTCAATCTTGACCAAACATATAATGAAAATGAAAACTCAAATAAAATACAACTTTCCTGTTACCATGAGAACTAAAATACTTTGTATTATCCAGTAACCGAAACAATTTTCTATTCTTTATTATTCAGTTATCAGAACAATTATCTAGCTACTCTGTAGTGTATCGAAAAGGTTTTGATTTTATCAGCCTACAATATGCATCAAAGACCCGTTGTGCAGATATCTCAGTTTTGACATAAAAATTCCACTTGCTCTTAATCGAACATCATTTTTAGAACGGATTAACATGAAAATAAAGTAAAAGGAAAATTACCAAGTTATTTATCGCATTGGGATGCTTGCAGTCCTGATTTTGTGCCACGTCGTTGTGTATAGAGCATTGAACTGCATACATGTCATCTTCAAACTTTACAATTTGGATATGTTGTTCTTCAATCGCTATATCTCAAATCAACTCTGAATCATCAAAATGATGGAAACTAACTTCTAAAGTATGTTTCTGTGGACATAAAGGGAAATTAATGGCCTAATTCATATCTTTCTAATACAGTATGAATTATGAAGACGGTTTCAAAGAAAATAAATTGTTGATTCCAGGCACATGCATCATACCTTTGCATATGGTGTTGGAATATTGCTCTGAAGGAGATCTAGTTTGTAGTAAACAATTGTATGTAGCCTGCAGATCGCCAATTCTTTGGTTGCAGCTTTTCTTCGCTGGTGGCATGGAGAACATTGAAGATGAGGATGAGGGCACTGGATCATTCCGAGGATGAGGTCGTTGGGAAGCAGGCTGATTCTGTCCTCATCTTGGCCGCTGTTGATCTTGTAGGACGTGACTCATCCTCCACCTCTGACATGCATCCCTGATCTGGAAGGAGCTGGGCATAGAGCAGGGCGGCCGCAACCAGAGCTTCCGCGTCCGTGTCGTCATAACCCTCGGCCGGATCCGAGGCACGCTGATTCTGACGTTGCACCGCCTCCCATGCGTCCTCCTCCTCCTCCCGGCCCTTGACCGTGGCAGCGAGTAGCGCGTTGAGCAGCCCGTCACGATCGGTGACGCACGCTCGAGCCGGCCGACATGAGCCCGGAGTGCGGCGGCCTGGGCCTCGGCATTGGCGAACCGCACGCGAAGGACTCAGATGGCGTGGGGAGGAGGGCGAGGCGGAGAGTAGGCATGCCGGGGTTTGGGGAGGACGTCGCGGCGGAGTATGCGGGCCGGCGGCGGATCCAGGTGGGGGTGACAGGAGGGGTCGCTTGACTCCGGGTGTTTTTTTCTTTTTTTTGTCAAATACGAAACGTTTTTCACTTATTTTCTGGACCGCGGGTAAATTCCTTAATAACATAGGGATTGTTTCGCAAAATCGCCACAACGGTGAACCCGGAGACTCAATCCGTGCTTTATTATTAGGGAGAGATATGCATGAGTAGAACACAAGTGAGTTGTGGGCGATACAAGTCATACTGCTTACCAGCATGTCATACTTTGGTTCGGCGGTATTGTTGGATGAAGCGGCCCGGACCGACATTACGCGTACGCTTACGCGATACTGGTTCTACCGACGTGCTTTGCACACAGGTAGCTGGTGGGTGTCAGTTTCTCCAACTTTAGTTGAACCGAGTGTGGCTACGCCCAGTCCTTGTGAAGGTTAAAACATCACTAACTTGACAAACTATCATTGTGGTTTTGATGCGTAGGTAAGAACGGTTCTTGCTCAGCCCGTAGCAGCCACGTAAAACTTGCAACAACAAAGTAGAGGACGTCTAACTTGTTTTTGCAGGGCATGTTGTGATGTGATCTGGTCAAGACGTGATGAAATATAAATTGTTGTATGAGATGATCATGTTTTGTTGAAGTTATCGGATACTGGCAGGAGCCTTATGGTTGTCTCTTTATTGCATAAAATGCAAGCGCCATACAATTGCTTTACTTTATCGCTATGCGATAGCAACAGTTGCAAGAGCAATAGTTGGCAAGACGACCATATGATGACACATTGATAGAGATCAAGATGATGAAGATCATGGTGTCATGCCGGTGACGATGGAGATCATGACGGTACTTTGGAGATAGAGATCAAAGCCGCAAGATGATCATGGCCATATCATGTCACATATTTTGATTGCATGTGATGTTTATCCTTTATGCATATTATTTTGCTTTGTTTGACGGTAGCATTATGAGATAATCTCTCACTAAATTTCAAGGTAAAATGTTCTCCCTGAGTATGCACCGTTGCCAAAGTTCGTCGTGCCGAGACACCACGTGATGATTGGGTGTGATAAGCTCTACATTCATCTACAACGTGTACAAGCCAGTTTTGCACACGCAGAATACTTGGGTTAAACTTGACGAGCCTAACATATGCAGATATGGCCTCGGAACACTAGAGACCGAAAGGTCGAGCGTGAATCATATAGTAGATATGATCAACATAATGATGTTCACCATTGAAAACTACTCCATCTCATGTGATGATCGGACATGGTTTAGTTGACTTGGATCACATGATCATTTAGATGACTAGAGGGATGTCTATCTAAGTGGGAGTTCTTATGTAATATGTTTAATTGAACTTTAATTTATCATGAACTTAGTCCTGATAGTATTTTGCAAATAATGTTGTAGATCAATAGCTTGCGTTGTTGCTCCCCTGTTTTATTTTTGATATGTTCCTAGAGAAAACTAAGTTGAAAGATGTTAGTAGCAATAATGCGGATTGGATCCGTGATCTGAGGATTATCCTCATTGCTGCACAGAAGAATTATGTCCTTGATGCACCGCTAGGTGACAGACCTATTGCAGGAGCAGATGCAGACGTTATGAACGTTTGGCTAGCTCAATATGATGACTACTTGATAGTTTAGTGCACCATGCTTAATGGCTTAGAATTGGGACTTCAAAGACGTTTTGAATGTCATGGACCATATGAGATGTTCCGGGAGTTGAAGTTAATATTTCAAGCAAATACCTGAGTTGAGAGATATGAAGTCTCCAACAAGTTCTATAGCTAAAAGATGGATGAGAATAGCTCAAGCAGTGAGCATGTGCTCAGATTGTCTGGGTACTACAATCGCTTGAATCAAGTGGGAGTTAATCTTCCAGATAAAATAGTGATTGACAGGATTCACTAGTCACCATCACCAAGTTAGTAGAACTTCATGATAAACTATAGTATGCAAGGGATGACGAAAACGATTCCCGAGCTTTTCATGATGATGAAATCGATGAAGGTAGAAATCAAGAAAGAGCATCAAGTTTTGATGGTTGACAAGACCACTAGTTTCAAGGAAAAGGGCAAAGGGAAGAAGGGGAACTTCAAGAAGAACGGCAAGCAAGTTGCTGCTCAAGTGAAGAAGCCCAAGTCTGGACCTAAGCCTGAGACTAAGTGCTTCTACTGCAAAGGAAATGATCACTGGAAGCGGAAATGCCCTGAATATTTGGTGGATAAGAAGGATGGCAAAGTGAACAAGGGTATATTTGATATACAGGTTATTGATGTGTACTTTACTAGTGTTTATAGCAACCCCTCAGTATGTGATACTAGTTCAGTTGCTAAGAGTAGTAACTTGAAACGGGAGTTGCAGAATGAACAGAGACTAGTTAAGGGTGAAGTGACGATGTGTGTTGGAAGTGGTTCCAAGATTGATATGATCATCATCGCACACTCCCTATACTTTCGAGATTAGTGTTAAACCTAAATAAATGTTATTTGGCATTTGCGTTGAGCATGAATATGATTTGATCATGCTTATTGCAATAATTCATTTAAAGTCAAAGAATAATTGTTGTTCTGTTTACATGTCTCTGCAGTTGCAAGTGAACTTGTGAGCCGGTTTATCTCCTTCCTGGTGAACAAGTACCACTCCACCAGCCATGCACAACCACAGGAGAAGGTGGTTGAGAGGTTGTAGCAACTCCTGATGAGAAGGTAAAAACTAATACTAGTGTAGCAGGTCCACTATTGTGACCTCCGCCTCTGATAGCTTTCTCTAAGCGCCTTCGCCTCCTCCTCTAAGCGCCGGCGGCCACCCCGGTCCCGGCGGACACCACCCGCGCCGGCCACCACTCCGGTGCCGGCGGCCACCTCCCACCCACCGGCCGCCATCCCGTTGCCGGCGGCCACCGCCTTCCCGTCATGGCTTCGCGGGTCTCCCTCTCAGCCTCCTCCTCCTCGTCGTCGGGACCGTCATCTGCACGCCCACGGCCACCCCTCCGCTCCACCATCGTTGTCCTCGGGGTTCTTGGCACGGCGATGGGCCCAATCGTCCAAGGCAGGGCGGGCCAGAACCCGCCTCCTGCTCCTCCGCGTGCTCCAGCAGGGGCATGGTAGACCAGAATCAGCCGGCGCCCCTGCAGCCCGGCCTCACCCCCACCCCCACCCGCTATGCGGCGGCGACTCTCGC
The DNA here is from genome assembly GCF_056163025.1 of Triticum urartu. Taxonomy (NCBI): domain Eukaryota; kingdom Viridiplantae; phylum Streptophyta; class Magnoliopsida; order Poales; family Poaceae; genus Triticum; species Triticum urartu. The sequence continues at coordinate 190,229,820 of NC_141879.1, forward strand.
TGACCCTCCCCACTTGTCGGCCGCCGCGGACTCGCATCCCAGCCGCCCTCCATGGATGTTGCTACAACTGCAGAGACGACCGCCACATCTCGCGGGACTGCACCAATGAGACCTTGTGCGTTTGCTGCAATGGTTGGGGGCATATTGCCAGAGACTGCAAGGTAAGGCAGAGCTCATCCCCGGTGGATGGACGGGGTCGTGGACCGCTGGCGCCCCCTCCCCCTGTCGTCCCCCTGCCCCCTCGCCGCTGCCGTCCAGCGGCACGCTCGCACCTATGGATGCCCCCTCCCCCGCCAGGACCACCGCCGCCGGGCGCCATCAGGGTTGTCCGGCCGTGGAGCAATGCGGTGCACTCTAGACCGGTGGAGAGCGTCGCGGGGCCTGGCTTCTCGGTTCCCTTCGAGCCAGAGGCAGCGCGCGAGCCTGCGCCCACGCTCGTGCCGGGGGCAAGCCCCGCGGCGGTGGAACCGGTGGAATGCTGCTACATGGAAGAAGATGCGGATCTTTGGCGGATGGAAGAACAGCTGTCCCTAGCAGTTGAGGTCACCATCACCGACACCAGGCCGGACATTCATCTGGTTGCGGTTGCGGCGGCGCTGCACGAAGAGTTTCACATTGGCCCGCATGACATGTTGATCCGGCCATTCTTTCCGGAGGATTTCCTCGTTCTGTGCAGGGCCCGGAGTATTCGCGACAGGATGGTTCGCCAAGGTGGCCTATCCCCGTCCTCCCCGGCTGGATTTTCCCTGTCCTTACGGCCATAATTGCGTCAGGCGCAGGCTACCGGAGTCTCGCTCCCGTTCCTGGTGCCCTTGGTGCTGGTGGGCGTGCGGGCGCATGCGTGGACACGACGGACGGCGAACTCAGTGCTCCGGGGGCTCGGCTTGGTCGTTGGTGTGGTGGAAATCACTCCGCGCCGGAATGACATTTCTAGCTTCAAGGTGTGGCTGCGCACTGACCGGCCGGAGCGCCTCCCAACTCAACTGCGGCTATACATTGAGGAGCCAAACACAAGGCGGCACGGCCATCAGCCATGAGCGGCGCGCTTGTCGGCATTGTGGTATAACATCAGGATAGTGAAGCTAGCGGAGCCTGTAGTGGATGAGGATGATGACCCAGAGCTCTCGCCGCCGGCCACCCCGCCAGGACCGTTGGGGCCCCCCTCCAGGCCGGCTGGCAACGGACTGAGCGGGGAACATCGCGTCCATCGACGTGCCAGGGAAGCTGGGTGGAGCCCAGGTGGGGACTCTGCCTCACCGCTGGTGGCCGGAGCCTCATCATCGGCCTCGGCAACAAACGTGGCAGTTGGGCTGATTCAAAATAAAGGGGTCTTGCGTCATCAAAGTGGCTGTGATGATCGGGTTCGGCAGTAGGAGGGCCCCACAGGCCCTGGGACGGTCGGGCTGGCCTTGACCACGGTCGCCATGAGACCAACGAGCCCACTCCCGAGCCAACACGTGGAAAGACGAGACAAGCAGCGAATCACGGGGGATGCGGACAGCCTGGTGGATCATTCTGGAGCTGCCCAACCGGCGTCCTCTGCTACGTCGTGCCATGAGACGGGTCAGCAAGGCCAGGGTGGATGCGTCCAATCACCACCATATGTCACACTTGCTCGGTGGCGGGACCAGGCAGATCAAGCAGAGGAGCCAACCCCGACAGGATGCAGGGTTCTGGTTGGCTCGCTAGAGTTGCAGATGGGGACAAGGCCAGGACAGACAGAGCAGCAGGATGGGACGCGAGATTCCCTGGGTCGATCATTGGCCGGGAACTCCCGTGGGTCTGCACACGCGGACGAATCCAATGCACCACAGACCGAAGAGGATGGTACGGATCTCATGTAGCAAATGGCGGAAGGCCACATCGCCCCACCTAACGGGCCGGACGCGGATTGCATGCAGATGCTGGACGAGAGCGTCTTGGAGCAATTCAGCCAACTTGAGGAATGGGGTTCATACATGCATGCGCCCTCTGATGTACGAACACAAATGGTAGGGCCTGGGCAGGACACATTCTGGGTCTCGCTCTCACAAGGTGATGGCTCTGAGTCACCGCTACGTACACGATCCGTGGTGCAGAGCGCGGCTGATGGTGGGAGTGTGGGGTCCCCAGAAGCGCCTTTGACGAGGACTCCCGAAGCAAAACTGGCGGATTTCTGCATGCAGGTGGCTAGGGCGATCAGTCCGTTAATCCCCAAACAATCGGAGACCACGCACAAACGACCACCCACAAAACGGAAATAGCTCGTGACAACCACGCCCAGACGCAGTGTGCGCATCGCCAAGAGGGAGGAATGTGGCTCGGTGGCATCCAAGCAGCAGCAGGCAATCATACGCAAATTGTGCCTTGCACATGAGGGAGAAACAATTGGCGACACGGCGCTATAAGCATACATCGACCTTTTCTCCAACCCACTCTCGGACATGCACATCGCAGCAATCATGGCTCTCTTTGGGTGGGAGCCGTCGGTCATGCCCTTGCAGGAGGCGCCGGGCTCAGGGATGGTGTCCCCCTAGTCTCAAGGGGCGCGTGGACGAGTGTAGGCCCTTCCCGTGGCTGCACAACCTTTGAAAGTCTTGGTGTGGAACGTACGCGGGTTGAACTCACCGGCACGGAGGAATGCCATATGTCAGGTCGTACAAACGGTGAACCCGGCGGTAGTATGTCTACAAGAGACTAAAGTTGAGCTTGTAACGGTGGATATTGTTCGACATTGCCTTGGTAATAGATTCGAGAACTTTTACTACATGCCGGCAGACGGCACCCGAGGGGGCATTGCCATCGCGTGGGATGCAATGCTTGTCTCACTGTCCAACCCACATACAACACAAAACACACTTACAGCGCTGGTCAATGCTGGTGAAGCGCAAGCGTGGTGTCTTACATGTGTTTATGGCCCATAGTTAGATCACGAGAAGGTGGTATTCCCTGGACGAACTTGTGGAGATAAGGGACCTACATGCTGGACCGTGGATGCTTGCGGGAGACTTCAACCTCCTGGCGAGTGAGCGTGACAAGAATAATGTTGCAATATATAGGCGGATGATAGGCCGCTTCCGGTCTACTTTGAATAGGTTGGAACTCAAGGAGCTTTATCTCAGCGGCCAAAAATATACTTGGTCGAACGAGCGACAACACGCCACCCTGGAGAAGATAGATCACGTGTTCACCACCAACTGCTGGGACGACCTTCACCCATCCTGTTTCCTCTCTGCAATGGGCACATCCATCTCAGATCATTGCCCAATGCTCGTTGACCTCCACGCGGACATGCCAATGGGTCACCGCTTCAGGTTTGCGGCATTTTGGCCACGCGCGGAGGGGTTCACGGAGACCGTCCTTATGGCGTGGCACTCGATCCCATCTACTGGGAATCCTTTCATCGTGCTCGAAAAGAAGCTCTGTGCCATGGCCAAACGTTTACAGGGCTGGAGCGCAAAGTGGATAGGTAATATAAAGATGCAGATTCTCATGGCCATGGAGCTCATATATAGGCTTGACCAAGCATCGGACGGCAGAGCCCTCACGGCAGCAGAATTGCAACTCCGGAAAACCCTCAAACGGAAGCTTCTAGGGCTATGCTCCTTGGAGAGGACCATAGCAAGGCAACGGTCCCGGCTGCTTCAGCTAAAGGAGGGAGATGCCAACACCGCATTTTTTCATTGGCACGCAAGACACCAGCAACGCCGGAACATGATCACCTCCATCAAGAAGGACAGGTTAATGATAACAGGGCATGATCAAATCGCTGCTGTAGTGGATGGCTTCTACGACCGGCTACTAGGCTCCGCCCCAACTAGAGAAGCATCTCTACGACTGGAAGCACTGGGATTGCCAAGGCGAGACCTAGCACACCTAGAACTACCATTCACTGAGGAAGAAGTTGAGAAGGTGGTCAAGGCCTTGCCACCGGACAAGGCGCCGGGGCCGGACGGGTTCACAAACCCTATGCCTGTTGCTGGAACATCATCAAGGCGTACCTAATGCGGGTGCTGGACGCGTTCTATCATGGAGATATGTGAGGCATGCACGCAGTTAACAAAGCGCTAATTTCTCTACTGCCCAAGATAGATGGCGCAGAAGAATTACGAGACTATCGGACAATAAGCCTAGTGCATGGAGTGATCAAGCTCTTCGACAAGGTATTGGCCACAAGACTCACCGGAGACCTACCGTACCTTGTGGGGAAGCACCAAAGTGCTTTTGCGAAAGGAAGAAACCTGCATGACAATTTTATGCTTGTGCAAGGCACGGTACGACGCCTACATGCCCTGAGAAACCCCACGGTGCTCCTGAAACCTGATATATCCAAAGCCTTCGACTCCGTCCAATGGCCTTTCCTCATCGAGGTGCTACACATCATGGGGTTCAGCACATGATGGATTGGATGGATCTGTGGATTACTTGCAATGTCTTCGACACGGATCATGCTCAACGGGGTGCCAGGCAAACCAATCTACAACCAATGTGGCCTACAGCAAGGGAACCCGCTCTCGCCGATGTTGTTCATCTTAATTATGGAGCCACTACAGCGGTTGTTCCATGCAGCATCTGAATCAGGTCTCCTGGCACCCTTGGCGGCAAATGGACTCAAGAATTGTCTGTCAATCTTCGTGGATGACGTGATCATCTTCCTCAAACCACACCCGACGGACCTCACCACGTGCACAACGATACTAGGCATGTTTGCCACAGCTTCAGGATTCCATACAAACCTTACAAAGAGCGCCGCTCTTCCAATCAGGTGCACACAAGAGCAAATGGTTGAGGTTACAAGTGCATTAGGCTGCTCGTTGGGTGGCTTCCCGATGAGATATCTCGGACTACCGCTTACCATCGGAAGCAATCGACCGCGCAGCTACAAGGCCTGGTGGACCACATCGCTGCTTGCCTACCTACTTGGCGTGCCGCGACCCTACCGAAGAGCATCAGACTGATCCTAATCAAATCGGTCCTCTCAGCGATGCTAGTGCATGCAATGTTGGCACTGGAATTACCGGCGAAGACAGTCTCAGCGATCAACAAGATCCTGCGTGGCTTTCTCTAGTGTGGCAAGGCCGAGGCGAACGGAGGAAATTGCGCGGTGGCCTGGAACACAGTGTGCACACCCAAATGGGCTGGAGGCCTCAGGATCTCGGACGTCGCTTGGATGAACGTAGCAATGCAGGCTCGCTGGCCATGGCTGGCGCGTGTGGATGATACAAGGCCCTGGAGTGAGTTCACGATTGCAGTACCGATGGCATCCATCTAGCTGTGCAACACGGCCATGCGAACAGTGCTGGGGGACGGAGCACGCGCTCTATTTTGGGAAGATAGATGGATGGATGGGTTTCGGATGGAAGAGATTGCACCCAGGATCCATGCAAGGATACCGCGGCGAATTCGCAAGCAACTCCTGGTCAAGGATGCACTACAAAATGGGACGTGGGCAGCTTCCATTGGCCCAGACATTGACGCACCAGCACTCATGGAATTCATAAGCTTGTGACCTCGGGTTCACGATGTGCAGCTCCAAGAAGGGATCCCGGACACCATCAGATGGGCATGGGAGCGGGATGGCCACTATTCCGCTCGGTCGGCATATGCCACAAAGTTCATGGGAAGAGAGTTAGTCCCAACCACAGAGGCAACATGGAAGTGTCAGGCCCCTCTGCAGTGCCGCTTTCACATGGCTCGCAATACGCAACAGGTGTTGGACCTCGGACCGCTTGGCAAGGAGGGGGCTGCCACACCAACAATCATGCCCACTTTGTAGCCAGGGTGATGAGACAATGAACCACATTATGCTACAGTGCGTTTTTGCAAGGACTTTCTGGGTGAAGATCTGCCACGCTTTGGGGATGCCGCAATGGGCGCCGACTCCACAAGACACCCTACCGGAGTGGATCCTCAACAAGCGGATACAAGGCACCAATGAAAAGGATGTGAGGGCCATCATCATACTTGCCTTATGGGAATTGCGGAAGCATCGCAACGGGATCGTGTTTGATGGTGAAACACCATCCCTGGGTAGACTACTAGCACGGGTCTGTAGTGAGGGCAAGGCTTGGAGGACGGCGGGCCTCCTAAAAGCGGAGTTAGGAGACTTCTTCGGGCAGATACATAGGTGGGAGCCTAGCGAAATGTAGACATATGTAAACGGTGGACTGGGTGTGTAACACCCTCCATGGAGGGTTTCTTGTACCCTATTCTTCCCCATTAATGAAAGATACGCATGCTATGCGTATTTGAGAAAAAAACCTTCAATGGTCATACACCCAATGAAAATAGTATGTTGGATCTCGATCGTAGTGATACACATATTCATAATATTGAAGCCAAAAGATGCAAAGTTAATAATGATAGTGCAACTTATTTGTGGCACTGCCGTTTAGGTCATATTGGTGTAAAGCGCATGAAGAAAATCCATGCTGATGGGCTTTTGGAATCACTTGATTATGAATTAGTTGATGCTTGCGAACCATGCCTCATGGGCAAAGATGACTAAGACTCCCTTCTCCAGAACAATGGATCGAGCAATTGACTTATTGGATATAATACATACTAATGTATGAGGTCCGATGAGTGTTGAGGCTTGCGGCGGGTATTGTTATTTTCTGACATTCACAGATGATTTGAGCAGATATGGGTATATCTACTTGAAGAAACATAAGTCTAAAACATTTGAAAAGTTCAAAGAATTTCAGAGTAAAGTGGAAAATCATCGTAACAAGAAAATAAAGTTTCTACGATCTGATCGCAGAGGCGAATATTTGAGTTACGAGTTTGGTCTTCAATTAAAACAATGTGGAATAGTTTCACAAACTCATGCCACCTGGAACACCACAGCGTAATGGTGTGTCCGAACGTCATAACCGTACTTTATTTGATATAGTGCAAGCTATGATGTCTCTTACCGATTTACCACTATCGTTTTGGGGTTATGCATTAGAGACAGCTGCATTCACATTAAAAAGGGCACCATCTAAATCCGTTGAGACGACACCGTATGAACTGTGGTTTAGCAAGAAACCTAAGCTATCGTTTCTTAAAGTTTGGGGTTGCAATGCTTATGTGAAAAAGTTTCATCTTGATAAGCTCAAACCCAAGTCAGAGAAGTGCGTCTTCATAGGATACCCAAAAGTAACTATTGGGTACACCTTCTATCACAGATCCGAAGGCAAATTTTTTGTTGCTGAGAATGGATCATTTCTAGAGAAGGAGTTTCTCTCGAAAGAAGTGAGTGGGAGGAAAGTAGAACTTGATTAGGTAACTGTACCTGCTCCCTTATTGGAAAGTAGTTCATCACAGAAATCTGTTTCTGTGACTCATACACCAATTAGTGAGGAAGCTAATGATGATGATCATGTAACTTACATATCAAATTACTACCGAACCTCGTAGGTCAACCAGAGTGAGATCCGCACCAGAGTGGTACGGTAATCCTGTTCTGTAGGTCATGTTAATTGACCATGACGAACCTACGAACTATGAGGAAGCGATGATGAGCCCAGATTCCGCAAAATGGTTTAAGGCCATGAAATCTGAGATGGGATCCATGTATGAGAACAAAGTATGGACTTTGGTTGACTTTCCCAATGATCGGCAAGCCATTGAGAATAAATGGATCTTCAAGAGGAAGGCGGACACTGATAGTAGCGTTACTATCTACAAAGCTCGAATTGTCGCAAAAATGTTTTCGACAAGTTCAAAGTGGTGACTACGATGAGATTTTCTCACTCGTAGGGATGCTTAAGTCTGTCTGAATCATGTTAGCAATTGCCACATTTGATGAAATCTAGCAAATGGATATCAAAACTGCATTCCTGAATGGATTTCTGGAAGAAGAGTTGTATATGATGCAACCAGAAGGTTTTAACGATCCAAAGGGTGCTAACAAAATGTGCAAGCTCCAGCGATCCATCTATGGACTGGTGCAAGCATCTCGGAGTTGGAATATGCGCTTTGATGAGTTGATCAAAGCATATAGTTTTATACAGATTTGCGGTGAAGCCTGTATTTACAAGAAAGTGAGTGGGAGCTCTGTAGCATTTCTGATATTATATGTGGATGACATATTGCTAATTGGAAATGATATAGAATTTCTGGATAGCATAAAAGGATACTTGAATAAAAAAATTCAAAGAAATACCTCGCTGAAGCTACTTACATATTGAGCATCAAGATCTATAGAGATAGAGCAAGACGCTTGATAAGTTTTTTCAATGAGTACATACCTTGACAAGATTTTGAAGTAGTTCAAAATGGAACAGTCAAAGAAGGAGTTCTTGCCTGTGTTGCAAGGTGTGAAGTTGAGTAAGACTCAAAACTCGACCACGACAGAAGATAGAGAGAGAATGAAAGTCATTCCCTATGCCTCAGCCATAGGTTCTATAAAGTATGCCATGCTGTGTACCAGACCTATTGTATACCCTGCCCTGAGTTTGGCAAGGGAGTACAATAGTGATCTAGGAGTAGATCACTGGACATTGGTCAAAAATTATCCTTAGTGGAATAAGGATATGTTTCTCAATTATGGAGGTGATAAAAGGTTCATCGTAAAGGGTTACATCGATGCAAGTTTTGACACTAATCTAGATGACTCTAAGTCTCAATCTGGATACATTACGAAAGTGGAAACAATTAGCTAGAGTAGCTACGTGCAAAGCATTGTTGACATAGAAATTTGCAAAATACATACAGATCTGAATGTGGCAGACCCGTAGACTAAACTTCTCTCACAAGCAAAACATGATCACACCTTAGTACTCTTTGGGTGTTAATCACATAGCGATGTCAACTAGATTATTGACTCTAGTAAACCCTTTGGGTGTTTGTCACATGAAGATGTGAACTATGGGTGTTAATCACATGGTGATGTGAACTATTGGTGTTAAATCACATGGTGATGTGAACTAGATTATTGACTCTAGTGCAAGTGGGAGACTGAAGGAAATATGCCCTAGAGGCAATAATAAAGTTATTATTTATTTCCTTATTTCATGATAAATGTTTATTATTCATGCTAGAATTGTATTAACCAGAAACATAATACATGTGTCCATACATAGACAAACATAGTGTCACTAGTGTGCCTCTACTTGACTAGCTCGTTAATCAAAGATGGTTAAGTTTCCTAACCATAGACACGAGTTTTCATTTTATTAACGGGATCACATCATTAGGAGAATGATGTGATTGACTTGACCCATTCCGTTAGCTTAGCACTTGATCGTTTAGTATGTTTCTATTGCTTTCTTCATGACTTATACATGTTCCTATGACTATGAGATTATGCAACTCCCGTTTACCGGAGGAACACTTTGTGTGCTACCAAATGTCACAACGTAACCGGGTGATTATAAAGGTGCTCTACAGGTGTCTCCGAAGGTACTCGTTGAGTTGGCGTATTTTGAGATTAGGATTTGTCACTCCGATCGTCGGAGAGGTATCTCTGGGCCCACTCGGTAATGCACATCACTATAAGCCTTGCAAGCATTGTAACTAATGAGTTAGTTGCGGGATGATGTATTACGGAACGAGTAAAGAGACTTGCCGGTAACGATATTGAACTAGGTATTGAGATACCGACGATCGAATCTCGGGCAAGTAACATACCGATGACAAAGGGAACAACGTATGTTGTTATGCGGTTCAACCGATAAAGATCTACGTAGAATATGTAGGAGCCAATATGGGCATCCAGGTTCCGCTATTGGTTATTGACCAGAGAAGTGTCTCGGTCATGTCTACATAGTTCTCGAACCCGTAGGGTCTGCACGCTTAACGTTCGTTGACGATATAGTATTTATGAGTTATGTATGTTGGTAACTGAATGTTGATTCGGAGTTCCGGATAAGATCATGAAGATGACGAGGAACTCTGGAATGGTACGGAGATAAAGTTTGATATATGGGATAATAGTGTTTGGTCTCCGGAAGGGGTTCCGGATGTTTCTCGAAATGTTTGGGTACGAGAACACTTTATTTGGGCCAAAGGGGAAAGCTCACAAGGTTTTTGGAAAGCATAAAAGGAAGTTTTGTGGAGTCCAGGGGCCAGACGCTGGGAACCCTGGCGTCTGGCCCTGGAGTCCGAGAAGGACTCTTGCCTTTCAGGTGAAACCGACTTTGTGGAGGCTTCTACTCCAAGTTTCGACCCCAAGGCTCAACATATAAATAGAGGGGTAGGGCTAGCACCCAAGAGACATCAAGAAACACCAAGCCGTGTGCCGGCTACCCCGTCCCCTCTAGTTTATCCTCCGTCATAGTTTTCGTAGTGCTTAGGCGAAGCCCTGCAGAGATTGTTCTTCACCAACACCGTCACCACACCGTCGTGCTGCCGGAACTCATCTACTACTTCGCCCCTCTTGCTGGATCGAGAAGGTGAGGACGTCATCGATCTAAACGTGTGCTGAACGCGGAGGTGCCGTACGTTCGGTACTTGATCGGGGCAGATCATGAAGGTGTATGACTACATCAACCGCGTTGATAAACGCTTCCGCTTACGATCTACGAGGGTACGTAGACAACACTCTCCCCTCTCGTTGCTATGCATCACCACGATCCTACGTGTGCGTAGGATTTTTTTTGAAATTACTATGTTCCCCAACACTTGGTCTGCCCCCCCTTGAGGATTCCGAATTGGACAAGGAGGGGGCGGCGCCCCCTCTTTCCCTCCCTCTCTTCCTCTCCTTCCTTCCCCCTTCCTCCTCCTAGTTGGACTAGGAAAGGGGGAGTCCTACTCCTACTAGGAGGAGGACTCCTCCCCTCCTTGGCGCGCCCCAAGGGCCAGCCGGCGTCCCCCCTTGCTCCTTTAGGGCCAGGGGGCACCCTAGAACACCCAAGTTGATCATTGATCTCTTAGCCATGTGCGGTGCCCCCCTCCACCATAATCCACCTCGGTCATATCGTCGTAGTGCTTAGGCGAAGCCCTGCGCCAGTAGCTTCATCATCATTGTCATCACGCCGTCGTGCTGACGAAGCTCTCCCTCGACACTTAGCTAGATTGAGAGTTCGTGGGAACCGAGCCGAACATGTGTAGATCATGGAGGTGCCGTACTTTCGGTACTAGGATCGGTCGGATCGTGAAGACGTACGACTACATCAACCGCATTGTCATAACGCTTCCGCTTACGGTCTACGAGGGTACGTGGACAACACTCTTCCCCTTTCGTTGCTATGCATCACCATGATAGATCTTGCGTGTGCATAGGAAATTTTTGAAATTATTGTGTTCCCCAACAATACTCACCATACCAAGGAACATGCATCCTGGTTACGTGTCATAGGGAATCCTTCACCTCCACCCGCTACTCTGGAGCCGACGGGAGGGAAGGGATCTTTGGACATTGTTTTCAGGTGTGTTCAGTAGTTCAGTGTCTTAGTTAGGTCTTTGCTTGTCCATGGTTCTGGCTTCGACGATGGCGATGACAATGCCGAATAAATTCCTCCCAGGTATCTCACTAGGGCAGTCATTCTCTCGGCCATCGTTTGATCTAGGAGGAGGTGTCTATGTCATCTCATGTCCTTTGGATTCGGGCAAGTCTTTTGTGTGTATTCGTGTTGATATTAAGGTAATGTTCTCCTTCGCCCCGCTCTTTTGGCAGTGGTACGGGCAGCAGTGGGGCTCTTCACAAGGCTTTTATGATGATGACTTCTTCTCTAGGGCGTTGGTCTAGCCGGACCTTAGCACACCAACTTATGACCGCATGATAAAATGTCCCGCTGGTTTCGGTGACGGGGTGATGTCGGCAACACCTTCATCTCATGCTGGAGATTGAGTTTTGTTTCGCTCTCGGTGAACTTGGTTATACTTTTTCTTAAGATGTTTGTATCACGGAAGTTGTTCTTCTTAGAAATGAAGTATGAGAGAGTACCTAGGTTCTGTGGGTTTTGTGGTTTCCTCGGGCATGGCCAACGCGATTGTAAGTTGCCGGTGGACCTCCAAGAGATGAGGTACACGGCAACAATGCGCGCCTCCCCGTTTAAAAAGAGCAACAGTAGGGGGCTATGTCTCTCTAGTAGCTAACAGTGCACGTCGGCTCCTCGGCTTTGGGAAGGAGGGGCAACATGTGGGCTGCCGCAACTAGGCCAAGACCGATCATGAGATACTACCAGAGGAGATTCTAGCGAACCCTAAGGTCCAGGCCGCAATTGCGGCTGTCAGCGCTCTGAAGGTGTCTGAAGATGGTGACCCTGCGAAGAAACGGGGGCCCCAAGTGGCAACTATCCAAGCACCGAACACAAGAGATTGCACTATGAAGACAGTGATGGGCCAAGCAACCCAGACCATGGCACTACCTAACGGCAGTGAATCCATGCAGGGGGGCAAGCACAACAATGAGATGACCGATGCAGTTGATGGACATGATGCACATATAGAAAGTTTGAAGGCCCCTGTGACTGAACTGCTGAACACCGGTGCTGCAGAGGAATCACTGGTGGTGCAGGCGGGGACTGAATATGCCACTCCGGAAGCAATTCAGGTTGCTGCCGCTGGTGGTGCTGATGAGCCGGAGTTCCCGCCCGGGTTTGGACCTGTACCCCTCTTCACTAACATGGAGGGCGATGCGGCTGCTGGGATGGCTGCGTTTGTAGGTGAACATCTGAAGAAGAGGGGCACGAAGCCAGACAGGGGGGTAAAAAAGAATGCCTTGCAGACCGCCATGGTATTGGGGAAAAGAGGAGAGCGAGAGATGGGGATAATCGAGGGAAGTGCAGATTCAGGCATAGAGGAGGGTCAAGAACGGAAGAAAAAGAGTTGTGGCGCTGGGCAGAAGGAGGTAGAGAAGGATGGAATAGAGGAAAAAAAGAAGCGACCGGGTAAGGGGCTCCCGGCAAACTGGTGGGCGCTAATGGCGGCGCTCAGCAGGAGCCATGACGGTACTTGCATGGAATTGTCGAGGTCTCGGGCAGCCTCGCACAGTTCAAGAACTAGTGTGCCTCATGCACACATACAAGCCCAAGCTCGTCTTCCTCACTGAAACGCGGCAGAATAATAAGTATGTTAGGAACCTCAAGTGGAGGCTCGGACTCCGTCATTGTATCACGCAACCCGTCATTGGAAAAGGTGCCGACATTGCCCTCTTTTATGATGAGAGTGTTGAAATAAAAAAGATTGCCGCAGGGGCGAGATATATCAATGTGTTAATCCGTTTAAACCCCAATGGTCTTCAGTGGAGGGGCACTTTTGTGTATGGCGAACCAAAAGCACATGAGCGGCACCATATGTGGACCATGCTAAGAAGAATAAAGGATACAAGTAACCTCCTATGGATGATGGTGGGGGACTTTAACGAAACTATGTGGCAGGAAGAGCACTACTCTATTTCCAAAAGATCCTAGAGAAATATGGAGAATTTTCGCCAACTTCTATCGGACTGCAACCTCTTTGATCTCGGCTTTAGAGGACCTGGGTGGACCTACAATAACAAGCAAGGGGGGCGAGAAATGTGCGAGCTTGGTTGGATAGGTTTGTTGCAACACCGGAGTGGGCGGAGTACTTCAAAAACGCTTCGGTAGAACACATATGTTCGTCAAGATCAGACCACCTCCCCATCCTTCTCTGAGTGGGCAACAAGAGAGAATGGAGGCCAGTCGATGGAAAAAGAAAAAGTATCTTTAGATATGAACAGATGTGGGAGAGAGCGGATACATTGAAGAACACCATAGAAAACACTTGGCATTCAGTTGGGCCGGCTGCAAACTTGCGGGAGTTAGGCAATAAAATTCAGCACATTCAGAAAGCACTAAAAAGCTAGGCCGAGCGGGACTTTGGCTCTGTGACTAGGAAAACAGCAGAGATCCGGAAAAAGTTGAGCAGCATATGGAATTTGCCACCTATAGATCGTACAAGAAGAGAGGAAATTAAACTGTCTGCAGAGTTAGATGAGCTGCTGTTGAGAGAAGAACTGATGTGGAGGCAAAGGTCTAGGGCCACCTATATAAGAGAGGGAGACAAGAACACAAAGTGGTTCCAACAGCGGGCAATGTGGAGGAGGAAGAAAAACACCATAGTGAAACTGAAAGACGGAAATGGCGCATGGGTGGAGGACGCCAAAACAGTACAGGAGATGACGACGGCTTTTTTTTCAAGGATTTGTATAAAGCAAAGAACGAGATCGACCCAACGAATGTCCTGAACCTTGTGGTAGAACGAGTCAGCAGCAACATGAACAAACAATTAACATAACCCTTCACCAGCACAGAAGTCGGCGATGCTTTGTTCCAGATTGGCCCACTTAAAGCCCCAGGACCGGACGGTTTACCTGCTCGATTCTTTCAAAGGAATTGGGATGTACTTAAAGAGGATATGGTGAAAGGAGTATTGGAGTTTTTTGACAACGGAGTTCTCCCAAAAGGAATAAATGACACGATGATTGTGCTCATCCCCAAAGGAAATGATCAGCAATCCCTCAAGGATTACAGACCGATAAGCCTATGTAACGTGATCTACAAAGTGGTCTCCAAGTGTCTTGTAAACAGGATGCGGCCCATGCTCAATGAAATCATATCGGAAACCCAAAGTGCTTTCATCCCAGGAAGATTGATCACGGATAATGCCATCATTGCGTTTGAATGTTTTCATAAAATCCAACACTACAAGAACCTAAGAGATAATTATTATGCGTACAAACTGGATCTCGCCAAAGCCTATGACAGAGTGGATTGGGGGTTTCTAGAGGGAGTGCTAAGATAGTTTGGTTTCTGTGACAAGTGGATCGAGTGGTTAATGCAATGTGTCTGATCTGTGAGGTTCTCGGTAAGATGCAATGGTGAACTTCTCGAACCGTTCTCACCGTCTCGGGGGCTGAGGCAAGGAGATCCTCTCAGCCCGTATCTCTTTTTGTTCGTTGCGGATGGCCTAGTGCACCTCCTGAAGAAGGAATTAGCAGAGAACGAGCTGACCCCTTTAAAAATTGCGAGAAACAGTCTAGGTATATCCAATCTTTTGTTCGCAGATGATAGCTTGATTTTCTTCAAGGCCGAACTAAGACAAGAAGAGACTTTCAAAAGAGTACTTCTCAAGTTCCAGAAGTGTACCGGTCAGTTGCTAAGCGTTAGCAAATGCTCCCTCCTCTTTAGTGAAGTTTGCCCGTTGGCGACAAGGGAGGAAATTAAAGCCATTCTTGGTGTGACATCGGATACCTTTGAGAGCAAGTATCTTGGACTGCCAACCCCAGAAGGTAAAATGAAAGATGAAAATTTCCAGCCAATAATGGACAGATTCCGAAAAAGATGTAGTGATTGGTCGAAGAAGTTCATGTCCTATGCAGCTAAGGATGCCCAGGTTAAATTAGTTGTCCAAGCCCTCCCTACCTTTGTAATGAGTGTCTTTATGCTCTCCAAAGGTTTTTGCTACAAGTACGAACGGATGGTCAGACATTTCTGGTGGGGAGATGAAGAAGGACACCGCAAGGTGCATTGGATGTCATGGGAACAGATGATCAAGCCTAAAAGAGCAGGAGAAATTGGCTTCAAAGACATGCACCTCTTTAACCAAGCACTACTTGCCAAACAAGGATGGAGATTAATCCAATACCCGGACAGTTTGTGTGCAAGGGTGCTTAAGTCTAAATACTATCCTAACGGTAACCTCCTAGACACGGTGTTTGCGGCCGATGCGTCTCCCATATGGAGAGCCATTGAGTTCAGGCTTGAGCTCCTGAAAAGGGGCATTATTTGGAGGATCGGTAATGGAAGGGATATACAGATCCAGAGAGACCAATGGATCCCCAAACGGGAAGGTTTAAAAACTTCCCCCTTCATCCGTAGGTCGAGGATTCGTTGGGTTAGCCAACTCATGCTACCAGACAAGAAAGAGTGGAATGAAACGTTAATCAGACAACTCTTTTTTCCCTTTGATGCTGATGAAATATGCAAGCTGAATATCCCAACGTTGGACATGGATAACTGTTTGGCCTGGCATTACGAGATGAACGGTGTCTTCTCGGTACGGAGTGCCTACAAACTAGCTGCAACAAGCCTCCCTCAAATGCTCCAAAACCCATCTAGCTCCTCTAGCAAGCCAAATGATAGAAGCCTCAGGGATCTCATCTGGAAGTCAAAAATCCCAGGAAAAGTGCACATATTCAGCTGGAGAGTAGCTACGTACACACCGGCTACCAAGGAAAACAAGTGGAAGAGAACACTTGAATTGGACGCCACATGCAGTATCTGTGGGAATGGAATCGAAGATGAACACCATGCAGTGGTTATGTGCACAAAAAGCAGAGCACTCAGAGCTGCCATGAGGGATGTGTGGAACTTACCCCCTGAAGATAAGTTTGTATACACGGGGGATAATTGGTTGCAAACTCTGTTGGATACTGAAAATGACGAGGGATGAACAAAGATCCTGCTGACACTTTGGAGATGCTGGCATCTAAGAGAAGACTGCCTGCGAAGTTACGACAGAGAATCAATTGCTAGCTCAAAGCAATTTCTGACAAAATACGAAGAGGAGCTAAAAACGGCAGCTGGACGTTTTGAGGAGACTGGTGATAAGGGAAAAGGGGCAATAGAGATAGCAGGGGATCAGGTAGCAGTAAATCATGTCGACCACTGGTCGCCACCGGCACAGGGCATTGCCAAAGTCAACACTGATGCAGCATTCTTGGGTGAAACCGATGAAAGCACTGTTGGGGGTGTCGTCAGGGATCACCGTGGCTTCGTCTTCCTGTCGATATGCAAAAAGCTACCACGATGCCAAAGTGCCGAGGAGGCCGAGGCCCGAGCAGCCCTCAGTGGTTTACAGGCCATGGCGAGCC
Source organism: Triticum urartu (assembly GCF_056163025.1). Taxonomy (NCBI): domain Eukaryota; kingdom Viridiplantae; phylum Streptophyta; class Magnoliopsida; order Poales; family Poaceae; genus Triticum; species Triticum urartu. The sequence continues at coordinate 190,246,567 of NC_141879.1, forward strand.
GCTACAATGGTAAGATTGTGCTGGAGATGGACAATCAAACCATTGTCAATGATCTGGAATCACAAACTCCGACACGCTCTCCTCATTATGGCCTAATCATGGGCATTAAAAGGATCATGGCGGGTTTCAATGCTTGCAAGATTCAGTACATGAAGAGAGGATGCAATGCGTTGGCTCACGGCCTAGCCGCATTGACCAGGAGCTGAGGTGAGCAGTTACTGATCGCAGATGTGAGAACCCGGAATTAACTTCCACACCCTCCTGTGTATATTTGTCAACCCCAGGATCATTGTTGACAACACAGTGAAATGATATCATTGCACAATACATAAAAGGTATTACGATTTTAATATATCTTGCCACAAGGCATACCTAGATAAATGTCTCATGACACTTATTACATTCAGAAAAACAGCGGAAAAGTACAGTGCGTGGAGACTCCATCTCAGCCACAGGCATCAATGTAGTCCACGTGACCTCACTCCTACGGATCGCCATAATAGTCGTAGTCATCACCTTCGTCTTCATGGAACTCTGTTGTCAACAAAATTATTTCCATGAGTACATTACATACTCAACATGCCTCCCTCGGAGAAGGACCTAATAGCTACATGTGGCTTCAAAGGAAGGTTGTATGGCTCATTTGCATAAAAGCTAATTTTGTTTCAAAAATAAAGCAATTGAATAAAAGCACCTTTTGATGAAAACATGTTTTATCTCCAGAATAACTTTCATCAAAGTGAGGATCCTCGATCAACTCACGTCCTTCATAGGTTTCAAGAATAGGGGCAAAGAGGGAATAAGCAAGACAGGTCCTGTACGTCAAGAAAGATTCATGTGTAGCCCTTGACCGTGGACACGGCTATTCAAATAGTTTTACACTCTGCAGAGGTTGTACACTTTACCCACATGACACAATCCCGACTTGTTGCCACTAGCCGTCGCTAGCGTAGTACACCATTTGGTATACCGGCAGGGAGATTGTGACGAGGTCTTTCATTAGACCAAACTTACTGTGCCAAGCCCACTAGGTTTCAACACGGAAGTAACCGCAGTTCACAGTCTGGGCCCCCCCTTTTGTGCCGAGGATACTCCTCGCAAGGCAGCTATCCCATCTGCGGTACGACGATGACGACAATAAGAGTGAACTAACTAATTAACCAAGCCAGTGCCCATATAGCATGTGGCTGTATTGTTATCACAATCTTCAAATCCAAGACTTATTAGGCCTCATGCGGCACGGACGACTGATTTCCCCCTTCAACCTGTGAAGGGCAGCTAATCACTCCTTCAATCCTTGATTCAGTTGTCTCCCGCGCCAGTATTCAGATGGTAGGTTTCATCCAGAGTAGAAGAGAGTAGAGGAGATCAACAAGGGCCAACCAGCCTAGCTCAGCGAGCTCAACAACAAGTTTCAAGTGTCAATGATCCAAAGACCATTCAACAATGGACCTATATGATATAAGCATGGCTAAGCATTTCTACTCTACTAGAATACTATAATTCTACTCAGGTGTCAAGTGAATAGGCGACAAGCAGATCAAGGTAATGTGTCAATCGACATGCTAGGTACAAGAATTAAAATAGCATGCATATAGTAACCATAAAACACAATGCAATTTTGTAAAACATAGGATAAGTATGATCAAAGAAGGAGGCATGCCTTCGTTGTTGAGTCCTTCTTCGTAACCTGTTATCTCCCTGTCCAACATCGCCACTCCCTACTCGTCGTAACGATAGCAAAAGACAAACAATAAATACCAAAGCAATAGTAAATCCAAATAACATCCAAACAAATTAAGAGCGGATGGATAGCAAGATATCGATCAAGACGGAGATTCCAAAATGAGGTAGCGCGATTGGGATGTAAGAGAGATGATTCAATGAAGTGACAGGGTTAGGTTGAAATGGCTAAGGAAGGCTTGGCGATCAAGACCAACGATCTAGTATCAACTATGCTACTAACCAGTAGTAGTGCCTACACATCATGGCTAACTCTACATGAAACAAGTATATAACAAACACAATGGCATCCACACATATGAAATGGAACCATCCTATGCATTTGACTAAATGATCACCACATGGAATGAAAAGGTAAGAGTTAACTACAAATAAATATTTAGATAGAATCTAAATATTTGTAATGGTCAACAATAGCCAAACATGCATATACATCAACTATAATAACTCAAAGAAAATGTTCCCTAAGACAACCAAACCAACATTACAAACCATAGTACTTAAGGAATGAAACAACATACAACACACATGAATTAAGTTGGATCTATGTCCAGTCCTAAAGCAATACTAAACTATATAGATCCAATGTAACAACAACACACACAAGTCAACTAATACAAATAAACTAACAACACAAGCATCAAACATACGAGTTATCAAGAGAAGGTAATAAACTGAGACATGGTCTTATTACTAAAGAATGACTAATACCAATAACCACTAGCGATTATAATATCACCACAACACAACTCAACTAACATGACATATGACTCGTCCTAAGTATATGAGTCATATCAACAAGTATTAAAACACTCATAAGACTAAGATGTAACGAAGTTAAACATCTATAAGGAAGAACTAAACTAAGCAACTATAACACACACAACATCATAAGACATGAAAGATTACTTGCATGAAATATGTCTAGGCATATCATAATGCAATAGTAAGGTAAGGAAAATATATCAAATGCTAGGCATACAACAATGCAATAACAAGATAAACTAATATGATGTGTAAACATGGATGGTCATCACACAAGATACCACACTACGGTACCAATACATTACAATGCAACACCCAACTTAGTTTATATCGACTAACATAAATAGAAAGCATGGAAATAGGACACAACTCTATGAGACTAGTTGACATGCATGGACATGGAAGCATGATAGTAGCACACAACAATTGTTGTTTATAACATACAAAACACATGGACACATCATACTAAGCATGTAGGCAATTTAAACAACTAAATCATGCCATCAAAAAATATACTATAGTAGAATGAGTAACAAGATGGCATGCATTCCTATGTTGTACAACCTGCACTTGCAAATGCGTAGTGGACAACTAGGCATGATCTAATACATGCATACATACACACACACACACATTCTATGCCATCTAGTTATACAATCACAATATCATGGCACAGTATTGAAGCAAGAATCCTACTTCATTAAAATATATGAGATCATAAACTACTAACATGTACTTCTTCCAAGCAATTATTAACCATATGATTGGTCATACAATATAAAATAGCAATCATGTAACACATGGTAGGCATACCACGAAAACATGCATTCTACTTCAAGTAAGTACTAACACAACCTAGCAATCAACTAAGCATGCATAACTATCATCCTAGATAAACAAAACACCTAGGGTAATAATAAATATTAAACAAGGTTATATGCTAGAAGCATAAACCATACATAGCAATACAAATCTAAGCGACCAAGCCATGACATAAAGCATCTATCCATACAATCTTGGATAACAAACATCTTCAAAATTAGAGGAACCACTAGGCAATCACGAGCTATACAACAAACTACAATATACTAGTTCCCCATAGTAAAGCATTTCATTTGATATCTAACATAAAGAAACTACATGAAAACACACACAATAATTACCTGAAGAACTATCATAGATATGGCATGATTTCAAATCAATAAAATAAACATGTAACATGGGTGAGAACAAATATATAAAACATATCTAATATATATTCATGCTAAACAAAAGAAACTAATCAAAACATGAAATATTCCATGACTCGATAAAGAAAGCAAAGCTTAGAATAATTCTATGAAATTATAAGCTTGGTGATCATTCACCAAATTTTGTACACGTGCACAAAAGAGAACTACATTATCTAAAAAAGAAAATAACAACATGAGACACCATACAAAACTATAAGAAATAAATAAAATAAGTACTTACAATAAATCTAGTCAATCACATCTAACTCCTAGAATTATGGAATAATTAAGAGTGAATCCTAGGCATGTCATGAGCATACGATAAATAACGTATTTTAACAAACAAATAATAAATAATGTATTTTAACAAACAAACAAAAACATCACCGATCAACAAACAATAAAAATCTACACACATCCAATTGACCAAACAAGTAATCTAACTCCTCCACGGGGTTACAAAGGACCTAGGGGATATTTCAGCTTTGGGGTACGAAGTCATATGACGAATGAAAATTAAAGAAAAATATGAATACCATCGGATGGCCTCCGGTTCATGGACATGACGAAATTGGCGCGGCCAACTTCCATCATAGAATGTAAAGAGATGTCTACAGCGTACTACGGGTATGATATAGTGCGCGTATAAAAGGAATTACGCAGAGGCTCACCGAGTGCGACGAATCGATGCAATGAACTTGACGAACAGTGTGGACGGACATATAAAATTCTTCGCATGTGATCGACGGATCACATTCTTTCTTCTCTGAATGGACCCGTGGTATGGAGAGGAACCTTAGGGCGCAAGGGTGCTGATGAAGATGGCCTGTGTCACCGGAATCGAGCGCCGGCGTCCATGGAGCAGCACTAGAACAGAGAGGGAGGAAGGAAACATGAAGGATGAAGGAGAAGTCATTCGACTGGCAGAGGAGATAGAGCACAGGTATATATACTCACTGATTTGGGAACAGTGGAGAGTTATGGGAATAAGGAGGGGCGGCACTAGATGTACGCACTCACTGTTTCTGACTGTTTCTCTTCGGTGTATGTGTGCGTGGAGGAAGAAGATGGAGCGCTAGAGTGCTGGCGCTTGGGAGATGGCTGCATATCTTCAGATTTGGAAATGTAGCAATTAAAGATAGAAACAGGAGGGGTTTTCATCATGCGTGAACGTTTCCTATGGTGGTTGTTTTCCTTCTGTAGATTGATTTGGGAACTTACAGGAAGGAGAGGAGGTTCGCTAGGTGGAGGAATGGGCCAGTTTGGCCAGCCCATAAGGAAGGAGGGTAGGAGGAAAATAACAGTGGAAAAAATAGATGGGCTAGGCCCATGTGACTTGAGAAAGAAAACAAAAACAATTGGATGAATCCAGGGAAGAGAAGAGAGATGTACAGATGCATGTATTGGTGGATTTGTCTCAGAAACAATGTATGTGTGAATGGAAAGTATGAGTAAGATAGCTGGACAATTCAAATGGTAGAACGTATCTAATGGTCCGATGAAATTTGGCCCGAGATTGAGAAAAGGAAAGAAATTGATTTCTGTTTTAAGAAATCTAGAGAAGGAAAAGAAGCTCGAATACATATCAAAAGAACTGAGATATCCAAGACAGTGTAGACTCGCATATTTAAATATGCTGAAGACAAATTTAAAAACCAGTTAAAACAAAGATCAAAACACAAATTTAATTTAAGTTGACGTTAGTTCAAATTAAATTCACTAACTTTATAAAAACTCAATTTAAGCTTTTATTAACAAATAAAACGAACGAAATTTTTTCGTCCTGATTTTTGGAAAACTTTTTCTTAAACATTCCGAGAATCGGAATGTTACAGCAGACGTCCCGAATAGTCTACGGCCTTTGATGCTCTCTGAATATACTCCCCCATCTGAGTACTCCCTTCGTTTTTTTACTCCGCATATAAGATTTGGTTAAAGTCAAACTACACAAAGTTTGACCAAATTTATATAAAAAAATATGAACATCTACAACACTAAAACTATATAGTATGATAATACGTTTCATGATGCATCTGATAATATTGATTTCATACTGTGAATGTTTATATTTTTTAATATAAAATTAGTCAAATTTTATAAAGCTTGACTTTGATCAAACCTTATGCGGACTAACGGAGGGAGTAGTTGTTTCTGCTTTAGATTAAAAAAACATAAACCAGCCAAGTTGAAATAGACTGTCCTTGCTTGTTTATTTATAAAATGGATCCAACTGCCTTTGCTCTTACCGACAGCTGTTTCTTCTGAAAATGACCTGCCCCGTGACGTGCCGCCTTGGCAGCCACAAACCCTCCCCAAATCCCCAATTAACCGAGAGTAAACAAATCTGCCATTCTGTACCCACGACTACTCTTTCCCTCTCCCCTCTCGCCTCCACCTTCCCTCCGACTTTTCCCTCGCCGAAAAACCAATTCCATGCTCCAGCAGCTCGCAACCTCCAATTCTCCATTATAGTATTGCTCCCGCTAGGGTTCCAGCCGCCTCCATGGAATCCGCGGCCGTCTGCAGATCCTTCACCAGCCGCCTTTTAGGTCCGCCTCGCCTCCCGCAGCCGGGAATGCTTGGTCTCGGGCGCGTCTGGCCGCCTGCGCCGAGGGTTTGAGGTGAGTGGAAGATCCTGGAATTTACCGCTTATTTTTTCGTGGGGAATTTCCTGTATCTACCAGATCTCGCTCGTGTTTGCACATCCGTTAATCGTTCGACATGGATCTGTGTTTTAGTGGGATAGGAAGTAGAGACATCGGCCGACATTTCATGGATAGGTTGATATGAGTTCGTCAACACTATATATACACTGTATATTGCTATTTTTTGGAAAAGGAATGGTTTTTATTTTGCATCTAGACTAGATGATTCACGCAACCATAATTCATTACATGTGTTTCCTAAAAAAAAAGAGAGTTACATTTGGAGTACTGGATGTGGCAACCATCGGCGGAAGCAACCATGACTATGAGAACAAAGTGTCAGCAAACGCCTAAGAACGATAATTAGTCAAACCAAACCAGTAAGGCCAGAACAGAAACAGCAAAAACACCTCGGAAGGAAGTCAACACCTTCATCTTCCAAAGCGATGCCTTCAACAATGAAATGACACATGTTATGCGACGATGTTGCCTGATCCAGCCAATGAAGGATTTTCATTCTCAAAGGTACAAGGCAAAAACTAATCTCGTGTGTAGGCACACCCTGTTCTGCCATGTTGGATGAACTCGTTGTCATACCTTAGGCTGCACGAATGAGGAAGTGACGCCACATCTAGAGGACACACCTAAAGTGGAAGCTAAACACGTCAACCTGAGTGCACATACCATTCTTCTCGAGTCCAACCAGTGAAGACCAGACTGTCAACCTTGAAGAAGATGCCTTGAGCAAAAGAGATGGCGTGTGTCCGTCCTTGTTGGATCTGACCAGTGAAGGGTCTGATCATGGGTTTCAACCTGGAAAAATCATGGATCGGTATTTGAAGCACCAAAAAGGCAAAAACACAACATCGTATCCAATTGATTAATACCAGATTGTATTCCGTGAGCTGTGCCACCCACATGCCTCAACCAAAACCACCAGGATTTCCTCTTAACAAGTTGTGACACGAGGGGAAGACATTGAACTAGACCAAGGCGACAGAGGAGAAGCCTCTCGTCGACGTCGGGAGCAGATCGTAGGCCACGGCAATGGTTTCGGGATGAGAGGATGTGGTGGTGGCTCCTTCAGAGGGAGCCCTAAGGCGCCCCTGGATAGCGCAGAGGCGCCTAGGGAGCATTTGGTTTATACATTGTGTACATTGTTGTGGTACGCTTTTCTAGATGCAAGTTCTGCCTGGTGGGAATTATTTGTTCTAAATAGAGCCTAGTTTGTGTCAATAGCTTCTTATATACTACCTCTGTACCAAAATATATGACGTTTTATATTTTGGTATGGAGGGACCACAAACAAAGGTCAGAAGCTGCCGTCGATTTGTGTAATGCTTATTATTTTATTCGCTAATTTGTGTCGAGAAAAGATATTTCTTGGCCAGCAAAAACAGGGTGTTAAGTTATCTAGATGCCTTATATATACACTTACTTTGCATCTTTTGATCATTGTGAAATATTTTGATCGTTGTAATATTTTTGCGCAGTTATTGCATGTGGTGGCACCAAGCATGAGGCGACAACTGCATTACTTGCAAGGAAGTTACAAGTAAGAAATACATACTGTTATATTGTACATGATGAGATTGTTCTTTATTCTAGTTCATATTTGTGGTTTACTAAAAATTTCTGGACAACTGATTATTAGCTACTGTATTCCCAAATGTTATATAAGCTGAGAATCTTGCTGGAGACTATGTAGGTTGGATATCATAGTTCTGTGTCAAATATTGCGAAACTGAATCAAGAACGAAGTGGTGAAACCTGACCATAAATTCCTTACATACAACCAGAATACACTAAGGGATCACTAAGAACTCCGGAACCTGTAAGAACTCTTAGATCCTTGCCCTATACAAGAATCTAGGTCTGAACAGTACCCTAGTGTCTAATCCTGTCGAACACTCCAATTGCTTACACCTTTTACTTTGGGTGAGATCCTGACGCCTTGTGGTTTCCTTGTTATAAGCGAACAATTATAATTGGTGTATGGTCCTCTTGACCTCTGAAGAGATATTGGCAATCAAGATTCTACAAAAGCCCTTATAAAGATGGCACCTAATATGATAAGATATGTGTCACTTTCCTTAACATGGTGGAATAATCAATTCATCATACATCCTTGTATTCTTGCATATTTAGTTCCTCTGAACAGCTGAAGCACTAAGAGTTTGAGAAAAAGGGTGTTTAAATCTCTTGTTGAGTTGGGTCTCACTTTACATATATATTGCCTTCCCATTTGCATTTTCCTTTTCTCTGTACATCATTTTAAGGTTCAAATTGTCTTTATAGAGCTAATCATATGGCTGTGTTTATATTCGGAGCAGTTAGTTTTTCTAGTTCTGGACCTCTTGTGCTGCTCTGCATTCCATCCTTTTGATGTAGTGGGCTAAGTTAAAGATTAATGCGGATATTTGGCACGAAATTGTAGGGCGCTATCACATTAATATCACTGGCACCTCTTGATCCACAGATCTGTAGCTTTAAGAAAAATGTCAATTAACTATTTTTCTGATATTATGTGAATTCTTCTGGAAGTTTGTGAGTCAGTCACAACTTTATACCTTGTTGCGTAGTCATATGTTTTCTTTAGTGTGATGTTTATTTTCTCTCCGACTTCCATATTTTCCTTGTGAATAAGGTTTCTTGGTAAGGAATTGACATATAAAGATAGCAGCATTTTTATATATGATACCATGTATCGAAGTGCATCAACAGCAGGGTTGACCCTTCTACTTAGGATTTGCTAGTCCTCCATGGCATATTGAACTGACCCTGGGATAGCTACCCCTCTAATCCCACTGTAGGATTGATTGCTTGGGGATATGTGCCAACATTGTTTAGCATCTGCCATCATGCAGGTGTATAGTAAACTATAGATTTAATAAAGTCTCTTAGAGCAACTCCAACGCGCCGACCCAAACGGACGTTCACTTTGTCCGCCTTTTGTCCGTTTGGGTCGGCCGTCCGCTCGTCGTCTGTCCTGTTTTTCATTTGGTCGGCAGTGCGCCCAACGTGCGGACACATTTTCGCCCGCGCGGCTGGCTTGCCGTCGTTTTGCAAACATAAATTCAAACAGAATACAAACATTTCACATGGTTACACAAGCAAACAAACATAGCATAGTTCATAAGCCAAATAAATATAGCATAGTTCACAAGCCAAATAAATATGTCAAAGTTTACAAGTCAAATAAAAATTAAATTGTCTCAAATACTTAAAAAAAGAAGATACATCTATTGGTTGCCAGCGTGAACCCACATATGGTCAACCAAATCATCTTGCAACTGAATGTGAGTTTCCCAATTATGCATTTGATGATGAAATTGGGTGAACTGTGCAAACGTTCCCACTCCTCCATGCTCAGGCACAACATTGTCACCCTGAAATTGAAACCCTTGGTTGTAGATACGTTACGGGTGCTCATCTTCTACGATCATATTGTGCATCATCACACAAGCACTCATCACCTCCCACAACTTCTTGGTGCCCCAAGTTCTAGCAGGATACCGGACAATGCCCCACTGAGATTAGAGAACACCAAAGGCACGCTCCACATCCTTCGTAGCACTCTCTTGCTCTTGTGCAGATCTCCTCTTCTCTCCTACAGGGTTGGAGATTGTCTTCACAATAGTAGTCCACTGAGGATAGATACTGTTAGCTAGGTAGTATCCTTTGTTGTAGTTGTGGCTGTTGATGTTAACATTCACCGGCTGGGCAGTTGCCTTCGGCAAGCCTTGCAAACACCGGAGAGCGTTGAAGCACGTTGAGATCAGTGTGCGATCCGGCCATGCCGCCTTGACATGGCCCCTATATTGCCCCTGCCAAGCAGAAGGGCAGTTCTTCCACTCCCAGTGCATACAGTCTATGCTACCAAGCATCCTTGGGAAGCCCCTGCTGGCATTCATTTGGCATTCATTGCCAACAAGCGGGCTGTATCTGCAACGTTTGGCTCTCTCAAGTACTCAGGGCCAAACATTGCAATCACAGCCTTGTAGAACATGTACATGGACTCTTGGCATGTGGACTTGCTCATATGGATGTACTCATCAATGAGATCACCCGGAACTCCGTATGCAAGCATCAGAATAGCTGCAGTGCATTTTTGATAATAGGAGAATCCAATCTTTCCAAGGGCATCCTCCTTACACTCGAAATACTTATCGTACCCGACCACCCCCTCTCGAATACTGTTGAAAAGGTGCCTAGCCATGTGGAAACGCTGCCGGAATTGGTGATGTTTGAAGAGAGGGTTGAGTGTCTCGAAGTAGTCCTTCCAAAGAAAGAAATGGCCGCTATTTCGGTGGCGATTCAACGCCAGTGTCCCGGGATCAAGCCCCGGAACAACGGCTGCTGACTACTAAGGTGGTCATGGACGACCAACACAGCAGCCACCATCTCCTCATTGTCGGATGAAGAATCAACCGAGTCACAAAGAAATTTGTGGAAAAAGAACTTGTCGGCGGAGTCCATTTGTACCTTGTGGGCAAACCGTCGAACAGCTTGCGGACGTCGTCGAAGAAGCAGGCCCGCAAAGAGACACGCGCCTGCCCTGTACCAGTGGCTGCCTTGGCGATATACAATTTTTTTTGCTGCCGTGGTTCATACACAGTCCACCCCTATTCGGATTTTTCGTGCAGATTCAGCTGGTGAGTATATCTCCCATGCGCTGCGAGGGTTCCTTGCTGAGCAGGGTACCCTTACTCAGTTCTCTTGTCCTGGTGCTCATACTCAGAATGGTGTGGCTAAGTGCAAGCATCGTCACCTTCTTGAGACGACGCGTGCCATAATGATCGCCGCCTCTCTTCCAGGCTGAGGCTGTTACCACTTCCACCTATCTCATCTACATTCGGCCATTTGCTGCTCTACAGGATGGTATTCCTCTCGAGCGTCTTTCTAGCCGTTCTCCTGATTATTCGGCGCTTCGTTTGTTTGGTTGTGTTGCTATGTTTTGCTTGCCCCTCGTGAACACACCAAACTGACCGCTCAGTCTGTTGAGTGTGTCTTTCTCGGATACAGTGATGAGCATAAGGTCTATCGGTGTTGGGATCCTGTCGGTCGTTCGTATTTCCCGGGATGTGACCTTTGATGAAGTCCCGCCCTTTCTACCCGCGTCCATCCTCCTCGGCCTTCTCCACATATGACATCTCTTTTCTTATGTTTTCGGATACACCTCCCTTTGTGCCCAGTATTCCTACTCCTCGTCCCGCTGTTGCAGATCCGACCCCGTCCTCTCCTATAGTTTATTCTCCTCCCACATCGCATGACTCTCCACCTTCATCACCGACACCTTCCCCTTGTCCACCTTCATCACCGGTACATTCTTCGTCACCACCTCCAGTGGTTCCACCTCTTCCCTCCTTTGCTTTCCATTATACTCTTCGTCCACGTATTGTGGATGAGTCTACTGATGTCCCCTCTACTTCTAGTGTGTCGTCTTCCTCTCAACCGATTTATGGTCTTTGTTCTCGGCCTTGTCCACCCCTTGACAAATATTCTCCTTCTCGCTATGGTCTTTCGACCATTCTTGAGCCAACTTCTTATCGAGATGCTGTTGTTCATCTTGAATGGCAGTTTGTGATGGCTGAGGAGGTTGCTGCCCTTGAGCGCACCGACATGCGGGATCTAGTTTCTCTTCCTCCCGTTGTTTGTTCCATCACTTGTAAGTGGGTGTACAAGATAAAGACTCGCTCTGATCGTTATAAAGCTTGTCTTGTGGCTCGTGGCTTTCAACAGGAGCATGGTCGTGATTATGATGAAACTTCTGCTCCTGTGGCCTATATGACCACTGTCCACACACTTCTCGCTGTGGCCTCTATTCGCCATTGGTCTGTGTCTCAGCTTGATGTGAAGAATGCTTTTCTAAATGGTGAGTTACGTGAGGAGGTTTATATGCAGCCACCACCTGGGTATTCTGTTCTTGATGGCATGGTTTGTCGTCTTCGTCGCTCTCTCTATGGCCTTAAGCAAGCTCCCCCGTGCCTGGTTTGAGCGCTTCGCCTCTATGGTGACCGCAACTGGTTTTTCCCCGGTGCTCATGATCCAGCATTGTTTGTCCACCTTTCTGCTCATGGTAGGACTCTTCTTCTTCTATATGTTGATGACATGATCATCATTGGCGACGATTTTGAGTACATTGCCTTTGTTAAGGCCCGTCCCAGTGAGCAGTTCCTAATGTCTGATCTTGGTCCTCTTCATTACTTTCTTGGGATTGAGGTTTCCTCCACCTCTGATGCCTTTTTTATTTCTCAAGAAAAGTATATCCAGGATATTCTTGCTTGTGTGGCTCTTAGTAATGAGCGCAATGTTCGGCTTCACGCTTCTGATGGCGAGCCCTTGTCTGATCCGACGCATTATCGTCATCTTGTTGGGAGTCTTGTCTATCTTGCTGTCACTCAGCCCGGATATCTCCTATCCTGTCCATATTTTAAGTCAGTTTGTTGCTGCTCCCACTTTAGTTCACTCTAGTCACCTTCTACGTGTTCTATGATATCATCGTGGCACGATCTCTCATCGTTTGTTTTTTCCCGTTCCAGCTCGTTACAGCTCCAGGCCTATTCAGATGCTACGTGGGCTAGTGATCCTACTGATCGCCGTTCACTTTTTGCTTACTGTGTTTTTCTTGGTGGTTCTCTCATTGCCTAGAAGACGAGGAAACAAACTGCAGTTTCCCGTTCGAGTGCAAAGACGGAGTTACGAGCTATGGCTCTTCTGACTGGAGTGGTGACTTGGTTACGATGGTTACTCGAGGAATTAGGCGTTTCTGTTACTACATCTACCACCCTCTTGTGAGACAGTACATGTGCTATCAGCATTGCGCGGGATCCTGTGAAGCATGAACTTACCAAGCATATTGGTGTTGATGCTTCTTATGTGCGCGCTGCTGTGGAGGATCATGTTATTGCTCTTCAGTATGTGCCTTCTGAGTTACAGCTAGCAGACTTTTTCACGAAGGCCCAAACTAGAGCACAACATAGATTTTACCTCTCCAAACTCAGTGTTGTGGATCCACCATGAGTTTTGAGGGGGGGGGGGGGGGGGTTAGAGTTATATTAGTGATGTCTTTTGGCCTTTTCCATTCTAGTCTCTTGGCATCCTTTTGTAGCCTTTTGGCATCCTCATGTATGTGTATATATGCTGGCTTTGGCCTCCCAATATACAAGTTGCTTTCATAACATAAGCATCCGTAGCTAAGATATCATAGTCGTAGCTAAGATATCATAGCCTTTTGTAGTTTTGTTTTGGTTTGTACTGGAAGATACGGCATGCCTGTAAACATCTGTAGCCAATATACCATTGACTATTTGCAGCACAATGTATCTTGAGAAAGGTCCCTATCCACATACGATGCTAATGGTGAATGAATGATACTAATGAGCACGTATAATGGTGGCGGTTCACGGAGATCCATATGTACGAATAGGCGTTGGATCATCGGGGGAAGCTACCCCCTAGGATAGAAAACCCACTCTTGAAAATAAAGTTGCAGGAACCTATGAGCTACCACCTTCATTCTGACACCGTGGAGGCCCATTTCAAGTTGGTTCACCAAAGTTTGGAGATCACTTTCAGTTAGGCCAGATTTTTTTCTACCATCAGTTGCCTGTACTGTATGCGTAGAACAGAGTTATTCCTTGGGATAAATTGATTTGACGAAACATTCAAGCTAGTTAAAAAAACCATTGTACCATCCTATCTAGAAACCACTGATTGATTCTGTAAGGAAAACTGCTTTGCTTTCCGATGCTGAATTCCCTTGTCATTTGAAATGAAAAGGTTTTGTCCGTGGCCTGGTTGCAATATTTCAGTTTTGTTTGAGATAGTGCTTATGTGATTTTGTTGTGATATCTAAATAAATAGGCAACTTTGAAAACCATTTGCTTTACACTAATATGCCATTTGACTCTTTTGCAGAATCTATGGGTCATCATAATCGTGACTTTCTTGCAAGTTGTGCAGTTGCTGTCTCAAGCTTGCTGACTCCGTTTGCCAGACCGCAATGTGAAATAGGAAATTTAGTCAGGTACTCTCTCTTGACCAATAAATCAATTTTCAGATGCATTAATAACTAGGTAACTACATGAACATAATGTTTGATGGCAGAGGTCCCTTTTTAACCCTCCCTATTATGTTTTTGGTTAAACCTACTCCAGTTTTAGCGAATGAATGATCATATAAATAAGTTTGAGGAAGCATTCGACTCTAAACTATTCACTCTTGTAAGTACAGCATCATGTTTAACTCTTTAGTTCTGGTCTTCTACTGCCACAGTTTGTTAACCACTCTTAGCTGTATATAACGTACTAAAGCAAACAACGTGTTTTGGTTCTGTCCTTCTACTCCCACAGTTTCCTAACCACCCTTTGGTTTGATACAATTTGTTTTTACCAAATTTTGGCATTGTCCATGTAATTTTGTCCCTAGTTACGGCTTGTTTGATTTAACGCCAAGGTTAACTCATCAAGATAGCGTAATGCAAATAATGTGGCAAAACAAGTTGGATTTGATTTGTAGCCTACCAAATCCAAATTTTGGTAAAGCAACTTAGCAGTTCTCTTTCATTTGGCTTACCGTCAAATATAAAGGCGAGAGAATTCCTTATTTAGCACCCCTAAATTTTGTTTCTTATTTGACACTGAAAACTTTTTTTCCTATCTCAACACCAAGTCTAAATTTTGTGCCCTTTATGACACTTCAGTCCATTTTCCCATCTAACACCGTTAAATTGCATGTAAAAAGACACTTTTGCCCTTCATGTCATATGTGACCAAATTTTTAATAGATGTTAAATATTAAAAAAAAACTCATGTCTAGCTCAACTGGCCCCGCAGCCGTGCCGGCAACTACTACATGCATCTATGATCACCAGGAAATGCCTAAATGATCCAATAAATGGTTGAATTGGGCCACTTATGTCTTCTTAAATATGTTCAAGGAAATTGGGAACGTATTCTTAATTTTGAGGTAAGTTGGATTTATAATTTTCTTATTTAAAAATCATTTATGTGCGACGTTTGGCAGAGATTTAATATATATAATGTGATCCAAATGGTAATGTGGTGTAATTTTCAAGTATTAGTTTATCATATCCGTTGTTTCGACTAAAAGTAATTATTCAATGTTATTTTCAGAACTTGTTTCCAGATGTAAAACTTTAATCGGATATCTCTATACTTAAAAGAGTACTAGTGGATTAAGGATACAAGAGTGCATCCTAAGTTGCAATGGTTGTATCCACGGGAAGAACAATTATGTGTCTATGAGAACCTCCAATTGATGCACCATGTGAAGTCATGTTGACATTTTCTTTTCTCTTTGGTAAGGTTATGGAATAAATTTTATTTTCCCTAGTATTGTGTTAGTGGTGTATATATTCACTAAACAAGGTTCTTCCATTCCTCTGTTTCCATATGCCGCTGCACCATCATCCACTGCCATGCTGAGGTGGTGGAGATTAGCAGGCAGCAGTCTTAATGGCGTTGATGGGGAGGTGTCTTCGCGGTGCTGATGGGGAGGTTGAGACGTCGTGGAATCCATGTTCTCAGGCGGAGGCTAAGTTGGCGATTTGTCACTGCAGTTGTGAATCAGCATAAGAGATGGCACGCTTAGGTGCCGAGGGCCTCGCTAGATCCAGATGGATTGTAGGAGCCGCAATCTCGCTCGCCACTCTGCGGGGGTTTGTCAAGGTTGATGGTGAGCCTCTACAGGGTGATGTAGTGGCTTTTTTTTTTTGAAAAAACTCAGACTTTATTCATTTGTAATAAGTAATACATCGTTTGTGAGGATCATTACAATTTCATTTAAGGGCTCCTCAAACCAATTGGAAGTCAAAGAAAATCTAGCTGGAAATCAGGGTGAATGGGTGATGTAGTGGCTAGTCTGGATGAATAGGCAGAGGAAAGGCTGACGGGACGAAATGACCCTCCTTACTTGATCAGGTTATGTATGGTGTTCCTGGTGGTGGAGTTGGGCACAGTCTGAAACCGATCACATGGAAGAAATATGGTTGTGGTGGGGTAATGACATGTTTAGCCCGACGAGCAGCCGAATGGGGAAGGACGTGGCAGCCAAAGCATTCACCTCCTAGTGCTGGTGACGGCCGAGGTGCTTGGTACTGGAGCGCCCGGACCAAGGTGTTGCATTGAGCATGTGTTGTATACGTTGACAACAACGTTGACAACAACGATGATGATCTGACGCGTAGGGGTGGGCGGGTGGCGTCGATGGCCACATCCCGTACTTGCGCGGTGTCAGTGAGCACCCATGTTGGTGCGGTAATGGTGAATGCCGTCGCCTCTTTTGTAATGCCGATCATGAGCAAAAAGAGGGCAAAACGAAGCAGCAAAAGTTAAGGCAAGGGTGTGCGAGGTGATCCACGCTATTCTTAATTTCTCTTCTTTGTTTGAGGGAAATGTTGTTAATTTATTCATAGTTCGCAGCTCCCTCATATGTTACCTTTGGGCGAATACACTCGGGAGGAACATGGAGCCAAGATTTACAGAAGGCATTACAACAACCATTCCTAGCTAAGATATGTGCGACCTTATTCGCTAACCCGCACCCAAGCAACCTTAAAATCATCAAAAGACCGAAGCAACCCTTTGATCTCTTCAAGTAGTCGCCCATTAGCTGAGAGATCTTAATTTCTCTTCTTAAAATGATGTGTTATTGTACATTAATATTTTTATTTTTTTCACTACAAAATGACGGGGACCATAATCCAATTAGATAAGCATCCGACGAGTGAGGGTCCAGCATGAGGACAGATATCATCACATGATATGTACGGGTGGTTAATTATGTCAACTTTTCTTGATTTGACAGAATAAATATATCTATTTTTTTGAGACAAATCAATATATCTATATCTATCTTTTTATTATACTAGACAATTGCCCGTGCGTTGCAACGGGAGTATAAACATTCTAGTAGATTAGCCCCTGACTGCACGACTATTATTGTACTATATTATTGTTTTTGAGAATCCATGTATATTATTATATTGATATGCTAAAATCTTACCAAATGTTTGTATGCAATCGTCATGATTTCTCTGCCATTTATTGTTAAGCACTTATTTGGTAAGAATGTAATGACTTGTTAACAAAATATATATTTATTTTGATAAGTTAATAAACATGAGACAATTAAATGGATAGGAGAACAATCAAATATGGAAGGAAAAAATCAAAGAGGATAAAAAAGAGTGCGACGTATATATGAAAGGTTGGACAAAAAAGAGGTGAAATAGAACCTTACGTTCTTTTTAAGTAGTAGAGATATATCTTTACCTACTAATAAACAGCGATGGCGTCTGGTCGTACGTCGCTGGCCTTTTTGCAAAAAAGTCCTCCCATTTATGAGAAAATAACCCGCAGTCCTGTCTTAAAGGGATAACGTTTCGTTCCTCCACCACTTATCCATTGCTTTTGCCTCCACTTTACCGCCGGTCACGCCCCGCCGCTTGCCGCCGGCATTGACGCCGCAGAAACCAAGGCAGGGGGATGCGTTGTGGCGGGCGTCCACGCTGCCCGAGCCCAGGAACGGGGCGAGGCATCGCGGCGGGGTTGTAGAGCGCGGCTGCCGTTGTAGGCGTCGGGCGCGGCGGACCGAGGCGCTGCGGCGGGGCGGCTTCGGCCTGGAGTGCGGGCGCTACCACAACGGTGAACCGGGGGAGAGGCTCCGGCAGTGGAGCCAGGCATGGCTTGGCGTCGCCAAGAGCAACGAGGTCGTCGCCGCCGGCCTCCGCGCCACGAGCCGGTGGGCGAGCCCGGCATGCCGGCGCTGGACGCGTGCGCGCTCTGCGCCAAGCGGCTGGCGCGCGACAGCGACGTCTTCATGTACAGAGGGGACACACCCTTCTGTAGCAAGGAGTGCCGGCACGAGCAGTTGCAGCTCGACGCTGTCTCCGCCAGGCAGGCAGCCCGGAGGCTGCAGAGGTTCTCGGCCAGAGCAGAGTCCGGGCGTGCACACCATGGGGTGTCCGTCTCGAGCTAACCGGCGAGAGCGCCATGGTACATACGGTGCCTGACGAAGAAATGTTACTCCGCTTGTGCCAAAGAGATTTGCGTGCACGAAGCCGCTGATGTGCAGTGATAATTGATCGAGCAGAGCCAGAACGAGGAGACTTGCCTTGCTTGAAGAAGGAAGACGTGGCTCACCGGAGCTGCTCACGGCAGGCCGGCGCTGCATGTGTCGCCTGTCAAGTGATTTGGGCATAAACACAGCAGAAAAGGGGCTGGATTGGATTGGATTTGGGCATAGGTGACGTTGCATAGGCGCCGCCACACCCACGGCCACCGGCAGACGAGCAGCACCACCAGAAGACTGCCTCTGCCACAGGCGCCACAGCTAGCCCCCGCGCGTGCTGGCCGGCCGCCAGATCTGGCGAGCAATCAAGCCACTGCACACCGGCCCCATTGCCCACAGCCACCCACCGGGAGGGGATCCACCACCACGGCACGGGACTCCGCCCCGGCCCCCGTGCGCCGACGAGCAGGCGGCCACCGCCCCAGCCGTTGCAGCAAACACGCCGGCGCTGCCAGCCAGGAAGTGGCTGGCCAGCAGCCACCGCGGCTGAGGAATGAGGATAGGAGAGCAGCGCTTGGGTGGTGTTAGGTGGATGGAGAAGAGAAGGGCGGGCTGCTTGGGTGGTGAGGTAGCAGGAAGAAGACGGAGGCGGAGCGGCACCTGAGTGGATGAGAGAAACGGCGATGTGTGGATAGTGGACTGTGGAAGGGGCACTCAGTGGCGATGAGTGGGGATTTTGGGTGCCTCGTGCCTTTTTTTAATCAAAAATGTATCGGAAGCTGCTGGATGCGGACGTGCTCATCCCGGCCGGCTGGAACGGGACCAGAATGTGGTGTAGATGCAAGTACTAGGCATTCCTGCTGAGATTGATATAGTACTCTCTCCGGTTTTATTTAGTCCCCATATTAGCTTTGGTCAAAGTCAAGATTTGTAAGTTTTAACTAAGTTTATAAATAAAAATATTAATATATACAATAAAAAAATCAATACCACTAGATTTATTATTGAATGTACTTTCACATCATATGGATTTGTTATGACAAATTTTTATATATTTTTCTATAAACTTGGTCAAACTTTGCAAAGTTTAACTTCAATCAAACCTAATATGCAGACTAAATAAAAACAGAGAGAGTATTAACCACACCAAGATGAGTAGTAAGTACTGTGGTATTCCTGCTGATTGAAGTTTGGGATAGTCTGCTAAATTGAATTGTTCAGAGCTATTCGTGGTTGTATATCAATCAAAGGATCGGTGTTGTTCAGATAGATTCTGGTTTAGTCCATTGCTGCAGGATTAAAAAAAATTGTACAATTCGTTTTTAGTTCATATTTTGCTCATTTTTCGTTAAAAAAACAAATTTCGAATTTTAAAATTCATAATTAAAAAAATGTACAATCTCAGTCCTTTTCGTCCGAGATTTTCCAAAAAAATCAAAAATCCAAAATTCACCGATTCATTCAAGGACAGTAAATTTT
Organism: Triticum urartu; assembly: GCF_056163025.1. Classification (NCBI taxonomy): domain Eukaryota; kingdom Viridiplantae; phylum Streptophyta; class Magnoliopsida; order Poales; family Poaceae; genus Triticum; species Triticum urartu. Next base: position 190,266,467 of record NC_141879.1, read on the forward strand.
TCAAAACAAAACACAAAACCTTGACTCGATGCTATGCGTGCTAGCACCTATTACAATTTTTTTAGAGAAAGTGCGGCAACGGTGACCTGTTTCGTCCCACACGCCGGGAGGGAGGAGCTCTTGCCTTTACAACATTATTAATAAAACTAAAAAGGAGACAAACAACATTCATAGCTGGATAAGGATTAGGCAATGTTGTACTAATATATAATATATGTACACAGGTTAGGACACACACAGAAAACACAAAAAATATGTTTCATATCTGACTTATAAACTATACTTTTCATTACACCTTTTTACACCTTTTGTGGTATATAAATTATTGAAACGTCACTAATTTAATTTATTGGGTTAGAGCATGTGCTATTCTTTTCTTCTCCCGTTGCAACGCACGGGCACTTTTCCTAGTACCTAATAAAGGATGGTGTGTTTCTCTAATATTTTGGTCCGTCCACACGGTAGCAGTAAAACTCGTTTCAGTTTTTTTTTGAGGGGTACTCGTTTCAGTTAACATACAGGAAAAATAGAGAGCAACTAGTTAACGAGCGCTCCTTCGGGAGCCTCGCAACGATCATCGCCACTTGGCGTGCTCTTAGCCATTCGACACGTGTCGCGCTCTGGACGTTTCCTCCGAATTTTGTTTTTTCTTTATTTTTCTGCACGCGTTTTCGGCTTTTTTAATTGGTTTTTCCCTATTTTTTTCAACGTTTTGATTTTCTCCCGGTCTTCCTTAGCTTTTTCACGAAAAAAACGCGTTTTCTTTTTTGTTTCTTTCGCGAAAGTCACGGTTTTTTTCACAAGAGGCACGGTTGTGCTTTAGCGAGAGTCACGGCCGTGCCTTTCGGAAACGAAAAAAAACACGTTTTCTGCTTTTTTTTTCTTTCGCGAGAGTCACGGTTTTGCTTCCGCAAGAGGCACGGTTGTGCTTTCACGAGAGTCACGGCCGTGCCTCTCGGAAAGGGAAAACCAAAAAGCGTTTTCTGTTTTTTTTTCTTTCGCGAGAGTCACGGTTTTGCTTCCGCGAGAGGCACGGTTGTGCTTTCGTGAGAGTCACGGCCGTGCCTCTCAGAAAGGGAAAAAATACGCGTTTTCTGGTTTTTCTTTATTTCGCGAGAGTCACGGTTTTGCTTCCGCGAGAGGCACGGTTGTGCTTTCGCGAGAGTCACGGTCGTGCCTCTCGGAAACGAAAAAAACACGTTTTCTGTTTTTTTTCCTTTCACGAGAGTCGCGGTTTTGCTTCCACAAGAGGCACGGGTGTGATTTCGCGAGAGGCACGGGCGTGCCTCTTTCAGAAAGGGGAAAAAACCGCGCTCCCTGTTCGGTTTTTTCGCCAGGTTTTTTCGTCTGGTTTTTTTCATGAAAAAAAAGTTCATCAAAACCTATCAACATGGGATCTAGTTTTGAAGATCTCGATGCGAGAAATTCAATGATAAAAACGGTTCGAGATTTGAACGCACGGTTTAAAAGATAAAACATTTTAAATAAATGAATCTACGAAAAAAGGGAAAACTCTCAGGTTGCGACAAGTGGCGCGCTACATATGCGTCACTTGTCGCAACCTGAGAAAATGGAGTGTTCTTTGTAACGAGTACTCCTTAATTAGTGATTTCGCTAAAAAATACTTCATATGTTGTCACTCGGCTGGGCCTTCACCTGGGCCATGTAAGCCGATTTGCTGGGCCTCCACCTAACGAGCTCATCACTCGGATGCCAAAAGACAGAATTTGTTTATTAATTAATAATCCTATCTGATTCTCAGAAAACTGATCTATCTTGCTTTCTTACACAAATTTCGTGATATATATCCGCCTATGAGTAACAAGAAGTCAAGAATCAACAAGTTGACCAACTAACACACAAATGATATGGTATGGAATGTGTTTACTTGAGAGAATCGTAGAAATTAAATTCATCCGTGGCTAGATTAACAAAGAAATTAAGTTCGTTGGTGACTAACACATACTTCCTCCGTTCGAAAAAGTTTGTTTTTGAAATGGATATATCTAGCATCAAATTAGAGATAGATACATCCATTTAAGAAACAAATTTGAGACAAATTTTTTGAGACAGAGGGAGTGTGTGCCAATGAAACATTTCATGGGAATCTAACCAAAGAGAATGCATGCATATAAAAAACTTTTTTAGAAGGCAACTCCACCCTCCCATGCTTGAGCAATGGAGTAATATCAAATCTATAGTGGGGACTTGGCCGATGCCTGGCGAAGCCGACCAAGTGGTCTGGACCTTGGGGAAGAAAAGTAGGTTTACTACGAAATCTGTTTATGAATATTTGGAAAGAAATGTGGCGGGGGCAAACTATAAGTGGATATGGAAAGCAAAAATTCCCCTTAAAATTTAAATTTTCCTTTGGCAACTGTTTCAGGACGCTATCCTAACTAGAGATGTGATGAGTAGACGAAAGTGGCTGGAAAATCCTGCCTGCTCCTTCTGTGCGGAGAGAGAAACATCCCAGCATCTCTTCTTCACTTGCCCTATGGCCAGAGTCCTCTGGAGGACTGTAGGCTGTGTACTGGGCATGGATATGTGTCCAAGTAACATTTGGCAGTACTATTCATGGGCTTACATGTTTTTACCTGATGGGGAGAAATTTTATACCTTTGGTCTAGCAGGTTTCTGTTGGGCGATGTGGATTAATCGTAACAGTGTTACCTTTGAGTCTAAACAGATGAGGTCGCCTTTTGATGTGGTTTACTCTGCATGTGGTTTTCTTACCTACTGGGCAGGTTTGATGACAGGAGATGATCGAGAGATGATGGAGCGCGGAGCCAAGATGCTGAGGACCAATGCATCGAACATGATGCGGATCTGTGCAGCGCCGAGGGAAACCTCAAACTGAGAGCTGAAGCGTTTGCTGCTGATAGATAGTTCGTTTGCTCCTGCGTGAATGTTTAACTATATCTGGAAAAAATAGTCCTTTCGCCCCTGTGTGGGCTCATGGTTTATGTCTGGAGTAACCCTCCTAAAACTTGTTGGAATTCTCCTGGTTAGAGTTAGTCGGCTGGTTTTAGGGTGTCGTTGGGTTTTCGCCCCATGATGAGCTGCTCGATAACGAGTGTTTATTGTGGGTTTCCCAGCGATGCTTTGAGCTCGCTTCCCCTTTCTAGGTCTTCTTTTGAACTCTTAAAACTATTTCTATTTCCGTTATGCTAAGTAATGGAAAGGGGTTATGCCCAACTCAAAAATAAATAACTTCAAAGTGGGAAAAGCTAGAAGCAAGAAAACGCGCATGCATCTACTACTTCTATAAAAGAACGAGAGGGCGAAAAACCAAATCATCTCATCCGTCGAATCATAGAATCGGATGGACTAAACCACCCCAACAACATCAAACACGTTTTACACTTTAATTACCCACCCTGCCACTCCTAAACTCCTGCTTCCCTTTCTGAAAAATTGCTATCCCGATCTCACGCACGATTCTTATCCCCCGCCGCGCACAACTTCCCCTCCTCTCACGTTCGCACGCATAGGAGCTCTCCATCCCCAACCTCCCTCCTCTCCCGCTTGGTGCCTCACCTCCCCGGTGCCCCACTGCCTCCTCCCCTCATCGTTGCCCTCCCTGGCGCCCGCATCCCGCCCCTGGCATGCCGTCCGCCCCACACGCCGCCCCTCACTGTTGGCCCCGACGTCCTATTAGAAACGAATGAGGAACCGCCGCCGCAGCCCCGCCCCAGCCGCTGAGGCCTGAGGTTTGGCTCGTCCCCGCCCCGCCCCGCTACCGGAGACGCATCCCTCGAGCACCGCCCGATAGCCAGAGCTCCGCGCGCGAGAGCCACAACGCCCTGGCCGGCCAGGGACGCGCTTCCCCGCCCCAGTCGCCCCCGGAAACGGACGCCTCGGCCAGCCGCGGGCGCCCTGGATGGGCTGTGGGGTTGGTGCGGCGACCGCGTGGGAGGGGCCGTCGGGCCTATAAATACTCTACCGCCAGGTTCGATCCACTTAGCCCCTGCTCATGTCCATTCCATCATATTGCACACTTGGCTTTTTAGTAGCTTCAACTATACTTCACTATTAATCTGAAATTAAGTGCAAAAAATATATTATGATTCACCTTCATAACACGAAGCTGGAACCAACTGAACATTATGTGAGCCGATTTCATCATCATGACTACCTGTATAATCTTGTATGATCCTTCATCACAAGCCAGGGATTCCTACTACAATGGACAGCCTCTGATTGTTGGTGACATGGTTGAAAAAGTTAATCAGGGGAGCAGGAAATCTCCGTCCCCGCATATGAGCTACCGCCAGCATCCGCAACGCCTAGTCTGCCTAGCGACTCGCCACCCCGCCCTGTCCGACCACGTCGTGCCTCTTGCCATCGGTTGACACACCCTCGTTGTTACCTCCAGCTATTTTCCCACCTATATTACTTGCAACTTTAGGGACTGCTATAGGGATTGCTCAACTGGATCTGCACAATCCAACAAAAGACATATGCAAAGTGTTTGCATCTGCACAATCCAACAAATAATATCTCAGGCTGCTCCGTTCAGATGACAGGTACAGTGACAAGTACTTTTATCCACATTAAATTACTGACAATGATTGACTTTGTACCTAACATGTGGTGAATATTTGGTTTCAGATGAGCAGCACTGAATAGCATCAAAGCAACTAAATGCATCTTTTGAGAAGAAATGACTCCGTGATAGAGAATGATACTCAATGATGACAGCTGTGACGCCCCCGATTCAATCGTACACTAATCATACATGCAAACGTGTACGATCAAGATCAGGGACTCACGGGAAGATATCACAACACAACTCTACAAATAAAATAAGTCATACAAGCATCATATTACAAGCCAGGGGCCTCGAGGGCTCGAATACAAGAGCTCGATCATAGACGAGTCAGCGGAAGCAACAATATCTGAGTACAGACATAAGTTAAACAAGTTTGCCTTAAGAAGGCTAGCACAAACTAGGATACAGATCGAAAGAGGCGCAGGCCTCCTGCCTGGGATCCTCCTAAACTACTCCTGGTCGTCGTCAGCGGGTTGCACGTAGTAGTAGGCACCTCCAGTGTAGTAGGAGTTGTCGTCGACGGTGGCGTCTGGCTCCTGGGCTCCAACATCTGGTTGCGACAACCAGGTAGAAGGGATAGGGGGAAAAGAGGAAGAAAGCAACCGTGAGTACTCATCCAAAGTACTCGCAAGCAAGGAGCTACACTACATATGCATGGGTAAATGTGTAAAGGACCATATCGGTGGACTGAACTGCAGAAAGCCAGAATAAGAGGGGGATAGCTAATCCTTTCGAAGACTACGCTTCTGGCAGCCTCCGTCTTGCAGCATGTAGAAGAGAGTAGACTGAAAACCTCCAAGTAGCATCGCATAGCATAACCCTAACCGATGATCCTCCCCTCGTCGCCCTGTGAGAGAGCGACCACCGGTTGTATCTGGCACTTGGAAGGGTGTGTTTTATTAAGTATCCGGTTCTAGTTGTCATAAGGTCAAGGTACAACTCCAAGTCGTCCTGTTACCGAAGATCACGGCTATTCGAATAGATTAACTTCCCTGCAGGGGTGCACCACATTCCCCAACACGCTTGATCCCATTTGGCCGGACACACTTTTCGGGGTCATGCCCGGCCGTGAAAGATCAACACGTCGCAGCCCCACCTAGGCACAACAGAGAGGTCAGCACGCCGGTCTAAACCTAAGCGCACAGGGGTCTGGGCCCATCGCCCTTGGCACACCTGCACGTTGTGAACGCGGCCGGAAGCAGAACTAGCCCCCTTAATACAAGAGCAGGCTTACGTTCCAATCCGGCGCGCGCCGCTCAGTCGCTGACGTCATGAAGGCTTCGGCTGATACTATGACGCCGGGATACCCATAACTACTCCCGCATAGATGGTTAGTGCGTATAGGCCAGTAGCCAGACTCAGATCAAATACCAAGATCTCGTTAAACGTGTTAAGTATCTGCGAACGCCGACCAGGGCCAGGCCCACCTCTCTCCTAGGTGGTCTCAACCTGCCCTGTCGCTCCGCCTCAAAGTAACAGTCGGGGGCCGTCGGGAACCCAGGCCCAGCTCTACCGGGATGGAGCCACCTGCCCCTTCAGCCCCCATCTCCGAACAGTATCATAAGTAATGTAACTGTGTAAAGCATATAGTATATGCCCGTGATCACCTCCCGAAGGGATCACGGCCCAGTAGTATAGCATGGCAGACGGACAAGAGTGTAGGGCCACTGATGGAACACTAGCATCCTATACTAAGCAGTAGGATAGCAGGTAATGGTAACAACAGTAGTAGCAAGGACAGGCTATGCATCAGGATAGGAATAACGGAAAGCAGTAACATGCTACACTACTCTAATGCAAGCAGTATAGAGAAGAGTAGGCGATATCTGGTGATCAAAGGGGGGCTTGCCTGGTTGCTCTGACAAGAGAGAGGGGTCGTCAACACCGTAGTCTTACTGGGTAGCAGCGGCGTAGGTCTCGGTGTCTAGCGAGAGAAGAGGGGGGAGAAACAATAAATATTAAGCAAACAGATGCATAGCGATTCATGACATGTCAAGTAGCGATGCTAGGGGTGCCCTAACGCGGTATGAGGTGGTACCGGTGAAGGGGGAAACATCCGGAAAAATATCCCCGGTGTTACGCGTTTTCGGACAGATGAATCGGAGGGGGAAAGTTGCGTGTTCACTATGCTAGGGATGCGTGGCAGACGAACGGGCTGTGTATCTGGGTTCGTCTCGTCGTTCTGATCAACTTTCATGTATAAAACTTTTTCATCCGAGTTACGGATTATTTTCTATAATTTTTCAAAGATTTAAACAACATTCTAAAATTGTTTTAGTTCGAAATTAAATGACAAATTGATATGTGTAGTCCAGTCAGCAGAGTTGACCCTGTCAACATTTGACCGGTCAAAAGATGAATAGTAAAGGTGGGTCCCGACTATCATAGACTTAGGCACTTTTAATTTAATCTATCATTTTAATTTACAGCAGGGCCAGCGAAATAACTAAAAGTTAATCAGTTTTATTAAATTCCCAAGTAGATTTATCTAATCTAAACAGGGGCCCAACTTGTCATTGGCTAGCAATTAAACTAACTAGAAACTACCCCTAAGCTAATTTGTACGGGCCGGCCAGTGATGGCTTAAAGCACACACCCAATGCTAAGTGTAAGAGAAGATGACATTTTGTGATTTTTGTAGGATTTAATCGATGCTTTGAAAGGACTTGATCCAGTGGGGTAAATTAAAGTTTATCAAGTATACTTTCTACTCATAATTTTCTTAGCCTTGTTAATAGTTGTTTAACTGCAGTTTATGGGCTGTTTAGAGGGTTAGACAGTGTAGATTTAGCAAAGCTAGCTAGTAGCAGCTACAGTAACTAGTAGTAGTACATTCAGGAGAGCAGCAACAGCATGCACATGAGTTGGGCGCGGGGCGCGGGGCTGCACGGCGTGAGGCTGGGCCGGTGAGCGACGCGAGGCGAGGGGCAAGGCAGGCCGCGGTTGCAGGCCGGCGGACCAGGGGGCGACGGCCGGCAAGCAGCAAGCAGAGCAGCGTGGCAGTGGCTACAGCAGCGCGGCAGCGGGTGGCGCGGGCGCGGTGCACGGCCAGCACGACAAGCTACGACAGTCAGTACAGCGACGCGAGCGCGCGCGCGTGGTCAATCGAGCGTGGGCGGTGACGACGAGTCGACGAACGGGGCGGCGACTACGGGCGGAGCTCGACGGACTCTACGATGGGGACGGCTAAAGCGAAAAGGAAGGAGCGCAACCGGCGCAGCGGCTCACAGTGAGGACGACGGGCTGAGCGGTGAGCTCGGGGAAGGCTCGAAGACGATGATCCCCGACGGAGATCCACGGCGACCGAAAGTGGAAGACGTCCTCGATCCTGGACGTGCTCCCGCATGCCGAAGACGACAGTGGCCGCGACGATGACGACGAGGGGCGTCGGGCGCGAGTGGCAGAGGGAGAGTGGGGCGCGAGGGGATAGGGGTTAGGGTTGCAGGCGCAGGCGCAGGGGGTAGATATAGGCAGGGGGAACGCCGGAGGGCCGTCGGATGGCCGCCACGGCGACGGCTGGTGCAGTGGCAAGCATCGGCGTTGCCCACGATCCCCCCTCTGAACAGGGAGGGGGAGGCAGTGCGCTTGGGCCGGCCTGGTGGTTAGGTGGGCCAAGTGGCCCAGGAGGAGGGGGTTGTCTTGTTTAGTATTTTTTGTGTTTAATTACTTTTTATTATTTACCTTTCACTGTTTTAATTAATTTCCATAATACTTTAGTTTAGCTAAAATACAAAAGTAGTTTCTGAATTAGTATTACTAGTTATACCTCTGTCACAAAAAGTTTCACCCACACATAAAATAGTTTAACTTTTTAGAAATTATAAAAGGCATTTCAATGGTTGTTTAAGCCATTGTTATATTCACAAATGAGGATTTAAACATTTTACAAAAGTGTTGGGTCACCACCGTAATTAGATATGGAATATTTGCCACACTTTGAACATTTTATTTGTCATGTTTGAGAAACTTGAATTTTGAATTTGAATTGGAATCATGATTTGGACAAACCGAGGATTAGCAATAGTAAGAGTGATGACCTGGCATCATTAGCAGGAGATTACTGTAGCTTAATTATCCGGGCGTCACAACAGCTGAACAAAGGGATGCGTACTTGCACAATAACCGTGAGTATAAGAAGTCCAAACACAAGGGCAGTGATCACTTTTAGCACTTGAGGGGTCCAGTAGAGGTATTTCTACTTTCTTGCCCTCAAAAGAAAACAATGGACAAGTATGCTGCTTATTCACTTTCTTTCTATAGGTTAACACATTTATAACAAATTAACAATATCACCAGGCTGAATATTTGTTGGTTCCAATATTTTAAATTTAGTTGACCTCATGAATTCAGATTCTTGAGGTTTGTCTCTTCAAGTTGTGATTGACTGGAAACAGGGTGTAACAAAGAAAAGGACTGCAATTGTGCTCCTATTGCTTAATATACCGAGTGAAAGTAAATACAACGACCTACAATATAGAGCTTATGTGCTTTGCATGAAACTGAATGCATGGCACTGAACATACCTCTAATCTCTTATGTTATATAAGTAAGCACATGATTGGGAGGATTGATATCCATCTTGGTTCAAAAATAAATAAATTTTGGCAACATAATTTGGGAGATGCCTATCTTTTGCAGCATGGAAGTCGGATAGTCAACATGTTCTAGATCAACAAGACCCTGAGCACTTCTTGACCCTAACAGAAAAATAGAGACATCCCAAGTGATAATAGGAAAAGGTAGACTCGGCTCCTCCACTCATGCTTCTTTGAATCTCTACAAGCTAAGTTCAGTGCATGGTTCTCTGAACTACAACCTAAATTCAATACATGCTTCTCTGAATGTTGGCCTGCCAATTGGTATTATATTGCAGACTTCAGAGGATTGTATGCAGGTCATTTATGCCAATGGTTTCCTGCTTTTTTTATGTTTTTTTTGGACTATTTGAATGTAAGGACTATACATAATATCTTTTTTACTGTTCTAGGTTGAAGTGTTGGCACGAAGAAACATAATAGGAATTTTATGAATATTGTGCCTTACTGTCAAGATGAATAACAGTCGACTCAGATAGTGTGTGATTATGTTTCTCCTAAAGCTAGCTGACCAACATCTGAACGACTCTGACTGCTGCGTACAAGTCCAGCTATGAGGATCTAAAACATTGTGTGGAATTCCGAAAGGTCTTTTCCTATACTGCAAGACCCTGTTTGGAACATGATGATTTCGTGAATCAACAACAACACTGTTTCCAGTGACTTTCAACAACTACATCGTTTCCAGTGAAATTCAGCAACAACTACATTGTTTTCTATCATCTAGGAATATAAAGGCTTTGATTTTTTTCCCAGTATAGTTTAGATTTTCAGGGAACACTTCAACCAAGACATCGATGAAGCAAAGAACTTGATTACAAGGTACAATCGTGACTATCAATGCCTAGCTATTTTTCGGACTTGACTAACACAAAGGGTGCAATCTGTAGGTTCAGGGAGCTCCTATGCTTTTTCCGAGTAAAGATGACTTTCATGCTAGATTTTCTTTCAAGATAACAATAAAGCCTAGGAGCATCCCTGTCCATGGAACAATACTGGAGTGATATAGTGCAACGGTCTTGCATTTCTCAATGCCTCTATCTTTATTTTCATTGTTATCGTAATTCAGTGTGGTATTTAGAAATTTAGAATCCTTGTGCTATGATGTTGTGTATTTTGCAACCCAATATACTCTCCTGTTAACTGAATGTGATCGTAATAATTCATTTTTAATCGTTGGTTTATATGCTTGTGGATGTCTGATGTGAAGAAGCAGAGCTTGTTTTGTGGATGGATGCATTGGTTTATGTTACCAGCCTTTTTGATTTGTTCTTAGAATATGGAGTTGGTTATGATGAATGACGTGCTCCACTGGGAAAATGTATTCAGTGCTCTTTTTTGTCTATCTATGTTCTTTCTTAGATATGTTTTGTAATATTAGTCGAAACGTGCATTTGCACGTGCATGCTTACTAGTAACAATCAAAGAGGTGCTTGTCCTCGATGGAGGCAAGCTAGGAGTACATACATGATCCGGTTCAACTGCTGCTTCAAGTGCGACTCTTTTATCTTTTTGGGTAAAACAAAGAGGTGCGACTCAATAAATCCTTCGGGGGTCCAAACAGGCTGCCAAATTTATCTTCAAAATCAATTCTTCCTTAGTTAATTATTAATCATTTTTCATTCTTTACGAGAAAAACAAGTCTAGATCTCGGTGCTTGACTACCTGCCGGCTGCCAAATTTGTGCTTAACAATAATTCTTTCGGAGTCTAGGTGTTGGATTATTAATTCAATTTTTTTACGAGAAAAAAAAGTCTAGATCTTGGAGTCCGCCTACATGCCGTCGTCGAGTGTCACTGTTAGATATTGTCATAACACGCTGATGAACGTTTTGATGGACACACTAATTTTCTTCCCGTTGCGGCACATAGGTATGTGTGCTAGTACCGGTATAAAAAGATCCGAAGAGGCAGACCCAAAATCTCAGCCATCAAACTATGTCAACAATGACCTACATTATTTCAATGGCGAGTGATCAACATATTTAACGTGCAATTAATATCATATACCAAATATGAACATCTATGTTAATCACATAATTAACACGTACTAGGGTTTAGACACGATCAATTTCCTCTTCAATATCAACATAAGGCTGGTTGTAATAGGGAGTATCATATACTAGTATCATACATATGATACTATTAATATGATACCACCTTCGTAATGCATAGTATCATAAGTTATAATATTACGTTGCCTTATTAATTGTCATGCATGACACAAATTAGTACATTTAATATGACTAGCAAGATGCCATGACACAAATTAGTACAACATTTAATATGACTAGCAAGATGCCCATGCGTTGCACGTAACATCAAGATGCATTTGTATGAGTAGTTTATCTTATGAGAGAAAATGATGAACGAAGAAAGACCTTATTTGCAAATGTGGAGAGGGGAGTGGGTACCTTTTTGCAAAATTGCTATAGTTTCCTTTCTATCCGTCAGATATAAATCGGACGGCCTATATTGCAGGATGGCGGGCACACCAACATCACCAACTCTTTTTTTTATAAGAGTAGAGTAAATACGGTATCATGATATGATATATGATACACATCCTCTCTTTCGTCATTTAATTATGTGCCACATCATTTAAAAAGTCTAGTTGACATGCATGATACCGCTTATGATACTCCTATTACGACCAGCCTAATGCACGTACGCATTTACTGGTAGATTATTAGACATAGCAAACAATTAATGTGTCATCGTAATACTAGATGACTTGAAAACAAAGGAGCCTATTCTCATCTTAGCTATGCGACATAAATACATCACTGGCATATACTTTCAACGATAATATTGCAATTCCTTTTTTTAGGTAGAATATACAAGTTCTTCATACAGATATGAAATATGAAATTCACTCCTACATAAGATAATACTGACGCAGTACATGCAAGCATTGTCATAGGAGCTAGAATTGTCGAGGCAAAACCCACGTACAACTATAGTTACCACTACGGTCATCCTTCGGGTAGCAATGGTATCCCCGTGACACGATCCTTTGTGAGTGGTGCAAGTTGCTTTCACAGCAATACACAAAACAGCTGCCGAGGTCCAACCTCACCAAGCTGCTTGGATAGTCGTCGTTAGAGGAGTAGTAGATACAGTTTGCTTCCACTATGCCGCGCTTGTCCGCGGTCGACGACACGTGCACCGCCTTGCAGCATCCTGCCCCCAGGAACAGGGCATGCTCTCCCAGGTTCACCACCTTTACCCATACGTACAAGGAAGACCATGTTGTTTTGTTAGGGTTGACGGCGAGTTCGAACACCGTAATTTTCTTACCCTTGGATGGGTTTGAGATCTCCAATGCTATCGCAAGCTTGCCGCATAGCTCGATGATATACTCGGCATCCCCGTAGCCCATGGGTGCCATGGTTACCTGGTCGACTGAGGTGATCACCGGCGCGCCGGATTTGTTCTGCCCGATGACGAACCTGTATAACATTTTAGTCCACGAAAGACCGTATAGCTCGCCGTTGCAGAAGGCGATGTCTTTGAGTGCAGGGAATCCGTCGTCCACCCACCCGCACCCTCGTGTGATCCACCCACCATCCGCACCGCCGTCCTCCAGGCTGCCACGCCTATAAAGACCTATCTTGCACCCTGTGGTGGTTATCGCGGCAAGGATGCAGCCTTTTGAGACAGGATCCTCCGAGAAGATGATTTTTTGAACGGAGATCTTGTGGGCGGCTTGTCTAGCAGAGGGGCATGTACATGTAAAGTCCCGAGAAAGCAGCACCCGGCCGCGGCCGAAGAGGTTCACGACCACGATCCGGGAGCCGGTGGCGGCGGCGACCCAGCCGCCGTCGTGGGACCCCACGATCTGCCTGCACTTGGGGAGCCCTGGCAGCGGGGCGCGCAGGACCCTGCCGTCCTCCGGGCTGTACGCCCGCGTCATCCGGTCGCGCCGGCCATTGGCGGTCGACGGAAGCAACAGCGGGATAGCCGGTAGCTTCGGGTGCCACGACGCGACGGCACGCCACGACGTGCTGACGGCGGCGAAGCGGGCGCGGTCGTACGCCGAGGTGCACCGGCGGTAGATCGCCGCGAGGAGGTCCGCGGGGAGCCCTTCGGCGCCCGCCATGCATGGATCTCGATCGACTCTCGTAAGCGGGATTGTGTTTCTTCTGGTCAAACTTGCCCTCAAAGGAGGGCGTGTTGGTTGTGTCTTCGGCACGGGAGTATTACTTGATTAGTAGCTAGGATCATAACAGAGCGCGCACAAAAATGCTAGACTTACGGTCGTCCGTTTACGTAATCATTAGGAAACCTTCCTTCTTGAAACCCTACGTAAATCCCGCACAATGACGTAGGTAAGTATAGCATTGCTCGAACGCGAGCGGCACGGCACCTTTTTTTTGCATCGAAGCTAGAACTTTATTTCAGAATCATTCGGTTACAGTCTACCCGAAGGCTAACAAGGAGAAAATCGGAGCTCTGCTCTAACCAGCACTCCGTGGCCTCGAGAGAGCAAGCACGTTGTGCATACGAGTGAGCCGGAGTATTGAACTCCCTGCTGACATGGTGAACCGAAAATGAAACAAAATTGAGGACTATATCATCTAGTTCTTATAAGATAGGCGCGGCTACCGATCGAGAGTTGCCGCGCGAGTTTCATTGGGACTTGGTGCAAGTCGCTAGAAGGCGTTTCAGAGCGGCACGGCACCTAACAAGACGTACTGCATACATGTTCGTGTGTACTTACGATTTGCAACGTTCTATGCATACCGTATGTGGCACCAGGATCCAAGTGTAGCGTATACCACTCACAACACAAAAAAATTGATGTATGTTTCTAGAAAGGAAAAGAAAATAATTTGGCACAAATAATTTTGTGGAGTTGGGGTGGGCCAACGCTGGCCAATCCGATGTGGCCGCCACATCCGGACGTGTCCTGACCGCCTCACATATGAGCCGGGTATGCTATTTTTTAGTAGACCTCCTAACCAGCGCCATTTTCGTCAGTTAGGGGAAGCCGCGCTAATGTGTAATGCGCGGTTGGGCCGGCCCATTAAAAGCAACTCTTTATCAATCAATCCCTAGACTGGCCCGGTGCCTCTCTCGAACCCGCTTGCATAGGATGAGAGTTTGACGTTTTAACCACTGACTGTTTGACCTGTCGACAGTTAACCGTTTGACCCATTGATCGTTGACTTCTCTAAGAATCGGAAAAAATCATGAATTTTAAAAAGTTCATAAATTTTGCAAAGAGTTCATGATTTTAAAAAGTTCAAAAGTTTGAAAAAGTTTCCCAATTATTATAAAGTTCACAAGATATTTTTCATGAATTCGTAAAAGTACACAAAATTTGAAAAAAGTTAACGAATTTGAAAAAAACTTTTGTGAATTTGAGAAAGTTCAGCAATTTGAATAAATCCACGAATTTGGAAAGGAAAATAAAAAAGTTTATGAAAATTAAAACAAAACGGGCAGAAACAGAATACAAAAGAACCGGCCACAAAAAAAAAACGCTAGAAGAACCGCACTATCGCTATAGTCCTAAGTGAGCCAGCCCGTTCGGTCGGAGGTGTGTGCGTTCCATAAGATTTACACTGTTTTCGGTGCTTAAGGTGCCAAATAAGATTCGGGTATTATTGGTCTGGATGTTTAGGAGGAAAGTGGCGGCTGGGGAGGGGGGGTGGGGTCTGATGTTCTTATCAAATTATTAAAGTCTATTACAGCAAAAGTTTATCTACATTGCTATTCACTTGAATTCGTAGATCAAAGGTTTATGGTTACCAACCCGGCTCGGGTGGGTCTAGTTTTTACAAAATTTGGAGCATTGTAGGGGCGAACAACACTGTGTCTTTAACAATGCATAAGAACTGCATGTGATCATTATTATAGAAGAAAAGGAGCAGAAAAACCGTAATCTTTTAACAGTACAGGAAGCGTGACTCAACCAACACAACCACAAGAAGCGACCCCTACAGCGACTTCAACGACGACCAGAAAAGACTACCAAAAGCAAAACCTAGCAACCTAGAGGAAAAAGGACTCCAAGCACTTGGCTCCCGCTCTGAACCGTTGGTTGACATCACAAGAATGTGTCAATTGATCTACATTTGTTACAAACACTCGGTTATTTCTCTCCTTCCAAATAGACCAAGCAAGACATATGCAACAGTTGAGCTTCTTCCTATCCTCAGGTCTACTTCCGCTTCTCGCGAATGACCTCCACTCACAAAGGAAGGTGTTGATGGTAGGAGTGATCGCGGTAAATCCAATATAGATTGAACAACCAACCAGAAGATGATCTGCATCTTCGGACTCACTCGAGCCAAGAATACAATTATCAATATGGGAGGTACCACGTTTGGCAAGGCGATCAGCAGTCCAAATCCCCTTTCTAACCGCAAGGCATACAAACAACTTACATCTTAGCGGAGCCCATGTCGCCCAGATGGCCTTTGAAAACGCGGCGACCCCTCAAACCAGCGTGTGTATGCAGAGCGAGAAAAGAAATTTCGGTTTTGCTTCCGTGAGAGGCCGTGTCTCTCGGAAACGAAAAAAACATATTTTTTCTTACTTCCACGAGAGGCACGGTTTTGCTTTTGCGACTGACACGGTTTTGTTTCTGTGAGGAACGATCGTGCCTCTCGGAAACGAAAATAACATGTTTTTCTTTTCCTTTTTTCCTTTTCCTTTCGCAAGAGGCACAAATTTACATTCGCGAGAGCCACGGCCGTGCTCTCGGAAGCAGCTTTCGGAAAGAAAAAAAAGTGCTCCCTGGTGTGGTTTTTTCGTCTTTTTTATGAAAAAAAGTTCATCAAAACCTATCGGCATGAGATTTTTTTAAAAAAATCTCGACACGAGAAATCCAACAATGAAAACGGTTCAGGATTTGGATGCATGTGCGTTATTTGTCGCAACATGAGGAGATGAAAATGATTTTTTGGAAGGAGTACTCAATTAAAGATTGTCTCGTGGATCCGCTCCCTGGTCATTTCGATTGTGCATGGAGCCGCAAGTCACTGGGTCATTGTTGACTTCGTGTTTGCATTGGAGGCGCACATTACTTGAGAAAAAGACAGGAGCTTTTTATCTCTTCATTTTTTTCCTTCTTTTTTGGTTTCACTGGTTCTTGTTCGGTTTTCTTATTTCTTCTTCGGTTTCTTTCGTTATTATACTTCATTTTTTCTTTTGGTTTTCTTTTGGTTTCTCTTCATTTTTTTCATGGTTTTATCGTTTTTCTATTCTTTCTCACTTTCCTTCTTTTATTCTTCTATGTTTTTTGTTTTTATTCATTTGTTTCTTTGATTTGATTTTATTTTCCTATGCAGTCGACATGATTTGGTGGTGCGACGGGCGGTGGGTTGCAGCTCTCCCTCATGGTTGTACTTGATACCAAAAATGGTGATATAGAGCATGAAGCCGTCAAACTCCAGTTCCTCCGTCTCCACAAGGCAAAACCTGGCGTTCGCCATGTACGTGAGGGTGGCACCCATGCTCCCCGGGTGCTCGAGGAAGAGCTCGTCCTTTGCCATCTTCCAGTCCGGCTGCGCGGCGAGCGTTCTGCTGCGGGACGGCACCCGGCAGGCGCAGACGTAGCCGTCCTTGCGAAGGCCGACCCACGCGTCCAGCTCGCCGTCGAAGTAGCCCTGATTTTGGAAAGGCAACGCCCAGTCGCCACGAGACCTCCATTTATGGTTCTTGGTGTCGAAGGAGTAGGTGTGGTGGTGGTGTGTGTCGTGGTTGCTTCCACAAGACATGAAGAGAGTGCGTCCGTCCGGGTGCATGGCGTAGGCGGTGATCAGGGAATCCTTGGGGAATGGCGGTGGCGACGGGACGGTTGCCCACGACCAGTCCTGGCTTGGGTTTGGGAAAGAGGTGGGATGCCAATCCTCGACGCAGGCCGTGGACATCACCTCGAAGGCCTGCTGCATGTCACAGATTCTGTACTTCAGCGCGTACAGCTGCTGCGTGTCGCCGGTGGCCGCGAAGACGCGGGTGCCGCCGAGCAGCGGGTCCGGGAGGAGAGGGCCGATGGCCAGCCCGCCCGTCTCCGTGTCGTACACCATGGTGCCGGGGTGCCTGTTGCTCGCGATGAAGATGTTGCTGCCCAGGGCGGTGAAGTTCACGGGATAAACAGGTGCGGGCTCCAGGTCCAGGTCGGGGCCGCTGTCCATGGCGTCGATGTCGATCTTGCGGATGGTGAGGCCCCTGGTCCAGTCGTCTAGAACAAGATAGAGGTGCTTCTGCTGCTTGTCCACAGGCCGCGATCTTTTGCCGGCGCGGTCGCCGTGGTTCACCGGCCCCTGTCGCCCAGGTCTGTAACCTGATCTGCAAATTCATGACCTATTTGTAGACCCAAGAAAGAAACCGCCTCGGGTTGCAATCGAACACAGAATCCGAGCCGGCCGCGTATTCCGAGCAGTGCTAGGAATGATTGCCCGACGCGTCCTCTCCTTCAAACAAGTCGGACACCAACCCGGCCAGGGTATCGGGCGTGTGCCTGGCAGACCTGCCAAGCTTGGGGTGCTCCAGCAGATACGCGCCATAAGCACCGACGACGTTCTCCGACACGGCCTTCCGCAGCGCCGCCCTGAGCTCGGGGTCCGAGACCTCGCAGCGTACGTGGCCGCTGTACGCTTTATCGAGCGCGGCGTTGAACTTGGCCAGCGCCTTGGTGGCGGGCTTGCCGGCCTCGAGGCAGGCCACGACCGGCGCCCAGGAGGCCTCGACGTAGCCCGCCACGTGCTGCTCGACTCGGCTCCGGCGGCACGCGGCCCACTCGTCGTCTCCCCCGATCGCGCCGGCGCGTTTCAGCACGAAGCTGGTGTTGTTGGCCAGGAAGAGGTGCCGCAGGCCGCCTCCTTCCTCGCCGCGGAGGGTGGATATCTCCTCCAGCTTGGGCTCCAGGGACGCGACTAGCTCCGAGAAGAGATCGCCGAACGAGTTCACGCCCTCGAGGATGCCGCCCGTGCTCGCGAGGATCACATCCAGCGCGCCGCGGTGCGGTGCCAGCGACTCGATGCAGGACACGGCATACCGCGTCAGCGGATGGACGCCGGCGCCGACCCCGCGCGTCTCGCCCTGCGTCCCAGAGCTCCCGCCGGCTCGGACCTTTGTGACGGCACCGCCGATCATGGCCCTCAGCGCGCGCGCCAGCTTTGCGAGAACCACCTCGACCTGCCGGGAGAAGAGCTCCTTGTGCTGCCCGGTGAGCACGAGCACGAGCCCAGGGACAGCGCTGCCAAGGACCTCGTACATTTCCAGGACGTACATGAGCTTCTCCGGCGAGCGCGTGCTGGTGAACCCGTCTGCGAATCTGAGCAGGATGTAGGATCTCCGCTTCGCCATGGCCATGATGTAGTCGTTCTTGAACCTGTCGAAGGCGCCGTTGCTCTGCGCGTGGAGCTGCGTTTGCATAGTAACGAGGGCCTTCTCCACCAGTTTGGTCGCCAGGATCCACCGCCGGATCATGTCCTCCGCCGTCCACCACTCGGCGTTCTCATAGCTGATCGACTCGCCGGTCTCGGCCTCCGGAGAGCATCCCACTTGGAGTTGGAGAATCGACAAGAACCTGCTCCAATCCATGGTCACAATATTCCAGTTCATCAACTCTGACAGAAAAGAGGCCAAATGCCAAATTCAGATCTGTACCTTTCAATCAAGAATTTAAAGAGGATTCTGTTTGTACCTGTCTAAAACTTCGCAGGGAGCGTCGGCGAACGTGTGCAGCAGCTCTTTCGTATAGCCGGCACGGATGACACGCAGTGAGATCTCGTGGAGGACGGACAAGCTCGCCGGGCAGATCAGGTCGAGCTCATCGGGAAACTCCTCGTCCGAGAAGACATCAGGCCCGGCCGGCTGGCTCCCGGAGCCGGACGCGTAAAGTACATCGACGGTGCGGGAGCTCAACTCGCCTGTGCTGGTTCTCACCGTGCTGGCCGTGCTTCCGCCGGTTAGGAAGGCGAACGACGACGACGCGCCACGGGCCGCTGCCACTGAAACGGAGAGCTTGTCGATGGCGAAGCGGAGGCCGCTCCTGCCTTCGAGCTGGGAACCGTCCCACACCCTGAGGCTGAGGAACTCCTCCATGAGGCACGACATGGCGGCCCGGAGGGCGCCGTCCATGCGGCGGCCGGCGGGTGAGGCCATGGGGAACGCGTGCATCTCCTTGAGGAAGACTATCTCGTCGACCGCGGCGAGGAGGCCCTGGTTGGTGCAGGTCGCCTGCGCGTCCCATATGCCGACGTCGGAGCCGTCGCAGGATGAGCGGCGGCGCTCGAACTCGAGGATGACGCGCTCAGCGACGGCGAGCCGATCCTCCGCTCGCGTTGTTGTCCCATCAGCAGCAGATGCCAAGTCTTCGACGGCCTTCCCTGCCGCGGCGCCCATGCAGAGGTCAGAGCGGCGAGCAGAAGCGGCGCTCTGCCGTATGCGGTTTTGCCGGAGCCGGACCTTGACCCGAAGACTGGGTTGTTGACTTGTAGGTAGATCCAGAGACCGAATGGGGAACTGAGGTGGACCTTCGATCTGTTCTGTGGGAGTTGGGGCTGATCATTATCCCAAATGGTTAAAAGTGCATCTGTGTTATTAGGCCAACTCCACCGCGCGATCCCAAACGGACGTCCGAATTGTCCGGATTTTGTCTTTTTGAAGCGCCGATGAGTTCGCCTGTGTCCGGCTTTGTCAAATTAAAAAAGTAAATAAACACATTTTAAAGAAACATAAAACATATGTAGGGGTCGGCCACAAAACTGTGCAGTTTCTACGGCCAATTAAAAGGCCCAGTTTCATAATTAACATATAAAAACAAAATAAAAAACGCCTCCCGCGCGCTTCTACCGCGCCCGTCGATGCCGTGGCCGTCGCCGTCTTCACTGGCCGCCGGTGTCGTTGTCGTCGCTGACGAGGTCGACGTAGGCCGGCGGCGTCCACAGGTGGGCCGGCGGTGCGTGGTAGACGGGGGCGGGCTGGACAGCCGGAGGTGCCTGCACTACCTCCTCCCGGGGCGACGCCTCCCGCTCCGGTGACCGCGGCGGAGTGGGGCACCAGTTCACGCCCACGCCGGCGGCCATCTCCGAAGCAGTGCAGGACCAGCCCCACCCCTGGCCCAGCAGCTGCTGGAACGCGGCCGGCAGGTCCTCCTCCATCGCCTCCTCCGTGACGGCCGCCATCTGCAGCTCCGGGAAGGCGACGTCCCTGGCGGCAGAGAGGGCCATGGTCTCCTCCAGGCCATCCCACTGCCGTTCGTCGTGCGTGTTCATGGAGTCCTCCATGACACGCTGCAGGAGACGGGCCTCCTCCTCCGCTGTCATGCGAGGAGGGGGAGGTGGCGACGGAGACGGGGAAGGCGATGGCGTGGGCGTGACGCCGCGCACCCGCCTACGCCCGCGCTCCTACGGAGCAGGCGCTACGCGCTCCTGTCGTGGCCGCCGCGGCCCCGTCGAGGTGCCGGCGAAGAACGACGCGCGCCTGGTGTCGTGCTCGTCACGAAACCAGGTGTCCCAGAGCCCGGAGTCGGGGGCGTACCTGGGGTCGTAGAAGAGGTCGTCGGGGAGGAGGCGGCGACGGCGCTCGATCTCCTTGTCGCGCGCACGACCGCTCGTCGGGACCGGCGGGATCGGGACCCGGTCGGCGAAGAGATGCCAGTTATTGGGGAGATGGACGTCGCTCCAGGGGAGCGGCGTCCTCGTCTCCCAATAACGGCGGCACACCGACGAGTGGACGTAATGCCGGCCGCGCTCGCCGGCGGACGTGGGCGCGATGGAGAAGGCGGGCGGCGCGGGGGCCCGGTGTGGTGGCGATGGCGAGCCGCGGCGGCGTCTCGACGAGGAACCAGCCTCGCGGTCGTGCTTGCCTTTGCGGCCCATGGCTGCGGGCGGCTGGCCGGCGAGGTGTTGGCTAGGGTTTGGGACTGGGGCTGTCGGGTTTCGAGGAGGCCGCGGGATGGCGTGGGGCAGTGTGGACGACGACCCGTCCACGCTTCCCACTTAAAGAAGGACGGCGACCGTTCGACGTGCGGATGACAGGTGTGGCCGCCCGCTCATGTGCATTGATGTGGGCGGGTGGGAGGTAGGTAAGCCGCCTGCCACGCGACCCCGACGCGGACGAGGCGCGCGTCCGTTTGGTGTCCGTCGCGATCCAAACCCGGCGCAAGTTTGCGCTCGAAATGGGTCGGCCCGAACACAAAACGGACAAGATGGGCCCGGGCCGTCGCGCGCTGGGCCGCCTCCTTTGTCCGTTTTACCCCAAACGGACGGAGCCGGACAGGATAGGGTCGCGCGGTGGAGTTGACCTTACGTCGTCGCGAGCCATGAATTGCATGATGGGACAGATTGATGCCAGATTTAGAAAACTGCTCACCCATCTATTGTATATATGGAAAGATTCCTCGGGTATAATATGTTGATTTTTCTTCACCTTATCTGACCAACCGTCTGAACCCAGTAATGATGTAACATGCATTGATTCCTGCATTAGAAATTCAAAAGGCTATAATTTTTGAATCACATGTCAGAATTATGATCTGTTTTCATCGTTGGGTTTCTCGTGACGAGCTCTTCAAAAGTAGATCTCATATAAATATGTTTTGAGGTTTTTTTTCAAAAGCAACTTTGATGCTAGATGAGGCAACTTTAGTGCTAAACATGAGCCACTCTGATGTTAGATGAATTACACCTTGTGTATAACTGAATACGCCTAATAGCCTCCTAATTAGTTGTATGCACTAGTGTAATAGGTGGTTAACATGGTTGCTAAGTTGCATATCGAAAAATAAGTTGTAAATAGTTTAGTTGCCTATCATACTGTTAAAGTTGTTTACCATAGTGTGGAAAGTTGCATAACATGGCTTCCAAGTTGTCTACTTCACAAACCAAGTTTACCTACGTCGCTACGAAGTTATGTACGAGTGGTCCTCAATTGCCTGCAATTAGGGCTGGAATTCGAGTCGAGTCGAGCCAGCTCGGCTCGACTCGCTAAAGCTCGTTTCATTAACAAGTTAGCTCGACTCGACTCATTACTATAACGAGCTCAAACCCAAGATTGACTCGACTCATTTACTCGCGAGATGACTCGTTTAGCTTGTTAAGCTCGCTAGAGTTATGAACATAAAACCTCAAATATGGTAAAAATGATTTTGTATATATTAAACATACACATCATCAAACAATGTAATTTCCTTGTAACGCATGAGTCTCCTGGGCGGCTGGGCCTTCATCAGTTGGGCCTTGTGTTTGTGCGCCTGGGACGTAAGGTGCCGAGTGGCTGATATTTTTTTTGATTGGGAGCGGCTGATCTTTTGTACCGAGCCTAATGAGTTAGACGAGTACGTGTGATATTGGATTGTTTAACTCGGTCTATAAACGATCTTAAACTAAAGCTTGGCTCGACTCGTTATCCTTCGAGTTCAATTCAATTCGAGTCGAGTCACGAGCTACTCATTTAGCTCCCGAGCTTCGAGCTTTTTTCCATCCCTACCTGCAATACTATGGAGCCTGTCCATCAAGGGACCTAAGTTGACTACAATGTCGAAAAGTTTTCGTGGGATCTAAGTCGTCTATCGTGATCCCAATTTTCTAAACTATGTGGGATGGATGGTGTGAGATCCTTGTGCTTTCCTTTTCTGGGGGAGTCTGCCCGCCAACGCTATTGAATGCACACGTGTTGGCTAGCCAGGTCGCGACGAGCTCTTCAAAATTAAACCCCACCTAGATATGTTTTGATTTTTTTTTGAAAAGCAACTTTGATGCTAGATGGGGCAACTTTAGTGCTAAACATAAGCAACTGTTGGAAATATGCCCTAGAGGCAATAATAAAAGGATTATTATTATATTTCCTTGTTCATGATAATTGTCTTTTATTCATGCTATAATTGTGTTATCTGGAAATCGTAATACATGTGTGAATACATAGACACCAACATGTCCCTAGTAAGCCTCTAGTTGACTAGCTCGTTGATCAACGACATTGGATGTCATTGATAACGAGATCACATCATTAGGAGAATGATGTGATGGACAAGACCCAATCCTAAACATAGCACAAGATCGTATAGTTCGTTTGCTAGAGTTTTTCCAATGTCAAGTATCTTTTCCTTAGACCATGAGATCGTGTAACTCCCGAATACCGTAGGAGTGCTTTGGGTGTACCAAACGTCACAACGTAACTGGGTGACTATAAAGGTATACTACGGGTATCTCCGAAAGTGTCTGTTGGGTTGACACGGATCAAGACTGGGATTTGTCACTCCGTATGACGGAGAGGTATCTCTGGGCCCACTCGGTAATGCATCATCATAATGAGCTCAAAGTGACCAAGTGTCTGGTCACGGGATCATGCATTACGGTACGAGTAAAGTGACTTGCCGGTAATGAGATTGAACGAGGTATTGGGATACCGACGATCGAATCTCGGGCAAGTAACGTACCGATTGACAAAGGGAATTGTATACGGGGTTGCTTGAATCCTCGACATCGTGGTTCATCCGATGAGATCATCGAGGAGCATGTGGGAGCCAACATGGGTATCCAGATTCCGCTGTTGGTTATTGACCGGAGAGTCATCTCGGTCATGTCTACATGTCTCCCGAACCCGTAGGGTCTACACACTTAAGGTTCGGTGACGCTAGGGTTGTATAGACATGAGTATGTAGTAATACGAAAGTTGTTCGGAGTCCCGGATGAGATCCTGGACGTCACGAGAAGTTCCGTAATGGTCCGGAGGTGAAGAATTATATATAGGAAGTGTTATTTCGGCCATCGGGAAAGTTTCGGGGTCACCGGTATTGTACCGGGACCATCGAAAGTGTCCCGGGGGTCCGCCGGGTGGGGCCACCCATCCCGGAGGGCCCCATGGGCTGAAGTGGGGAGGGGAACCAGCCCATAGTGGGCTGGTGCGCCCCCCTTGGCCCACCCCCTGCGCCTAGGGTTGGAAACCCTAGGGTGGGGGGGGGGGCGCCCCACTTGCCTTGGGGGCCACTCCACCCTTGGCCGCCGCCCCCCCTAGGAGATCCCATCTCCTAGGGCCGGCGCCCCCCCTTGGGGAGCCTATATAAAGGGGGGGAAGGAGGGCAGCCGCACCCTTGACTCTTGGCGCCTCCCTCTCCCCTGCTACACCTCTCCCTCTCGCAGAAGAACGGCGAAGCCCTGCTGCGGTGACTGCTGCATCCACCACCACGCCGTCGTGCTGCTGGATCTACATCAACCTCTCCTCCCCCCTTGCTGGATCAAGAAGGAGGAGACGTCACGCTGACCGTACGTGTGTTGAACACGGAGGTGCCGTCCGTTCGGCGCTAGGATCTCCGGTGATTTGGATCACGTCGAGTACGACTTCCTCATCCCCGTTCTTTGAACGCTTCCGCGCGTGATCTACAAAGGTATGTAGATGCAATCCGATCACTCGTTGCTAGATGAACTCATAGATGGATCTTGGTGAAACCGTAGGAAATTTTTTGTTTTCTGCAACGTTCCCCAACAGTGGCATCATGAGCTAGGTCTATGCGTAGTTCTCTTTGCATGAGTAGAACACAATTTGTTGTGGGCGTAGATGTTGTCAACTTTCTTGCCGCTACTAGTCTTATTTTGCTTCAATAGTATTGTGGGATGAAGCGGCCCGGACCAACCTTACACGTACGCTTATGTGAGACCGGTTCCACCGACTGACATGCACTAGTTGCATAAGGTGGCTGGCGGGTGTCTGTCTCTCCCACTTTAGTTGGAGCGGATTCGATGAAAAGGGTCCTTATGAAGGGTAAATAGAAGTTGACAAATCACGTTGTGGCTTTCATGTAGGTAAGAAAACGTTCTTGCTAGAACCCTATTGCAGCCACGTAAAACTTGCAACAACAATTAGAGGACGTCTAACTTGTTTTTGCAGCAAGTGTTTTGTGATGTGATATGGCCAAAGTTGTGATGAATGATGAATAATATATATGTGATGTATGAGATGTTCATGCTATTGTAATAGGAATCACGACTTGCATGTCGATGAGTATGACAACCGGCAGGAGCCATAGGAGTTGTCTTTATTTTTTGTATGACCTGCGTGTCATTGAGAAATGCCATGTAAATTACTTTACTTTATTGCTAAATGTGTTAGCCATAGTAGTAGAAGTAATAGTTGGCGAGCAACTTCATGGAGACACGATGATGGAGATCATGATGATGGAGATCATGGTGTCATGCTAGTGACAAGATGATCATGGAGCCCCAAGATGGAGATCAAAGGAGCTATGTGATATTGGCCATATCATGTCACTATTATTATTTGATTGCATATGATGTTTATCATGTTTTTGCATCTTGTTTACTTAGAACGACGGTAGTAAATAAGATGATCCCTCATAATAATTTCAAGAAAGTGTTCCCCCTAACTGTGCGCCGTTGCGACAGTTCATTGTTTCGAAGCACCACGTGATGATCGGGTGTGATAGATTCCAATGTTCACATACAACGGGTGTAAGACAGATTTACACATGCAAACACTTATGTTGACTTGACGAGCCTAGCATGTACAGACATGGCCTCGGAACACAGAAGACTGAAAGGTCGAGCATGAGTCGTATAGAAGATACGATCAACATGAAGATGTTCACCGATGTTGACTAGTCCGTCTCACGTGATGATCGGGCACGGCCTAGTTAACTCGGATCATGTTATACTTAGATGACTGGAGGGATGTGTATCTGAGTGGGAGTTCATTAAATAGATGAACTTAATTATTATGAACTTAGTCTAAAATATTTACAATATGTCTTGTAGATCAAATGGCCAACGTTGTCCTCAACTTCAATGCGTTCCTAGAGAAAACCAAGCTGAAAGACGATGGCAGCAATTATACGGACTGGGTCCGGAACCTGAGGATCATCCTCATAGCTGCAAAGAAAGATTATGTCCTAGAAGCACCGCTAGGTGACGCACCTGTTCTCCCTGCGGAACAAGACGTTATGAACGCTTGGCAGACACGTGCTGATGATTACTCCCTCGTTCAGTGCGGCATGCTTTACAGCTTAGAACTGGGGCTCCAAAAGCGTTTTGAGAGACACGGAGCATATGAGATGTTCGAAGAGCTGAAAATGGTTTTTCAAGCTCATGCCCAGGTCGAGAGATATGAAGTCTCCGAAAAGTTCTTCAGCTGTAAGATGGAGAAAAATAGTTCTGTCAGTGAGCACATACTCACTATGTCAGGGTTACATAACCGCTTGACTCAGCTGGGAGTTAATCTCCCGGATGACGCGGTCATTGACAGAATCCTTCAGTCGCTTCCACCGAGCTACAAGAGCTTTGTGATGAACTTCAATATGCAGGGGATGGAAAAGACCATTCCTGAAGTATTTGCAATGCTGAAATCAACAGAGGTAGAAGTCAAAAAGGAACATCAAGTGTTGATGGTGAATAAAACCATTAAGTTCAAGAAAGGCAAGGGTAAGAAGAACTTCAAGAAGGACGGCAAGGGAGTTGCCGCGCCCGGCAAGCAAGCTGCCGGGAAGAAGCCAAAGAATGGACCCAAGCCCGAGAGTGAGTGCTTTTATTGCAAGGAAAGTGGTCACTGGAAGCGGAACTGCCCCAAATACTTAGTGGACAAGAAGGCCGGCAAAATGAAAGGTATATGTGATATACATGTAATTGATGTGTACCTTACCAGTACTCGTAGTAGCTCCTGGGTATTTGATACCGGTGCAGTTGCTCACATTTGTAACTCAAAGCAGGAGCTGCGGAATAAGCGGAGACTGGCGAAGGACGAGGTGACGATGCGCATCGGGAATGGTTCCAAGGTCGATGTGATCGCCGTCGGCACACTACCTCTACATTTACCTACGGGATTAGTTTTGAACCTCAATAATTGTTATTTAGTGCCAAGTTTGAGCATGGACATTGTATCAGGATCTCGTTTAATACGAGATGGCTACTCATTTAAATCCGAGAATAATGGTTGTTCTATTTATATGAGAGATATGTTTTATGGTCATGCTCCGACGGTGAATGGTTTATTCTTAATGAATCTCGAGCGTAATGCTACACATATTCATAGTGTGAGTACCAAAAGATGTAACGTTGATAATGATAGTCCCACATACTTGTGGCACTGCCGCCTTGGTCACATAGGTGTCAAACGCATGAAGAAGCTCCATGCAGATGGACTTTTAGAGTCTCTTGATTACGAATCATTTGACACGTGCGAACCATGCCTCATGGGTAAAATGACCAAGACTCCATTCTCAGGAACAATGGAGCGAGCAACCAACTTATTGGAAATCATACATACTGATGTGTGCGGTCCAATGAGTGTTGAGGCTCGCGGTGGTTATCGTTATGTTCTCACCCTCACTGATGACTTGAGTAGATATGGGTATATCTACTTAATGAAACACAAGTCTAAGACCTTTGAAAGGTTCAAGGAATTTCAGAGTGAGGTTGAGAATCAACGTGACAGGAAAATCAAGTTCTTGCGATCAGATCGTGGAGGAGAATACTTGAGTCACGAATTTGGCACACACTTAAGAAAAAGTGGAATAGTTTCACAACTCACGCCGCCTGGAACACCTCAGCGTAATGGTGTGTCCGAACGTCGTAATCGCACTCTATTAGATATGGTGCGATCTATGATGTCTCTTACCGATTTACCACTATCATTTTGGGGCTATGCTTTAGAGACTGCCGCATTCACTTTAAATAGGGCTCCGTCGAAATCCATTGAGACGACACCGTATGAATTATGGTTTGGGAAGAAACCTAAGCTGTCGTTTCTAAAAGTTTGGGGATGCGATGCTTATGTCAAGAAACTTCAACCTGAAAAGCTCGAACCCAAGTCGGAAAAATGCGTCTTCATAGGATACCCTAAAGAAACTATTGGGTATACCTTCTACCTCAGATCCGAAGGCAAGATCTTTGTTGCCAAGAATGGATCCTTTCTAGAGAAGGAGTTTCTCTCGAAAGAAGTAAGTGGGAGGAAAGTAGAACTTGATGAAGTATTACCTCTTGAACCAAAAAATGGCGCAACTCAAGAAAATGTTTCTGAGGTGCCTGCACCGACTAGAGAGGAAGTTAATGATGATGATCATGAAACTTCAGATCAAGTTTCTACTGAACTTCGTAGGTCCACAAGGACACGTTCCGCACCAGAGTGGTACGGCAACCCTGTCTTGGAAATCATGTTGTTAGACAACGGTGAACCTTCGAACTATGAAGAAGCGATGGCGGGACCGAATTCCGACAAATGGCTGGAAGCCATGAAATCCGAGATAGGATCCATGTATGAAAACGAAGTATGGACTTTGATTGACTTGCCCGTTGAGCGGCGAGCCGTAGAAAATAAATGGATCTTTAAGAAGAAGACAGACGCGGATGGTAATGTGACCATCTATAAATCTCGGCTTGTCGCTAAGGGTTATTGACAAGTTCAAGGGGTTGACTACGATGAGACTTTCTCACCGGTAGCGAAGCTGAAGTCCGTCCGAATCATGTTAGCAATTGCCGCATTCTATGATTATGAGATATGGCAAATGGACGTCAAAACGGCATTCCTTAATGGTTTCCTTAAGGAAGAATTGTATATGATGCAGCCGGAAGGTTTTGTCGATCCTAAGAATGCTGACAAGGTGTGCAAGCTCCAACGCTCGATTTATGGGCTGGTGCAAGCATCTCGGAGTTGGAACATTCGCTTTGATGAGATGATCAAAGCGTTTGGGTTTATGCAGACTTATGGAGAAGCCTGCGTTTACAAAAAAGTGAGTGGGAGCTCTGTTGCATTTCTCATATTATATGTAGATGACATACTTTTGATGGGAAATGATATAGAGCTTTTGGACAACATTAAGGCCTACTTGAATAAGAGTTTTTCAATGAAGGACCTTGGAGAAGCTGCTTATATATCAAGCATCAAGATCTATAGAGATAGATCAAGACGCCTCATAGGTCTTTCACAAAGCACATACCTTGATAAGATATTGAAGAAGTTCAATATGGATCAGTCTAAGAAGGGGTTCTTGCCTATGTTGCAAGGTGTGAAATTGAGCTCAGCTCAATGTCCGACCACGGCAGAAGATATAGAAGAGATGAGTGTCATCCCCTATGCCTCAGCCATAGGTTCTATTATGTATGCCATGCTGTGTACCAGACCTGATGTAAACCTTGCCGTAAGTTTGGTAGGTAGGTACCAAAGTAATCCCGGCAAGGAACACTGGACAGCGGTCAACAATATCCTGAAGTACCTGAAAAGGACTAAGGAAATGTTTCTCGTTTATGGAGGTGACGAAGAGCTCGTCGTAAAGGGTTACGTCGACGCTAGCTTCGACACAGATCTGGATGACTCTAAGTCACAAACCGGATACGTGTATATTTTGAATGGTGGGGCAGTAAGCTGGTGCAGTTGCAAGCAGAGCGTCGTGGCGGGATCTACATGTGAAGCGGAGTACATGGCAGCCTCGGAGGGAGCGCATGAAGCAATTTGGGTGAAGGAGTTCATCACCAACCTAGGAGTCATACCCAATGCGTCGGGGCCGATCAAACTCTTCTGTGACAACACTGGAGCTATTGCACTTGCCAAGGAGCCCAGGTTTCACAAGAAGACCAGGCACATCAAGCGTCGCTTCAACTCCATTCGTGAAAATGTTCAAGATGGAGAGATAGATATTTGTAAAGTACATACGGACCTAAATGTAGCAGATCCGTTGACTAAACCTCTCCCTAGAGCAAAACATGATCAACACCAGAATTCCATGGGTGTTCGATTCATCACAATGTAACTAGATTATTGACTCTAGTGCAAGTGGGAGACTATTGGAAATATGCCCTAGAGGCAATAATAAAAGGATTATTATTATATTTCCTTGTTCATGATAATTGTCTTTTATTCATGCTATAATTGTGTTATCCGGAAATCGTAATACATGTGTGAATACATAGACACCAACATGTCCCTAGTAAGCCTCTAGTTGACTAGCTCGTTGATCAACAGATAGTCATGGTTTCCTGACTATGGACATTGGATGTCATTGATAACGAGATCACATCATTAGGAGAATGATGTGATGGACAAGACCCAATCCTAAACATAGCACAAGATCGCATAGTTCGTTTGCTAGAGTTTTTCCAATGTCAAGTATCTTTTCCTTAGACCATGAGATCGTGTAACTCCCGGATACCATAGGAGTGCTTTGGGTGTACCAAACGTCACAACGTAACTGGGTGACTATAAAGGTATACTACGGGTATCTCCGAAAGTGTCTGTTGGGTTGACACGGATCAAGACTGGGATTTGTCACTCCGTATGACGGAGAGGTATCTCTGGGCCCACTCGGTAATGCATCATCATAATGAGCTCAAAGTGACCAAGTGTCTGGTCACGGGATCATGCATTACGGTACGAGTAAAGTGACTTGCTGGTAACGAGATTGAACGAGGTATTGGGATACCGACGATCGAATCTCGGGCAAGTAACGTACCGATTGACAAAGGGAATTGTATACGGGGTTGCTTGAATCCTCGACATCGTGGTTCATCCGATGAGATCATCGAGGAGCATGTGGGCGCCAACATGGGTATCCAAATCCCGCTGTTGGTTATTGACTGGAGAGTCGTCTCAGTCATGTCTACATGTCTCTCGAACCCGTAGGGTCTACACACTTAAGGTTCGGTGACGCTAGGGTTGTATAGATATGAGTATGCAGTAATCCGAAAGTTTTTCGGAGTCCCGGATGAGATCCTGGATGTCACGAGAAGTTCCGGAATGGTCCGGAGGTGAAGAATTATATATAGGAAGTGTTATTTCGGCCATGGGGAAAGTTTCGGGTTCACTAGTATTGTACCGGGACCACCGGAAGGGTCCCGGGGGTCCACCGGGTGGGGACACCCATCCCGGAGGGCCCCATGGGCTGAAGTGGGGAGGGGAACCAGCCCATAGTGGGCTGGTGCGCCCCCCTTGGCCCACCCCCTGCGCCTAGGGTTGGAAACCCTAGGGTGGGGGGGGGGGGGGCGCCCCACTTGCCTTGGGGGCCACTCCACCCTTGGCCGGCGCCCCCCTAGGAGATCCCATCTCCTAGGGCCCCCCCCTTGGGGAGCCTATATAAAGGGGGGAGGGAGGGCAGCCACACCCTTGACTCTTGGCGCCTCCCTCTCCCCTGCTACACCTCTCCCTCTCGCAGAAAAATGGCGAAGCCCTGCTGCGGTGACTGCTGCATCCACCACCACGCCGTCGTGCTGCTGGATCTTCATCAACCTCTCCTCCCCCCTTGCTGGATCAAGAAGGAGGAGACATCACGCTGACCGTATGTGTGTTGAACACGGAGGTGCCGTCCGTTCGGCGCTAGGATCTCCGGTGATTTGGATCACGTCGAGTACGACTTCCTCATCCCCGTTCTTTGAACGCTTCCGCGCGTGATCTACAAAGGTATGTAGATGCAATCCGATCACTCGTTGCTAGATGAACTCATAGATGGATCTTGGTGAAACCATAGGAAATTTTTTGTGTTCTGCAACGTTCCCCAACAACAACTTCACTCCATTAAAATTAAATAATCAGCAACAATAATCAACTAAGTAGTAATAGAGATCAACTTTGGGTAATGTCACATCACCTTCATAATCAACTTTCCTTCTACTAGAAGCATCTTTATAGTGCTAAAAATAGACAACTTCACTACATTTTGTGTCCTAATTAATTTTGTCTAACATTCTTCTAACTTCTTACTGGTACTTCTAAGGTTTCTATTGTTCATGCTCCTATGTTGTTGTTTCTAAATTGCCTATAACACTATGAAGTTGTCTGCCATTAATGCTCTTGCATCTGTTATTGCTAGTTATGGTAGGCAACTTGGTGGTGAATCTAGGCAACTTCAGAGTGCTTGCAGGCAACTTAGAAAAACAATGATAAAAAACTTCAAAATATTCTAGGCAACTATTTTATAAAGTTAAGCAACTGAGCAGCAATGGTAGGCAACTAATTACCAATAGCAGGCAATTGGCATCAATGGTAGGCAATATATAGTACTTATAGGAAACTGATATCAACCATAGACAACTGACCATCAGGAAAAGACAACTGAGCAGCCATAATAAACAAGTCGGGATAGTGTTAGAAAAATTCACAGGTACACATAATGCAGTGAAGTTTCTTTGTATGTAGCAGTAAAGGTGCCTTGTGTTTTGTGTGTTTTTTCTCATTTCTACGCGAACCAACTTATTGGCAGTCCTACTAGGCCACAAGGAAGAAGTTGCTTCCCTATAGCACTATAGTTGCCTCAAGTCGCACTCAAAGTTGCCCTAAAAAAAGTTCGACGAAACCTACTCAAATGAGATCTAGTTTTGAATAACTCGTCGTGAGAAACCCAACGGTGAAAACAGAACTGGATTTTGACGCTTGAATCAAAATTTACGGCTTTTAACATGTTTTGAGCCCCAAATAAATGCATGTGGGGACAAGATCTAGGCCGATTTCTTTGTTAACGTAGCATGGTCGCATGGGCATGGGAGAGGTAGTGGCAGGTGCTACCTCTTGAGCACTGCGTTGGTTTTCCCTTAAAGAGGAAAGGGTGATGTAGTAAAGCAGCGTAAGTATTTCCCTCATTTTTTGAGAACCAAGGTATCAATCTAGTAGGAGACCATGTCCGAGTCACCTCGTATCTACACAAACAAATAAGAACCTCGCAACCAACGCGATAAAGGGGTTGTCAATCCCTTCACGGCCACTTGCAAGAGTGAGATCTGATAGAGATGATAATAATAAGATAAATATTTTTGGTATTTTTATTATATAGATTGAAAGTAAAGATTGCAAAATAAAATAGATGGAAACTTATATGATGGAGAATAGACCCGGGGGCCATAGGTTTCACTAGTGGCTTCTCTCAAGATAGCATAAGTATTATGGTGGATGAACAAATTACTGTCGAGCAATTGATAGAAAAGCGAATAATTATGAGAATATCTAGGTATGATCATGTATATAGGCATCACGTCCGTGATAAGTAGACCGACTCTTTCCTGCATCTACTAATATTACTCCACACATCGACCGCTATCCAGCATGCATCTAGAGTATTAAGTTCATAAGAACAGAGTAACGCCTTAAGCAAGATGACATGATGTAGAGGGAAAAACTCATGCAATATGATATAAACCCCATCTTTTTATCCTCGATGGCAACAATACAATACATGTCGTTTCCCTTTGTGTCACTGGGATCGAGCACCGCAAGATTGAACCCAAAGCTAAGCACTTCTCCCATTGCAAGAAAGATCAATCTAGTAGGCCAAACCAAACTGATAATTCGAAGAGACTTGCAAAGATAAACCAATCATACATAAAAGAATTCAGAGAAGATTCAAATATTGTTCATAGATAATCTGGATCATAAACCCACAATGCATTGGATCTCGACAAACACACCACAAAAAGAAGAGTTACATCGAATAGATCTCCAAGAGAATCGAGGAGAACTTTGTATTGAGATCCAAAGAGGGAGAAGAAGCCATCTAGCTACTAGCTATGGACCCGAAGGTCTGAAATAAACTACTCACACATCATCGGAGGAGCCATGGAGTTGATATAGAGGCCCTCCGTGATCAATGCCCCCTCCAGTGGAGCTCTGGAAAATGCCCCAAGATGGGATCTCTTGGGTACATAATGTTGTGGCGGTGGAAATAGGGTTTCGTGGTGCTCCTGGATGTTTGCGGGGTATATGGATATATATAGGAGGAAGAAGTAGGTCAGTGGTGCAACGAGGGGCCCATGAGGGTGGAGGGCGCGCCCCCTGCCTCATGGCCTCCTCGATTGATTCTTGACGTCCACTCCAAGTCTTCTGGATCACGTTTGTTCCAAAAATAATGCTCCCGAAGGTTTCATTCCGTTTGGACTCCATTTGATATTCCTTTTCGGTGAAACTCTAAAATAGGCAAAAAAGCAGCAATTTGGGCTGGGCCTTCGGTTAATAGGTTAGTCCCAAAAATAATATAAAAGTGTAAAAATAAGCCCATTAACATCCAAAATAGATAATATAATAGCATGGAACAATCAAAAATTATAGATACGTTGGAGACATATCAAGCATCCCCAAGCTTAATTCCTTCTCGTCCTCGAGTAGGTAAATGATAAAAACAGAATTTTTGATGTGGAATGCTTCCTAACATATTTTTCAATGTAATTTTTCTTTATTGTAGCATGAATGTTCAGATCCGAAAGATTCAAGATAAAGGTTTAATATTGATATAGAAATAATAATACTTCAAGCATACTAACTAAGCAATCATGTCTTCTCAAAATAACATGGCCAAAGAAAGTTATCCCTACAAAATCATATAGTCTGCCTATGCTCTATCTTCATCACACAAAATATTAAATCATGCACAACCCCTATGACAAGCTAAACAATTGTTTCATACTTTTGACGTTCTCAAACATTTTCAATCTTCACGCAATATATGAGCGTGAGCCATGGATATAGCACTATGGTGGAATAGAATGGTGGTTGTGGAGAAGACAAAAAAGGAGAAGATAGTCTCACATCAACTAGGCGTATCAACAGGTTATGGAGATGCCCATTAATAGATATCAATGTGAATGAGTAGGGATTGCCATGCAACGGATGCACTAGAGCTATAAGTGTATGAAAGCTCAACAAAAGAAACTAAGTGGGTGTGCATCCAACTTGCTTGCTCACGAAGACCTAGGGCAATTTTTTTTGAGGAAGACCTAGGGCAATTTGAGGAAGCCCATCATTGAAATATACAAGCCAAGTTCTATAATGTGAAATTCCCAGTAGTTTATGAAAGTGACAACATAGGAGACTCTCTATAATGAAGATCATGGTGCTACTTTGAAGCACAAGTGTGGAAAAAGGATAGTAACATTGTCCCTTCTCTCTTTTTCTCTCTTTTTTGGGCCTTTTTGGCCTTTTTTCGTCTGGAGTCTCATCCCGACTTGTGGGGGAATCATAGTCTCCATCATCCTTTCCTCACATGGGACAATGCTCTAATGATGATCATCACACTTTTATTTTCTTACAACTCAGGAATTACAACTCGATACTTAGAACAAAATATGACTCTATGTGAATGCCTCCGGCGCTGTACCGGGATATGCAATGAATCAAGAGTGACATGTATGAAAGAATTATGAACGGTGGCTTTGCCACAAATACAATGTCAACTACATGATCATGCAAAGCAATATGACAATGATGAAGCGTGTCATAATAAATGGAACGGTGGAATGTTGCATGGCAATATATCTCGGAATGGCTATGCAAATGCCATAATATGTAGGTATGGTGGCTGTTTTGAGGAAGGTATATGGTGGGTTTATGGTATCGGCGGAAGTTGCGCGGTACTAGAGAGGCTAGCAAATGTGGAAGGGTGAGGGTGCGTATAATCCATGGACTCAAAATTAGTCATAAAGAACTCACATACTTATTGCAAAAATCTATTAGTTATCGAAACAAAGTACTACACGCATGCTCCTATGGGGATAGATTGGTAGGAAAAGACCAACGCTCGTCTACGACCGCCACTCATATGGAAGGCAATCAATAAATAAATCATGCTCCGACTTCATCACATAACGGTTCACCATACGTGCATGCTACGGGAATCACCAACTTCAACACAAGTATTTCTCAAATTCACAACTACTCAACTAGCATGACTCTAATATCACCATCTCCATATCTCAAAACAATCATCAAGTATCAAACTTTTCCTAGTATTCAATCCACTTATATGAAAGTTTTTATTATGCCTAAAAGCAAATTGCCATGTTGTTCTAAAGGACTCTCAAAATAATATAAGTGAAGCATGAGAGATCAATTATTTCTATAAAATAAAACCACCACCGTGCTCTAAAAGATATAAGTGAAGCACTAGAGCAAAAACTATATGGCTCAAAAGATATAAGTGAAGCACATAGAGTATTCTAATAAATTCTAATTCATGGGTGTCTCTCTCAAAAGGTGTGTACAGCAAGGATGTAACACCCATGATGCGGCTATATCTCCCATGTGTCGAGGCACGACTTAGAGGCATAACCGCATTGTAGTTTTGTCGCAAGAGGGGTAATCTTCACACATCCCATGTACTGAATAAGAAAGGGATAAAGAATTGGCTTACAATCGCCACTTCACACAAATACAAGTTAAACATACATCATCCATAATACAATCAAAGGTCCGACTACGGAACCAAAATAAAAGAAGACAACCCCAAAA
Organism: Triticum urartu; assembly: GCF_056163025.1. NCBI lineage: Eukaryota > Viridiplantae > Streptophyta > Magnoliopsida > Poales > Poaceae > Triticum > Triticum urartu. The sequence goes on from NC_141879.1 coordinate 190,302,781, forward strand.
GCTAGACCCCTGATCGTCCCAACTGGGCTCCACTACTGATCAATCGAAAAAGACATAAAACATCAATCAAGATCTTCATCGGGCTCCCACTTGAGCTGGGTTGCGTCACCTGCACTGGTATCATCGGCACCTGCAACTGTTTGGAAGTATCTGTGAGTCGTGAGGACTCAGTAATCTCACACCCGCGAGATCAAGACTATTTAAGCTTATGGGTAGGATAGGGTAATTAAGGTGGAGCTGCAACAAGCACTAGCATATATGGTGGCTAACATACACAAATAAGAGCGAGAAGAGAAGCAACACAATGGTCGAGAAGCTAGAAGTGATCAAGAAGTGATCCTAAAACTACTTATGTTCAAGCATAACACAAGACCGTGTTCACTTCCCGGACTCCGCCGAGAAGAGACCATCACCGCTGCACACACGGTTGATTCATTTTAATTAAGTCAAGTGTCAAGTTCTCTACAACCGGATATTAACAAATTCCCATCTGCCACATAACCGCGGGCACGGCTCTCGAAAGTTTATACCCTGCAGGGGTGTTCCAACTTATCCCATCACAAGCTCTCATGGTCAACGAAGGATATTCCTTCTCCCAGGAAGACCCGATCAGACTCGGAATCCCGGTTACAAGACATTTCGACAATGGTAAAACAAGACTAGCAAAGCCGCCCGATGTGCCGACAATCCCGATAGGAGCTGCACATATCTCGTTCTCAGGGCAACACCGGATGAGACATCCTACGAGTAAAACCAAACCTCAAGTTTCCCCGAGGTGGCCCCGTAGTCTACTCGGTTCAGACCAACACTTAGAGAAGCACTGGCCCGGGGGGGGGGGGTTAAAATAAAGATGACCCTCGGGTTGGCCGACCCAAGGGAAGGGTAATAGGTTGTTAGGAAAATGTAAAACCAAGGTTGGGCCTTGCTGGAGGAGTCTTATTCAAAGCAAACTGTCAAGGGGTTCTCATAACACCCAACCGCATAAGGAATGCAAAATCAAGGAACATAACACCGGTATGACGGAAACTAGGGCGGCAAGAGTGGAACAAAACACCAGGCATAAGGCTGAGCCTTCCACCCTTTGCCAAGTATATAGATGCATTAATTAAATAAGAGATATTGTGATATCCCAACATAACCATGTTCCAACATGGAACAAACTTCAACTTCACCTGCAACTAGCAACGCTATAAGAGGGGCTGAGTAAAACGGTAACTTAGCCAAACAACGGTTCGCTAGGAAAGGTGGGTTAGAGGCTTGACATGGCAATATGGGAGGCATGTGATACATCTCCAACGTATTTATAATTTTTGATTGCTCCATGCTATATTATCTACTGTTTTGGATGTTTATGGGCTTTATTATACACTTTTATATCATTTTTGGGACTAACCTATTAACCCAGAGCCCAGTGCTAGTTTCTGTTTTTACCTTGTTTTAGGGTTTTCGAAGAAAAGGAAAACCAAATGGAGTCCAATTGACCTGAAACTTCACGGAACCCATTTTTGGAAGGAAAGAAGCCCAGAAGACTTGAAGTGCACGTAAGGGAAGCTTCGAGGAGGCCATGAGGTAGGGGGCGCGCTCACCCCCCTAGGGGGCGCCCTCCACCCTCGTGGGCCCCTCGTGCCCCCCCGACGTACTTCTTCCGCCTATATATCTCCATATACCCTAAAACTTCCAGAGAGCACAATAGATCGGGAGTTCCGCCGCTAGAAGCCTCCGTAGCCACCGAAAGCCAATCTAGACCCGTTCCGGCACCTTGCCGGAGGGGGAATCCCTCTCCGGTGGCTATCTTCATCATCCTGTCGCTCTCCATGACGAGGAGGGAGTAGTTCTCCCTCGGGGCTGAGGGTATGTACCAGTAGCTATGTGTTTGATCTCTCTCTCTCTCTCTCGTGTCTTGATTTGGCACGATCTTGATATATGGCGAGCTTTTCTATTATAGTTGGATCTTATGTTTCTCCTCCCCCTCTACTCTCTTGTAATGAATTGAGTTTCCCCTTTGAAGTTATCTTATCGGATCGAGTCTTTAAAGATTTGAGAACACTTGATGTATGTCTTGCCGTGCGTATCTGTGGTGACAATGGGATACCACGTGATTCACTTGATGTATGTTTCGGTGATCAACTTGCGGGTTCCGCCCATGAACCTATGCATAGGGGTTGGCACACGTTTTCATCGTGATTCTCCAGTAGAAGCTTTGGGGCACTCTTTGAGGTTCTATGTGTTGGTTGAATAGATGAATTTGAGATTGTGTGATGCATATCGTATAATCATACCCACGGATACTTGAGGTGACATTGGAGTATCTAGGTGACATTAGGGTTTTGGTTGATTTGTGTCTTAAGGTGTTATTCTAGTATGAACTCTAGGGTTGTTTGTGACACTTATAGGAATAGCCCAACGGATTGATTGGAAAGAATAACTTTGAGGTGGTTTCATACCCTACCATAATCTCTTCGTTTGTTCTCCGCTATTAGTGACTTTGGAGTGACTCTTTGTTGCATGTTGAGGGATAGTTATGTGATCCAATTATGATATTATTGTTGAGAGGACTTACACTAGTGAAAGTATGAACCCTAGGCCTTGTTTCAACGCATTGCAATACCGTTTACGCTCACTTTTACCATTCGTTACCTTGCTGTTTTTATATTTTCAGATTACAAAAACTATTATCTACCATCCATATACCACTTGTATCACCATCTCTTTGCCGAACTAGTGCACCTATACAATTTACCATTGTATTGGGTGTGTTGGGGACACAAGAGACTCTTTGTTATTTGGTTGCAGGGTTGCTTGAGAGAGACCATCTTCATCCTACGCCTCCTACAGATTGATAAACCTTAGGTCATCCACTTGAGGGAAATTTTCTACTGTCCTACAAACCTCTGCACTTGGAGGCCCAACAACGTCTACAAGAAGAAGGTTGTGTAGTAGACATCAAGCTCTTTTCTGGCGACGTTGCCGGGGAGGTTAGCGCTTGAAGGTATATCTTTAGATCTTGCAATCGAGTCTTCTAGTTTCTTGTTTTATCACTAGTTTAGTTTATAAAAGAAAACTAAAAAAATGGAATTGAGTTTGTCTCATACGCTTCACCTTAATATCTTTCGTGAGTATGATGGAAAGGATAATTGTGCTCAAGTGCTAGAAGAAGAAATCTATAAAATGTTTGGCACTAAATATTTGAATGATGAGCATGATTGCAATGTTGTTAGTACGAATTCTTTGAATATCCATGATACTAATGATGATTGCACTAGTTATGATGAAAATGTCTCCTATAAACATGTCAATTTTTGTGGAGTACATTGGGTTTGTAAGTACACACCAAATAGGGAAGATAGATATTGCAAGAGGCATAAATACTTAGAAACTAAATTGTTGGAAGAAAGACTAGATGAATGTGCTGAAAATTTAAATTATCTTGGCCATACTTGTGAGCTTTGCAATGAACATGATCATTTCAGTACCCAATGCAAATTGTTTCATGATCGTATCGTGTCCAAAAATTGTGATGACTTGATTTCCCTTGCACATCATAATGAACTTAGTTTTCTTATGGGTTACGAAGAAATGAAACGTATAACTAATTATCTTCTAGAATTTGCCCGTTATAAACTTCTTGGATTTGATCTAGAGGAAATTTATATGTATTGTGCGGTGAATTGTATTGAGAATCCTTATATTGCCAACTACATAAAGAAAAGAAAACAAATAGAGGATGAAGAGAATACTAATGAAAGGGAAGAGACTTCCCAATATCCTCCTATTATTTCTTATGATGAATCAGGTAACGAGGAGGAGACTCCTATTCAACCAATCTCATTAATAAGGAGCTCCAAAAAGAGGATTGAACCCACACATGATGTGGTGAAGAAGAAGAAAAGAAAAAGGAAGAGAGGTAAAATGATATCTCCCCCAAATAATGCTGCTCCTATTATTATTGTGCCTCATGAAAATACAATTGTGGAAGATAATGATACTTCTTATGATCTTGAAAATCTTTTTGGCACTTGCTTGGAAGAATATGATAATTGGTATACTATTTGTGCTATCCATACTATTAATGATGAGAATGATTATGCTTATGATATGAAAAGGCCCAAGCTTGGGGATGCTATGTTTGATGAAGATGATGTTTTTGAGAATATATTTGCTGAAATTAATGTTTGTCCCAAGCTTGGGGAAGCTATGTTTAATGAAGATGATATTTTTAGTCTCCCAAGTTTTGATATGCAAATTTATAATGATGATAGCATGCCTCCTACTTATGATGATTATTGTGATGATACTTATGCTATAAAAAGTAGTGATTATATTTATAAAACTTGTCATGATTATGATTGCCCCTTCTCTGAACATTACTCTTTTAATGTGGAAACAATTTATAGTATTCGAGTTTCCTATGATACTCCCACTATTCCGAATAAGAAGAATTTTGCTTATGTGGAGAGTAGTAAATATTGTATGCTTGTAGATCATGAAAAGAATGCTTTAGGTGCTGGTTATATTGTTGAATTCATTCATGATGCTACTGAAAATTATTATTGGGGAGGAATATATGCTTGTAGGAATTGCAATAATATCAAGTTTCCTCTCTATGTTCTTAAAATCTTGAAGTTATGCTTGTTTTGCTTTCCTATGCAAGTTGATTCTTGTTCCCACAAGTTGTCTGCTCACAAAATCCCTATGCATAGGAAGTATGTTAGACTTAAATGTGCTAGTCATATTCTTCATGATGCTCTCTTTATGTTTTCAATTCCTATCCTTTATGTGAGCATCATTGAAATCATCATGCCTAGCTAGGGGCGTTAAACGATAGCGCTTGTTGGGAGGCAACCCAATTTTATTTTAGTTCCTTGATTTTTGTTCCTATTTAGTAATAAATAATTCATATAGCCTCTGTTTAGATGTGGTTTTATGCTTTTAATTAGTGTTTGTGCCAAGTAGAACCTTTGGGAAGACTTGGCGAATGTCTTGTTGACCATGCTGTAAAAACAGAAACTTTAGAGCTCACGAGAATTGCTGCCATTTTTATTTGGAGAGTGATATTTAGTTAATTATTTTTTCAGATGATAGATAAATTCCTCAGGTCCAGCAATTTATTTTAGAATTTTATGAGTTCGAGAAGTATACGTTTGATCCAGATTACTACAGACTGTTCCGTTTTTGACAGATTCTGTTTTTCATGTGTTGTTTACTTATTTTGATGAATCTATGGCTAGTAAAATAGTTTATAAACCATAGAGAAGTTGGAATATAGTAGGTTTAACACCAATATAAATAAAGAATGAGTTCATTATAGTACCTTGAAGTGGTGATCTATTTTCTTATACTAACGGAGCTTACGAGTTTTCTGTTAAGTTTTGTGTTGTGAAGTTTTCAAGTTTTGGGTAAGGATTCGATGGACTATGGAATAAGGAGTGGCAAGAGCCTAAGCTTGGGGATGCCCAAGGCACCCCAAGGTAATGTTCAAGGATATCCAAGAGCCTAAGCTTGGGGATGCCCCGGAAGGCATCCCCTCTTTCGTCTTCGTTCATTGGTAACTTTACTTGGAGCTATATTTTTATTCGCCACATGATATGTGTTTTGCTTGGAGCGTCAATTTATTTTGTTAAGGATTTTCTTTCTGTTTGAATAAAATACCAAGATCTGAAATTATTAAATGGGGGAGTCTTCACATAGTTGCATAATTATTCGACTACTCATTGATCTTCATTTATATCTTTCGGAGTAGTTTGTCATTTTCTCTAGTACTTCACTTATATCCTTCTAGAGCACGGTGGTGGTTTTATTTTATAGAAATAGATGAACTCTCATGCTTCACTTATATTATTTTGAGAGTCCTAAACAGCATGGTAGTTTGCTTAAATAATCCTAATATGCTAGGTATTCAAGAATAATAATTTTTTTCTTATGAGTGTTTTGAATACCAAGAGAAGTTGATGCTTGATGATTGTTTTGAGATATGGAGGTAATAATATCAAAGTCGTGCTAGTTGAGTAGTTGTGAATTTGAGAAATGCTTGTGTTGAAGTTTGCAAGTCCCGTAGCATGCACGTATGGTAAATGTTATGTAACAAATTTGAGACATGAGGTGTTATTTGATTGTCTTCCTTATGAGTGGCGGCCGGGGACGAGCGATGGTCTTTTCCTACCAATCTATCCCCCTAGGAGCATGCACGTAGTACCGAGGTTTTTGATGACTTGTAGATTTTTGCAATAAGTATGTGAGTTCTTTATGACTAATGTTGAGTCCGTGGATTATACACACTCTCACCCTTATACACACTCTCACCCTTCCATCCTTGCTAGCCTCTTCGGTACCGTGCATTGCCCTTTCTCACATTGAGAGTTGGTGCAAACTTCGCTGGTGCATCCAAACCCTGTGATATGATACGCTCTGTGACACATAAACCTCCTTATATCTTCCTCAAAACAGCCACCATACCTACCTATTATGGCATTTTCCATAGCCATTCCGAGATATATTGCCATGCAACTTTCCATCATTCCGTTCATCATGACACATTCATCATTGTCATATTGCTTAGCATGGTCATGTAGTTGACATAGTATTTGTGGCAAAGCCACCGTTCATAATTCTTTCATACATGTCACTCTTGGTCCATTGCATATCCCGGTACACCGCCGGAGGCATTCATATAGAGTCATCTTTTGTTTTAGTATCGAGTTGTAATCATTGAGTTGTAAATAAATAGAAGTGTGATGATCATCATTTTCTAGAGCATTGTCCCAAGTGAGGAAAAAAAAGAGAAATGCCATAAAAAAAGAGAAGGCCCAAAAAGAAAAAAAGAGAAAGGCCATAAAAAAGAGAAAGGCCCAAAAAATGAGAGAAAAAGAGAGAAGGGACAATGTTACTATCCTTTGCCACACTTGTGCTTCAAAGTAGCACCATGATCTTTATAGTAGAGAGTCTCTCATGTTATTACTTTCATATACTAGTGGGAATTTTTCATTATAGAACTTGGCTTGTATATTCCAACAATGGGCCTCCTCAAGTGCCCTAGGTCTTCATGAGCAAGCAAGTTGGATGCACACCCACTAGTTTCTTTTGTTGAGCTTTCATACATTTATAGCTCTAGTACATCCGTTGCATGGCAATCCCTACTCCTTGCATCGACATCAATTGATGGGCATCTCCATAGCCCATTGATTAGCCTCGTTGATGTGAGACTTTCTCCTTTTTTGTGTTCTCCACATAAACCCCATCATCATATTCTATTCCACCCATAGTGCTATGTCCATGGCTCACGCTCATATATTGCGTGAAGGTTTATGATGTTGAGATTACTAAAGTATGAAACAATTGCTTGGCTTGTCATCGGGGTTGTGCATGATGAGAGCATTCTTGTGTGACGAAAATGGAGCATGACTAATGTGACGCCCCGAGACCGATGTGCCAGGTGTCCTCTAGTTATTCGCTGTTGTTGCCTTGTCATTGCTTGCGTGTCATGCATGTAATATCATGTCATCATGTGCATTTCATTTGCATACATGTTCGTCTCATGCATCCGAGCATTTTCCCCGTTGTCCGTTTTGCAATCCGGCGCTCCTATGTCACCCGATGTCTCTTTCTACCTCTTTTCGTGTGCGGGTGTTAAACATTTTTGGATTGGACCGATACTTGCCATGCGGCCTTGGTTTACTACCGGCAGACCGCCTGTCAAGTTTCGTGCCATTTGGACTTCGTTTGGTACTCCAACGGTAAACCGAGGGACCAAAAAGGCCTCGTGTGTGTTGCAGCCCAACATCCTTCCAAACTGGCCCAAAACCCACCTAAACCTCCTCCATCATCTAGAGTGTTCGATCACGATCGCGTGGCCGCAAACCGCACATCATTTGGACTCTCCTAGCTCCCTCTACCTATAAATATGTGACTCCCTCCGAAATATTCGCGGTACAAACCCTAGATCCAACTTCCTCATCGCCGCCGAACATTTCTTCCCACGCCGGACATGTCCGCTCGCCGCCGCCACCTCACTCCGCCCAATGGCAAGGCGCCACGTCACCCTGCCGCTGCTAGCCAACCAGCGCGCGCCACCTGTCCGCCCCGCACCCCACTTCACCGCGTCGCCCGCCGGCCCAGATCCGGCCCGCGCGGGGCCGAACCGGGCCAGATCCCACGCCGCCGCCGCTGGGATTCGCCGCCACCCGCACGCCAGGCATCCTTCTCACCGGCCATCTCCTCCGTCACCTCTCTCTCGTCGCCGCCGCCGCCACCTTCGCCGCGAACCTCGCCGGAGGCCTCCAGACCTCGCCGCCGTCGTGCTTCGCCGGGTGCGCTTGTCCCTCACCGTCCCCGCGCCCCGGATCCGCCCTCCTCGCCTGGCTTCCTCACCGTCCCCGAGCCCCGGTCGCCGGAGCCGGCAGCCGCCGCCGCCGCCTCGCCATGGCCCTGCTCGTGCAGGAGCACGAGGAGAGGATCTGATCCTCTTGGGCGACCTCGTAGGCCCGCAGCCTCCCAAGGCCCATGTCACCGCCGGCCCCCTCGGCCTGCCTCTCCGTCCTCTGGGCCAGGCCCGCTAGATGAGCGCCCGCCTAAACCCCGCCCCGAGTGTCTTTTAGTGACCCCGCGCTCATGTGTTATTCTGCTAAGTCCCCAGTTTGGCATAATATATGTCCCTGTTCATCGCATCATAACTCATCACCCGTTGCTCCAATTCGTGCGTGTAGCATATCAAAATGTTCGTCTCGACGAGTGCATCATTTTCATTTGAGCTCATATTGATGCCCGAAATGCTGTTGGAAGAGGGCTATGTGATGATTTTGTCAGATCTGTTTCAACAAATGGCTTTTGTCATTTTTGCCATGATTAATGTGTGCATGCTATGATGCTGAGCTCTACATGTGTTTTGTAGAGGGCCATGCCATCCTTACAGAGGTGTTTGCCATGTATTTTTGTGATCTTTGTGGTGACTAGCACAAGCCTGCAAAGTAGCGTAATCGTTGATGCTGATTTCAGGGACTTAGAATTTCATTAAGTCATTGTCCTGTTATTGTTTTTATGCCATATGTTCATGTTGTTTCCTAGTGATCCGTGCCTCTTTTGAGGATAATCAGTAAGGATGTTTTGTTAATATTGTGGTGCTCTATCCATCCATGTCTTTGTTTGCAATTATCGAGCACCCTAGATTGAGTCAATCGAGCTCTACTTTTGCTATAAAATGTTCCTGGCAGATTGTTAACATGTTTAGCAATTTTGCCGAGCTTGTTGTTGTTGATCCATGCATGCTATGTTGTTGTTCTTGCCATGTATAGATTCTACGCCATGTCTATTTGCTGGGTGTATTCTTAGTTTGTCATGCAATGCCTCATAGTGAGTGCATCGAGCTCGTAAACATGCCTACTTGTTAATCTGTTTGCATGCTCCAGTTTTTCACTAAGTCTGAATCTGTTTATATTTTTGCTATGTTCACATGCTTGCAATTGTATTTTTTGATCCCTTTTGGCTCATCGTCACTAAGGGACTTTTGTTATATGCTTAGAGTAGCTTCATGCCATGCCTTGCTTTGCCATGATATGTTCCTGTAGCATGTAGTTTTCATGCTCTAAAGATTGCTTCCTGATGATAAATTCCTGACATGCTGTTAATTTCACCAAGTCTGAAACTTGTTGTCTTTCGCTGTTTTGCCATGCTTGTTTGAACCTGTTATTGAGTGAATTAGCCGTAGCTCAGTGTTCATCTTTTATCAAGAATCATGAGTGGATCCCTGCCATGTATTTTGTTGTCATGTTTGAGTGATGTAGCATATTTAACTTGATGCATTTAGATGGCTAGTTGCTGATTATCACAGACCGGTGCCATATTTGTTTTGCTTGCCATTTCCAAACCGTGCATCCGATTCCGGTGATCTTTATATCGATTTCGACCGAAATCAACTCACCTTTCCAGTGTAACTCTTGGATTTCCAAGTTGAGGCCAGGTCCAAGCATTCCTTTGCAAATCATGCATATGCATCGCATACCGCATCCCGCATATCATGCCATGTTCATGTGTTGGTTGTTTACTATGTTGTGTGCTTCTTTCCGGTGTTGCTTCTTCGGGTTGGTTCCAATTACGTCGCGTTTGTGAGGACCCATTTGGCTACGTCCGTTTGTCTTCTTCATGGACTCGTTCTTCTTCCTTGCGGGATTTCAGGCAAGATGACCATACCCTCGAAATCACTTCTATCTTTGCTTGCTAGTTGCTCGCTCTTTTGCTATGCCTATGCTGCGATACCTACCACTTGTTTATCATGCCTCTCATATTGTTAAGCCAAGCCTCTAACCCACCTTGTCCTAGCAAACCGTTGTTTGGCTATGTTACCGCTTTGCTCAGCCCCTCTTATAGCGTTGTTAGTTGCAGGTGAAGATTGGAGTTTGTTCCATGTTGGAACATGGATATGTTGGGATATCACAATATCTCTTATTTAATTAATGCATCTATATACTTGGTAAAGGGTGGAAGGCTCGGCCCTATGCCTGGTGTTTTGTTCCACTCTTGCCGCCCTAGTTTCCGTCATATCGGTGTTATGTTCCCGGATTTTGCGTTCCTTACACGGTTGGGTTATAATGGGAACCCCTTGACAGTTCGCCTTGAATAAAACTCCTCCAGCAATGCCCAACATTCGTTTTACCATTCGCCACCTAGCCTTTTCTTTCCCTTGGGTTCTGTAGACTCAAGGGTCATCGTTATTTTAACCCCCCGGGCCAGTGCTCCTCTGAGTGTTGGTCCAAACTAGAGCCCCGTGCAGCACCCCCTCGGGGAAACTCGAGGTTTGGTTTTAGTTGTATGGAGCGCTCATCTGAGTGTGCCCTGAGAACGAGATATGTGCAGCTCCTATCGGGATTTGTCGGCACATTCGGGCGGTGTTGCTGGACTTGTTTTACCATTGTCGAGGATGTCTTGTAACCGGGATGCCGAGTCTGATCTGATTGTCTTGGGAGAAGGAATATCCTTCATTGACCGTGAGAGCTTGTGATGGGCTAAGTTGGGACACCCCTGCAGGGATTTGAACTTTCGAAAGTCGTGCCCACGATTATGGGTAGATGGGAACTTGTTAATGTCCGGTTGTAGAAAACCTGAAGTTGACCTTAATTAAAATACATCAACCGCGTGTGTAACCGTGATGGTCTCTTCTCGGCGGAGTCTGGGAAGTGAACACGATGCTGGAGTAATGCTTGACGTAGGTTGTTCTAGGATCACTTCTTGATCATACTTTTATCGACCGTTCTTTGCCTTCTCTTCTCACTCTCATTTGCGTATGTTAGCCACCAAATATGCTAGTCGCTTGCTGCAGCTCCACCTCATACCTTGTACCCTTCCTATAAGCTTAAATAGTCTTGATCGTGAGGGTGTGAGATTGCTGAGTCCCCATGACTCACAGATTACTTCCAATACCAGTTTGCAGGTGTCGATGTTACCGAGCAGGTGACGCAACCAAGCTCAAGGAGGGGCTCGATGAAGATCTTGTCCTTTGTGTTGTTTCGTCCTAGTTGATCAGTAGTGGAGCCCAGTTGGGACGATCGGGGATCTGTGTAGCTTTTGGGGTAGTCTTCTTTTATTTTGGTTCCGTAGTCGGACCTTGATTGTATCTGGTTGATGTAATGCTTTATTCATGTATTTGTGTGAAGTGGCGATTGTAAGCCAACTATGTATTCTTTTCCCTTATGTATTACATGGGTTGTGTGAAGATTACCTCACTTGCGGCATTGCTTTCAATGCGGTTATGCCTCTAAGTCGTGCTTCGACACGTGGGAGATATAGCCGCATCGAGGGTGTTACAAGTTGGTATCAGAGCCTTCCCCGGTCTTAGGAGCCCCCTGCTTGATCAAATCGTTGGCGTTGTTGAGTTTAGAAAAAAAATATTTTGAGTCATTTAGGATTATATATATCGGAGAGTAGGATTCTTTTTACTCCTCAGTCCCTTCATTGCTCTGGTGAGGCATCCTGATGTAGAGTTTTGACTCTTGTCTTCTCAAATTTCAAAAAAAAAATTTAGGATCACGCGGGTATCTTGGAATCATTCCGATCGATTTGTGACGAGAACATTGTTCTTGGTGCCTCCTGACATTTAGGGGTTGTGGCAGTGTCCCGGGGAGTTGAGCTCCGAGGTGTTGTCGTCACAATTTTATCGTTGCAGTTCCGGAATACCTGATTTTTATTCGCCAGCATCGAAACTCTCTTTTATGCAGTTGTTGGTGAGATAACGTCGACGCCACCCAATACTGGGGCGGGAGTTCGGGAGTATTGCCATAACTCATATAACGGATGCTTTTCGAAGGTTGAGGTAAATGATTTCTAAGATTTCTTGGTTATGTGTTGAAGGATGGATACAGCTGAATGTAGGAATTGTTAGTTTGGGTGAGATATTATGCTTCCCCTGTATCCCCAACACCTGATTGCATAACTGGAAAATTTCGGAAGTTTATAAGTGGGAATTCAAGTAGCTCTTAGTACATCTTTCCAACGGATGTATGATATGAAATTGGGGTTCGACGTCTAGTGGTCCGCCTATCCATGGTTGGTTTTACAGTGGTCTCGTTGTGTCTTAAAGAGTCCTTGGCTATGCCGACTCGGGGACGCTTCGTATGTCATGTGCACTGCCTTGTACATGATGGTGTTGTACGATCGAGCCCGTGTAGGCCCCACCACGAAAACTTCAGACGAAATCTCTATCCGGCTTATTTTGCAAGCCAATCCTTTGTTTTGTTTTTTGTTTTTGAGTTGTGGTATTCGAGTTGCTTCAATGTAAAATGTTGATTCCATACCTTCCCCAAATGGTGTTCTCATACTCCTATGCGAATACTAATCTTTCTTGATAATCGAGATTGTTATGCCAATCTTGTTCAACCGGTGTGTCTCTCTTCAAGTGGATCCGATCACGTCAACATTCACAAGATCAAGTATCAGTTTTCTTCTGAACGGTGTTTGTTTCATCCATCTCCAAGGTGCGTTTGTTTTTCCCGCCCTCCCTCCCTTGCTTTTCTCCAAGGACTCATATATCTCAATCAAGTATCATTTTATTGATGTGAAGTCTCTTCTTTCTTTCCTTTCAATGTTCTTACCCGGTGTTTCTCATAAAGATTCTAACGGAGCTTCAAGTTCATCATTCTTCGTTCTTTTTCTTCTCCGGTGGTTTCAAGTCAAGCTTTGTTAATCATACCCTTTCCTCATTTCAATGCTTTCTCATGCTGGTGCAATTCTTAATCGTTCACCTCTCGCTATTCTATTGTCCCGGAGTTCTCAAGATATCTCAGAAGGCTCGTCTTTTCATTCAAGATCAGTTCAACCTATTTCGAGGTTGTTATCTCATTCAAGCCATTTAACTCAACCGGTGCATTCTCTCTTTTAAATCGTTCTACGGTGTTTCTTTTGAGTGGGCCCATAACCCACAGGTCTTTTCCCAGGATCTTACCTGACTCTTCTTATTTTACCGGAGCTTCTCAAATTCTCTCCAAAGTTTGACATAAGAATGAACTGTCATCAGTCAAATGTTTTTCTCCAAGATCTTTCAAATTATTTCATCATTGGCTCAACCTTTTCTATTTTTCATCCCGGAGTATCTCAACAATTCATGGTGGCGTTTCTCATCGTCATTCTCTGCATTTGAAGACCGAAGAAGAGTTTTTCCGCCATATCTTATCCGTTCTCTCAGAGATTCGTGGTTCTAGTTCGATGCCATCCTCTCATAGTTGTTTTTGGATTGTGATAATTCTTTTCACCCATCCGGAGCTATTCAAGAGTCTTCTCAAGTTTGATTATCCGGAGTCCATAAATTCAGGTTTATTCATTCTCAGCTTTCAGTTATCATTCTCCAATCTTACCGATGCATCGTTCAAGTGATCTCTAATCAGTTCGTGATCTCTTCGTTCTCATATATCTAAATCCTCTCAAGTATCTTCTTTCTTTTTATAATTTTCCCGGTGTTTCTTTGTCTTTACTTCGTTCATTTCCAATTCTTACGGTGGTTCATTCAAGATCTCTCTTCCTTGTTTTTCATATCAATTCTTTCGCTGTTTTCAAATCCTACCAGTGGTCCATTGAGTTTGCGCTATATCTATATTTAATCCTTTCTACGCGAATAAGTAGTGTGCCAAATCCATTGTATATCATCAATTTAATTGGTGAAGGACAAGCATAACATAATTCTTATTCTTTTTCATCCAAGTGATTAATTTCTTATTCCGGAGGCTCATCAAATTCCTGATTTCAATTGTTTCATCTTCTCTTTTACCGTAGTTCCAACCTTTTTCAACTATTCCACCACGGAGATCCATCTAAACCGGTACAAGGATTCACCTCGTGTTTTTTTTAACTTCTCTCTCCTTTCGTTTGATCATTCCTTCTTGCTCTGCATTTTAATTTTTAATCTCAACATTTCCAATTTTACCAGTTGAAGATTATTTGAATGATTCAGTTTTGGGGGAAGAAAGAGAGGTATAGTCGAGAATGTATGGTCTGCATTGTGTATAACTGAAATATGTGTAGCTTCCTAATATAAAAACATGCATGTTTACATATTTGTCTTTCTTTTAGCATTGCTGAATGAATGAAAACATTCACATGACCACACATGGCCCAAAGTTAAAACTAGGAATTGGGTTTCATTTCCCTTAGAATTGTTAATGTTCATCCTGTTGTCGTTTCTTCTGAAGTTTAGAAAATTCCTTCTACTCAATAGTTAACTCATTTTACTATTGTCAGCATAATCCATGGATTTGCATTGCAAGAGATTACTAAAAATATTTTTTGGTGATTCCTATGTATTTCTGGGTGTGCATCATTCAGGGTCGTCGAGAAGGGGGGCCAAAGTGGGCGACCACCCAGGACCCCCAATTCTAGGGGCCCCCAAATCGCTGTTATGTATCAGGATGAAAAAGGCCTAGCTTACCTGGATCATCCTTGATGTATGACAGCACCGAAGCGTAGCACAACTTCCTGTAGTTCCTACTCTGCTCCTATCAATGCATTTCTTTGATTGTTTCGGATATAACTATTTTGAGGATAGTTGCTCATAAAAGATTTCAAAGATAGTTGTCCATCCAAGTTTCAAGGTTCATCATTCTTTTGTTCTCATATCTTGATAAGCCTAGAATTCATGTACTGATGCTTTTAAGTAGAACACGATGTTAGTTTATTGTTTTAGCAGTACCTTCAGTACTTTAAATTTCATAATTTATGTATTTATAAATTGTACCAAATAACAAATAATAAAGATATGGAATTAATTAAGTGAAAGTATACTTTAGTTGTATTAGCTATATTTTTGTAATGTTAGAGCCTCATTTTGTGTTTCGTCCCAGGGCCTTGGCATCATTACAAGGAAGACAAACTTTTGGACTCCATCTGTATGTGTCAGGAAAGGTGAATCTCAGAGATTTGTCTTGTAGACTGGTGGCATGATGCTACAACCAGTGTTCAAGGGTAAAACACATCCAACTCCCCTGCATGATTCGATTTCTTTTTCTATTGTTAGAGTATTGCTATCTGTTTAATATTCAGCTAAAAGTTCTGTTTTGGAGCTTTGATTCCATGCCTCAAACTAGTTCCAAGATAAGGATTTGACATAGTTTTACATGTAGACACAAACTTAGTGTTTAACTGAAAGTGTCTTTATTTTTTTAAAGGGTTCCAAGTATTGTTCATACTACTAAGCCTTCACATTTTACTGATCTTTACACTGAGAAGTTGAGTGGAAAAAAGTTGTGCTTGTTTTCCGTATACTATATGCTGTATTTTTGTGTAACTTGTATACTCTATTCCTGCAACTCATCAGCCCCATTCTAAAAGATGGTACATGGATCCTAGACTTTGGTTATTAGTGAGTTCAGACATTTTTATAGGAATCCATTTTGTGATATGATAGGCGATATCCTGACTTTGGTTTGTGTTCCAATAAGGTTATCTTTTTAACCAAACTGTTGCATAATTATTCCCTCTGTAAGGAAATATAATATCTTTTAGATCACTACTTTAGTAATCTATGATCTTATATTTCTTTATTACAGAGGGCGTACAATCTTTTCTAAGATTATTGGCTTTATTCTTTAGATCTTTTAGTAGAGAAGAAATGCCTCCTTATATGCTTTATATTTCAGTTCTTATAGTGCAGAAAAAAGACATGCATAGTTTTTATTGGAGAGGCCGTGCAATCAAGTATTTGTTTACTTTCCTTTTAACCAAGCCAATATGTTGTACATATTCTATTTCTTAGACCTTTTGACTCAAAGACAACTCACAGATTTGAAAAATTCTACTATTTCTAAGATGGCTGAAACATATTAGTTCATTTGCAGGGACATGGTAAAAAGTAGCAAATTCACAAGTTGATGGAGGATGTTCTCGTGATCGCTCTTGTTCAGAACATGGTTGACACATTTTGTCATATGGAAGTTGATGTTTTCTTGGCTGCATTTTACCTAGGATATTAGCAAGCAGAAGGGCAGAAACGTATATGGTATGCAAGTGGGATCGACCCCGCTAATTTTCTATTGAAGGCAACCATCTATCACTGTCTAATTTACCTAGCTGCCATGTATGAGGCGATGATTTTTGCTCTTGTTAGGCAATATTCACACATCCAGAATTTATTAACATGAATTTTTGAAGTTGCATGTTATGATAGCCACATAGTTGTACTAGAAAAGGAAAAAAATCAAATGATATTTCCTTGGAATAAAGGATAATGAGGGCAAAATGGCATGATGTACTCTCAGTCTGTTGGTGATCACAATCGCTGAGAATCTATTGTTCTTGCTTATACTAATGGATGTGAATATTAATACTAGGTCTGAATATTTATGCTAGGTTTGAATAGTTTAGTGGCCTGTAGATATAGATGAACTGAGAGCATTTAGTACTTAAATGGACTATAGATGAATCAGGAACACGTAGTAAATGTAGGCATGATTTTTTTCTAGAGTTATGTGCAGATAATCCTAGCAACTGCTCATTGTAGACAACTCACAAATTTGAAAAAAAAATCGTATTTCTATGATTCTTAAACATATGAGTTCTTTTTCAGGGTCAAATGGCAGAAAGTAAGCCTACAAGATGATATATGATGTTCTGCTGATTACTTTTGTTCATAACATGGTCGACACATTTTGGTCATATGGAAGTTGATGTTGACTTGGTGATCAAAGACTTGCCCCTTCCATACTACCCCCTCCCCCTCCCCCTCCCAAAATAAGTGTCTTTGGGACGGAGGTAGTATTTTGTAGTAGTCAAGTGAAAGAACAATTGGTTTCTTCGGAACTTGGTTATCATATTTTGTAATAGGCCACATCCTATATGTCAGACTTGTGTATTTCCTAAGTGGTTGTAGATAACTTGACTGAAGAAAATTAATGGATCTTCTATATATGCTGAATGAATGAATAGGCCAATGCTATCTTGTGATGAGTTGAATATTATGTATCGTGTACTTCACATGAATTGAATAATATGAAGTTAATTTTTTTATTAATACATGGTGCATTTCCATGTGTGCTAAAATGTAGTACCCTGGCAACAAGTGTGTCGGCATAAGTATTAGGTGTCACATAGTCTGTTGGCATAACTCAGTGTCAGATGAACTGTCGGAATAGCTATGGACGTCGCAATATCTGTCGGAATACCACATTGTCAGATGAACTGTCGGCATAACAATGTATGTCGGTGTAGAAATGTTTGTCGGCGTAGACCTCACCTACTCCGTCATACTATCTGTCGGCATATATTTATCTGTCGGTAAAAACCTTTCCCGGCAGGACTACAGGCGACAGCTCCTTTCCATCGGCAAAGTTCTTCGCCGACACTAAATGTGTCGCCTTAGGTGACCTATGCCGACAGATTGTTTGACGCTGCTTCGAGTGTCGTGGTGTAGTGTATATTTCCATGCAACTTTCCACCGTTTCGTTTATTATGACACGCATCATCATTGTCATATTGCCTTGCATGATCATGTAGTTGACATCGTATTTGTGGCAAAGCCACCGTTCATACTTCTTTCATACATGTCACTCATCAGTCAATCCTGGTACACCGCCGGAGGCATTCACATAGAGCCCTATCTTGTTCTAGTATCGAGTTGTAATCATTGAGTTGTAAATAAATAGAAGTGTGATGATCATCATTAATAGAGAATTGTCCCATAAAAAAGAGAAAGGCCAAATAAAAAAAGGAAGGCCCAAAAAAAAGAAAAGAAAAGAAAAGAAAAAGGGGCAATGCTACTATCCTTTTTCCACACTTGTGCTTCAAAGTAGCACCATGATCTTTATGATAGAGAGTCTCTTGTTTTGTCACTTTCATATACTAGCGGGAATTTTTCATTATAGAACTTGGCTTGTATATTCCAACAATGGGCCTCCTCAAGTGCCCTAGGTCTTCGTGAGCAAGCAAGTTGGATGCACACCCACTTAGTTTCTTTTGTTGAGCTTTCATACATTTATAGCTCTAGTTCATCTGTTGCATGGCAATCCCTACTCCTTGCATTGACATCAATTGATGGGCATCTCCCTAGCCCATTGATTAGCCGCGTCGATGTGAGACTTTCTCCTTTTTTGTGTTCTCCACATAAACCCCATCATCATATTCTATTCCACCCATAGTGCTATGTCCATGGCTCACGCTCATATATTGCGTGAAGGTTTATGATGTTGAGATTACTAAAGTATGAAACAATTGCTTGGCTTGTCATCGGGGTTGTGCTTGATGAGAGCATTCTTGTGTGACGAAAATGGAGCATGACTAATGTGACGCCCCGAGACCGATGTGCCAGGTGTCCTCTAGTTATTCGCTGTTGTTGCCTTGTCATTGCTTGCGTGTCATGCATGTAATATCATGTCATCATGTGCATTTCATTTGCATACATGTTCGTCTCATGCATCCGAGCATTTTCCCCGTTGTCCATTTTGCAATCCAGCGCTCCATCTTGCGGTGCTCAATCCCAGTGACAGAAAGGGAAACGACACATAGTGTATTATTGCCATCGAGGATAAAAAGATGGGGTTTATATCATATTGCATGAGTTTATCCCTCTACATCATGTCATCTTGCTTAAGGCGTTACTCCGTTCTTATGAACTTAATACTCTACATGCATGCTGAATAGCGGTCGATGTGTGGAGTAATAGTAGTAGATGCAGGCAGGAGTCGGTCTACTTTGTCACGGACATGATGCCTATATACATGATCATGCCTAGATATTCTCATAATTATTCACTTTCTATCAATTGCTCGATAGTAATTTGTTCACCCACCGTAATAATTATGCTATCTTGAGAGAAGCCACCAGTGAAACCTATGGCTCCCGGGTCTATTCTCCATCATATAAGTTTCCAATCTATTTTATTTTGCAATCTTTACTTTCAATCTATATTATAAAAATACCAAAATATTTATCTTATTATTATTATCTCTATCAGATCTCACTCTTGCAAGTGGCCGTGAAGGGATTGACAACCCCTTTATCGTGTTGGTTGCGAGGTTCTTATTTGTTTGTGTAGGTACGAGGTGACTCGCGCGTGGTCTCCTACTGGATTGATACCTTGGTTCTCAAAAGCTGAGGGAAATACTTACACTACTTTGCTGCATCACCCTTTCCTCTTCAAGGGAAAACCAATGCAGTGCTCAAGAGGTAGCAAGGAGTTCATGTATTCACTATGTGTTAACGCTTTGGTCCGGTACTCTATTAAAAGGAGGCCTTAATATCCCTTAGTTTCCGATAGGACCCCGCTGCCACGGGAGGGTAGGACGAAATATGTCATGCAAGTTCTTTTACATAAGCACGTATGACTATATTCGGAATACATGCCTACATTATATTGATGAACTGGAGCTAGTTCTGTGTCACCCTATGTTATAACTATTGCATGAGGAATCGCATGCGACATAATTATCCATCACTGATCCATTGCCTACGAGCTTTTCATATATTGATATTCGCTTATTTACTTTTCCATTGCTACTGTTACAATCACTATAAAACCAAAACTGCTACCGTTACTTTTGCCACCGTTACCACTACTATCATATTACTTTGCTACTAAATACTTTGCTGCAGATATTAAGTTCCCAGGTGTGGTTGAATTGACAACTCAGCTGCTAATACTTGAGAATATTCTTTGGCTCCCCTTGTGTCGAATCAATAAATTTGAGTTGAATACTCTACCCTCGAAAACTGTTGCGATCCCCTAACTTCTGGGTTATCAAATCTCGATCGTGGTTATGCACATATTCATAATATTAATGCCAAAAGATGCAACTTTGATAATGATAGTGCAACATATTTTTGGCACTGCCGTTTAGCTCATATTGGTGTAAAGCGCATGAAGAAACTCCATGCGGATGGACTCTTGGAATCACCTGATTATGAATCATTTGATGCTTGCGAACCATGCCTCATGGGCAACATGACTAAGACTCTGCTCTGTGGAACAATGGAGCGAGCCACTGACTTATTGGGAATAATACATACCGATGTATGCGGTCCGATGAGTGTTGAGACACGAGGTGGGTATCATTATTTTCTGACCTTCACAGATGATTTGAGTAGATATGGGAATATCTACTTGATGAAACACAAGTCTGAAATATTTGAAAAGTTCAAAGAATTTCAGAGTGAAGTGGAGAATCATCATAACAAGAAAATAAAAGTTTCTACGATCTGATCGTGGAGGCGAATATTTGAGTTACGAGTTTTGCCTTCATTTAAAACAATATGGAATAGTTTCACAACTCACGCCACTTGGAACACCACAGCATAATGGTGTTCCCGAACATCGTAACCGTATTATATTAGATAGGACCTATGATGGGATCTATGATGGGTACATAACACTTTCCGCAACTCACGCCACTTGGTGGGATAACACTTTTCGCAGTAATATGATTTACAACTCCCTTTTCGGTCAAGGACCGAAAAGTGTTATGTACTCCATCTGTCGAGAATATCAACGGTGTTTCCAATAACTAGGCAATCAGGCCATAAGGCTGTAACAGACAAAGCGCGCTCAGGGAACTTATGCTATATTACTGCGAAGTGTAAGAAGCATCTTCGAAGAAAATAGTACCCCCACCAATACCTTTCTTCGGTGCTCATTGTTATTATGAGACTTGTGCAATAGATTTTTTGTACTCATGAGTTCCGTTGTGTGCCGACCATCATTCAAAACTATAAGAGCGCTAGCTTTCGGCTTCACCTAGTCTGAGGTCCGGCTCGGATGATCCGATCGTGACAATCACAGAGGTGCTCCCTTTACTCCCTAGCCGAACAATCGGGAACGTAGGGGTAAACACAGGAGCGAGGCAACCCAGCTTGCAAATCGCTTAAGTCAATATGATGCATATTGTGGCGTAATACACGAACAAGGAACGAAGCCGTACAAGTATAATCATATGCAAGAGGAAAAGCTTCATGAAGGAAGCCCCCAAATGAATTGGGTATTTGAATTTATGCATCACAAACAAAGTTTGGACAAGGAAAAAAATTTACAAGCAGCTTTTTTCCAAAAAAGTATAATGCTTGGTCGAACTGAACACAAGTTAGAAATTAAAGCTTTGAGCATGAAAGCGACTTAGCTGGTTAATGTGTTCAGTATTGATGACGCGGTCCGAGCTTGATGCGGGACAAGGTTCCATCCCCCAAGCTGGTCCCAAGGTGGCGGAGCGGAGAGCTCAACACGCCGAAGTGGTGACATAGCACGGTCAATGCAGACCGGCAGAGTGACGCCGAAGTCCCCGGATCATTTTCCTGTGCACAAAAAATAGTGCAAACCGGAGATAATAGTAATAATGATAATTAAAAAAATCGTAGCATAATAAATAATTTATGCAAAGTGAGTAATAAAAGAAATATGGCCTGGCGCCGAAGTCAATGTCGATGCAGGACGTCGGCGTGATGCGGTAAAGGCGTGGCAAAGCCTGAATTCACAGGTCGGTCCGAGCTCCGGATGCGGCGTTCGCCGGACTATGTACGGAATCTGACCGAACCACCATGCGACTGTCATTAATGCGGCCACCATTTGATAGACCTGTGTACATATGTTGGACAAACCAGAGTAATAATTCTTGGGAAAAATGAACCCAAACAAGCAAAAAATATTTGGATTAATAGCACCTGGTTTATTTGTTGTAGCAATCTGAAGGAAGGTGATTTCCAAAATTGGGACTCGATCCGCATTGCCTGATGGGCGATAAAACGACGGCATGGCAATGCCGGCAAAGGTTGGCTCACCGAGGCAAAGCCCTCGGTCCAGCTAACGTGACGGAGCTGGTCGGTTAGTGACGCCGAAGTGTCCGGAGTAGGTTGATGAAGAGATGGCGAAGCCCCCGGTCCAGCCGAGACGTCGAAGCCTCGATGTCAGCCGATGAGTCAAAGTAGGTCGGCATGATGGACACCAGCTTGAAGAAGCAATAGTGCGGCCCTGCCGATGCAGGTCGTGACGTGGTCGATGCCGGCTTGATGAAGCGACCGTGCGGCGATGCCGGTATGCCCACTCCGTGTAATCCGTGGGGCGGCGATGTTGGTGATGATTTATCCTTCGCGATGTCGGACTCTTGTTCGGCTTGCCGAGATGATGATCCGAAGAAGTTGAGCTCGGCTCAACAAAGTGACGACGTGTTTAGCGCAGGTCGGCAGCCGTGGAGCAATATTGCCGGACTGGTTTGACACCAGCATGATGTTGAAGATCATGTTCAAAAGATTTTAAAGTTAGTGGGATGTGTTCGGGAACAAAACACAATACCCCATACAAAACTTCCTTCAAAAGGATGTCCGAAATCCCGTTCATAAAAAAGACGAACTCGGGCCGGATTCATTTTCGTGCAGAAAACATATCCGAAAAGTGATGCACTAATCGGAAGGTTCCCGGAGTTTGGATGGTCGGATCGAGCTGAAATTTTGAGAGGTGGTAGATATAGGAATTCCGCAGCCGATCAATGGTTGGATCTTCCAAAGGACGTCCGAGATAGAAGCTGGATACCACGCCCTAAACTCGTCCAGATTCCCGTCGAGATTTGACAGGGCTCCGGTATATCGTGGATTGCCAGAGATTCCTCCATCGGAACTCGACGAAATTTTCCAGGGTTGTTATAGACTCAATTCCGCACAATTCCACCGAAGCAATCATTAAAAAGACACTTGAGGAGGCAGTGGCGGCGGACACAAGTTTGCTGTTCAGAAAAACAGCACGGTCGCCCGAGGGCAATGTTGACGTTGAGCCCCCGGGCTCCCTGGATGATTCCTCCATGATCTTGATAGAGATCGGAGTTGATGTTTATAAAGGCCCTCATCCGAACATGACGACCGGAGGTAGGGTGCAGTCCTTGGTCGAACCAAGGTGACTGGTTGAGCTGGTGACGAAGATGCCAAAGTCGCAGTTGATCTGCAGGCGAGCCATCAACCTTTTGCCGAACACACAGCGGAGCTCTCAATGAAAGCACCAATGTCGGTGTCAAAACCGGTGGATCTCGGGTAGGGGGTCCCGAACTGTGCGTCTAAGGCGGATGGTAACAGGAGGCAGGGGACACGATGTTTTACCCAGGTTCGGGCCCTCTTGATGGAGGTAAAACCCTACGTCCTGCTTGATTAATATTGATGATATGGGTAGTACAAGAGTATATCTACCACGAGATCGGAGAGGCTAAACCCTAGAAGCTAGCCTATGGTATGATTGTTGTTGTATATCTATCGACTAGCCTGGCCTTGGTTTATATAATGCACCAGATGCCTAGGATAACAAGAGTCCTAGCTGAATACGCCGGTGGGGAGGAGTCCTTGTCTTGATCGCCAAGTCTTGTGGAATCTTCCTTGTATGCGGCGGCTGTCCGAACTGGCCCATGAGTATACGGCCATGGGGGTCCTCAGCCCAATCTAACAGATCGGGAGATGACGTGGTGAGTACCCCCTAGTCCAGGACGCCGTCAACTTGCAACATGATTTCTCCCGTGACCTCAAGAACAAAAGTAACTACTCACAAATGATAATCATGCTCAAGATCAGAGGGGTATTAAATAGTGTATTGGATCTGAACATATAATATTCCACCAAATAAACCATATAGTAATCAACTATAAGATGTAATCAACACTAGTAGTCACCCACAAGCACCAATCTATAGTTCCGGTAACAAGATTGAACACAAGAGATGAACTAGGGTTTGAGATGAGATGGTGCTATTGAAGATGTTGATGGAGATTGCCCTCCCCAAGATGGGAGATTTGTTGGTGATGATGATGACGATGATTTCCCCCTCCGAGAGGGAAGTTCCCCCGGCGGAATCGCTCCGCCGGAGGGGAAAAGTGCTCCTGCCCAAGTTCCGCCTCGAGACGGCGGTGCTCCGTCCCGAAAGTCCTCTCCTTATTTTTTCTAGGTCAAAATGACTTATATACCAGAAGATGGGCATCGGAGGTGGGCCTGGGTGAGCACAACCAACCAGGGCGCGCATGGGCTCCCTGGCGTGCACAGGTGGCTTGTGCCCACCTGGTGGGGCCCCTATGGTAGTTATTTGCTCCAATATTCATCATATATTTGATAAAAAATCTCCATGAAGTTTCAGCTTGTTTGGAGTTGTGCTACGTCAACTCCAAACTACCGGAGTTCCAGATTTCCAGCTACCGGAATTCTCCCTCTTTGTGTGTACCTTGCATATTATGAGAGAAAAGGCATTAGAATTACTCCAAAAGCATTATTATGGATAAAAACATCATAAATAATAGTAGGAAAACATGATGCAAAATGGACGTATCAACTCCCGCAAGCTTAGACCTCGCTTGTCCTCAAGTGAAAAACCGAAATCGAAAAACATGTCCACATGCTTAGAGAGAGAGGTGTAAACAAAATACGGACATAGAAGAATCATGTTCATTATTATAACAGCAACAAACTTAAACATACGACTCTTGTCATAGAACTTTTATCATATACTTCTCATGAATAAGTAACAGTTCATCACACAATCAAAGTATAAAGCAAAAACTCTACTAAAAAACCAACAAACTATGTTCTTCAACTTTACAACTACAATTCATCATCTTTTCAGGAAGGGTCGCGTATCGGAGCCTTTAGGCAAGTCCACATACTCAACCATCATATGGTCTTCTATGATTGCTAACACTCACCGCGTACACATGAGCAAAACGTTTCAACCGGACACATAGAAAGATAGGGGCTTATAGTTTCGCCTCCCAACGTATTCACCTCACGGGCGATGTCAACAATAATAACTCATGCTATCTATATTCAACTGGACATATGTGCCTAGATCTTTCCTCACCACATGATGCTTGCCAAAGGAGAAAAATAAAAAGGAATAGAAGGAAAACTTTGACTCTTTGCATAAAAGTAAATACATAAAAGTAAAGGATAGGCCCTTCGTAGAGGGAAGCAGAGGTTGCCATGCGCTTATTTGTTTGTATTCTCAACCCCTTAGTGCAAAAGAATGTCATGTTGTATTGGCCCTTGTGATAGCAACATTTATTATGAAGTATGTCGCTTTTATTCTTTACCATCACAAGTTCGTACAACGCTCAATTTTTGTAGCGCCCAAGATGCGATTCTATCCCAATCACATGATGAATTGATGATTGGGGCACGACCGCATTTCGAGCGCATAGCAAGGTGGATATCATTACAACATATCATGTACTGAATAGATGAGAATACAAGATAAAGGCTTACACTCGCCACAAGTTACAACATTCATACAACAATACATAGCAACCATCATACAAAAGAGCAGGATCCGACTACAAAATGAAATCAAATGAAAAATAAGAACGACATCCACCCTGCTAGACCAGGCTCCCCGACCCGGAACCTATCCCTTGATTGAAGCTGTTGTTGTAGTAATCTGTGAGCCACGAGGACTCGGCAATCCCATTACCATGGGTATCAAGACTAGCAAAGCTTAATGGGTAAGGAAAGGATGAGTGGTGAGGTTGCAGCAGCACTAGGCATTGTATGGTGGCTAACTTACGAGTACAAGAGTAAGATGAGAAACTACGCAAACGGTCGCAAACTAGTAAAGATCAAGAAGGGATCCTGAACTACTTACGTTCAAACATAACCCAACTGTGTTCTCTTCCCAAACCTCGTCGAAAAGAGACAGTCACGGTTACACACGCGGTTGGTGTATTTTAATCCGAATCTGGTGTCAAGTTCTCTACAATCGGATATTAAAACCTCCCATCTGCCACATAACCGCGGGCATGACTTTTGAAAGTTTAAACCCTGCAGGGGTGTCCCAACTTAGCCCATGACAAGCTCACGATCCGAGGAGACAATCCTCCATCACGGGATCCTCCAATCAGACTCGGAATCCCGGTGCACAAGACCTTTCGACAATGGTAAAACTAATCCATTAAGACCTCACGGCGTGCCGACACCCTGATAGTAGCCGTTCATATCTCGTCTCAGGCCATGTCCAGATGGGTTGGCCTACATGTATATACCAAATACCTCGGGTTTCCCCAAGGGGGCCCCGCAATCTGCCCATTTGGGACCAACACCATCAACACTGGCCCCCTGTATTATGTTGAATAACGAACCCCGGGTAGCGCTAACTCCCTATGCGTCAAGTTTATTATCATGTTAAGTTATTATGTTGAGCAAAAGGTAAAACCAATGTTGGGCCTTGCTAGAAGAGTTTTATTCAAAGCGAACTGTCAAGAGGGGCCCATAAACCTCATCGTGTTAGGGACGCGAAATCAAGGAACATAACACCGGTATGACGGAAACTAAGGCGGCAAGAGTAGAACAAAACACCAAGAAAAAGGCTACGCCTTCTACCCTTTACCAAGAATATAGATGCATTAATGAAATAAGAGATATTGTGATATCCCATGATATCCATGTCCCAACATGGAACAACTGCAACTGCACCTGCAACTAGCAACGCCATAAGAGGGGCCGAGCAAAGCGGTAACATAGCCAAACAAAGGTTTGCTAGGATGGTGGAAAAATGTTAGAGGTTGTTTCAGGGCATATTGGGAGGCTTGATAAACAAGTGGTAGGTAGTGCGACATAGCGATATCATCAAGACAACTAGCAAAGAAAAGATAGTAGTGGTATCCAGAGTAACGGTCATCTTGCCTGAAATCCCGCTAGGAAGAAGATCGGATCCATGAAGAAGATGAACGGGCGTAGTCAAACGAAGGGATCCTCACAATCGCAACGTAACTAAAACTATCAAGGTGAAGCGCAATTGGAAAGAAGCAAACATCATGGTAAACAACCATCACATAAGCATGGCATGATGCACAATCAACTATGATGCATGTCTGGTTTAATGAGGCATGGCATGACAAAGGGCAACAAACAATACTACAAATTAAGTGGAGCTCAATATGCAACGAGTTGCATATTGACAAAACACCACATTAATTTATTTAGTTCTCTCCTGTTTATGTACCCAACAATATTAAATGTCATTAAACATGGAAAGAGGTGAAGCATAATTGAACTACCTGTATAGGCAAGTTTAAGTGAGGCCGGAAACAACAAACAACAATTTCGGTAAGTCCCCACATGTCATTTAGCAATTTTTAATGCAAGCAACAATTTAAAACATTTTAGATGTTGTTATCATGATGAGGATGACATATGCAAGTTTTATGCAATTTTATGAAAATATTGACATGAGCATGTTAGGAAGCATTTTTCACCGTGGTGGAAAGAAATGGTGCCACAGCGACGAATCCGAAAATGATGTCACGGCAACATATCGGTTCCGGTAGCTCATGGAGATACCAGTGCAAAAGGAAGTGGGCGTGAGCGTGTCATGCAAGGATGGTGGGGTGATCCCGGAAACCAGGTTCCCACGTGTTGGCGGCATGGCAATAGAGGGGCATCGCAAAGAACAATGGCATACGGTGCAAACATGCGGTTCAACTCATACATCACACATGCAATCGTTCACGACGGTCGTCTCGGTGGTTATACCTTCGAAGCATGCGTTTTCGGGGCGGGATGAGTTCGATGCGGCGTAGATGGGAGAGACGTTCTCGCGACGGTAGTGGAAGTAGTGGTACACATCTCGGAGAGGGACTTGACGCATCCGATCTCTCCGGGGCGATGGTAGTGGAACTTGGCGTTTGTGCTACATGGCTCTTCAGCGACAGTAGATATACACGGCAAAGGTAGTGGTACTAAGCGTCAATTGTCGTGGTACTTGGGGTCTCCGGACTCCTGCCGTTCTCGGTACTTGGGGTCTCCGGACTCCTGCCATTCTCGGTTCTTGTGACGGCAAAGGTAGTGGTACTAAGCGACCATGTGTCGTGGTACAAGGTCACCGTGGAACTTGCGTTCCAGTCCTGTAGTCGTACTAGGCATCGGTGGATCTCCGAGGAACTTGGTGTATCCAAAATGAGCAAGGCAAAAACCCCTCGTTCAGTGGTGGTCGAACTTGGCGAAAACCATGGAGGCGTCCTTGGGTGTTCCTAGTTGCCGCGTCTTGGCAGCGATAAGAGGGGCGACGAGGCCAGCGGGGCAGCAAGGTGGGTGGAGCTCTTGTGCATGCTGGCCGTGAAGGGGCAGCAACCGAAGATGGCCGGGTCGGGCGTCGGGGTTGAAGGCCAGTGGATGTTGTCCTGTCGAGGACGAAGCTGAAGAAGCAGGGGAGGAACTTGGAAGCAGCGGCTGCAGCAGGATCTTGGGGTTATCCATGGCGATGCAGGCGAGGCGCAGTCAAGGGAGCGGTCGAGGCACCAGCTCCTGTCATTCAATGTAGGGTGAAGCAGAGGGCGTCGCGGCTGAGCGTGCTAATGCAGAAGCGGTGTCGCGGGGCAGAGCTTGGTCGTGGCGGTGGCTAGGTTCCTGCCGGTGGAGGACCGAGAACAGGCGAGTAGAGGAGGCGGGGTCGGCGCAAGAGTTGTCATCGTGTCTGTGGCTCTGGACGACGACGATGTGAGGCATGGCGCTGCGAGCGGTGCGCTAGTGTCGGGACTTGGCACGGAAGACAGCGAGGGGCTCTAGGAAGGAGATGGCGACGGGCGGAGGTAGCAGGCCAGCGGCGACGACTGCTGGGGCTTCGTCCTTCTCGCTCCCCTGCTTGATGCAGGAGCAGGCGCCGGAGATCCAAGGCGGGAGAGGCGCGATGCAGGGGGACGAGGGAGAGGGGGGGTCGAGCGAGTGGGATGGCGGCGCTGGAGGGAGACAAGGGAGGAGTCCAGGGGTTCGAGATAGGCTAGGGTTAGATAGGCATGCGGCTGGGCCTTGGGCTGAATTGGTTGGGCTACATGGAGGCCCAGCCGGGCTGGACTTGAAGGAAATATGCCCTAGAGGCAATAATAAAGTTATTATTTATTTCCTCATATCAAGATAAATGTTTATTATTCATGCTAGAATTGTATTAACCGGAAACATAATACATGTGTCAATACATAGACATACAAAGTGTCACTAGTATGCCTCTACTTGACTAGCTCGTTGAATCAAAGATGGTTAAGTTTCCTAGCCATAGACATGACTTGTCATTTGATTAACGTGATCACATCATTAGAGAATGATGTGATTGACTTGACCCATTCCGTTAGCTTAGCACTTGATCGTTTTAGTTTAATGCTATTGCTTTCTTCATGACTTATACATGTTCCTATGACTATGAGATTATGCAACTCCCAATTACCGGAGAAACACTTTGTGCGCTACCAAACATCACAACGTAACTGGGTGATTATAAAGGTGCTCTACAGGTGTCTCCGATGGTACTTGTTGAGTTGGCATAGATCGAGATTAGGATTTGTCACTTCGATTGTCGGAGAGGTATCTCTGGGCCCTCTCGGTAATGCACATCACTATAAGCCTTGCAAGCAATGCAACTAATGAGTTAGTTGCGGGATGATGTATTACAAAACGAGTAAAGAGACATGCCAGTAACGATATTGAACTATGTATTGAGATACCGACCATCGAATCTCGAGCAAGTAACATACCAATGACAAAGGGAACAACGTATGTTGTTATGCGGTTTGACCGATAAAGATCTTGGTAGAATATGTAGGAACCAATATGAGCATCCAGGTTCCGCTATTGGTTATTGACCGGAGACGTGTCTCGGTCATGTCTACATAGTTCTCGAACCCGTAGGGTCTGCACGCTTAAAGTTCTGTGACGATCGATATTATGAGTTTATGTGATTTGATGTACCGAAGGTATTTCGGAGTCCCGAATGAGATCAGGGACATACGAAGGAGTCTCGAAATGGTCGAGACGTAAAGATCGATATATTGGACGACTATATTCAGACATCGGAAAGGTTTTGAGTGATTCGGGTATTTTTCGGAGTACCGGGGAGTTACGGGAATACGGGGAAGAAGTATTGGGCATCATGGGCCGCGTGGTGGAAGGGAGGAGGCAGGGCGCGTGGCCACCCTAGCCCAAACTGAATTGGACTTGGGGGCCGACCCCCTTTCCTCCTTTCCTCCCTCTCCTTCCTTCTCCCCTTCCCCCTTCCTTTCCTCCTCCTAGTAGGAGTAGGAAAGGGGAGTCCTACTCCTACTAGGAGGAGGACTCCTCCTCCTGGCGCGCCCTACAGGGTCCGGCCGACCTCCCCCCTTGCTCCTTTATATACGGGGGCAGGGGGCACCCTAGAACACACAAGTTGATCATTGATCTCTCCCAGCCGTGTGCGGTGCCCCCCTCCACCATAATCCACCTCGGTCATATCGTAGCGGTGCTTTGGCGAAGCCCTGCGGCGGTAGCTTCATCAACATCGTCACCACGCCGTCGTGCTGACGAAACTCTCCCTCGAGCTCTACTGGATCGTGAGTTCGCGGGACATCACCGAGGTGAACGTGTGCTGAACGCGGAGGTGCCGTACGTTCGGTACTGAGGATTGGTGGATCGTGAAGACGTATGACTACATCAACCGCGTTGTCATAACACTTTCGCCTAACGGTCTACGAGGGTACGTGGACGACACTCTCCCCACCCGTTGTCATGCATCACCATGATCTTGCATGTGCGTAGGAATTTTTTTGAAATTACTACGTTCCCCAACATGACTCTCTTCTCCCTCTCTCTTATTTTCCTTTAAGAGAAAAATGTTAGAGAGAAGAAAAGGAAGATGGGGTTAGGGGGTTGGGGAAAGAATATGAGCACGAGGACAATTTTCCTGGACTCATAAAAATGAGCTTGATCCAAGAAAATATAAGTGACCGTGTGTGTGAAGATTGGATTCGAACTCGTTTGAATTAAATTCAAATGAGTTTGAGTGAGAAGTGGGTATTCGGTAGGTCCAAAAAATGTTGTGAATTTTGGTGGAGCTCGGGAAAATGATGAAAGAATTTAGGGAAAAGTTTGAGACCAAACTTGAAGCAGAAAAGGCACGAAATTGTTTTTCAAGTGTTTATGGGTGATTCCGAAGTAGTGGAATATTTATAGAAGCTCTCTAAATATTGGGAGGATATGTTATAAAGAGAACTCACCATCTGAATTCCCTCAATTTAAATAGATCGACGATCTACGCAATTTATTTACCTAAGTTTTAAAATTAAATCACATGATGGCATGATAAAATGATGCGAGGCCCAAATAAAATAAAGCAAACAAATAAAACACACAGGGAAACTCGGAATACATGGAAGGCATCTGGAGAGCACCGGTCTTGGGGCGTCACAACTCTCCTCCACTTACAAGAGATCTCGACCCGAGATCTAAGGATGGCACTAGGGAGAAACGGAAGAGGAAGTGGTAAAATAGAGTTGCTTCTTTGACAAACGAGTGAAACCAATGAACCTTGTGTAACACCCACGATGCGGCTATGTCTCCCACGTGTCGGAGCACGAATTAGAGGCATAACCGCATAATAGGCATGTCGCAAGAGGGGTAATCTTTACACATCCCATGTACTGAATAAGAAAGATATAAAGAGTTGGATTACAATCGACACTTCACACAATACATAAATACAACATTACATCATCCAGAATACAGTCAAGGTCCGACTACCGAACCAAAATAAAGAAAGACCACCCCTAATGCTAGATCCCCGATCGCCCCAACTGGGCTCCACTACTGATCGAAAGGAAACGAAACAACACAGCGGACACGATCTTCATCGAGCTCCCCTTGAACTCAGTTGCGTCGTCTACACTAGTATCAACGGCACCTGCAACTGGTTTTGGAAGTAAACTGTGATTCACGGGGACTCAGCAATCTCACACCCTCGCGATCAATACTATTTAAGCTTATGGGTAGGAAAAGGTAGTGAGGTGGAGCTGCAGCAAGCACTAGCATATATGGTGGCTAACTTACGCAAATGAGAGCAAGAAGAGAAGCAAAGCACAGTCGAGAAGCTATAATGATCAAGAAGTGATCCTGAAAAGTACTTACGTTCAATCAAAACACGAGACCGTGTTCTCTTCCCGGACTTCGCCGAAAAGAAACCATCATGGCTACACACGTTGTTGATTCATTTTAATTAAGTTAAGTGTCAGGTTTTCTACAACCGGATATTAACAAATTCCCATCTGCCCATAACCGCGAGCACGACTTTCGAAAGTTCAAAACCCTGCAGGGGTGTCCCAACTTAGCCCATCACAAGCTCTAACGGTCAACGAAGGATATTCCTTCTCCCAGGAAGAACCGATCAGACTCGGAATCCCGGTTACAAGACATTTCGACAATGGTAAAACAAGACCAGCGAAGCCACCCGAATGTGCCGACAAATCCCGATAGGAGCTGCACATATCTCGTTCTCAGGGCACACCGGATTGTCCAAGATTCGGGTAGGCCAACCCAGACTTGCCCCTGGTGGCCACCGGCTGCTGACAGGTTGGACCGACACTCAGAGGAGCACTAGCCCGTTGGTTTAAAATAAAGATGACCCTTGAGTCTGCAGAACCCAAGGGAAAAAGGCTTAGGTGGCAAATGGTAAAACCAAGGTTGGGCCTTGCTGGAGGAGTTTTATTTAAGGCGAACTGTCAAAGAGTTCCCATTATAACCCAACCGCGTAACGAATACAAAATCAAGGAACATAACACCGGTATGACGGAAACTAGGGCAGCAAGAGTGGAACAAAACACCAGGCATAAGGCCGAGCCTTCCACCCTTTACCAAGTTTATAGATGCATTAAAGTAATCAAGATATAGTAATGATATCCCAACAATATCCATGTTCCAACATGGAACAAACTCCAACTTCACCTGCAAGTAGCAACGCTATAAGAGGGGCTGAGCAAAGCGGTAACATAGCCATGCTAAGGAAGGTGGGTTAGAAGCTTGACATGGCAATATGGGAGGCATGATATAGCAAGTGTTAGGTATCGCGGCATAACAATAGAGCGAACAACTAGCAAGCAAAGATAGAAGTGATTTCGAGGGTATGGTCATCTTGCCTGAGATCCCGCAAGGAAGAAGAACGAGTCCATGAAGAAGACAAACGGATGTAGTCGAACGAGTCCTCACAACTCCGGAATGGAACCAAAGCTAACGAGAAAGGCAACCCGGAAAGAAGCAAGCAACATAGTAAACAACCATCACATAAACATGGCATGATGCACAACCAAGTATGATGCATGTCCGGTTTAAATATGCATGGCATGGCAAAGTGCAACAAACAAAACTACAAATTAAGTGGAGCTCAATATGCAACGAGTTGCATATTGATGGAACACCACATGGCTTATTTAGTTCTCTCCCGTTTATGTACCCAACAATATTAAATGTTGTTAAGCATGGAAAAAGGAGAAACATAAAGAAATTATCTATTTAGGCAAGTTTAAATAAGGCCGAAAACATCAAACAACAATTCCGGTAAAACCTCATGTGCATTAGCAATTTAATGCAACAACCAATTAAACATTTTAAAAGTTTTTATCATGATGCGGATGACATGTTCAAGTTTACGCAATTTTTATGAAAATGTAGACATGAGCATTATGAAGCATTTGTCATCGTGGCGGAAACGAAAGGGGTGCCACGACAACAATAACGGGAATGGTGCCACGGCAACATTCCGGTTCCGGTAACTCGATTGAGACGTCGGTGCAAAAGAAAGTGTGGCGGGAGCGTGCAAAAGATGATGGGGTGATCCCGGTTATCGGGTTCCCACTGGTCGACGATGGTGATAAGGCAAAAGAGGGGCAACATGCACCGACAATTCGAGCATGGAGCAAGCACGGGCATCTCATACATCACACATGCATTCGTTCACGAGCAGTCGTCTCGGGGTTATACCTTCGAAGCATGCGTTATCGGAGGGGTTCGAGTTCGATGCGGTGTAGGGGAAGTAGACGTTCTCGGGACATTCGTAGTGGAAGTAGTCGTTCTCGCATGCTCTAGGGTCGGAGGTAGGGGTTCTCGCGATCTTGACGACGATAGTGGTACATGTTTATCGAAGCACGAGTTTCCGTAGATGTTCGGGGTCACGGCGAGGAACTTGACGCTTGCGTTACACGGGTCTTCAACGACGGTAGTGGTACACGTTGTAGTCTTTGTAGTCGAACTTGACGGGACATGCGAGTTGTGGTACTTGTCGCGTTCTGGAACCGAAGTGGTATTAGGCATCGGTGAACCTTCGAGAGACTTGCGTATCCAAAGGGATACTTGGCGATCGGCGGACATCGTGTTACTTGTCGGTCCGGGTCTTGGCGATACAGCGTTGGCGGTGTTTCCATGAAGCAACAAACGAAGCACCCGCAAACAAAAGCAACCAGTGCCCCGGTGCTCTGTATGAAGGTCAATGCACTTGTGGCCAAGCAGAAGAGGAAACAAGGCATCCCGATGAAGCATGGAGGCGGCGCCAGGGGCTTGCGACGGGGTCGGTAGGCGCGGGAAACAGCGGGTCAGCGAGGTGGCGAGCGGATCCTGGCGGATCGAGGGGTCGCCGGACCTAGTGTTTCCCGGTGGCGGCGATCTGCGGGGTGCTCTGGTGGTTCCCCATGGGATAGAACAAAGAGAGCGAGAGAGTTAAAAGAGAGAGATACAGGAGAAGGAAAAAGAACAGCGGCGCATCGACGGGACCTGCTGGCGAGGCGTTCATCTCCTCGAACACGACGAGGAGGATGCGCCTGTAGCTGAAGGCGAGAGGAGGGCAGGCGACCATCGTTTCCTCGCAACAGCGGGGCGACGGAGCACAGAGGAGCTCGAAGGCGAGCGATGGAAGGTGCGCGGGGTGGTGGGGGGGGGGGGGGGGGGGGGGGGGGTTGCGGTCGTCGGCCTCCTGGCTAGGTGAAGGCGGCGACGCCGGCAGGAAGGAGATTGCAGGGGCGCCTGGTCGCCGGGGTTGGGGCTCGGGCGAAGCGGCAATGAGGATGCCGGGGAAGTGGCGGACGACGACGGCGGGCCTGCGA
This sequence comes from Triticum urartu, assembly GCF_056163025.1. NCBI lineage: Eukaryota > Viridiplantae > Streptophyta > Magnoliopsida > Poales > Poaceae > Triticum > Triticum urartu. The sequence continues at coordinate 190,338,063 of NC_141879.1, forward strand.
GACGAGGCGGCAGCTGCGAGGCGTCGAGGAGGCAAAGGGGAACGGGATGCAGCAGAGCAGCGTGGGAATCGAGCGTGAGGCACGCGCTCGCTGTCTCCTGGCGGCGCGAGGGGAGAAACGAGAGAGAGGAGGGGATCGGATAGGGTTAGGAGGGAGTGGGCCTTGGGCCAAAAGGTTAGGTGACTGGCCTCGTTGGGCTGGGCTAGGAGAGGTGGGTTAGATGGGTCGCTGGTTGGGCCTCGTGGCCTGCTAGGCTGTTGGGCTCCTCTCTCCTCTCTTTCTTCTTTAACAAAAAAGAATTAGAGAGAAAGGAAAAAGAAGGGGGGTTAGGGAAAAGAATTTGAGCAGGAGGACAATTTTCCTGGACTCATAAAAATAAGCATGACCACAGAAAAATAGAAGTGGCAAGATTGCAGGAATTAAATTCAAATTCATTTGAATATAATTCAAATGGTTTTGAATTGGGACTAGGTTTGGTGTGGCCAAAAATGTTCGGATTTTTGGTGGAGCTTGGAAAAAGGACAAAAGAATTATCGACAAAGTGTGAGAGTCGAAAATCGGAAGAAGGAAAGGTCAAGGATTTAACATGCAAGTGGGTTGCGGATAAGTCCAAATTAATGGAATACTTTATACTAGCTCCCTAAATATTGGGAGGGTATGTTTTAAAGACAAACCACCATGTGAGTTCCCTCGATTTAAATAGATCAACGATGTATGCAATTTATTTAAGTGAGATGCAAAATATTTATGACATGATGGCATGATGACATGATGCAATTGATGAATGCAACAAGCAAAAACAAATCACACAACGAATCTCGGAAACCCTGGAAGGCATCTGAAGCTCCGGTCTTGGGGCATTACAACACTCCACCACTATGAGAGGATCTCATCCCGAGATCTAGGATGGCACCGGGGGAAACGGAAGAGGAAGGGGAAGAGGTAAAACTAAGTTGCTTCTTTGATAAACGAGTGAAACCAAAGAATCATGAAAGGTTGAACAACTTGAAAGGAATAATACCACGGAGGTGATCGAAGTTGAAAACACTCCGTTAGGAAAGAGGAACAAGTAAGAACAGATTCGGACAACACTCTGGTTGAAAGAGATGCAAGACTTGATAAGATGAAAAGAACTTGAGCAGAGGGCACAACACTCCGGTTAAATGGATAATCAAAGGAGAGAACATGATCTTGAAAAAACAAGATGATGGGTCGAAGAGACCAACATCACAATGCTTCCGAAACGAACGAATAGAAGCTAGATCGTTAGGAAGAAAGAAAGTAGAAGAAAATGATAACTTCTACCACCAATGAATTTGAAGGCATCCTTAAAGAAGGATTAAATGGAGTTGTTGAAAAACCAACAACAAAAAGAGTAAACTTGTTGTGGGCTTATGAAAGACATCTCAAAATTATGAGGTGAAATTCTGCCACTAACGGAAACAATAGATTGGATTGATATCAACAAGGAGACAACAAACTTATCTCACCGGGAGGATAAATGAAGAACTTGGTTCATTTATGAGCACCATAAATAGCAACAATCCTTAGGGAAGGCTTTTAGGTGAAACATGACACAAGATAACTCCAAAGAAGAGATTGATGGGTTGAGAAGAGCTCATGCTCAAAGAAATTGATGGGTTTAACTATCTCATACTTGACAACTTGCGAATCATGAAACACGAAGGGAAAGTTTCAAGAAAGACATAACACCATCTCAAAAGATAAGATAGAAAGAATTGCGCTTCGGAATGCAAGATGAAGAATACTTGAAGTATAGCTTGTCGGATCATAGCTTCGAGAGATATCTTGAAGAACAATTGAATAATGAAAAGAAACCTTGACGAACCACCATGTAGCCTCCATAAAGAACTCCGCTAATAAGGTGATAAAAGAAAGAGAAGTTGGGAAGAACTCCGGGAGAAGCCTTGCAATGATTACATGGGGCTTCGCGACGAGATAATGCAGAAAAACTTGGAACTCCGGAAAATAAATATGAACAAATGAAATCAAGAATTTGATGAACCTCTGGAATAAGGAATTGACTTCACTCGATGAAACAAGAATAAGAGTTACATTATGCTTATCCTTCACCAATTTAAATTGATGGCACACAATGGATTGCATACAACTTATTCCGGTAGAAAGGATTAAGAGAGATATCGATAACTTGATAAGGTCTTCAACAAAACACCATTAGGATTTGAAAGAACGAATAAATTGATATGATAAACGAAGGAAGAAGAATATTGGAAGAACCACCGTAAGAATTGAAAATGAAAGTAGCAAAGGCACAATTCACCGGGGAGAAATGGAAAACGAATGAAGATACTTGAAGGAATATAGATACATGAGAAAGAATAGATCACAAACTGATTAGAGAATACTTGAATGATGCACCGGTAAGATTTGGAGAACAAAAGCTGAAAGCTGAGGATGAATAAACCCGAAATGATGGCCTTCGGAGAATCAAGCTGAAAAGAATCTTGAATTGCCCCGGATAGGTGAAAAGAATTCTCACAATCAGAAACCATTATGAGCGGATGGCATCAAACTAGAACCATGAATCTTGAAGAGAATGGAGCAAGATTGAGAGAAAAAATCTTCTTCGGTCTTCAAATCCGAGAACAATGATGAGAAACACCACCATGAATTGTTGAGATACTCCGGGATGACGGATAGAAAGGTTGAGCCAACGATGAAAAGAATTTGACAGATCTTAGAGAAATACATTTGACTGATGACAAATCATTTTTACGTCAAACTTTGAAAGAATTTGAGGATAGCTCCGAAAAAATCAGAAGAGTCAGGTAAGATCCTGGAAAAAGACCTGTGGGTTAGGGCCCACTCAAAATTAAACATCGTTGAATGATTGCTTGAAAAGAGAGATATCACCGGTTGAATTAAATGGCTTGAATGAGATAACAACCTTGAGATATCTTGAACGGGTTAGGAATGAAAACATGAATCTTCGAGATATCTTCAGCACTCTGGAACAATTGAATAGAAAGAGGGAATGATTATGAGGTGCACCGGCATGAGAAAGCATTTGAAACGAGGAAAGGGATATGATCAACACCAAAACTTGAATTGAATCCACCGGAGAAAAAAAGAACGAAAAATGATGAACTTGTAGAGCATCTTCATGAGAATCACCAGATAAGAATATTGACGGAAAAGAATGGAGAGACTTCACATCAATAAGATGGATACTTGATTAAGAAATTCGAGTCCTTGAAGAAAAAGGGTGGGAGGGTGGGAAAACAAAGACAACTTGGGACGGATAAAACAAACACCGTTGAGAATACTTAGAGTTGGTCTTGCGGATGGGAAAAATGATAGGATCATCTTGAAGAGAATCACACCGGTTGAAAAGGATTGACATGACAATCTCGATTATCATGAAGGGTTGGTATTCACATAGGAGTATGAGAACAATGCTTAGGAAAGGTATGGAATCAACACTTGACTTTGAAGCAACTCGAATACCACAACTGAAAACAAAACAAAGGATTGGCTTGCAAAATAAGCCGGAACAAACATATGATAGAGATTTCGTCCGAAGTATTTGTGGTGGGGCCCACATGGGCTCGATCGTACATCACCATCATGTACAAGGCAGTGCACATGACATACGAAGCATCCCCGAGTCAGCATAGCCAAGGACTCTTTAAGACACAACGAGACCACTGTAAAACCAACCGTGGATAGGCGGACCACTAGACGTCGAACCCCAATCTCATATCATGCATCTGTCGGCAAGATATCCTAGGGGCTACTTGAATTCCCACTTATAAACTCCCGAAACTTTCTGGTTATGCAATCAGGTGTTGGGGATACAGGGGAAGCATAATATCTCACACAAACTAACAATTCCTACATCCAGCTGTATCCATCCTTCAACACATAACCAAGAAAGCTTCGGAAAACATTTACCTCAACCTTCGAAAAGCATCCGTTATACGAGTTATGGCAATACTCCCGAACTCCCGCCCCAGTACTAGGTGGCGTCGAGCTTATCTCACCAACAACTGCATAAAGGAGATTTTCGATGTCGGCGAACTCAGGTATTCTAGAACTGCAATGATAAAATTGTGACGACAACACCTCGGAGCTCAACTCCCCGGGACACTGCCACAACCCCTAAATGTCAGGAGGCACCAAGAACAATGTTCTCGTCACAAAACCATCGAAACGATTCCAAGATACCCGCGTGATCCTAAATTTTTTTAGTGAAATTTGAGAAGAGAAGAGTCAAAACTCTACGTCAGGAGGCCTCACTAGAGCGACGAAGGGACTGTGGAGTAAAAAGAATCCTACTCTCCGATATATATAATCCTATAAGACTCAAAACATTTTTCTAGAGTCAACAATGCCAGCGATTCGATCAAGCAGGGGGCTCCTAAGTCGGGGAAGGCTCTGATTACCAACTTGTAACACCCATGATGCGGCTATATCTCACACGTGTCGGAGCACGACTTAGAGGCATAACCGCATAGTAGGCATGTCGCAAGAGGGGTAATATTTACACATCCCATGTACCGAATAAGAAATATATAAAGACTTGGCTTACAATCGCCACTTCACACAATACATAAATATAGCATTACATCATCCAGAATATAGTCAAGGTCCGACTACGGAACCAAAATAAAGAAAGACCACCCCTAATGCTAGATCCCCGATCGCCTCAACTGGGCTCCACTACTAATTGAAAGGAAACGAAACAACACAACAAACACGATCTTCATCGAGCTCCCCTTGAGCTCAGTTGCGTCATCTGCACTAGTATCAACGGCACCTGCAACTGGTTTTGGAAGTAAACTGTGAGTCACGGGGACTCAGCAATCTCACACCCTCGCAATCAAGACTATTTAAGCTTATGGGTAGGAAAAGGTAGTGAGGTGGAGCTGCAGCAAGCACTAGCATATATGGTGGCTAACTTACGCAAATGAGAGCGAGAAGAGAAGCAAAGCACGGTCGAGAAGCTATAATGATCAAGAAGTGATCCTGAAAACTACTTACGTTCAATCAAAATACGAGACCGTGTTCTCTTCCCGGACTCCGTCGAAAAGAGACCATCACGGCTACATACGCTGTTGATTCATTTTAATTAAGTTAAGTGTCAGGTTTTCTACAACCGGGTATTAACAAATTCCCATCTGCCCATAACCGCGTGCACGGCTTTCAAAAGTTCAAAACCCTGCAGGGGTGTCCCAACTTAGCCCATCTCAAGCTCTCACGGTCAACGAAGGATATTCCTTCTCCCAGGAAGACCCGATTAGACTCGGAATCCCGGTTACAAGACATTTCGACAATGGTAAAACAAGACCAGCAAAGCCACCCGAATGTGCCAACAAATCCCGATAGGAGCTGCACATATCTCGTTCTCAGGGCACACCGGATTGTCCAAGATTCCGGTAGGCCAACCCAGAGTTGCCCCTGGTGGCCACCGGCTGCTAACAGGTTGGACCAACACTGAGAGGAGCACTAGCTCGGGGGTTTAAAATAAAGATGACCCTTGAGTCTGCAGAACCCAAGGGAAAAAGGCTTAGGTGGCAAATGGTAAAACCAAGGTTGGGCCTTGCTGGAGGAGTTTTATTCAAGGCGAACTGTCAAGGGGTTCCCATTATAACCCAACCGCGTAACGAACGCAAAATACAGGAACATAACACCGGTATGACGGAAACTAGGGCGGCAAGAGTGGAACAAAACACCAAGCATAAGGCCGAGCCTTCCACCCTTTACCAAGTTTATAGATGCATTAAAGTAAACAAGATATAGTAATGATATCCCAACAATATCCATGTTCCAACATGGAACAAAGTCCAACTTCACCTGCAACTAGCAACGCTATAAGAGGGGCTGAGCAAAGCGGTAACATAGCCAAACAACGGTTTGCTAGGGAAGGTGGGTTAGAGGCTTGACATGGCAATATGGGAGGCATGATATAGCAAGTGGTAGGTATCGCGGCATAGCAATAGAGCGAACAACTAGCAAGAAAAGATAGAAGTGATTTCGAGGGTATGGTCATCTTGCCTGAGATCCCGCAAGGAAGAAGAACGAGTCCATGAAGAAGACAAACGGATGTAGTCGAACGAGTCCTCACAACTCCGGAACGGAACTGAAGCTAACGAGAAAGGCAACCCGGAAAGAAGCAAGCAACATAGTAAACAACCATCACATAAACATGGCATGATGCATGCTACCTCTTGAGCACTGCATTGGATTTCCTCGAAGAGGAGAGGATGATGCAGCAAAGTCGCGTAAGTATTTCCCTCAGTTTTTGAGAACCAAGGTATCAATCCAGTAGGAGGCTACGCGCGAGTCCCTCATACCTACACAAAAACAATAGCTCAACGCAACCAACGCGCTTAGGGGTTGTCAATCCCTTCACGGTCACTTACGAAAGTGAGATCTGATAGAGATGATAAATAATATTTTTGGTATTTTTGGTATAGAGATGCAAAGTAAAAAGTAAAAGGCAAAGTAAAAACAAAGCAATAATAAAGTGATGGAGATTGATATGATGAGAAAGAGACGTGGGGGCCATAGGTTTCACTAGTGGCTTCTCTCAAGAGCATAAGTATTCTACGGTGGGTGAACAAATTACTGTAGAGCAATTGACAGAATTGAGCATAGTTATGAGAATATCTAGGTATGATCATGTATATAGGCATCACGTCTGAGACAAGTAGACCGACTCCTGCCTGCATCTACTACTATTACTCCACTCATCGACCGCTATCCAGCATGCATCTAGAGTATTAATTTAAAAACAGAGTAACGCCTTAAGCAAGATGACATGATGTAGAGGGATAGTTTCATGCAATATGATTAAAACCCCATCTTGTTATCCTCGATGGCAACAATACAATACGTGCCTTGTTGCCCCTTCTGTCACTGGGAAAGGACACCGCAAGATCGAACCCAAAGCTAAGCACTTCTCCCATGGAAAGAACAACCAATCTAGTAGGCCAAACCAAACTGATAATTCGAAGAGACTTGCAAAGATAACCAATCATACATAAAAGAATTTAGAGAAGATTCTAATATTATTCATAGATAGACTTGATCATAAACCCACAATTCATCGGTCTCAACAAACACACCGCAAAAAGAAGATTACATCGAATAGATCTCCACGAGAGAGGGGGAGAACATTGTATTGAGATCCAAAAAGAGAAAAGAAGCCATCTAGCTACTAACTATGGACCCGTAGGTCTGAAGTAAACTACTCACACTTCATCGGAGGGGCTTGGATGATGGTGTAGAAGCCCTCCGTGATCGATGCCCCCTCCGGTGGATCTCCGGAACAGGCCCCAAGATGGGATCTCATGGATACAGAAAGTTGCGGTGGTGGAATTAGGTTCTTGGCTCCGTATCTAATTGTTTGGGGTACGTGGATATATATAGGAGGAAGAAGTACGTCGGTGGAGCAACAGGGGGCCCACAAGGGTGGAGGGCGCGCCTGGGGGGCAGGCGCGCCCCCCTACCTCGTGGCCTCCTATTAATTGGCTTGACGTAGGGTCCAAGTCTCCTGAGTTATATTCGGAGAGAAAATCACGTTCCCGAAGGTTTCATTCCGTTTGGACTCCATTTGATATTCCTTTTCTTCGAAACCCTAAAACAGGCAAAAACAGGAATTCTGGGCTGGGCCTCCGGTTAATAGGTTAGTCCCAAAAATAATATAAAAGTGGATAATAAAGCCCAATAATGTCCAAAATAGTAGATAATATAGCATGGAGCAATCAAAAATTATAGATACACTGGAGACGTATCAAGCATCCCCAAGCTTAATTCCTGCTCGTCCTCGAGTAGGTAAATGATAAAAACAGAATTTTTGATGGGGAGTGCTACTTGGCATAATTTCAATGTAAATCTTCTTAATTGTGGTATGAATATTCAGATTCAAAATATTCAAGACGAAAGTTCATGTCGACATAAAAATAATAATACTTCAAGCATACTAACAAAGCAATTATGTCTTCTCAAAATAACATGGCCAAAGAAAGCTATCCCTACAAAATCATATAGTCTGGCTATGCTCTATCTTCACCACACAAAGTATTTAAATCATGCACAACCCCGATGACAAGCCAAGCAATTGTTTCATACTTTTGACATTTTCAAAACTTTTTCGATCTTCACGCAATACATGAGCGTGAGCCATGGATATAGCACTATATGTGGAATAGAATGGTGGTTGTGGAGAAGACAAAAAGAGGGGAAGATAGTCTCACATCAACTAGGCGTATCAACGAGCTATGGAGATGCCCATCAATAGATATCAATGTGAGTGAGTAGGGATTGCCATGCAACGGATGCACTAGAGCTATAAGTATATGAAAGCTCAACAAAAGAAACTAAGTGGGTGTGCATCCAACTCGCTTGCTCACGAAGACCTAGGGCATTTTGAGGAAGCTCTTCATTGGAATATACAAGCCAAGTTCTATAATGAAAAATTCCCACTAGTATATGAAAGTGACAGAATGAGAGACTCTCTATCATGAAGATCATGGTGCTACTTTGAAGCACAAGTGTGGTAAAAGGATAGTAACATTGTCCCTTCTCTCTTTTTCTCTCATTTTTTGGGCCTTCTCTTTTTTTATGGCCTCTTTTTTTTCGTCCAGAGTCTCATCCCGACTTGTGGGGGAATCATAGTCTCCATCATCCTTTCCTCACTTGGGACAATGCTCTAAAAATGATGATCATCACACTTTCTATTTTTCTTACAACTCAACAATTACAACTCAATACCTAGAACAAAATATGACTCTATATGAGTGCCTCCGGCGGTGTACCGGGATATGCAATGAATCAAGAGTGACATGTATGAAAGAATTGTGAACGGTGGCTTTGCCACAAATACGATGTCAACTACATGATCATGCTAGCAATATGACAATGATGGAGCGTGTCATAATGAATGGAACGGTGGAAAGTTGCATGGCAATATATCTTTGAGTGGCTATGGACGAAATGCCATGATAGGTAGGTATGGTGGCTGTTTTGAGGAAGGTATTTGGTGGGTGTATGATACCGGCAAAAAGTGCGCGGTATTAGAGAGGCTAGAAATGGTGGAAGGAAGGAAAGTGCGTATAATCCATGGACTCAACATTAGTCATAAATAACTCATATACTTATTGCAAAAATCTAGAAGTTATCAAAGCAAAGTATTACACACATGCTCCTAGGGGGATAGATTGGTAGGAAAAGACCATCGCTCGTCCCCAACCGCCGCTCATAAGGAAGACAATCAATAAATAAATCATGCTCCGACTTCATCACATAACTGTTCACCATACGTGCATGCTACGGGAATCACAAACTTTAACACAAGAATTTCTCAAATTCACAACTACTAAACTAGCATGACTCTAATATCACCATCCTCATATCTCAAAACAATTATCAAGCATCAATTTTTTTTCTTAGTATTCAACGCACTCAAAAGAAAGTTTTACAAATCTTGAATACCAAGCATATTATTATTAAGCAAATTACCATGCTATTAAGACTCTCAAAATAATCTAAGTGAAGCATGAGAGATCAATAGTTTCTATAAAACAAATCCACCACCGTGCTCTAAAAGATATAAGTGAAGCACTAGAGCAAAATTATATAACTCAAAAGATATAAGTGAAGCACTAGAGCAAAATTATATAACTCAAAAGATATAAGTGAAGCACATAGAGTATTCTATCAAATTCCAAATTATGTATGGCTCTCTCAAAAGGTGTGTATAGCAAGGATGATTGTGGTATACTAACAAGGAAAGACTCAAATCATATAATACGCTCCAAGCAAAACACATATCGTGTGGTGAATAAAAATATAGCTCCAAGTAAAGTTACCGATAGAAGTAGACGAAAGAGGGGATGCCTTCCGGGGCATCCCCAAGCTTTGGCTTTTAGGTGTCCTTAGATTATCTTGGGGGTGCCATGTGCATCCCCAAGCTTATGCTCTTGCCACTCCTTGTTCCATAATCCATCAAATCTTTACCCAAAACTTGAAAACTTCACAACACAAAACTTAAAGTAGAAAATCTCATGAGCTCCGTTAGCAAAAGAAAACACAAGACCACTTCAGGGTACTGTAATGAACTCATTAATTATTTATATGGGTGTTATAACTACTATATTACAACTTCTCTATGGATTATAAACTATTTTACTAGCCATAGATTCATCAAAATAAGCAAACAACACATGAAAACAGAATCTGTCAAAAACAGAACAGTCTGTAGTAATCTGTAGCTAGCGCAAGATCTGGAACCCCAAAAATTCTAAAATAAATCTCTGGACGTGAGGAATTTATCTATTAATCATCTTCAAAAATAATTAACTATATAGCACTCGCCAAATAAAAATGACGGCAGTTCTCATGAGCGCTAAAGTTTCTGTTTTTTACAGCAAGTTCAACAAGACTTTCCCCAAGTCTTCCTAACAGTTCTACTTGGCACAAACACTAATTAAACACAAAAAAACACAAAAAACAGAGGCTAAATAATTTATTTATTACTAAACAGGAGCAAAAAGAAAGGAATAAAAATAAAATTGGGTTGCCTCCCAACAAGCGCTATCGTTTAACGCCCCCAACTAGGCATAACAAGCAAGAATAGATCTAGGTATTGCCATCTTTGGTAGGCAATCCATAAGTGACTCTCATGATAGATTCATATGGTAATTTTATTTTCTTTCTAGGGAAGTGTTCCATGCCCTTTTTAATGGATATTGAAATCTAATATTCCCTTCCTTCATATCAATAATTGCACCAACCGTTCTAAGGAAAGGTCTACCGAGAATAATAGGGCAAGAAGGATTGCAATCTATATCAAGAACGATAAAATCTACGAGCACATAATTACTATTTGCAACAATAAGAACATCATTAATTCTTCCCATAGGTTTCTTAATAGTGGAATCCGCAAGATGCAAGTTTAGAGAGCAATCATCAAAATTACGGGAATCTAGCAAATCACACAAAGTTTTGGGAATAGTAGAGACACTAGCACCCAAATCACACAAAGCATAAAACTAGTAATCTTTAATTTTAATTTTAATAATAGGTTCCCACTCATCATAAAGTTTTCTAGGGATAGAAACTTTCAACTCAAGTTTTTCTTCATAAGATTGCATCAAGGCATCAACGATATGTTTAGTAAACGCTTTATTTTGACTATAAACGTGAGGAGAATTTAGCACGGATTGCAACAAGGAAATACAATCAATCAAAGTGCAATTTTCATAGTTAAATTCCTTGAAATCCATAATAGTGGGTTTAGCAACATCTAGGGTTTTAATTTCTTCAATCCCACTTTTATCAAATTTAGCATCAAGATCAACAAATTCCAAATTCTTAGAACGTCTTCTAGGTGAAGGTGGATCATATTCAGTCCCATCATTATGATGATTCATATTGCAAAACAAAGATTTAATAGGGGACACATCAATAACTTTTAGATCTTCATCTTTATTTTCATAGGAACTAGAAGAACACGCTTTAATAAAGGCATCTTTCATAGCACGCGTCCTAGCGGTTCTTTCCTTGCACTCGTCAATGGAAATTCTCATGGCTTTGAGAGACTCATTGATATCATGCTTAGGTGGAATAGATCTAAGTTTCAAAGAATCAACATCAAGAGCAATTCTATCAACGTTCCTAGCCAAATCATCAATCTTAAGCAATTTTTCTTCAATCAAAGCATTAAAATTCTTTTGCAAAGTAATAAATTCTTTAATATTAGACTCAAAATCAGAGGGCATCTTATTATAATTTCCATAAGCATTGTTGTAGGAATTACCATAATTATTAGAGGGATTACTAGGATAAGGCCTAGGGTTGAAATTTCCTCTATACGCGTTGTTACCAAAATTGTTCCTACCAACAAAATTCACATCCATAGATTCATTATTATTCTCAATCAAAGTAGACAAGGGCACATAATTAGGATCAGAAGAAACACTCTTATTAGCAAATAATTTCATAAGTTCATCCATTTGTCCACTCAAAACATTAATTTCTTCTATCGCATGCACCTTTTTATTAGTAGATCTTTCAGTATGACATTGAGAATAATTAACCATAATATTATCTAGGAGTTTAGTAGCTTCTCCTAAAGTGATTTCCATAAAAGTGCCTCCCGCGGCCGAATCTAAAAGATTTCTAGAAGCAAAATTCAATCCGGCATAAAAATTTGTATAATCATCCACAAATTTAAACCATGAGTAGGGCAATTACGTATCATTAATTTCATTCTCTCCCAAGCATGTGCAACATGTTCATGATCAAGTTGCTTAAAATTCATAATATCATTTCTAAGAGAGACGATCTTAGAGGGAGGAAAATACTTAGAGATAACAGCATCTTTGCACTTGTTCCATGAATCAATACTATTTTTAGGCAAAGATGAAAACCAAGCTTTAGCGCGATCTCTAAGCAAAAAAGGAAATCGCTTCAATTTAACAATATCATTATAGACATCTTTCTTCTTTTGCATGTCACACAACTCAACGAAGCTATTAAGATGGGTAGCGGCATCTTCACTAGGAAGGCCGGAGAACGGATCTTTCATGACAAGATTCAGCAAAGCAATATTAATTTCACAAGATTCAGCATCGGTAAGAGGAGCAATCGGAGTGCTAAGGAAACCATTGTTGTTGGTATTGGTGAAGTCACACAATTTAGTATTATCTTGAGCCATCACGACAAACAAGCAATCCAACACACGAGCAAACAAAAGGCAAACGGGCAAAAGAGGCAAATAGAGAAAGAGAGGGAGGATAGAGAGAGAGAGAGGGCGAATAAAACGGAAAGGGTGAAGTGGGGGAGAGGAAAACGAGAGGCAAATGGCAAATAATGTAATGCGGGAGATAGGGATTGTGATGGCTACTTGGTGTGTTGACTTTTGCGCAGACTCCCCGGCAACGGCGCCAGAAATTCTTCTTGCTACCTCTTGAGCACTGCGTTGGATTTCCTCGAAGAGGAGAGGATGATGCAGCAAAGTAGCGTAAGTATTTCCCTCAGTTTTTGAGAACCAAGGTATCAATCCAGTAGGAGGCTACGCGCGAGTCCCTCGTACCTACACAAAAACAATAGCTCAACACAACTAACGCGCTTAGGGGTTGTCAATCCCTTCACGATCACTTACGAAAGTGAGATCAGATAGAGATGATAAATAATATTTTTGGTATTTTTGGTATAGAGATGCAAAGTAAAAAGTAAAAGGCAAAGTAAAAACAAAGCAATAACAAAGTGATGGAAATTGATATGATGAGAAAGAGACCCGGGGGCCATAGGTTTCACTAGTGGCTTATCTCAAGAGCATAAGTATTCTACGGTGGGTGAACAAATTACTGTTGAGCAATTGATAGAATTGAGCATAGTTATGAGAATATCTAGGTATGATCATGTATATAGGCATCACGTCCGAGACAAGTAGACCGACTCCTGCCTGCATCTACTACTATTACTCCACTCATCGACCGCTATCCAGCATGCATCTAGAGTATTAAGTTAAAAACAAAGTAACGCCTTAAGCAAGATGACATGATGTAGAGGGATAGTTTCATGCAATATGATTAAAACCCCATCTTGTTATCCTCGATGGCAACAATACAATACGTGCCTTGCTGCCCCTTCAGTCACTGGGAAAGGACACCGCAAGATCGAACCCAAAGCTAAGCACTTCTCCCATGGAAAGAACAACCAATCTAGTAGGCCAAACCAAACTGATAATTCGAAGAGACTTACAAAGATAACCAATCATACATAAAAGAATTCAGAGAAGATTCTAATATTATTCATAGATAGACTTGATCATAAACCCACAATTCATCGGTCTCAACAAACACACCGCAAAAAGAAGATTACATCGAATAGAACTCCACGAGAGAGGGGGAGAACATTGGATTGAGATCCAAAAAGAGAGAAGAAGCCATCTAGCTACTAACTATGGACTCATAGGTCTGAAGTAAACTACTCACACTTCATCGGAGGGGCTTGGATGATGATGTAGAAGCCCTCCGTGATCGATGCCCCCTCCGGCGGAGCTCCGGAACAGGCCCCAAGATGGGATCTCATGGATACAGAAAGTTGCGGCGGTGGAATTAGGTTTTTGGCTCTGTATCTGATCGTTTGGGGGTATGTGGATATATATAGGAGGAAGAAGTACGTCGGTGGAGCAACAACGGGCCCACGAGGGTGGAGGGCGCGCCTGGGGGGCACGCGCGCCCCCCTACCTTGTGGCCTCCTGTTAATTGGCTTGACGTAAGGTCCAAGTCTCCTGAGTTGTATTCGGTGAGAAAATCACGTTCCTGAAGGTTTCATTCCGTTTGGACTCCGTTTGATATTCCTTTTCTTCGAAACCCTAAAACAAGCAAAAAAAAACAGCAATTCTGGGCTGGGCCTCCGGTTAATAGGTTAGTCCCAAAAATAATATAAAAGTGGATAATAGAGCCCAATAATGTCCAAAATAGTAGATAATATAGCATGGAGCAATCAAAAATTATAGATACGTTGGAGACGTATCAATGCACAACCAAGTATGATGCATGTCCGGTTTAAATATGCATGGCATGGCAAAGTGCAACAAACAAAACTACAAATTAAGTGGAGCTCAATATGCAACGAGTTGCATATTGACGGAACACCACATGGCTTATTTAGTTCTCTCCCATTTATGTACCCAACAATATTAAATGTTGTTAAGCATGGCAAGAGGAGAAACGTAAAGAAATTCTCTATTTAGGCAAGTTTAAATGAGGCCGGAAACATCAAACAACAATTCTGGTAAAACCTCATGTGCATTAGCAATTTAATGCAACAACAAATTAAACATTTTAAAAGTTGTTATCATGATGCGGATGACATGTTCAAGTTTATGCAATTTTTATGAAAATGTTGACATGAGCATTATGAAGAATTTGTCATCGTGGTGGAAATGAAAGGGGTGCCACGACAATGATAACGGGAATGGTGCCACGGCAACATTCCGGTTCCGGTAACCCAATTGAGACGTCGGTGTAAAAGAAAGTGTGGCGGGAGCGTGCAAAAGATGGTGGGGTGATCCCGGTTATCGGGTTCCCACTGGTCGACGACGGTGACAAGGCAAACGAGGGGCAACGTGCACCGACAATTCGAGCACGGAGCAAGCACGAGCATCTCATACATCACACATGCATTCGTTCACGGGCGGTCGTCTCGGGGTTATACCTTCGAAGCGTGCATTATAGGAGGGGTTCGAGTTCGATGCGGTGTAGGGGAATTAGATGTTCTCGGGACCTTCGTAGTGGAAGTAGTCGTTCTCGCATGCTCTAGGGCCGGCGGTAGAGGTTCTCGCGATCTCGACGATCGTAGTGGTACATGTTTATCGAAGCACGAGTTTCCGTAGATGTTTGGGGTCACGGCGAGGAACTTGACGCTTGCGTTACACGGGTCTTTGACGAAGGTAGTGGTACACGTTGTAGTCATTGTACTCGAACTTGACGGGACATGGGTGTTGTGGTACTCGTCGCGTTCCGGAACCGAAGTGGTAGTAGGCATCGGTGAACCTTCGAGGGACTTGCGTATCCGATGGGGTACTTGGTGATCGGCGGACATCGTGGTACTTGTCGGTCCAGGTCTTGGCGATACAGTGATCGTAGAGGTACTTGGCGGTGTTTCCATGAAGCAACAAACAAAGCACCCGCAAACAAAAGCAACCAGTGCCCCGGTGCTCTGTAGGAAGGTCGATGCACTTGTGGCCGAGCAGAAGAGGAAACAAGGCGTCTCGATGAAGCATGGAGGCGGAGCCAGGGGCTTGCGACGGGGTCGGTAGGCGCGGGAAACAGCGGGTCGACGAGGCGGCGAGCGCATCCTAGCGGATCGAGGGGACACCGGACCTAGTGTTTCTCGGTGGTAGCGATCTCCGGGGTGCTCTGGTGGTTCCCCATGCGGTAGAATATAGAGAGCGAGAGAGTTAAAAGAGAGAGATACAGGAGAAGGAAAAATAAGAGCGGCGCATCGACGGGACCTGCTGGCGAGGCGTTCATATCCTCGAACACGACGAGGAGGATGCGCTTGTAGCTGAAGGTGAGAGGAGGGCAGGCGACCATCGTTTCCTCGCAATAGCAGGGCGACGGAGCACAGAGGAGCTCGAAGGCGAGCGATGGAAGGTGCGCGGGGGGGTTGCGGTCGTCGGCCTCTTGGCGAGGTGAAGGCGGCGATGCAGGCAGGAGGGAGACTGCAGGGGCGCCTGGTCGCCAGCGTTGGGGCTCGGGCGAAGCGGCAATGAGGATGTCGGGGAAGCGGTGGACAGCGACGGCGGGCCTGCGAGATGAGGTGGCAGCTGAGAGGCGTCGAGGAGGCAAAGGGGAACGGGATGCAGCAGAGCAGCGTGGGGATCGAGCGTGAGGCACGCGCTCGTTGTCTCCTGGCGGCGCGAGGGGAAAACGAGAGAGAGGAGGGGATCGGGTAGGGTTAGGAGGGAGTGGGCCTTGGGCCAAAAGGTTAGCTGGCTGGCCTCGTTTGGCTGGGCTAGGAGAGGTGGGTTAGATGGGCCGCTGGTTGGGCCTCGTGGCCTGCTAGGCTGTTGGGCTCCTCTCTTCTCTCTTTCTTCTTTAACCGAAAAGAATTAGAGAGAAAGGAAAAAGAAGGGGGGGGTTACGGAAAAGAATTTGAGCAGAAGGACAATTTTCCTGGACTCATAAAAATAAGCATGACCACAGAAAAATAGAAGTGGCAAGATTGCAGGAATTAAATTCAAATTCATTTGAATATAATTCAAATGGTTTTGAATTGGGACTAGGTTTGCTGTGGCCAAAAATGTTTGGATTTTTGGTGGAGCTTGAAAAAAGGACAAAAGAATTATCGACAAAGTTTGAGAGTTAAAAATCGGAAGAAGGAAAGGTCAAGGATTTAACATGCAAGTGGGTTGCTGATAACTCCAAATTAATGGAATAATTTATACTAGCTCCCTAAATATTTGGAAGGTGTGTTTTAAAGAGAAACCACCATGTGAGTTCCCTCGATTTAAATAGATCAACGATCTATGCAATTTATTTAAGTGAGATGCAAAAGATTTATGACATGATGGCATGATGACATGATGCAATGCACATGATGCAATGATGAATGCAACAAGCAAAAACAAATCACACAACGAATCTCGGAAACCCTGGAAGGCATCTGAAGCTCCGGTCTTGGGGCGTTACACCTTGAGAGGTTGAAAAAAATTGAAAGAACGAATACAACATAGTTGAACACAATTGAGAGCACTCTGGTAGAAAAGAGAAACAAGGAACACCATGTGAACCTTGGAGGTTCCAAAGCTATGAATGACGAGAACAATGGACAATAAGGAATTGAAACCACTCTGGTTGAAACGAGATAAACAAGGAACAAGGAAAAACAAATTCGGACAACACTCCGGTTGAAAAGAGATGCAACACTTGATAAGATGAAAAGAACTTGAGCAGAGGACACAACACTCCTAGTAAATGGATAAGCAAGGAAAAGAATATGATATTTACAAAATGAGATGATGGGTCGAAGAGAGTAATGTCACAATGCCTCTAGAACAAATGTAAGAATGGAATCAGAAGAACAGAGAAGAAAACAACATCTTCTACCTCAAATGAATTTTAAAGAGCATCCTTAGGAGAAGGGTTGAACGGAGTTGTCGAAAACAACGAAAAGATGTGGTTCACATGGGCTTACGTAAACATCTCAAAACTTGACAATAATTCTGCCACTAACGGAAACAATTGCTTATTGTTGATCGACAAAGAGATGAAACACTTCTTTCACCGAGCGGATGGGAGAAAACTTGGATTGTTGATAAGCACCATAATAGCAACTTTACTTAAAAAAGGCTTTAGGTGAAATCTATACCAAGATAACCTCCAACGAAGAAATTGATTGGTTGAAATGAAGTCCTGAACGAAGATAAAATGATGGATTTAAAATATCTCATTCTTGACAACTTGTGAATCATGGACCATGAAGGGAAATTATCAAGAATGATATAACACCACCGCAAAAGACAATGTAGAAGAATTGCACTTTGGAATGCAAGATGAAGGATACTTGAGCTCCTTGAACAAGATCTTGACGAACACTTCGAGAATGACTTATATCCTTGATGAACCACCATGTAGAGTCTCCATGAAGAACTCCGGTAATGAAAAGATGGTAGAAAAGACATGAAGGTTTGAAAGAATAAGATTGAAGCCATGCAATGATTTAGATGGATCTTTGCGACGATATAACCAAGAAAACTTGGAACTCCAGAAAGGAAAATATGAAACACTTGAACCGAGGGTTTTGATGCGCCTCCAGGATAAAGAATTAAATCACCTCGATGAAATAAGAATAAGAATTATGTCATGCTTACCCTTCATCAACTTTAATTCATGACATGCAACAGATTTGGCATGCCACTTATTCTCATTGAAAATGATTAAATAGAGATAGACAAAACTTGGGACGGTCTTCAACGAAGCACTAGTAGGATTAGAAAGAACGAATGAAATGATGTGATGGTAAAGGAAGAGGAACCTTGAATGCACCGACATAAAATTGAAAACGATGAAGAAAGAGAACGAATCGCAGGTAAGAATTAGAAATGAACAAAGATACTTGAGGGAATTAGATACAAGAGAACGAAGAGATCATGAGATGGCTAGATAATACTTGAACGATGCACCGGAAGAATACGAAGATGAACGAAGAGGCTTCAATATAGAATAGTTGGAGAACAAAGTTGAAAACTGAGAATGAATAATTATACCCAAAAAATAATGGCCTTTGGAGAATCAAAACAAAAAGACTCCCGAAATGCTTCAGATGGGTATGAAAAGAATTCTCACAATCAAAACAATTATGAGAGGATGGCATCAAGCTTGAACTATGAATCTTCAAGAGAATGGACAAGGATTTAATAGAAACTCTTCTTCGGTCTTCAAATCTGAGAATGACGACGAGAAACACCGCCATGATTTGTTGAGGCACTCCAGAATGAAGAATAGAAAGATTGAGCCAAAGATGAAAATAATTTGAAAGCAATCTTGAAGGAGGCATATGACTGATGGAATCAATTCTTACGTCACACTTTGAAAAGAATATGAGAATAACTTCAGAAAAAAATTAGAAGAGTCGGTAAGATCCTAGGAAAAGACCTATGGGTTAGGACCCACTCAAAGATACACCGTTGTACGATTACTTGAAAGGGAGATTGCACCGGTTAAATTAAATGACTTGAATGAGATAACAACCTCGAAATAGGTTGAACAGATCTTGAATGAAAAGACGAGCCTTCTGAGATATCTTCAGCACTCCAAAACAAATGAATAGCGAGAAGTGAATGATTAAGAGGTGCATCGGCGTGCGAAAGCATTTGAAACAAAGAAATGAATATGATCAACACCGAAAGCTTCAATTGAATCCACCAGAGAAGAAAAAAGAACGAAGAATGATAAACTTGAAACTCTTGACCATCTTCATGATAATCACCGGGTACGAACATTGACGGAAAGAACGAAGAAGCTTCACATCCAAAAGATGGATACTTGATTAAGAAATCTGAGTCCTTGAATAAAAAGGGTGGGATGGCAGGAAAACAAAGGCAACTTCAGACGGATAAAACAAACACCATTGAGAAAACTTAGAATTGATCTCGCGAATGTTGAAATGATCGGATCCACTTGAAGAGAAGCACGCCGGTTGGAAAAGAATCAACATGACAACCTCGATGATCAAGAAGGATTAGTATTCACATAGAAACACGAGAACACCGCTTAGGAAAGGTATGGATTCAACACTTGACATTGAAGCAACTCGAATACCACAAATCAAAACAAAGCAAAGGATTGGGCTTGTAGAATAAGACAAAAGCAAACATATGTGAGAGATTTCTTTCAAAATTTTCATGGTGGGGCCCGCATGGGCTCGATCGTACAACACCATCATGTACAAGGCAGTGCACATGACATACGAAGCGTCCCCGAGTCAGCATAGCCAAGGACTCTTTAAGACACAACGATACCACTGTAAAACCAACCGTGGACAGGCGGACCACTAGACGTGGAACCCCAATCTCATATCATGCATCTGTCGGAAAGATATCCTAGGTAACTACTTGAATTCCTACCTATAAACTCCCGAAATTCTCTGGTTATGCAATCTGGTGTTGGGGATACAGGGAGGCACAAATATCTCACACAACTAACAAATCCTACACTCCAACTATATCCATAAGTCAACACATAACCAACAAAACCTCGGAAATCATGTACCTCAGACCTTCGAAAACATCCGATATACTAGATGTGGCAATACATCAGATCGCTCTCCCAGTACTGGGTGTCATCAAACTACTCTCACCACAAAGAGTATAGAAGCGTTTTCGATGTCGGCGAACTCTGGTATTCCAGAACTGAAACTATAAACACTGTGACGAAAACACCTTGGAGCTCAACTCCCTGGGACACTGCCACAACCCCTAAATGTCAGGAGGCACCAAGAAAGAATCCCCATCACAATGATATTGCAACGATCCAACAATACCCGCGTGATCCTAAAAAAAATTTAAGTGAAAAAGGATAGAAGAGTGGGAAAACACCTACGTCATGATTCCTCACCAGAGCGATGAAGGGGCTGATGAGTAAAAAGGATTCCTACTCTCCGATATAACTAGACTCAAAAATAGTTTTCTTCTGGACTCAACAACGGTAGCGGTTCGATCAATCAAGGGGGCTCCTAAAGTCGGTAAGGCTGTGATACCAACTTGTAGCGCCCAAGATGTGATTCTATCCCAATCACGTGATGAATTCACGATTGGGGCACAACCGCATTTCGAGCGCATAGCAAGGTGGATATCATTACAACATACCATGTAATGAATAGATGAGAATACAAGAAAAAGGCTTACACTCGCCACAAGTTACAACATTCATACAACAATACATCAATACATAGCAACCATCATACAGAAGAGCAAGATCCGACTACGGATGAAATCAAACGAAAAAGAAGAACGACATCCACCCTGCTAGCCCAGGCTCCCTGACTCGAAACCTATCCCTTTATCAAAGAAGAAGAAGAACTCCAAACAAGCAAGCATCGCACTCGTGTTAGATCATCACTTTACATGTACCTGCAACTGTTGTTGTAGTAATCTGTGAGCCACGAGGACTCATCAATCTCATTACCATGGGTATCAAGACTAGCAAAGCTTAATGGGTAAGGAAAGGATAAGTGGTGAGGTTGCAGCAGCACTAGGCATTGTATGGTGGCTAACTTACGAGTACAAGAGTAAGATGAGAAACTACACAAACGGTCGCAAACTAGTAAAGATCAAGAAGGGATCCTGAACTACTTACGTTCAAACATAACCCAACCGTGTTCTCTTCCTGAACCTCGTCGAAAAGAGACAGTCATGGTTACACACGCGGTTGGTGTACTTTAATCCAAATCTGGTATCAAGTTCTCTACAACCGGATATTAAAAACTCCCATCTGCCACATAACTGCGGGCATGGCTTTTGAAAGTTTAAACCCTGCAGGGGTATCCCAACTTAGCCCATGACAAGCTCATGATCCGCAGAGACAATCCTCCATCGCGGGATCCTCCGATCAGACTCGGAATCCCGGTGCACAAGACATTTCGACAATGGTAAAACTAATCCAGCAAGACCTCCCGATGTACCGACACCCTGATAGTAGCCGCGCGTATCTCGTATCAGGCCACGTCCAGATGGGTCAGCCTATAGGTATATACCAAATACCTCAGGTTTCCCCGAGGCGGCCCCACAGTCTGCCCATTTGGGACCAACACCATCAGCACTGGCCCCCCTGTATTATATTGAATAACGAACCCCAGGTAGCGCTAACTCCCTATGCATCAAGTTTATTATCATGTTAAGTTATTATGTTGAGCAAAAGGTAAAACCAATGTTGGGCCTTGCTGGAAGAGTTTTATTCAAAGCGAACTATCAAGAGGGGCCCATAAACCCTCATCATGTTAGGGACGCAAAATCAAGGAACATAACACTAGTATGACGGAAACTAAGGCGGCAAGAGTGGAACAAAACACCATGCAAAAGGTTAAGCCTTCCACCATTTACCAAGTATATAGATGCATTAATTAAATAAGAGATATTGTGATATCCCATGACATCCATGTCCCAACATGGAACAACTACAACTGCACCTGCAACTAGCAATGCTATAAGAGGGGCTGAGCAAAGCGGTAACATAGCCAAACAACGATTTGCTAAGATGGTGGAAAAATGTTAGAGGCTGTTTCAAGGCATATTCGGAGGCTTGATAAACAAGTGGAAGGTAGCGCAACATAGCGATAGCACCGAGATAACTAGCAAAGCAAAGATAGTAGTGGTATCCAGAGTAACGGTCATCTTGCCTGAAATCCCGCTAGGAAGAAGATCGGATGCATGAAGAAGATGAACCAGCGTAGTCGAACGGACCCTCACAATCGCAACGTAACCAAAACTATCAAGGCGAAGCACAACTGGAAAGAAGCAAACATCATGGTAAACACCATCACATAAGCATGGCATGATGCACAATCAAGTATGATGCATGTCCGGTTTAATGAGGCATGGTATGACAAAGTGCAACAAAAAATACTACAAATTAAGTGGAGATCAATATACAACGAGTTGCATATTGACAAAACACCACATTCATTTATTTAGTTCTCTCCTGTTTATGTACCCATCAATATTAAATGTTGTTAAACATGGCAAGAGGTGAAGCATAATTGAACTACCTATATAGGAAAGTTTAAGTGAGGCCGGAAACAACAAACAACAATTCTGGTAAGTCCCCACATGTCATTTAGCAATTTTTAATGCAAACAACAATTTTAAACATTTTAGATGTTGTTATCATGATGAGGATGGCATATGCAAGTTTTATGCAATTTTATGAGAATATTGACATGAGATTGTTATGAAGCATTTTTCACCGTGGTGGAAAGAAAGAGTGCCATGGCGACGAATCCGAAAATGATGTCACAGCAACATATCGGTTCCGGTAGCGCATGTAGATACCGGTGCAAAAGGAAGTGGGCGTGAACGTGTCATGCAAGGATGGTGGGGTGATCCCAGAAACCAGGTTCCCATGTGTTGGCATCATGGCAATAGAGGGGCATCGCAAAGAACAATCGCATGCGGCGCAAACATGTGGTTCAACTCATACATCACACATGCAATCGTTCACGGCGGTTGTCTTGGCGGTTATACCTTCGAAGCGTGCGTTTTTGGGGTGGAACGAGTTCGATGCGGCATAGATGGGAGAGACGTTCTCGCGACGGTAGTGGAAGTAGTGGTACACATCTCGGAGAGGAACTTGACACATCCGATGTCGTCGGGGCGACGGTAGTGGAACTTGGCGTTTGTGCTACATGGGTCTCTGGAGACGGTAGATGTACACGGCAAATGTAGTGGTACTAAGCGTCAATTGTCGTGGTACTTGGGGTCTTCGGACTCCCGCCATTCTTGGTTCTTGTGACGGTAGTGGTACAAGGTCATTGTGGAACTTGCGTTCCGGTCCTGTAGTCATACTAGGCATCGGTGGATCTACGAGGAACTTGGAGTATCCAAAATGAGCAAGGCAAAAACCCCTCGTTCAGCAGTGGTCGAACTTGGCGAAAACCACGAAGGCGTCCTTGGGTGTTCCTGGTTGCCGCGTCTTGGAAGCGACAAGAGGGGCGACGAGGCCAGCGGGGCAGCAAGGTGGGTGGAGCTCTTATGCGTGCTGGCCGTGAAGGGGTAGCAACCGAAGATGGCTGGGTCAGGTATCGGGGTTGAAGGCCGGTGTTTGCTGTCCGACTGAGGACGAAGTCGAAGAAGTAGGGGAGAAGCTAGGAAGCAGCGGCTGCAGCAGGAGCTTTGGGTTGTACATGGCGATGCAGGCGGGGCGCGGTCAACGGGAGCGGCCGAGGCACTAGCTCCTGTCGTTCGATGCAGGGTGAAGCAGAGAGCGTCACGGCTGAGCATGCTGATGTAGAAGTGGTGTCGCGGGGGAGAGCTTGGTCGCGGCGGCTGGGTTCCTGCCGGTGGAGGACTGGGAATAGGCGAGCAGAGGAGGCGGGGTCGG
The DNA here is from genome assembly GCF_056163025.1 of Triticum urartu. NCBI lineage: Eukaryota > Viridiplantae > Streptophyta > Magnoliopsida > Poales > Poaceae > Triticum > Triticum urartu. Next base: position 190,362,164 of record NC_141879.1, read on the forward strand.
CGCCTAAGTTGTCGCCGTGTCCGTGGCTCTGGACGATGATGATGCGAGGCACAAATAAAATAGAGCAAGCAAATAAAACACATAGGGAAACTCGGAATACATGGAAGGCATCTGGAGAACCGGTCTTGGGGCGTCACAATTTTCTCTTACACTAAATGATCTCACACTTTTAGAAGCAATTTTTATTGCCTTTTTGCACCGATGACAACTTACTTAAGGTATCTTGCTCAATCCCTAGGTAGGTATGGTGGACTCTTGAAAATAAGATTTGGGTTTAAGGGTTTTGGAATGCACAAGTAGTATCTCTACTTAGTGCGGAAGTTTTTGCTAGCAAAGATAGGGGGAAGCACCACATGTTAAAGGATCCATGACAATATGACTTCTATGTGAATATAAACAAACATGAATCATTAGGTTGTCTTCCTTTTCCAACGTCAACAATTTTGGCATATAATATTTTGATGAGGGCTCACAATCACAAAAGATTTCTAGGATAGTATATTTATATGTGAATCTTCTCTTCACTTATTAATTCTTTCATGAGTTGCATCATTGACTAATGCTATGTTTGTCAATCTCTAATAAAATTTTCTACTTATACTTTTCCTTATGTGGTTCCATCACCTACCATAAGATTAGTATATGATCTTTTTCATAATTTCTTTCCTTTTATTTATTTCATTTCTCCTTTTCTTCCTTATTTCTTTTCTTTTAATTTGCAACATGAAAGTAAAGAAAGCAAAACCTCAAACTAAACTTTATTATATATCTTGCAGACGATTACAAGGATAGATCACTAAGAAAACTCGCGAAAAGAAAGGATCGAACTAAAATTTTATTCAACTAAAGCAAAAGATCGAACTAATATAAGTAAAGGCAAAAGATAATGGGATGATACGATACCGGGGCAGCCCCATTCTCCACCTCCGCTTGTTGGCAGCCCCATTCTCCACCTCTGGAGTCTCCTTGTCAGCGGCGCTTTCTGATAGAAATGGGAGTACAGGGAATATTTAGTTAAAACAGGGAAATAGAAAAGTGTATTGGTAACTAGAAGTTATTAGGTAGGGATATAGTAAGAAAAGGGATTAAAAATTGGTTGCTTAAATACTACACAATTCATTTGACATTGCTGGGTAAGTCAACATATGCAGATAGTTGAAAAGAAAACTTACTTCAAACAAAGTCTGGACGGATGATTTTGTCGGGGAAGTTAGCATATATCTCATGACCAGGCCCTTCTATGTGCAGTGCAATTTTAGTGCCAACTTTTAGTACATAAAATTTTGCAATTTCATTCCAAAAGCCAGTGCCAAAATAGGAGTCAGCACGTCCATCAAGTCTTACAGTAGCAACGATTGTAAATCCATGGTTTGTGTGCAGTATGACATTTGTGGAGCCTTGATGCATGTAAAGGGAAAAATTGTGCACTACATAATCTGTTGCATAGCGAGGGATGTCCTGCAGAAAATGGTAGGATTGTTAAAGAAAATATGGTAACATGCAAATATGGGCCCAAATTGAAAGAACTGTACAACAGTTGAAATCGAAGGACAAAAGTCTATAATTAAACAGATAGGGTAAACATGATGTCATGGAAATATGAGAGTAACCAAAAGAACAATACATCATTAATTTGCCTAATATAGAAAGAAGAGGGGGAAAATCCCCTTTGACATACATGGTGCATGCGACACCTTTTATCCAAATGAAGCAATATTTAGAATATGTTCAGGAAAGTAGGCCATGTCAACTGATTTAGGGTGAGATTGAACATACCACGCACGTCCTTAAGTTATCTGGTAGGATAAGATGGAATCTCTAGCGGCGGTCGCCAAGTCCTGAAGTGTTGGCGCACTGTACATTCTATGAATGAAAGAAAACAGTCAAATCAGCTCGAATAAAAATGAATTCATGGTGATTTCCGCCGAGTGATTAAAGGAGGCAGATGAACTAGGATAAGAGATGAGATAATATCTCATTACATTAGTTACCTTGTCGTCCATGAGAAAGAACCCTCGGTACGGCAGATTCCCCAACCGAGCGGAGCTGGGTCAATAGCGAGCAGCGTCGAGAAAGTTGATGGCGATAGGCGGCAGCAAGCGGAAGTGGCAAAATGCGGTGGGCTTTGCCAGCAGCCTGGCAGCGTCGGCAGGCATCGAGCTAAGTGTTTACCGCCGTGATAGGCGGTGCCATGGCATAGTGTAGCGATCCGACCTCAAACGGTCAAGTCTCTGTGCTTCCGTGTCATCCCTGGATCGGTAATGCTGACACACACAGTACTCGAAGGATTTATAACAGAGTAGCAATCACACACTTATTACATCGGATGTCTCAAAAGAGAACTTATTACAATAAATATGGCTTAAGGCCATCTAATACGATAACAGCGGAAGGCTTGGAAGATAAAGTGATTCCATCAACTCTAATGGCATAGCTGAGCTGCACGGCACGACCTAACGAACCTTACTCCTCATCTGAAAAGTCTACAACATAATACGTTGCAGCCCGAAAATGGGTCAGCATATGGAATATGCTGGCAGAGTAACACAGTAGAGCAAGAACAGAATAGTGCTATCACTACATGCATATTTGGCTGGTGGAAAGCTCTATGGTTACAATTTTTCCGAACAGCCAATTTTTCCCCTACAACAAAGGAATAGATTTTAAATTTACTATCATGGTAGTTGAAACATCATTGAGAAGGTTCCTCCAACTCAGTCCCAATTAAAGTGATTAACAACCCAACAATATTATTTTTAGAGTGATGAGATACTTAAGATACTCCAAGTACTAGATACTCAAGATTGTCCATAACCAGGGACACGGCTAACCATGATTAGATTATACACTCTACAGAGGTTTGCACACTTTTCCCCACAAGACTCGATCGCCTCCGTTGGATTTCTCGCACTACATGGTGTTTGAGAAATGGATGACCGAGACATAGTATTTCAGAAAAATTCACAGGTACTCCAGGATATTCCAAAAATACAGACAACACTGGGTACTCCAGGTGCCTCAATCCACCCAGATGTGTATTTAAGTTGCCACCTTAAGTTGAACCATTAATTAACAATCTCACATCTATCATGGATTTCACTCACCCAAACCACGTCTACGAGCATAGCATAGCAATATAAGCAACGCGTAGAAGTAATTACCAGGGTTTGAATGTAACAGGGTAATAGGTTCTACCTCATCAACTACTTCCCAACCCACAAGTTAATGACATCCTAATCATGCAATGTTTGAGGATTGGAACTAATGCATAAAAACTGGGTGATAAAGGGATATGATCAAAGTGTTACTTGCCTTGCTGACGATCCGCGTAACCTAGGGACTCCAAATAACACGCTTCACACTTCGGGAATTCTATCGCAAACAAACAATAGCATACATAAGCAACAATCGAAGAAGCACGGGTAAAACTCAAATAAGAAAATCTAACCGGAAAGTTCAACTTAAGAACTCCGGTTTGCAAAAAGAATCAAATCAAACGGAGCAACGAAACTCAAACGGCGAAAGAAATAAGATCCGTTTACTAATCTGAACTAAGGTCAAATTTTACAGTCTCGAAATCTTGTTCAAATTGGTTAAGCGGAAAGAGGGTCTCGAGACGAAGATCTAGGTGCTTGAATCGCATGATTCCGACAAACGAGCGAAAAGATAAACAGAAACGAAAATCGGATCAGAAATCGTGATCGAGAATAATCGTGGAAAAATCTCATAAAAGAAAACTGACGAACAGACTAACGAACGAGCGTTCGTTCGTTAGCCGTAACTAACGAGCGAAAACCATTCATTAATACGAACGTACGGATGAACATCCACTAATTAGAAGAACCGGGAAAAAAACCGGCGAACTGATCTAAAAAAACTAGGGTTTCTAAAACAACCGGGCGGTTTTTGAAAAAACCGGCGGTGACGGATCGGCGCGGTACCTCCGGCGAGGTGGCTCCGGCGAGGCAGGATTGGGCGGCGGCTTCGTGGGGCGGGGGGGGGGGGGGGGGGCTCGGCGGCGGCACGGCTGCAGCGGCGGCGGCGAGGCGCGGGCGGCGGGAGGCGGCGGCGCGGCTCGGGGCGGGGCTCGGCGGCGCAGCTGGCGGCGGTGCTTGGTGGTGGCGGCGGCTCAGGGGGAGGAGTATGTAAAGGGGGCGGCTTGGAGGAGGGGCCAAGGCGGCGACGAGGAGGAGTCCCAGTCGGACTCCTCGTCCTAGTGGGCGGCGGCCCGCGCGCGCGAAGGAAGGCGGCGGTGCGGGGGCGGTTGGGCTGGCCCGACTAGGTTTTGGCCCAGTCGGCGCTTGGAAGTTTTTTTAAAAACAATTCCGCCGAACAGAAAAAATCCTAGAAAATAAAATAAAAATCTAAAAATGCCAAAACAAATTTTCACCGTCTAAATAAAATATTTAGAACGAGATGAACATTTTCTTGGCCCTAAAATACAATTTTGAAAATGGGCAATTTTCTAATGCAATTAAAATCCAAATAAAATCTAATAAATGATTTTAATGTTTTTCCTCCAATATTTCAGTTATTTTCGAGAAGTCATATTATCTCCTCTCATGTATTTTAATATGAAATACTTTTCAGAGAGAAAAATAATTAAAACCAAAAATCCTCGTTTCCATATTTGATGAAAATCAAATATGAAATCCGAGAAATCCCCAACTCTCTCTAAGGGTCCTTGAGTTGCTTAGGATTTTCGAGGATTGCGGAATGAAAATGCAATAAAATATGATATGCAAGAATGACCAATGTATAACATTCCAAATTGAAAATTTGGGATGTTACAAACCTACCCCCCTTAAGATGAATCTCGCCCTCGAGATTTGGGTTGGCTAGAAAATAGGTGTGGGTGGTCTTTGCAAAGATCATCCGCTCGTTCCCAGGTGGCTTCATCCTCGGTGTGGTGGCTCCACTGAACTTTACAAAACTTGATAACCTTGCTACGGGTGACTCGGCTAGCAAACTCAAGAATCTTAACTCGCTTTTCCTCACAAGTCAAATCACTGTCCAACTGAATCGCCTCCAAGGGTACTGTATCTCTTAACGGTATATCGGCCATCTCAGCATGACACTTCTTCAACTGTGAAACGTGGAACACGTCATGAACTCCTGACAGTCCTTCAGGTAACTCCAACTTGGAGGCAACTTCTCCCATCCGTTCCAAAACACGATACGGTCCTACAAATCTCAGAGCTAACTTTCCCTTAATTCCAAATCGTTTCACTCCTCGCAAAGGCGATACTCGCAGATATGCTCTGTCTCCAATTTCATAGGTTACCTCCTTGCGTTTTGAGTCTGCATAACTCTTCTGCCTGGACTGAGCAATCTTCAGTCTATCACGAATCAACTTAACCTTCTCCTCAGACTCCTTGATCAAGTCTGGTCCAAACAACTGTCGGTCTCCTACTTCATCCCACATCAACGGCGTTCTGCACCTTCGTCCATACAGGGCTTCGAACGGTGCTATCTTCAAACTGGCTTGGTAGCTATTGTTGCATGAGAACTCTGCGTAAGGCAAATTGTCATCCCAACTAGATCCATAATCTAGCGCACAGGCTCTCAACATGTCCTCCAGAATCTGATAGACTCTCTCGGTCTGTCCATCCGTCTGCGGGTGAAATGTTGTATTGAACTCCAATCTCGTTCCCAAAGTCTGATGTAACCGATGCCAAACTTTGAAGTAAACTATGTTCCTCTATCTGATACAATGGTCCTCGGAACTCCTTGCAGACATACGATCCTAGACATATATATCTTGACCAACTTCGCACTTGTATAAGTGGTTTTCACTGGGATAAAGTGAGCCACTTTGGTCAAGCGATCGACTACTACCCATATGGAATCATATCCTGATTTGGTTCTGGGCAATCTGGTGATAAAGTCCATGCCAAGTTTATCCCACTTCCATTCGGGTATCGGCATAGGCTGTAACAATCATGCCGGCTTTTGATGCTCTGCCTTCACTTTCTGACATACATCACATACGGCTACATACTTGGCAATATCCTTCTTCGTACCCGTCCACCAGAAACGTTCCTTCAAATCCAAATACATCTTGGTGTTTCCGGGGTGTATCGAGTATGGCGAATCATGAGCCTCCTGTAGTATTAACTTCCTGATCATTGGGTCATTGGGCACATAAACTCGGTCCTCAAACCATAAGGTGTCGTGCTCATCTTCACGAAAAACTTTGGCCTTTCCTTTGCTCATTTTCTCCTTTATCTCGGCAATCTCTTTGTCATCCTTCTGAGCTTCTCGAATCTTGCCCAACAATGTAGACTGAACCTCCATTGTTGCAACAAAACCTCTTGGAACAATCTCCAATCGAAGTTCCATAATATCCTCTGCTAACTCCTTCGGCAATCCCTTACCTTCAAGGACATTAGCATAACTCTTTTGACTCAAGGCGTCTGCTACGACATTGGCCTTTCCTGGATGATAGTGAGGCTTCATGTCATAATCCTTTATAAGCTCCAACCATCTCCTCTGCCTAAGGTTCAGTTCCTTTTGTGTGAAGATGTACTTCAAACTCTTATGGTCTGTGTACACATCACAACGGTTTCCAATAAGGTAATGTCTCCAAGTCTTCAATGCATGCACTATGGCTGCTAACTCCAAATCATGCATGGCATAATTCAACTCGTGAGGTTTTAGTTGTCGCGAGGCATACGAAACAACTCTTCCATCCTGCATAAGCACACATCCAAGTCCCAAGCAAGAGGCATCGCAATACACTTGGAAATCCTTATGTATATCTGGCAGTGTCAGCACTTGGGCTATAGTCAAACGTTTCTTCAACTCCTGGAAACTTGCCTCGCAGTCTTCCGTCCATTTAAACTTAGTATCCTTCTTCAATAATTCAGTCATTGGCTTCGAAATCTTGGAAAAATTCTCAATGAATCTCTGATAGTATCCTACGAGTCCAAGAAAACTGCGGATCTTGCTTACTAAAGTGGGTGCCAACCATTCAGTGACTGACTGAACCTTCCTGGGGTCTACTGCTATACCTTCTCCTGATATAACATGTCCAAGGAATCCGACTTCCTTCAACAAAAACTCGCATTTGCTGAACTTGGCATACAACTGGAGTTCCCTGAGTTTCTCGAGAACTAAACGCAAATGCTCCTTGTGCTCCTCTTCATTCTTCGAGTATACCATAATATCATCAATAAACACCACAACAAACTTGTCCAAATATTCCATGAACACCTTGTTCATCTGCTCATGGAATAGGCAGGGGCGTTGGTCAGTCAAAATGACATGACCGTATACTCATATAATCCGTAACGCGTGGTGAATGCTGTCCTTGGTATATCTTTCTCTCGAATCTTCAACTGATGGTATCCCGTTCGCAAATCGATCTTCGAAAACACCTTAGCTCCTAGCAGCTGATCAAACAGATCATTGATCATCGGCAGTGGGTACTTGTTCTTGATCGTCACTTCATTCAAGGCCCGATAATCAACAACCATTCTTAGGGATTTATCCTTCTTCTCAACCAAAAGCACTGGGGCTCCCCAAGGTGATGAACTTCTTTGAATGTAACCTTTCTCCAATAACTCCTTGATCTGTTTCTTAATCTCTTCCAGATCATTTGCGGGCATCCAATAGGGTCTCTTGGATATTGGCCCTGTCCCTAGCAATAGCTCTATAAAAAACTCGATGTCTCGATCCGGTGGCATGCCTGGTAACTCCTCTGGAAAAACATTCGGGTAATCCCTCACTACAGGCACTTCCTCCTGAACAACTCCCGTGAGGGTATTCAATTGGCTCCTCCTAGGCACATGCCTAGATACATACTTAATCCTTTTTCCCTCCAGGGTGGTGAGATAAATCGACTTACTAGCACAGTCAATGCTTCCTCCATACTTTGACATCCAGTCCATGCCTAATATCACATCCAATCCTTGTGACTCCTAGATAATTAGGTCGCATGGGTGCCAATGGTTAGGGTATCTGGTCGCACCATCGACTAGCCATATACTCTGCTCCAGGTGAACTCACTAAGAGAGGGGTACTAAGGGTTTGGGTTGGTAGTTTAAACTTATCCACGAATCCCCTTGATATGTATGAATGCGATGCACCAATATCAAAAAGAACGAGAGCGGTAAATGACTTAACCAAAAACTTACCTATAACCGCGTCTGGCTGCTCTTCAACCTCCTCCATGTTAACGTGGTTCACTTGTCCTTTGTTGAATGGATTGGGCTTCTTCCCAGCGCTCCCATTTCTGCTTCCATTCTTTCCTTCAGGGCACTCCATGGCATAGTGTCTAGTCTTCCCGCACTTGAAGCAAGTAACATGACTTAAATCTCTTTTGGCGGGTGTGGCTGGATTGGGGCGGTTCTGATTGTTATTGGCTCTGTTCCCATTCCCATTCTTAGTACCATTGTGGTTATGCGATCCTCCTCCGGTGTGGTTATGACCTCCATGGTTATGAACAAGTCCTCTTGAGTTCGGGGTTAGGCGAGGCTTCTGCTGAGCTCCTGAGTTATACCTCCCTTGTCCATAGTTCCTCTTACGGCTCTCAATTTGCTGCTTCTTCACTTCAATCATAAGAGCCTTATCTACCAACTCCTGGTAGTTGGTGAATGTTGCCACCAACAACTACATACTCATCTCATCATTCAGCCCTTCCATAAATTTCTCCTGCTTCGCAGCATCTGTGGCCACATCGTCAGGGGCATAGCGAGATAGCTTACTAAACTCATCCACGTACTGAGCCATAGTACAGTTCCCCTGGCGTAAGTTGCGAAACTCATGCTTCTTCAGATTCATGGCTCTAGTTGAGACATTGGATGTGTGGAAAGCTTGCTGAAACTGGTCCCAAGTGACGTTGGCTATGGGGAAAGTGGCTGTGTAATTCTCCCACCATGAGGCTGCTGGTCCATCCAATTGATGTATGGCAAAGCGCACCTTCTCAGCATTTGTGCAACCTGCGATGGTCAACTCCCTTCCAATACGGCATAGCCAATCATCAACATCTATAGGCTCGGTGCTACTGTAAAACACCGGCGGTTGTAACCTTAGAAAACGGGCTAGGTTGTCCACTGGCGGCTGGTTGTTGTTGTTGTTACCGTGGTTCTGAACTAGCAATTGCATCAAGGTGTTCTGTTGCTGGATCAACTGAGTGAGCTCCGGCGGGAAGGCAAATCCGGGGTCACGTCTCGGAGGCATCTGATGGGTTTAGATGGAAGAGATTAGAATAGAATGAGGTCTAATGAGAAGGCACTACCCATATGCACATGAGATAAACACAATCAATTCACTCAATCAATCAAGCAAGGGCATACAAGCGGTCTAGAACTATCGCAAAAGTGCTCAACTACTACTAAATACATGGGGGAATACTACTAATCATTGGGTAGTCGTCTACAAATTTTGATCGGTGGAAGACTCCATGATATCTGCTCCAGCTTCGTCTTCAAAGTCATCATCACTTGGGTCGGAGTCGGTGTCGTCGATGATGATGTAGTCCTCCGGACGAATCTCTTTGGGTTCTTCATCTTCTTCTACTGGAGTGGGGTCTCCCATGAATATTCCGATCTTCTTAATCAGGTCGTCATTCTTCTCCAGTAGTGTTGCAATTTCCTCCTCATATCCATCGCGTGTAGACTTAAGTTCTTCTTCTAGCTCGATGATCCTTGTCTTCGCCTTCTTCAAATCTATCATGTCTGCGCACATCTGATTCTCCTGGCGTCGAATGTGTTGGTTTAGTTCCTGGATGAAAGCTACAATTGATCTATCCTTCCTGGTGCTGATCATCTCCCAGTGCTCGTCTCGACACCCACATATCTGGTAGATAGTGTCCTTAAGATCCTTGTGATATACTTCTCCAATGCGTCCCATGGTGATGTGAGCTGCCATACTCTTTCCTAAACTCCAAGTTGGTGCGTCGAAGGAAAATTATATAGGTTTAGTGACTGGCGTGAAGGTCCTTCCTGGAACTTGAACTTGAATCATCCGTCGCTCCTCTTCTGGTGAAGTGGCGTTGTAGGTCCCGGTGAAGCTTGGTATTCCTATGTTTAGGTACCTAGTGACTTCCTTCAAGTGTCGTCCAAAAGGTGTGTCTTCATCCGGTTGTGCAAACTTATTCCTTGCGTCCGCCATCCTAAAGAGTGGAAAATGGAGAGGAGTCAGAAACGAGAAGAGAATAGTGATCTAGGGCTTTAGCTTAGTGGTCATGTCCTACACCCAGCGTGTGCTCTGATACCATCTTTGTAGCGACCCGACCTCAAACGGTCAAGTCTCTGTGCTTCAGTGTCATCCCTGGATCGGTAATGCTGACACACACAGTACTCATAGGATTTATAACAGAGTAGCAATCACACACTTATTACATCGGCTGTCTCAAAAGAGAACTTATTACAACAAATATGGCTTAAGGCCATCTAATACGATAACAGCGGAAGGCTTGGAAGATAAAGTGAGCCCATCAACTCCAACGGCATAGCTGAGCTGCACGGCACGACCTAACCAACCTTACTCCTTGTCTGAAAAGTCTACAACATAATACGTTGTAGCCCGAAAACGGGTCAGCACAGCAAGAACAGAATAATGCTATCACTACATGCATATTTGGCTGGTGGAAAGCTCTATGGTTACAGTTTTTGCGAAAAGCCAATTTTTTCCCTACAACAAAGGAATAGATTTTAAATTTACTATCATGGTAGTTGAAACATCATTCAGAAGGTTCCTCCAACTCAATCCCAATTAAAGTTATTACCAACCCAACAATATTATTTTTAGAGTGATGAGATACTTAAGATACTCCAAGTACTAGATACTCAAGATTGTCCATAACCGGGGACACGGCTAACCATGATTAGTTTATACACTCTGCAGAGGTTTGCGCACTTTTCCCCACAAGACTCGATCGCCTCCGTTGGATTTCTCGCACTACATGGTGTTTGAGAAATGGATGACCGAGACACAGTCTTTCAGAAACATTAACTCTCTACTCCGGGTAGACCATACCAAACTTACAAACCCACTACCTGCTGATCTACCTCTTCAAGAGTTTCACGTAACTTACTCAACTATGCTAGAGCCCATAATAGCTTGTGGCTGCACACGGAAGTTTCTAGCATGAATCATCTCAGTTCCCTTTGAGCCTGGGTGGCGGTCCATAGGAAGATCACACGGGTACTCCGGGATTTTCCAAAAATACAGACAACACTGGGTACTCCAGGTGCCTCAATCCACCCAGATGTGTATTTAAATTGCCACCTTAAGTTGAACCATTAATTAAAAATCTGACATCTGTCATGGATTTCACTCACCCAAACCACGTCTACGAGCATAGCATAGCAATATAAGAAACGCGTAGAAGTAACTCCCAGGATTTGAATGTAACAGGGTAATAGGTTCTACCTCATCAACTACTTCCCAACCCACAAGTTAATGACATCCTAATCATGCAATGTTTGAGGATTGGAACTAATGCATAAAAACTGGGTAATAAAGGGATATGATCAAAGTGTTACTTGCCTTGCTGACGATCCGCGTAACCTAGGGACTCCAAATAACACGCTTCGCACTCCAGGAACTCTATCGCAAACAAACAATAGCATACATAAGCAATAATCGAAGAAGCACGAGTAAAACTCAAATAATAAGATCTAACCGGAAAGTTCAACTTAAGAACTCCGGTTTGCAAAATGAATCAAATCAAACGGAGCAATGAAATTCAAACGGCGAAAGAAACAAGATCCGTTTACTAATCTGAACTAAGGTCAAATTTTACAGTACCAAAATATTGTAAAAATTGGTTAAGCGGAAAGAGGGTCTCGGGACGAAGATCAAGGCACTTGAATCGCCTGATTCCGACTAACGAGCGAAAATATAAACAGAAACAAAAATCAGATCAGAAATCACGATCGAGAATAATCACGGAAAAATCCGAGAAAAAGAAAACTGACAAATAGACTAACGAACGAGCGTTCGTTATCTGTAACTAACGGGCGAAAATCGTTCGTTAACACGAACGTACGGACTAATGTCCGCTAATTAGAAGAACCGGGAAAAAAACCGGTGAACCGATCTAAAAAAACTAGGGCTTCTAAAAAATTGGCAGCGACGGATCGGCGCAGTACCTCCGGCGAGGCGGGATTGGGCGGCGGCTTCGCGGGGCGGCGGGGCTCGGCGGCGGTGCGACGCGGCTGCAGCGGCGGCGGCGAGGCGCGGGCGGCGTGTAACATCCCAAATTTTCAATTTGGAATGTTATACATAGGTCATTCATGCATATCATATTTTGTTGCATTTCGTCTCGCGATTCTCGAAATCCTAAGCAACTCAAGGACCCTCGGAGAGAGTTGGGGATTTCCCAGATTCCATATTTGACTTATATCAATTATTGAAACGAGGATTTTGGTTTTAATTATTTTTCTCTCCGAAAATATTTCATATTAATATATGAGAGGAGATAATATGACTTCTCCAAAATAATTAAAATATTGAAGGAAAATTTTTAAAATCATTTATTTGAATTTATTTTTTATTTGCATTAGAAAAAATTGCACGTTTTCAAAATTGCATTTTAGGGCCAAGAAAATGTTCATCTCGTTCTAAATATTTTATTTAGACGGTGAAAATTTATTTTGGCATTTTTAGATTTTTATTTTATTTTCTAGGATTTATTTTCTGTTCGGCAGAATTATTTAAAAAAACTCCCGAGCGCCGACTGGGCCGAAACCCAGCTGGGCCGGCCCAACCACCCCGCGCTGCCGCCTTCCCTCGCGCGCGCGCGCCTTTGCCGACTCGGACGAGGAGTCCGGCCGGTACTCCTCCTCACCGCCGCCTTGGCCCCTCCTCCAAGCCGAGCCCCCCCCCTTATATACTCCCGCCCCGAGCCGCCGCCACCACCAACCACCGCCGCCAACCCCGCCGCCCGCTGCAAGCCGCGCCGCCACCAGCGCCTCGTCGCCGCCGCTGCAAGCCGCCGCCGCCCCGCGCCACAGCGCCCCGCCGCCGCCGCCACGCGCCGCAGCGCCTCGCCGTCGCCCTCGCCGCCTGTGCTCGCCGCCAGCCCCGCCGGAGCCCCGCGTCTCGCCGGACCTGACGAGGTAGCCATTCGCCGCCGGTTTTTATTTAGAAACTGTTTCAGTTTTTTTAGAAAAACCTAGTTCGTTTTTTAGATCGGTTCGCCGGTTTTTCCCGGTTCTTCTTTTTAGCGGACGTTCATCCATACGTTCATTTTAACGAATGGTTTTCACCCGTTAGTTACAGATAACGAACGCTCGTTCGTTAGCCTGTTCGTCATTTTTCTTTTATCGGATTAATCCGCGATTATTTGTGATCGTGATTTCTGATCCGATTTTCGTTTTAGTTTTCTTTTCGCTCGTTAGTCGGAATCAGGCGATTCAAGCGCCTAGATCTTCGTCTCGAGACCCTCTTTCCGCTTAACCAACTTGCAAAAGTTTTGCTACTGTAAAATTTGACCTAGGTCCAGATTAGTAAACGGATCTTGTTTCTTTCGTCATTTGAGTTTCGTTGCTCCGTTTGATTTGATCCTTTTTGCAAACCGGAGTTCTTAAGTTGAACTTTCTGGTTAGATCTTCTTATTTGAGTTTTACCTGTGCTTCTTTGTTAGTTGCTTATGTATGCTATTTTCTGTTTGCGATAGAATTCCCGGAGTGCGAAGCATGTTATTGGGAGTCTCTAGGTTACACGGATCGTCAGCAAGGCAAGTAACACTTTGATCATATCCCTTTATCACCCATTTTTTATGCATTAGTTCCAATCCTCAAACATTGCATGGTTAGGATGTCATTAACATGTGGGTTGGGAAGTAGTTGATGAGGTAGAACCTATTGCCCTATTACATTCAAACCCCTGGGAGTTACTTCTACGCGTTGCTTATATTGCTATGCTATGCTCGTAGATGTGGTTTGGGTGAGTGAAATCCATGACAGATGTGAGATTGTTAATTAATGGTTCAACTTAAGGTGGCAACTTAAATTTACATCTGGGTGGATTGAGGCACCTGGAGTACCCAGTGTTGCCTGTATTTTTGGAAATCCCGGAATACCCGTGTGATCTTCCTATGGACCGCCACTCAGGCTCAAAGGGAACTGAGATTATTCATGCTAGAAACTTCCGTGTGCAGCCACAAGCTATTATGGGCTCTAGCATAGTTGCGTAAGTTATGTGAAGATCTTGAAGAGGTAGATCAGCAGGTAGTGGGTTTGTAGGTTTGGTATGGTCTACCCGGAGTAGAGAGTTAATGTTTCTGAAAGACTGTGTCTCGGTCATCCGTTTCTCAAACATCATGTAGTGCGAGAAATCCAACGGAGGAGATCGAGTCTTGTGGGGAAAAGTGCACAAACCTCTGCAGAGTGTACAAACTAATCATGGTTAGCTGTGTCCCCGGTTATGGACAATCTTGAGTATCTAGTACTTGGAGTATCTTAAGTATCTCATCACTCTTAATTAATACTGTTGGGTTGTTAACCACTTTAATTGGGATTGAGTTGGAGGAACCTTCTCAATGATGTTTCAACTACCTTGATAGTTAAATTTAAAATCTATTCCTTTATTGTAGGGAAAATTTGGCTTTTTGCAAAAACTATAACCATAGAGCTTTCCACCAGCCAAATATGCATGTAGTGATAGCATTATTCTGTTCTTGCTCTACTGTGTTACTTTGCCAGCATATTCCATGTGCTGACCCGTTTTCGAGCTGCAACGTATTATGTTGCAGACTTTTCAGTCGAGGAGTAAGGTTCGTTAGGTCGTTGTCGTGCAGCTCAGCTATGCCATTGGAGTTGATGGACTCACTTTATCTTCCAAGCCTTCCGTTGTTATCGTATTAGATGGCCTTAAGCCATATTTATTGTAATAATTTCTCTTTTGAGACATCCGATGTAATAAGTGTGTGATTGCTACTCTGTTATAAAACCTTCGAGTACTGTGTGTGTCAGCATTACCGATCCAGGGATGACACTGAAGCACAGAGACTTGACTGTTTGAGGTCGGGTCGCTACAAAGATGGTATCAGAGCACATGCTGAGTGTAGGACACGACCACTAAGCTAAAGCCCTAGATCACTATTCTCTTCTCATTTCTGACTGCTCTCCATTTTCTACTCTTTAGGATGGCGGAATGAAGGAACAAGTTTACACAACCGGATGAAGAAGCACCTTTTGGACGACACCTGAAGGAAGTCACTAGGTACCTAAACATAGGAATACCAAGCTTCACCGGGACCAACGCTACTTTACCAGAAGAGGAGAAATGGATGATTCAAGTTCAAGTTCCAGGAAGGACCTTCACGCCAGTCACTATGCCCATAGAATTTTCCTTCGACGCACCAACCTGGAGTTTAGGAAAGAGTATGGCAGCTCACATCACCATTGGACGCATTGGAGAAGTTTATCCCAAGGAGCTTAAGGACACTATCTACCAGATATGTGGGCGCCGAGACGAGCAATGGGAGATGATCAGCACCAGGAAGGATAGATCAATTGCAGCTTTCATCCAGGAGTTAAACCAGCACATTCGACGTCAGGAGAATCAGATGTGCGCAGACATGATAGATTTGAAGAAGGCGAAGACAAGGATCATCGAGCTGGAAGAAGAACTTAAGTCTACACGCGATGGATATGAGGAGGAAATTGCGACACTACTGGAGAAGAATGATGACCTAATTAAGAAGATCAGAATATTCATGGGAGACCCCACACCAGTGGAAGAAGACGAAGAACCCAAGGAGATTCTCCCGGAAGACTACATCATCATCGGCGACACCGACTCTGACCTGAGGGATGATGACTTTTGAAGACGAAGCTGGAGCAGATATCATGGAGTCTGCAACCGAGGAGTATTTTTAGTAGACCACCACATCAGTAGTAGTATTCCACCATGTAACTAGAGTAGTCCGAGCACTTTTGCGATAGTCAGATCGATTGTATGCCTTGCTTGATTGAGTGAGTGAAATGATTGTGTTTGTCTCATGTGCATATGGGTAGTGCCTTCTCATTAGACCTCATTCTATTCTAATCTCTCCCCTCTAAACCCCATCAGATGCCTCTAAGACGTGACCCCGGTTTTGCTTTCCCACCGGAGCTCACTCAGTTGATCCAGCAGCAGAATACCCTGATGCAGTTGTTAGTTCAGAACTAAGGCAACAACAACAACTGCAATCCACCACCACCACTAGTTGACAACTTAGCCTGATTTTTTAGGTTGCAGCCGCCGGTGTTTTCCAGTAGCACCGAGCCTATAGTAGCAGATGATTGGCTCTGCAGGATTGGAAGGGAGTTAACCACTGCAGGATGTACTAATGTTGAGAAGGTGTGTTTTGCCGCACATCAGTTGGATGGACCAGCAGCATCATGGTGGGAGAATTACACTGTCAACTACCCTATAGCCACGGTGACATGGGACCAATTTCAGCAAGCTTTCCGTACAGCCCTTGTCTCCACTGGAGCCATGAATTTGAAGAAGCGTGAGTTTCGCAACTTACGCCAGGGGAACCGTATTGTGGCTCAGTACGTGGATGAGTTTAGCAAGTTATCTCGCTATGCCCCTGATGATGTGGCCACAGATCCCTCAAAGCAGGAGAAGTTTATGGAAGGGCTGAATGATGAGATGAGTATGCATTTGATGGTGGCAACATTCACCAACTACCAGGAGTTGGTAGATAAGGCTCTTATGATTGAAGGGAAGAAGCAGCAGACTGAGAGCCGTAAGAAGAACTATATGACGGAAATATGCCCTAGAGGCAATAATAAAGTTATTATTTATTTCCTTATTTCATGATAAATGTTTATTATTCATGCAAGAATTGTATTAACCGGAAACATAATACATGTGTGAATACATAGACAAACAGAGTGTCACTAGTATGCCTCTACTTGACTAGCTCGTTAATCAAAGATGGTTATGTTTCCTAACCATAGACAAAGAGTTGTTATTTGATTAACGGGATCACATCATTAGGAGAATGATGTGATTGACTTGACCCATTCCGTTAGCTTAGCACCCGATCGTTTAGTATGTTGCTATTGCTTTCTTCATGACTTATACATGTTCCTATGACTATGAGATTATGCAACTCCCGTTTACCGGAGGAACACTTTGTGTGCTACCAAACGTCACAACGTAACTGGGTGATTATAAAGGAGCTCTACAGGTGTCTCCAAAGGTACATGTTGGGTTGGCGTATTTCAAGATTAGGATTTGTCACTCTGATTGTCGGAGAGGTATCTCTGGGCCCTCTCGATAATGCACATCACATAAGCCTTGCAAGCATTGCAACTAATGAGTTAGTTGCGAGATGATGTATTACGGAACGAGTAAAGAGACTTGCCGGTAACGAGATTGAACTAGGTATTGAGATACCAACGATCAAATCTCGGGCAAGTAACATACCGATGACAAAGGGAACAACGTATGTTGTTATGCGGTCTGATCGATAAAGATCTTCGTAGAATATGTAGGAACCAATATGAGCATCTATGTTCCGCTATTGGTTATTGACCGGAGACGTGTCTCGGTCATGTCTACATTGTTCTCGAACCGTAGGGTCCGCACGCTTAACGTTACGATGACAGTTTCATTATGAGTTTATGTATTTTGATGTACCGAAGGTTGTCCGGAGTCCCGGATGTGATCATGGACATGACGAGGAGTATCGAAATGGTCGAGACATAAAGATCCATATATTGGAAGCCTATATTTGGATATCGGAATTGTTCCGGGTGAAATCGGGATTTTACCGGAGTACCGGGGGGTTACCGAAACCCCCCAGGGGTTATTGGGCCTACATGGGCCCTAAGGGAGAAGAGGAAAGGAGGCAAGAGGTGGCCACACGCCCCTCCCCTCCCTAGTCCGAATAGGACAAGGAGAGGGGGGCGGCGCCCCCCCTTTCCTTTCCCTCTTCCTCCTCTTTCCCACTTCTCCTTCTCCAACTAGGAAAGAAGGGAGTCCTACTCCCGGTGGGAGTAGGACTCCCCCCTGGCGCGCCCTCCTTGGCCGGCCGCCTCCTCCCCTTGGCTCCTTTATATACGGGGGCAGGGGGGCACCCTAGAACACACAAGTTGATCTTCATGATCGTTCCTTAGCCGTGTACGGTGCCCCCTTCCACCATATTCCACCTCGGTCATATTGTAGCGGTGCTTAGGCGAAGCCCTGCGATGGTTGAACATCAAGATCGTCACCACGCCGTCGTGCTGACGGAACTCCTCCCCGAAGCTTTGCTGGATCGGAGCCCGGGGAGCGTCATCGAGCTGAACATGTGCCAAGAACTCGGAGGTGCCGGAGTAATGGTGCTTGGATCGGTTGGACCGGGAAGACGTACGACTACTTCCTCTACATTGCGTCAACGCTTCCGCTTCGGTCTACTAGGGTACGTAGACAACACTCTCCCCTCTCGTTGCTATGCATCACCATGATCTTGCGTGTGCTTAGGAATTTTGAAATTACTACGTTCCCCAACAGTGGCATCCGAGCCAGGTTTTATGGTTTGATGTTATATGCATGAGTAGAACACAAGTGAGTTGTGGGCGATATAAGTCATACTGCTTACCAGCATGTCATACTTTGGTTCGGCAGTATTGTTGGATGAAGCGGCCCGGACCGACATTACGCGTACGCTTACGCGAGACTGGTTCACCGCCGTGCTTTGCACACAGGTGGCTGGCGGGTGTCAGTTTCTCCAACTTTAGTTGAACCGAGTGTGGCTACGCCCGGTCCTTGCGAAGGTTAAAACAGCACCAACTTGACAAACTATCATTGTGGTTTTGATGCGTAGGTAAGATTGGTTCTTGCTTAAGCCCGTAGCAGCCACGTAAAACTTGCAACAAACAAAGTAGAGGACGTCTAACTTGTTTTTGCAGGGCATGTTGTGATGTGATATGGTCAAGGCATGATGCTAAATTTTATTGTATGAGATGATCATGTTTTGTAACCAAGTTATCGGCAACTGGCAGGAGCCATATGGTTGTCGCTTTATTGTATGCAATGCAATCGCCTTGTAATGCTTTACTTTATCACTAAGCGGTAGCGATAGTCATAGAAGCATAAGATTGGCGAGACGACAACGATGCTACGATGGAGATCAAGGTGTCGCGCCGGTGACGATGGTGATCATAACGGTGCTTCGGAGATGGAGATCACAAGCACAAGATGATGATGGCCATATCATATCACTTATATTGATTGCATGTGATGTTTATCTTTTGTGCATCTTATCTTGCTTTGATTGACGGTAGCATTATAAGATGATCTCTCACTAAATTTCAAGATAAAAAGTGTTCTCCCTGAGTATGCACCGTTGCCAAAGTTCGTTGTGCCCAGACACCACGTGATGATCGGGTGTGATAAGCTCTACGTCCATCTACAACGGGTGCAAGCCAGTTTTGCACACGCAGAATACTCAGGTTAAACTTGACGAGCCTAGCATATGCAGATATGGCCTCGAAACACTGAGACCTAAAGGTCGAGCGTGAATCATATAGTAGATATGATCAACATAGCGATGTTCACCATTGAAAACTACTCCATTTCACGTGATGATCGGTCATGGTTTAGTTGATTTGGATCACGTGATCACTTAGAGGATTAGAGGGATGTCTATCTAAGTGGGAGTTCTTTAGTAATATGATTAATTGAACTTAAATTTATCATGAACTTAGTCCTGGTAGTATTTTGCAAATCATGTTGTAGATCAATAGCTCGCGTTGTTGCTTCCCTGTGTTTATTTTGATATGTTCCTAGAGAAAATTATGTTGAAAGATGTTAGTAGCAATGATGCGGATTGGATCTGTGATCTGAGGTTTATCCTCATTGCTGCACAGAAGAATTATGTCCTTGATGCACCGCTAGGTGACAGACCTATTGCAGGAGCAGATGCAGACGTTATGAACGTTTGGCTAGCTAAATATGATAACTACTTGATAGTTTAGTGCACCATGCTTAAACGGCTTAGAACCGGGACTTCAAAGACGTTTTGAACGTCATGGACCATATGAGATGTTCCAGGAGTTGAAGTTAATATTTCAAGCAAATACCCGAGTTGAGAGATATGAAGTCTCCAACAAGTTCTATAGCTAAAAGATGGAGGAGAATCTCTCAACTAGTGAGCATGTGCTCAGATTGTCTGGGTACTACAATCGCTTGAATCAAGTGGGAGTTAATCTTCCAGATAAGATAGTGATTGACAGAATTCTCTAGTCACCATCACCAAGTTAGTAGAACTTTGTGATGAACTATAGTATGCAAGGGATGACGAAAACGACTCCCGAGCTTTTCATGATGATGAAATCGATGAAGGTAGAAATCAAGAAAGAGCATCAAGTGTTGATGGTTGACAAGATCTCTAGTTTCAAGAAAAGGGCAAAGGGGAAAAGGGGAACTTCAAGAAAAACAGCAAGCAAGTTGCTGCTCAAGTGAAGAAGCCCAAGTCTGGTCCTAAGCCTGAGACTAAGTGCTTCTACTGCAAAGGGACTGGTCACCGGAAGCGGAACTACCCCAAGTGATTGGCGGATAAGAAGGATGGCAAAGTGAACATAAGTATATTTGATATACATATTATTGATGTGTACTTTACTAGTGTTTATAGCAACCCCTCGGTATTTGATATTGGTTCAGTTGCTAAGATTAGTAACTCGAAACGGGAGTTGCAGAATAAACAGAGACTAGTTAAGGGTGAAGTTACGATGTGTGTTTGAAGTGGTTCCAAGATTGATATGATCATCATCGCACACTCCCTATACTTTCGGGATTAGTGTTGAACCTAAATAAGTGTTATTTGGTGTTTGCGTTGAGCATGAATATGATTTGATCATGTTTATTGTAATACGGTTATTCATTTAAGTAAGAGAATAAATTGTTGTTCTGTTTACATGAATAAAACCTTATATGGTTACACACCCAATGAAAATGGTTCATTGGATCTCGATCATAGTGATACACATATTCATAATATTGAAACCAAAAGATGCAAAGTTAATAATGATAGTGCAACTTATTTGTGGCACTGCCGTTTAGGTCATATTGGTGTAAAGCGCATGAAGAAACTCCATGCTGATGGGATTTTGGAATCATTTGATTATGAATCAGTTGGTGCTTGCGAACCATGCCTTATGGGCAAGATGACTAAAGACTCCGTTCTCCGAAACAATGGAGCGAGCAACAGATTTGTTGGAAATCATACATACTGATGTATGTGGTCCGATGAATATTAAAGCTCGCGACAACTATCATTATGTTCTGACCTTCACAGATGATTTGAGCAGATATGAGTATATCTACATGATGAAACACAAGTCTGAAACATTTGAAAAGTTCAAAGAATTTCAGAGTGAAGTGGAGAATCATCGTAACAAAAATAAAAGTTTCTACGATATGATCGCAGAAGTAAAATATTTGAGTTACGAGTTTGGCCTTCAGTTAAAAACAATGTGAAATAGTTTCACTACTCACGCCACCTGGAACACCACAGTGTAATGGTGTGTCCGAACGTCATAACCGTACTTTATTGGATATAGTACAATCTATGATGTTTCTTACCGATTTACCAATATCGTTTTGGGATCATGCATTAGAGACAGCTGCATTCACGTTAAAAAGGGGCACCATCTAAGTCCGTTGAGACGACACAATCTGAACTGTGGTTTGGCAAGAAACCAAAGTTGTCGTTTCTTAAACTTTGGGATTGTGATGCTTATATGAAAAAGTTTCATCCTGATAAGCTCAAACCCAAATCGGAGAAATATGTCTTCATAGGATACCCAAAGGAGACTGTTGGGTACACCTTCTATCACAGATCCGAAGGCAAGACATTCATTGCTAAGAATGGATCCTTTCTAGAGAAGGAGTTTCTCTTGAAAGAAGTGAGTGGGAGGAAAGTAGAACCTGATAAGGTAACTGTGCCTTCTCCCTTATTGGAAAGTAGTTCATCACAGAAATCTGTTCCTGTGACTACTACACCAATTAGTGAGGAAGCTAATGATGATGATCATGTAACTTCAAATCAAGTTACTACCGAATCTCGTAGGTTAACCAGAGTGAGATCCGCACCAGAGTGGTACGATAATCTTGTTCTGGAGGTCATTCTACTTGACCATGATGAACCTATGAACTATGAGGAAGCGATGATGAGCCCAGATTCCACAAAATGGCTTGAGGCCATGAAATCTGAGATAGGATCCATGTATGAGAACAAAGTATGGACTTCGATGGATTTGCCCGATGATCGGCAAGCCATAGAAAATAAATGGATCTTCACGAGGAAGACGGACGCTGATAGTAGTGTTACTATCTACAAAGCTAGACTTGTCGAAAAAGGTTTTTGACAAAGTTCAAGGTGTTGACTACGATGAAATTTTCTCACTCGTAGCGATGCTTAAGTCTGTCCAAATCATGTTAGCAATTGCCGCATTTTATGAAATCTGGCAAATGGATAGACAAAACTATATTCCTTAATGGATTTAAATAAGAGTTGTATATCACGCAACCAGAAGGTTTTGTCAAGGTGCTAACAAAATATGCAAGCTCCGGCGATCCATCTATGGACTGGTGCAAGCATCTCGGAGTTGGAATATACACTTTGATAAGTTGATCAAAGCATATAGTTTTATACAGACTTGTGGTGAAGCCTGTATTTACAAGAAAGTGAGTGGGAGCACTACAACATTTCTGATAAGTATATGTGTATGACATATTGTTGATCGGAAATAATGTAGAATTATTCTGCAAAGCATAAAGGAGAGTTTGAAAGGATTTTTTCAAAGAAAACCTCGGTGAAGCTGCTTACATATTGAGCATCAATATCTATAGAGATAGATCAAGATGCTTGATAAGTTTTTTTCAATGAGTACATACCTTGACAAGATTTTGAAGTAGTTCAAAATGGAACAGTCAAAGAAAGAATTCTTGCCTGTGTTACAAGGTGTGAAATTGAGTAAGACTCAAAGCCCGACCACGGCAGAAAATAGAATGAGAATGAAAGTCATTCACTATGCCTTGGCCATAGGTTCAATAAAGTATGCCATGCTGTGTACCAGACCTATTGTATACCCTACACTAACTTTGGCAAGGGAGTACAATAGTGATCTAGGAGTAGATCACTGGACAGCGGTCAAAATTATCCTTAGTGGAATAAGGATATGTTTCTCGATCATGGAGGTGACAAAAGGTTCGTCGTAAAAGGGTTACGTCGATACAAGTTTTGGCACTGATCCGGATGACTCTTAGTCTTCATCTGGATACATATTGAAAGTGGGAGCAATTAGCTAAAGTAGCTCCGTGCAGAGCATTGTATACATAGAAAATTGCAAAATACTTACGAATCTGAATATGGCAGACCCGTTGACTAAACTTCTCTCACAGGCAAAACATGATCACACCTTAGTACTCTTTGGGTGTTAATCACATAGCAATGTGAACTAGATTACTGACTCTAGTAAACCCTTTGGGTGTTGGTCACATATCGATGAGAACTATGGGTGTTAACCACATAAAGATGTGAACTATTGATGTTAGATCACATGGCGATGTGAACTAGATTATTGACTCTAGTGCAAGTGGGAGACTGAAGGAAATATGCCCTAGAGGCAATAATAAAGTTATTATTTATTTCCTTATTTCATGATAAATGTTTATTATTCATGCTAGAATTGTATTAACCGGAAACATAATACATGTGTGAATACATAGACAAACAGAGTGTCACTAGTATGCCTCTACTTGACTAGCTCGTTAATCAAAGATGGTTATGTTTCCTAACCATAGACAAAGAGTTGTTATTTGATTAACGGGATCACATCATTAGGAGAATGATGTGATTGACTTGACCCATTCCGTTAGCTTAGCACCCGATCGTTTAGTATGTTGCTATTGCTTTCTTCATGACTTATACATGTTCCTATGACTATGAGATTATGCAACTCCCATTTATCGGAGGAACACTTTGTGTGCTACCAAACGTCACAACGTAACTGGGTGATTATAAAGGAGCTCTACAGGTGTCTCCAAAGGTACATGTTGGGTTGGCGTATTTCGAGATTAGGATTTGTCACTCCGATTGTCGGAGAGGTATCTCTGGGCCCTCTCGGTAATGCACATCACATAAGCCTTGCAAGCATTGCAACTAATGAGTTAGTTGCGAGATGATGTATTACGGAACGAGTAAAGAGACTTGCCGGTAACGAGATTGAACTAGGTATTGAGATACCAACGATCGAATCTCGGGCAAGTAACATACCGATGACAAAGGGAACAACGTATGTTGTTATGCGGTCTGACCGATAAAGATCTTCGTAGAATATGTAGGAACCAATATGAGCATCCAGGTTCCGCTATTGGTTATTGACCGGAGACGTGTCTAGGTCATGTCTACATTGTTCTCGAACCGTAGGGTCCGCACGCTTAACGTTACGATGACAGTTTCATTATGAGTTTATGTATTTTGATGTACCGAAGGTTGTTCGGAGTCCCGGATGTGATCATGGACATGACGAGGAGTCTCGAAATGGTCGAGACATAAAGATCGATATATTGGAAGCCTATATTTGGATATCGGAATCGTTCCGGGTGAAATTGGGATTTTACCGGAGTACCAGGGGGTTACCGGAACCCCCCCGGGGGTTATTGGGCCTACATGGGCCCTAAGGGAGAAGAGGAAAGGAGGCAAGAGGTGGCCGCGCGCCCCTCCCCTCCCTAGTCCGAATAGGACAAGGAGAGGGGGCGGCGCCCCCCCCCCTTTCCTTTCCCTCTTCCTCCTCTTTCCCACTTCTCCTTCTCCAACTAGGAAAGAAGGGAGTCCTACTCCCGGTGGGAGTAGGAATCCCCCTTGGCGCGCCCTCCTTGGCCGGCCGCCCCCTCCCCTTGGCTCCTTTATATACGGGGGCAGGGGGCACCCTAGAACACACAAGTTGATCTTCATGATCGTTCCTTAGCCGTGTGCGGTTCCCCCCTTCCACCATATTCCACCTCGGTCATATTGTAGCGGTGCTTAGGCGAAGCCCTGCGATGGTTGAACATCAAGATCGTCACCATGCCGTCGTGCTGACGGAACTCCTCCTCGAAGCTTTGCTGGATCGGAGCCCGGGGAGCGTCATCGAGCTGAACGTGTGCCAAGAACTCGGAGGTGCCGGAGTAACGGTGCTTGGATCTGTTGGACCGGGAAGATGTACAACTACTTCCTCTACATTGCGTCAACGCTTCCGCTTCGGTCTACTAGGGTACGTAGACAACACTCTCCCCTCTCGTTGCTATGCATCACCATGATCTTGTGTGTGCGTAGGATTTTTTTTTGAAATTACTACGTTCCCCAACACTATGGACAAGGGAGGTATAACTCAAGAGCTCAGCAGAAGCCTCGCCTAATCCCGAACTCGGGAGGACTTGTTCATAACCATGGAGGCCACAACCATAATGGAGGAAGTAACCATAATCATATTGGCCCAAGGAATGGAAATGGGAATGGAGCATGCAACAATCAGAACCTCCCCAATCCAGCCACACCCACCAAGAGAGACCTAAGTCACGTTACTTGTTTCAAGTGCGGGAAGACTGGACACTATGCCACGGAGTGCCCTGAAGGAAAGTATGGAAACGGAAATGGGAGCGCTGGGAAGAAGCCCAATCCATTCAACAAAGGACAAGTGAACCACGTTAACATGGAGGAGGTTGAAGAGCAGCCGGGCACGGTAATAGGTAAGTTTTTGGTTAAGTCATTTACCACTCTTGTTCTATTTGATATTGGTGCATCGCATTCATACATATCAAGGGGATTCATGGATAAGTTTAAACTACCAACCCAAACCCTTAGGACCCCTCTCTTAGTGAGTTCACCTGGAGCAGAGTATATGGCTAGTCGATGGTGCGACCAGATACCCCTAACCATTGGCACCCATGTTTTTCCGTCCGACCTAATTATCTTGGTGTCACAAGGATTGGATGTGATATTAGGCATGGACTGGATGTCAAAGTATGGAGGAAGTATTGACTGTGCTAGTAAGTCGATTTATCTCACCACCCCGGAGGGAAAAAGGATTAAGTATGTATCTAGGCATGTGTCTAGGTGGAGCCAAGTGAATACCCTCACGGGAGTTGTTCAGGAGGAAGTGCCTGTAGTGAGGGATTACCCGGATGTTTTTCCAGAGGAGTTACCAGGCATGCCACCGGATCGAGACATCGAGTTTTTGATAGAGCTACTGCTAGGTACTGGGCCAATATCCAAGAGACCCTATCGGATGCCCGCGAATGATCTAGAGGAAATTAAGAAACAGATCAAGGAGTTGTTGGAGAAAGGATACATTCGAAGGAGTTCATCACCTTGGGAAGCCCAGTGCTTTTGGTGGAGAAGAAGGATAAATCCTTAAGAATGGTTGTTGATTATCGGGCCTTGAATGAAGTAACGATCAAGAACAAGTACCCACTGCCGATGATCAATGATCTGTTTGATCAGCTGCAAGGAGCTAAGGTGTTTTCGAAGATCGATTTGCGATTGGGATACCATCAGTTGAAGATTCGAGAGAAAGATATACCAAAGACAGCATTCACCACGCATTATGGATTATACGAGTATACGGTCATGTCGTTTGGACTGACTAATGCCCCTGCCTATTTCATGAGCATGATGAACAAAGTGTTCATGGAGTATTTGGATAAGTTTGTTGTGGTGTTCATTGATGATATTATGGTATACTCGAAGAATGACGAGGAGCACAAGGATCATTTGTGACTAGTTCTCGAGAAACTTAGGGAACACCAGTTGTATGCCAAGTTCAGCAAATGCGAGTTTTGGTTGAAGGAAGTCGAATTCCTTGGACATGTTATATCAGGAGAAGGTATAGAAGTAGACCCCACCAAGGTTCAGTCAGTCACTGAATGGTTGGCACCCACTTCAGTTAGCGAGATCCGCAGTTTTCTTGGACTCGCCGGATACTATCGGAGATTCATTGAGAATTTTTCCAAGATTGCGAAGCCAATGACGGAGTTATTAAAGAAGGATACCAAGTTTAAATGGACAGAAGATTGCGAGGCAAGTTTTCAGGAGTTGAAGAAACGTTTGACTACAGCCCCAGTGCTGACGCTGCCAGACATACATAAGGATTTCCAAGTGTATTGTGACGCCTCTCGCTTGGGACTTGGATGTGTGCTTATGCAGGACGGAAGAGTTGTTTCGTATGCCTCGTGACAACTAAAACCTCACGAGTTGAATTATGCCACGCATGATTTGGAGTTAGCAGCCGTAGTGCATGCATTGAAGACTTGGAGACATTACCTTATTGGAAACCGTTGTGATGTGTACACGGATCATAAAAGTTTGAAATACATCTTCACACAGAAGGAACTGAACCTTAGGAAAAGGAGATGGTTGGAGCTTATAAAGGATTATGACATGAAGCTGCACTATCATCCAGGAAAGGCCAATGTCGTAGCCGACACTTTGAGCCGGAAGAGTTATGCTAATATCCTTGCGAGTAAGGGAGTGCCAAAGGAGTTAGCAGAGGATATCATGGAACTTCGATTAGAGATTGTTCCTAGAGGTTTTGTTGCAACAATGGAGGTTCAGTCTACGTTGTTGGGAAAGATTCGAGAAGCTCAGAAGGATGACAAAGAGATTGCTGAGATAAAGGAGAAGATGAGCAAAGGAAAGGCCAAGGGTTTTCGTGATGATGAGCACGATACCTTATGGTTTGAGGACCGGATATACGTGCCCAATAACACAGAGATCAGGAAGTTAATACTACAGGAGGCTCATGACTCACCATACTCGATACACCCTGGAAACACCAAGATGTATTTGGATTTGAAGGAACGTTTCTGGTGGGCAGGTATGAAGAAGGATATTGCCGAGTATGTAGCCATATGTGATGTATGCCAGAGAGTGAAGGCAGATCATCAAAAGCCGGTAGGATTGTTATAGCCTATGCCGATACCCGAATGGAAGTGGGATAAACTTGGCATGGATTTTATCACCGGATTACCCAGGACCAAGTCAGGATACGATTCTATACGGGTAGTAGTTGACCGTTTAACCAAAGTGGCTCACTTTATCCTAGTGAAAACCACTTATACAAGTGCGAAGTTGGCCAAGATATATATGTCCCGGATCGTATGTCTGCATGGAGTTCCAAGGACCATCGTATCAGATAGAGGAACACAATTTAGTTCAAAGTTTTGGCATCAGTTACACCAGACTTTGGGTACGAGATTGGAGTTCAGTATAGCATTTCACCTGCAGATGGATGGACAGACCGAGAGAGTCAATCAGATTCTGGAGGACATGTTGAGAGCCTGTGCACTAGATTATGGATCTAGTTGGGATGACAATTTGCCTTACGCAGAGTTCTCATACAACAATAGCTACCAAGCCAGTTTGAAGATGGCACTGTTCAAAGCCCTGTACGGACGAAGGTGCAGAACGCCGTTAATGTGGGATGAAGTAGGAGACCGACAGTTGTTTGGACCAGATTTGATCAAAGAGTCTGAGAAGAAGGTTAAACTGATCCGAGATAGACTGAAGATAGCCCAGTCTAGGCAGAAGAGTTATGCAGACTCAAAACACAAGGAGGTAACCTATGAAATTGGAGATAGAGCATATCTGCGAGTATCGCCCTTGTGAGGAGTGAAACGATTTGGAGTTAAAGGAAAGTTAGCCCCGAGATTTGTAGAACCGTATCGTGTTTTGGAACGGAAGGGAGAAGTTGCCTACAAATTGGAATTACCCGAGGGACTGTCAGGAGTTCACGATGTGTTTCACGTTTCCCAGTTGAAGAAGTGTCATGCTGAGATGGCCGACATACCACTAAGAGATACCGTACCCTTGGAGGCGATTCAGTTGGACAATGACTTGACTTATGAAGAGAAGCCAGTCAAGATTTTGGAGTTTGCTAGTCGAGTCACCCGCAGAAAATTCATCAAGTTTTGTAAAGTTCAGTGGAGCCACCATACCGAGGACGAAGCCACATGGGAACGAGAGGATGATCTCCGCAAGGACCACCCACACATATTTTCTAGCCAACCCGAATCTCGAGGGCAAGATTCATCTTAAGGGGGATAGGTTTGTAACATCCCAAATTTTCAATTTGGAATGTTATACATAGGTCATTCATGCATATCATATTTTGTTGCATTTCGTCTTGTGATCCTCGAAATCCTAAGCAACTCAAGGACCCTCGGAGAGAGTTGGGGATTTCCCAGATTCCATATTTGACTTATATCAAATATTGAAACGAGGATTTTGGTTTTAATTATTTTCTCTCCGAAAATATTTCATATTAATATATGAGAGGAGATAATATGACTTCTCCAAAATAATTGAAATGTTGGAGGAAAAATATTAAAACCATTTATTTGATTTTATTTGGATTTTATTTGCATTAGAAAAAAATTGCACATTTTCAAAATTGCATTTTAGGGCCAAGAAAATGTTCATCTTGTTCTAAATATTTTATTTAGACGGTGAAAATTTATTTTGGTATTTTTAGATTTTTATTTTATTTTCTAGGATTTATTTTATGTTCGGTAGAATTATTTAAAAAAAACTCCCAAGCGCCGACTGGGCCGAAACCCAGCCGGGCCGGCCCAACCACCCTGCGCCGCCGCCTTCCCTCGCGCGCGCACGCCGCCGCCGACTCGGACGAGGAGTCCGGCCGGGACTCCTCCTCGCCGCCGCCTTGTCCCCTCCTCCAAGCCGAGCCCCCCCTTTATATACTCCTGCCCCGAGCCGCCACCACCACCAACCACCACCGCCAACCCCGCCGCCCGCTGCAAGCCACGCCGCAACCAGCGCCTCGTCGCCGCCGCCGCCCCACGCCGCAGCACCCCGCCGCCGAAGTCGCCGCCCCGCACCGCAGCGCCTCGCCGTCGCCGCCTTGCCCCGCCGCCACAGCCCCGCCGGAGCCTCGCGTCTCGCCGGACTCGACGAGGTAGCCGTTCGCCGCCGGTTTTTTTAGAAACCGTTTCGTTTTTTTAGAAAACCCTAGTTCGTTTTTTTAGATCGGTTCACCGGTTTTTCCCGGTTCTTCTTTTTAGCGGACGTTCGTCCGTACATTCATTTTAACGAATGGTTTTCGCCCGTTAGTTACAGATAACGAACGCTCGTTCGTTAGCCTATTCGTCAGTTTTCTTTTATCGGATTAATTCGCGATTATTTCTGATCGCGTTTTCTGATCCGATTTTCGTTTTAGTTTTTCTTTTCGCTCGTTAGTCAAAATCAGGTGATTCAAGCTCCTAGATCTTCATCTCGAGACCCTCTTTCCGCTTAACCAACCTGCACAAGTTTTGCTACTGTAAAATTTGACCTAGGTCCAGATTAGTAAATGGATCTTGTTTCTTTCGCCGTTTGAGTTTCGTTGCTCCGTTTGATTTGATCCTTTTTGCAAACCAGAGTTCTTAAGTTGAACTTTCTGGTTAGATCTTCTTATTTGAGTTTTACCCGTGCTTCTCTGTTAGTTGCTTATGTATGCTATTGTCTATTTGCGATAGAATTCCCGGAGTGCGAAGCGTGTTATTTGGAGTCTCTAGGTTACGCAGATCATCAGCAAGGCAAGTAACACTTTGACCATATCCCTTTATCAACCAGTTTTTATGCATTAGTTCCAATCCTCAAAGATTGCATGGTTAGGATGTCATTAACATGTGGGTTGGGAAGTAGTTGATGAGGTAGAACCTATTGCCCTGTTACATTCAAACCCCTTGGAGTTACTTCTACGCGTTGCTTATATTGCTATGCTATGCTCGTAGACGTGGTTTGGGTGAGTGAAATCCATGACAGATGTGAGATTGTTAATTAATGGTTCAACTTAAGGTGGCAACTTAAATTTACATCTGGGTGGATTGAGGCACCTGGAGTACCCAGTGTTGCCTGTATTTTTGGAAATCCCGGAGTACCCGTGTGATCTTCCTATGGACCGCCACCTAGGTTCAAAGGGAACTGAGATTATTCATGCTAGAAACTTCCGTGTGCAGCCACAAGCTATTATGGGCTCTAGCATAGTTGAGTAAGTTACGTGAAGCTCTTGAAGAGGTAGATCAGCAGGTAGTGGGTTTGTAGGTTTGGTATGGTCTACCCAGAGTAGAGAGTTAATGTTTTTGAAAGACTGTGTCTCGGTCATCTGTTTCTCAAACATCATGTAGTTTGAGAAATCCAACGGAGGAGATCGAGTCTTGTGGGGAAAAGTGCGCAAACCTCTGCAGAGTGTACAAACTAATCATGGTTAGCCGTGTCCCCGGTTCGTTGCAGACTTTGTAGACAAGGAGTAAGGTTCGTTAGGTCGTTGCCGTGCAGCTCAGCTATGTCGTTGGAGTTGATGGACTCACTTTATCTTCCAAGCCTTCGTCTGTTATCGTATTAGATGGCCTTAAGCCATATTTATTGTAATAAGCTCTCTTTTGAGACATATGATGTAATAAGTGTGTGATTGCTACTCTATTATAAAACCTTCGAGTATTGTGTGTGTCAGCATTACCGATCCAGGGATGACACTAAAGCACAAAGACTTGACCGTTTGAGGTCGGGTCGCTACACGGCGGGAGGCGGCGGCACGGCTCGAGGCGGGGCTCGGCGGCGGGGCTGGCGGCGGTGGTTGGTGGTGGTGGCGGCTCGGGGGGAGGAGTATATAAAGGGGGCGGCTTGGAGAAGGGGCTAAGGCGGCGGCAAGGAGGAGTCCCAGCCGGACTCCTCGTCCGAGTCGGTGGCGGCGCGCGCACGTAGGAAGGCAGCGGCGCGGGGGCCGTTGGGCCGGCCCGGCTGGGTTTCGGCCCAGTCGGCGCTTGGAAGTTTTTTTTAAAAAAACAATTCCACCGAAAAAAAAATCCTAGAAAATAAAATAAAAATCTAAAAATGCCAAAACAAATTTTCACCGTCTAAATAAAAATATTTAGAACGAGATGAACATTTTCTTGGCCCTAAAATGTAATTTTTAAAACATGCAATTTTTCTAATGTAATTAAAATCCAAATAAAATCTAATAAATGATTTTAATGTTTTTCCTCCAATATTTCAGTTATTTTGGAGAAGTCATATTATCTCCTCTCATGTATTTTAATATGAAATACTTTTCGGAGAGAAAAATAATTAAAACCAAAAATCCTCTTTTCCATATTTGATGAAATCAAATATGAAATCCGGGAAATCCCCAACTCTCTATGAGGGTCCTTGAGTTGCTTAGGATTTTCGAGAATTGCGGAACGAAAATGCAATAAAATATGATATGCAATAATGACCTATGTATAAGATTCCAAATTGGAAATTTGGGATGTTACACATAGACATGGAGGAGATTGTGCTGGTGTGAATGGGGAATGTACCGGAGGGGCTGAGGGGGTGGTGGGCGGGGTGGGGGTTTTTGTGACGTGGGGATGGTTAGGGTTTTCTTTTTTGAATTGGGTGGTGAAGGTTTTCTGTCCCACAAAGAATTTTGGGGGCGACGGTTTGCTAGAGCGAACCGTGTGTGATTGACGTAGTAGGCAAACTGGAAGTCATTGCACACGGTTCCAATTTTGGGAATTGTGTGTGATTGACGTACTACCTCAGTCTTGGTTTATTGGTCCCCCGTTGTAATTTTTACCAAAATTTGGTGAAACATTTAACATACTCAGACATAGATAATAAGTGTACACGTACATAAACATAGTTCAACCATAAGTACATAGTTCAACCATCCTTAAGCATACTCAACGTACATAGTTTGATCCATCCCACATCTCATCTCACATGCGACCGGCACGATCCTGAAGCTTCTCCAGGTACTCGGCGTATGCGTCGTGCGCCACCCTGCGAGAATACTTCTGCTTGAAGGAGCCAACGGCCCGTCCTCTTGCATGCGCCAGAACACTTAGATACGTGCCATGAATCTTGTGGTGGCAAAATGGGCATCCATAGCCGTCGATCCAGGTCCTAATACGCCTATTATGCATTCCCGCATAAACCTCCCTCAGGATTCGCCTCTTATACCTCCTTTGGGCATCTTCATCCTCGCTGTCCACATCGTCAGACATCACATATACAAATAGTAAAACAAATTTGGCATCAGTCGTGAAGTAGGATTAGGAATTTATGGCTATTTATTTATACTGTTATACATATCCAGAGATTATGGTTCAATTTTTAAGCACAGTCTTCTATGTATAGACCCATCTTGAAGAAAATAATGGCAAAAACATAGGTATCATTCAAAATCAATTGTCAAGTCCTGGTTAGGAATTATTAGCACAAACACTAACCCTAGTCGGATTACTAGCAGAAATCAATTGCACAGGTGAAACAACTAATCACTTATCACCTATACCATTCAAACAATCAATACACTACACGGATCTAACGAAACTTACTCAGATTTCATGGATTGGGAGAACATAACCACAGGATTTCTATTCCAAAAAGGGGGAGGCGGGAGTAACCAGAGAAACCCTATGATCTATTTAACACATAAATGGGTATAGATGACTAACCAGCTGTCCGTCGTCGTCGGATCGTCGCCGGAGTGGTCGTCGGAGTCGGTGTGGAACTCCGCCTCCGGCCATGGAAGCTCGATGCCATTGACGACGTCAGGGTGCAGCGATAAATCGCGGCGGTGATGGAAACATCTGTCTCCATCTCCACGCCGTGCTCCGGTGCTTTAGCAGCCCCGGCGTCGCCACTCCCTCCATTGGGGCGCTTCGGCGGCATCCTCATACACCGACGGCTTTGAGGACTGAGAGTGGCGTCGAGGATGCAAGTGGAGAGAGAGGATTGTGTGTGTGTGTCGATGATGGGGGGTGCGGCCACTTGGGCGCACCATTAATATGGAGTTGTGGGAGAGAGGCGGGCGGCGGTCAAACCGATGGCTCGCCTCCCGGTGAGCCTGCGCACCAAACTGCTGGCATGCCTACCAAAGTTTCACAGAGCTACTCGCACGCCTCCCGATGAAACTGCGTAGCGAGCACGCCTCCGTCAATTCACACATCTGCATGCACGCCTCCCCGTCTGCCTACACGGCGGACTTTCACATGTGTCCCGTCAACTCACGCCTGCTCGCACCCCACACGGGTATATTGTTTTTCTATTTGGATGATTAATGCTGTCGCTTTATTGCTTAACCGAAGCATGGGACGTATCCATTGTTGGTCCAACGCTCATGGTTCGAATAAATAATCCGTTTGGGATATTGGTTCCCAATTATTAATAATCTCCCATCTGTAATTAGATAAAGATTACATCAAAACTGGTCTCAAATTTGACAAAAAAGTACAATGCCACTTTGTATTGGTGTCCATATGACAACACGATAAGTTTCATGAACTTCAAATAAGTTTTGGATGTACTAGAATTTAAAAATCAAGATTCTCAATGTTTGAAATTTGTTGCACGGGGAGTAAACATGCACCCAGTGAGACACATGTGTTTTTGAAATCCATTTAGGTGCACTGTCACGTGTGAATGTAGCTCAAATTTGATTTTTGCACATTATACCCATAGAAAATCAATCAATCAATGTACTAATGATCTTTATGATTTTTTTGAAATTAAAACGTCCCTCCTTTGGTAACATGTATGTTCACCACGGGATAATTAATTTAACATGCATCGTAGTTGCGGTGAATTTGCGGTGTGTGTGTGTGTGGGTGTGTGCATCTCGGGGTGGCGGGTGGCTCGCAGTACACTACGAGTTGTGAGCATCGTGTGGGTTGGCCATTTTGTTAGGCAGGCTAGTGCCACATCAGATTCGTGAAATCATTATTTAAGACACTACACAACCCTTTCATACATAAATGTTTTGCCACATGCAGTCGATGGTTGTCCTACACGACACTCGATACTCGCATGTGACGCTTTCTGTGGGCCCGCGAGGTCGTCGTCCATCACTTTGACGAACAGCCGACAATGAGGTTAATTTGACCAGCAAGGTAGAATCTTTTTTGTTTGTGTTATGGTGGTATATAGTACGCGTCGAAGAGGTGGGAGGGGACTATCATATATACTATACGTATGCATCCGTGAACAAGTACACCTCACTCAGTGTCGAGACTTTTTGGTTACCGAGGCACGTGGCACATCAAAATTGTGAAATTGGTTATTCAAACATCACACGACACCTTTTTGGGCCACATGCATATATATCCTAGCTAGGATACTCACGTGTGACGCTTCTATCTGTGGGCCTACGAGGCCATCGTCGATGCATGCATGCATGCATCACTTTGGCCTACATCAGGAGAGGTTAATTAATTTCACCATCGATGAGGATTCTTTTGGGTTGTACATATATTACGGCAGGAGCATATAGTATGAGGTGAAGAGGGGGGAAGGGGACCATCATATGTAGTACACTTGATATGAACCCCGCTCTGTGTGGGTGCATGGTTTAGGTTTTTGAGGCATGTGGCACATCAAAGTTGTGCATTTTGGGTATTCAACATATATATGTTTGGTCCACATGCAAAGCAGTGGTGGTTGTCCTCTCGCACCCACTTAAGCGGTTATCAGCAATATCGATGCTTTCCATTTGTGGGCCCGCTTGGTGCATCACTTCTTCTTACCTGACAACAAGAGAGGTTAATTTGACTTAGGAGGGGATTATTATTTTTGCTCTGGGATGACATGCATGATACACTTTGAGAGCACACACATGCATGTGTACACATGAATCCCTCCCATCGGGTCGAAGTGGCTAGTACAATGACACCATCATGAACTGATCTCGCTCTGTGTGGGGAGCTAGTGTACAATTTTTGACACACGCGCTAGATCAATGTTGTGTATTCAAACATGCATGCATCACCTCCATACATATGCATGTAGTGGTTGCCTTCGAATGATACACTCCCTCGCGTGGTTATCGGCGACAAGCCTATATATTTGTGGGCCAGCGTGGACATCCATGATCACCTTGACCAACAACAAGATAGGTTACCATGGCGGATTCTTCATTTGGTTCGTGTTATCGTAGTATAGGTCATGGTGAGATTCAGGCCTAATTAAGTTTGAGCACATATACTATGCACACATGCATGCATATATGAATCCCCGTCGTTGGCTTGAAGTGTGGTGTAACATACATATGCATCGTCAACCTAACCCTCACTCAGTGTGGGGATTTCTAGTTCGAAATCACGGTGCCACATCAAAGTTGTTCCATTGTTACTCAAAAACACACCTCTCCATACATATGTTTGGGCCACACGCATGCAGTGGTTGTCTTCGAGGACTAGCTACTTGCGTGATTATTGGCAAGCTAGCCCATCTCCGGGGTCGCATGGACGGCCATCACTTTGACCAACAACAAGAGAGAGATTGTACGACCAAGGTGGATTATTCTTGGTTCATTTTACGATCCATCTTGGTGAGATATATGCCTCTCTGGCCCGCCGACTGAAAGTGTGTGTGTGGGGGGGGGTGTTGCTACATCGCACTTTGCTAGGTGAACCTCGATTGGGGGGGGGAATGCATTCATAGCTTAATTAGGATTCCCTTCGTGGCAACACGAGGGGGGTGGGGGCTGCTAGCTACTTCGCACTTTGCTAGGTGAACCTCAGTTGGGGGGGGGGAGCGGGCATGCTCATAGCTTTGGATTCCCTTCATGCCGACACGAGGGGGGCTGCTAGCTACTTCGCACTTTGGTAGGTGAACCTCGGTTGGGGGGGAGCATGTGCATTCATCGCTTAGGATTCCCTTCGTGCCGACACGAGGGAGGGATGGCTACTAGCTACTTCGCACTTTGCTAGGGTGAACCTCGGTTAGGGGGGGGGAGGGCATGCATTCATAGCTTAGGATTCCCTTCGTGCCGACATGAGGGAGGGGGTCTGCTAGCTACTTCGCACTTTGCTAGGTGAACCTCGGTTGGGGGGGCATGTGCATTCATAGCTTAGGATTCCCTTCGTGCCAACACGAGGGAGGGGTGGCTGCTAGCTACTTCGCACTTTGCTAGGGTGAACCTCAATTGGGGGGAGGGCATCCATTCATAGCTTAGCTAGGATTCCCTTCGTGCCGACATGAGGGAGGGGAGCTGCTAGCTACTTCGCACTTTGCTAGGTGAACCTCGGTTGGGGGCATGCATTCATAGCTTAGGAATCCCTTCGTGCCGACACGAGTGAGGGGGGGGGGGGCTGCTAGCTCTACTTCACACTTTGCTAGGTGAACCTCGGTTGGGGGGCATGCATTCATAGCTTAGGATGCCCTTCGTGCCGACACGAGGGAGGGGGCGACTAGCTACTTTGCACTTTGCTATGGTGAACCTCGGTTGGGGGGCATGCCTTCATAGCTTAGGATTCCCTTCGTGCCGACACGAGGGAGGATGGGGGCTGCTAGCTACTTCGCACTTTGATAGGTGAACCTCGGTTGAGGGGGAGGGGGCATGCATTCATAGCTTAGGATTCCCTTCGTGCCGA
Source organism: Triticum urartu (assembly GCF_056163025.1). Classification (NCBI taxonomy): domain Eukaryota; kingdom Viridiplantae; phylum Streptophyta; class Magnoliopsida; order Poales; family Poaceae; genus Triticum; species Triticum urartu. Next base: position 190,399,496 of record NC_141879.1, read on the forward strand.
CATGAGGGGGTGGGGGCAAGTAATACCGTGCGCTTTGCGAGAGAGGTGCCACATCAAAGTTGCATTTGGTATTTGAAAATCAAACCACCCTTTTGACAAATAAATTTGGTCCACATGCAAGTGTGTTCGTGTTCTCACCCTCTCCAGCGTCATTTTTCGCCAAATTTATGAACATTAGACAAGTCGGATGACACAACAGACACGGTTCACTCAAACTAACTGTGTGCCATGCCGGTGCACCTGTCACGCACACATCCGCACAGTACATTGGGCTCCAGAGGCTCCTCTCTAAAAACTATCACCCGCCTCGAGGGTTTTTCTGTTTCATAACACACGGTTGTTATCTCCGGACTGTGTGCGATGTTTCTTGTTTCCAATCCCGCCTGCATCCCTAGAAAATATCTGCCCGACTCGATGGTTTTTCTGTTTCATAACACACGGTTGTTATCTCCGGACTGTGTCCAATGCACTATCATCAAAATTTTCAATAGCCTGGCATTTCACTCCCGCCTTTGACTTCCGCGTAGTAAAATTTTCAGTACCCACGTCATTTCCTCAAAAACCCCGCACCCCCCTCCACACACACACCAAAACCTCCTCGAGCGTGCGCGCGCACACACACACACACACCCTCGCTCGAAACCCTAGCAAAGTCCCCCCCGGCGCCGCCGCAAGGCCTCCATTGTCAACATCTGCTGGTTTGCCCATGCAGCTTACCCACCGATCACCATACCCAGGCCGCCCTGAGTTTATTAGATGATGCCTGCCAAACGCCCCCTTTCCCACAGATCCCCATCCCCCACTCCAGAGCATCGCAGCCTAAGCCCGGCTACGCTTCCCGTGGAGCTCGAGGAGTGATTGGCCCAAAATAGGTGTATAGCCGTCTCTTCGCCCGACGTCGCCGAGGAAGCTGACGACCATTACTGGCGGCGGGCACTCAAGCAGCAGGCTAGAGTATGCGGGCATGTCTCGTCCGCCGGCTACGACATCGAGGTCATCGACAGCGACGCCCTGAGGCGGGCCGTGTCACAGGTTAAGTGGCCCACCCCCAACCCCTCGGGTTCGACCACCATCAATCTCATCCATGGCCCCGCCACTGATCTCCTCTGGCTCGCTGTCAACAATTTGCCATTCTACATCGCCATCGAGCCCCTTTTGTCATTTCTGAAGGACACGTTCTGCGATGCTGGCTTGGGATCCACAGCTTCTAAGTCAGACCTCATTGACGGTGACCACGAGGAGGGCACCCTCTCCGGCTCTTCCAAGGGGAAAGAGCCCATCTGCTCTTCCAAGGGGAAAGCGCCTGTCTGCGACATCAGGGAGGGCACCCTACAGCCGTGCTCTTCCAAGGGGAAGGAGCCATCTGCGACAACATGGAGCGCATCCAGGGTACGTGCTCTTCCCACGGGAACGAGACCATCCGTGACAAGTGAGGAAACACATGATTTGTTTTGTCGTGCCTCTTCAAAGGGGGAAACCCATGACTTGTTTTGTCGAGTCCCTTTTGTGGTGTAGTGAGAATATTTCCAGTTTTAATTGCTATATCTGGTTGTTTGCAGTATGCCTTGTTTATTTCAGTTGTTCACAATATGATGCTCTATATGTGCAATTATTTACTGTGCAGTACATTTCATCAATACAGTATTAAACATACCGATAGGAATGCATATATTTGCTTGCCGTTAAGCCTGTTATAGCTAGCATATGCCTCTTCTAAAGTTTTTTGATTGTTCGGTTGTTTGTAGTTAGCATATGTTCAGTTTCAAATGCTATCTTTGGTTGTTCGTAGTATGCCTTGTTTATTCCAGTTATTCACAATGTGATGTTCTATATGTGCAAGTATGAACTATGCAGTTCAATTTCATCAGTACCAGTTTCAACAATACCACTATGAATGACTACATTTGGTTGCTGCATCTTGTAGTTAACACGCCTTTCCATTTTTATTTAACCATAACCAGTGTACTTAGACAGGCACAATACCAGTTTGAATGACCATGTTTGCTTGTTGTTAAATGTTTGGTCTGTTGCAGTTAGCACACCTTTCCACTTGTTTTGCTTTACTAGCGTGCTTAAACCTGCACACTGAAGCTATCTTTTGGAGATTATTTTGTCTGCCATGTGTAAGTTTGGTTGATGTTTAGCCTGTTGTGCTTAACATGCTTCTTGATGTACCTACACAGGACAATTTTGGAACGGTTGTTGTTTTCCATCGAGGTTAGTTTCATCCCATGGCTTATATCAGCTCACTGTTCAGGATATCGGTAGCTGGTACCATATAGGCCAGCGGCTGATAAGGGACTAATCGGTGAATTGGACTTTTAACTGAATATATCCACAACCCATTTTTCCTTAGGTTAACTAGGGCCATATGTAATATATCTGATGCTACATAGCAACATGCACTGTACTTAATGTCTAAATATGCAATCCTAGGCTACATAGCAATAAGGAAGAGTGCTACATTAATGTTCTAATGATGTCTAGATATATGTAGAAGAGCAGCAACAACAACAGCAACAACACATCCCTGTTTGGATACTCAACTTAGCTAGATGTTAGAGTTAGTTTCTAGCCCATTACTAACCTTGAACTAACTCCATCCGAAGAGTTGTTTGGATGGAAGAGTTAGATTGACAATAAATGCACTAGGAGAACTAGCTCCAATTAGCACCTCTTGGGTTGGATACTAGTTTTTTTGGGTGGGTTATAGATGCAACTAGTTCAAACTAGCCCTCTTGTTTAGATATACTTTAGGGCTATTTGAGACCGAACTAGCTCAAACTAACTGTAACCCGTGGATACAACAGCAGATAATTTGTAAGAATGAACTAAACTCCTTCCGGCCCATAATATAAGATGTTAATTCATCTAATATGTGAGTATGTTGGATGTTATAAGATACTCCCTCCATTCCTAAATATTTGTCTTTTTAGAGATTTCAAATGGACTACCACATACGGATGTATATAGACATATTATAAAAGAGTGTTGAACTACATCAATGTGCAATTGCTATATAGCTTCTAATATTAACTTGGTGCTTTTAGGTACATATGTCATTGGCAAAGATCCGTGTTTCGACCCTTTCTGCATATGGGGTAATGAGATATCGATGAACCAGCATCAAGTGAGGAAGCTGATAAAGATTATTAGTAAAATGGGTCCAAAGATGGCAATTAAACTATTTGTTTACACTTTATCCAAGACAACAGCGAACTGTGGGATGGTAAGTAAGAACTCTGCAGCCTTCTTTTTACTGCCCATAATGAGTTGTGTTAGATGACAATGTCTGAATATTTTTCCTTTGAAGTGGTTGACAAAGCAGTTTACTCAAGATTACCTCTCAAACTACATGATTGGTGGGCATGCAATGGTTAAAGTATTTCTACCAGAACACGATGATTATCTAGATGTTTTCATGAAGACCGTGAAGGATGGTCGGTCGGCCATCACAAGGAGTTGGACTAGAGTTGTGCATGCTTTCTGCATGGAGGAGGGCACAATATGGGCATTCCGCTTCACCTTGTTCGGCAACCAGAATATATTTCGCCTCTTTCTTTACCATCTTTAATAGTACAAGTATACAACTATGGTTCATCATTCTTTATTTGGTTCTTATGTAATTCTTAAACATATGTACCTATGAATCGAATAATGCATTGGTTGTTTGAACCTGATGGACATGAATAAAGTTGTAGCATACATTCAAATTCAAATTCAAATTCAAATCCGGTACAATTTGGAAAAGCAGCAGTTAAATTACAGTGAAGTTACGCTCTCCAGGTTGTTACGGCACATACGGTTGGTAAAACACAAACATTTGCGAATGCACCATAATCGGAGACGGTTCACATAGAGGAAACATGTGCAAGCATGCACACAGTTGCTGTTTGCAAAGCGTGTGCGATGTCAGACAATATCACAAACGGTGCAGGCAAACTAAACATTTGTGTTAGTTGCCTTATCGTACACGATTTGCAACCATGAACTGTTTCTGATGAAGTATGCATCGTAAACATTGCACCACAGAATAGCGTGTGTGATAGTTGTCGTGTACGACGATGTTACGATGGTCTGACGTTTTGTAATCCTGTTTGACACTCGTACAATGATGAGCTAATCTTCTTAACGGTGAATCGTTTGTGATGGGCACGCATCATACACTTTCTATAATAGTGAACCGTTTGTGATGGGCCGCGCATCGTAAACGTAGCACCACACAATACCGACTGCGATGGCAATGCGAGCAGAAACGACTAGGAGTACTATAGGGGCCCTATCCTCGGTGGTTTCTGGGTCGTGTGGGAAGGACCCCCCTATCGCCCACACTCACTTGGCGACGGTTCCAATTGCCGTCGCGGAAAGGGGTTTTAAACCGTTTGTTTAGGACTGACACGCACCAGTGTAAGTTCAACTTGACCACCAGACTAAGGATGATAAGGTGAGGCAATTCTATGGTTAACATCATACTTGGCAAGCATTTTATGGAAAGCACCATGAATAAAGTGTGAACCACCATTAGTCATTAAGTATCTAGGGACTCCAAACCTTGGGAAAATAACTTCCTTAAGCATTTTAATAGAAGTGTTGTGATTAGCACTACTGGTTGGACTAGTTTCTACCCATTTAGTAACATAATCAACAACAACCAAAACATGTGTATACCCATTAGAGGAAGGAAAAGGTTCCATGTAATCAAATCGCCAAACATCAAATGGTTCAACAACAAGTGAATAGTTCATAGGCATTTCTTGATTCTTACCGATATTACCTATTATTTGACATTCATACAAGATAAGACGAACTTACGGGCATCCTTGAAGGGAGTAGGCCAATAAAATCCAGATTGCAATACCTTGTGAGCAGTTCTATCTCCAACATGATGCCCTCCATAAGCTTTGGAGTGACATTTCCGTAGAATTTGTCCCTGTTCATGCTTAGGTGCACAACATCTAATAATACCATCTACTCCTTTTATATCTTCAGGACATGGCATTTTCTCAATTGCATCAACCTTAGCTTTGTCCACTTCAATATCTCTTTCAGAAATTTTATGACCCAAGACAATGCCTTCATTAACCATAAAGTGGCACCTCTCCCAATTCAAGACAAGATTTGTTTGTTCACATCTTTGCAAAACTCGATCAAGATTGCTTAAACAATTATTAAAAGACTTCCCATAAACAGAGAAGTCATCCATGAAAACCTCAACAATCTTTCCACAAAAGTCAAAGAATATAGCAGTCATACATCTTTGAAAGGTAGCAGGTGCATTATATAAATCGAAAGGCATACGTCTATAAGCATAGGTTCCAAAGGGACAAGTAAAAGTGGTATTTTCTTGATCAGGTTGAGAGACAGGTATTTGTGAAAACCCAGAATATCCATCAAGGAAGCAAAAATGTGTGTGCTTAGATATCCTTTCAAGCATTTGATAAATAAAAGGCAGAGGGTAATGATCTTTCCTAGTTGCTTTGTTTAATTTTCTAAAATCAATTACCATTCTATAGCCTGTAACAATTCTTTGTGGAATAAGTTCATTCTTATCATTAGGAACAACAGTTATACCTCCTTTCTTAGGGACACAATGAAAATGACTTACCCATCTACTATCAGCTATGGGATAGATTATACCTGCTTCCAGAAGTTTTAAGATTTCCGTTCTTACCACTTCCTTCATTTTAGGATTTAACCGACGTTGGTGATCAACAACAGTTTTAGCATCAAGTTCCATATTAATTTTGGGTTGACATAGAGTGGGACTAATGCCCTTTAAATTATCAAGAGTGTATCCAATAGCAGCACGGTGCTTCCTTAGAACTTTCAACAATCTTTCTTCTTCATGTTCTGAAAGGTTAGCACTAATAATAACAGGATATATCTTCTTTTCATCAAGATAAGCATATTTCAAAGTGTTTGGCAATTGTTTTAATTCAAACACGGGATCACCTTTAGGTGAAGGAGGATCTCCTAGAGTTTCAATAGGCAAATTGTGTTTAAGCAGAGGACGTTCTTCAAAGAAAATCTTATCTATTTCATTTCTTTCATGCATAAGTAATCATTTTCATGGTCTAGCAAATATTGTTCTAGTCGATCAGTAGGTGGTACAGCAATAGAAGCAAGACCAATTAATTCATCCTTACTAGGCAATTCTTTTTCATGAAGCTTTATACTAAGCTTGGAAAAATTAAACTCATGAGACTCATCACCAAAATTAACACCAAGAATTTGTTTCTCACAGACTATTCTGGCATTAATGGTGTTCAAGAAAGGTCTACCAAAGATGATGGGACAAAAGTCATCTTGTGGGAACCAAGAACAAGAAAATCAGTAGGGTATTTTATTTTCCCACACAAGACTTCAACATATCTAACAATCCCAATTGGTGATATAGTGTCTCTATTAGCAAGTTTAATAGTAACATCAATGTCTTCTGCTTATCTCGCCAAGGCCCTTCAAGATTGCTCCCCTAGGCTCTCCTAGGCGACTCCAAGGCGATTTTGCGCCGGTGGCCACTCCGGCCCCGGCGGCCACCACTCCTACTAGTGGTCACTCCGGCCACGGCAGCCACCCTCCTCAAAGATGGCTCCCTTTGCCCTTAACTTTGATTGTGGCAGAAAGTTCCGAGCAGATATGAGAACCAAGTTTGGGCATCCGGTGGTATTTTCACCTGGTTTTCATCAACAAGAGTTCACCTTGGTGTTTTCTTTCTGCCGATCAACGTCCAAGCTTGATGTACACACGGTTAGTGTCTCTCTCCTGGCTATGTTTGGTGGTTACGCTCAAGGCTTTAGGGTTCGTCTTTTGAGAGATAGAACTTTCAAGTTTTCAGTTGCTTCAAAGTCCGTTAGTTTTGAGATCTATAATAAGGGTAGAATTGTTGAACAAGATTTTGAGATGGTGTTTAGCTTGTGGAACTTTGGTGGTCCGAATTAGCATAGGGAAGAAATTTCTTACTACAGTGAACTTGATAAAGAGTGGACTTTGGTTGGTAGGCATGGCAAAGCTGTGTCAAGCAACTCCGGTGATCGCCGGAGCGATAGCTCAGTGGTCAGAGACGGTAGATCGGTCTTCGAGCGGTTATCGGGTCCCATTCAAACCAGAGACAATCAAGGGGAGGCTTTCAATTCACCTACTATTAATTCCGACTTAAATAGGTCTCATAATTCTACCCAGGTGTCCCAACGTGCTACTCATGGCACATACGTTGTATGCTTTGCATGGGGGGGGGGCGAGGACACTACGCACACAACTGCATGTCACGGAACCTACCTGGGCTTTGTCCTTTTATCCAGTTTAGCACTTTTCCGAGCCCATCAGCACAGGCTTGGGCCGAGGGCGAGGTGGAGGCCTGGTTCAAATCAGTCGGACCAGCGGTCCCGATTAGGTAGGTTTCATCATTTAAGGAGCTGGTTAAGGACCTATTTCCAAATTTCCAACTGAGACCACAGCCTGCCTCCTCGCATTCATCTGCTCTTACCAACTCTGCTTCCACCTCGACGAGCTCACCGTCTTCCTCAACATCGGCGGAGCAGGCATTGGTCGTCCGCTCTTCGGAAGTGCCAGCCATGGCCAACATCCCTATAGACCCTGCTCCCTTCATTCCCCATGGTTTTCAGATTCTTGAAGTAGAAGGGCAAACTGGGGTTTCGAGGGCAATCTTGCCAAATCGTCCAAGGAGGCACAAAGATTGGGCGATTCCTACCATTCAGCCGCATCCAAATGAGGTATTTTTCCCCAATGTCCGAGAAGTTCTAGAAGAGTTTTTTCAAGGAGTGGAGCGGGTTGGGTTTAGAGAAATCCAGCCATGTCTGTTTGGCGAAGCATATGTTAGGTTCTTGCATGTCAGAGATAGAGATCGTCTTATCAGGTAGAGGACCCGTTTGGTGATGTTTTCATTTCATTCACTAAGCACAATGAGGGTAGGAACCGGCGTAGAATTCATTTCAATAGAACATGTTGGTTGCTGTTTGTGGGTGTTCCATTTGACTATTGAAACTCTGAATACATTGCTACTTCCATTGATAAGTGGGGTAGACTCATAAGCTGGGAAAGGGAAGATGCATTGAGAGGTAAGATTCTAGTTAAGGCCAGAGTGACTGATCTCATTGATATACCAAAAAGCATCAGATGGTCTGAAGGAGAGTGTTTTGAAGAGGGGTCTTGGACTAGTTCAGTTGAGATTTTGCTAGAAGAAATGCTGGGAGGGAGACCTGCTGATGAGGATCCTATTCCACCTCCTGGAGTGGACCCACATCCAGTTCCACAACATGCTAATGATTTCCCAGGTTTTTAGCCAGTGCCACTGAACAATGAACCAGCTCAGAATGAAGATTGGGATGATTGGGAGGAGCAGGAAGAAAAAGGTCATTGGGCATTTCCTTAGGCTAACAATCCAGCTCCACCTCAACAACAAGCAAAATTTTCAATCATGCATGAGGATGGTGCTCCAAACAGCAGCATTCCCACTACAGTATCTCTGTCAGATGGTATTTGGTCAAATACACACAATGCTAGTGAAGAGGTTAACCAAGGAGCTCCAGTTAACCCTATGGGCATGGGACTGCAGGATATTTTACTTGCTTATCAAGCAGAAGGGGAAGAAGATGATGTGCAGCCTGTTAATAATAACCTGGTTGATATACAATAGCAGGGAGAAGTTCCTGTCCCTCTGGTCCTACAAGAAGTCCAACAACCTGCACCACCAGCCCTAGAAGAAGTTGTGGTTGAAGAATCTGCTGGGACTAAGAGAAATATTGAACCTGATATGCCACAAGGAGAGTTAAACTTGGATAATGTTAATGATGATTCTCACAATAGTATTACTCCTTTGGTGACTGAAACAGTGGTTGTCCCCAAAGAGCCAGAGGAAGTTCAGGGTTTAGCAGACAGGAATGCTCTGAAAGGCACAGCTGGTGTTCCTATTCCTCGGGTTGGTACATCAACTGGTGGACATACAAAAGGTATGGAGAGTTTTTCATTTCCCAACTCTCCCAATTTACTAGACATTCACAAACTTATTGGAAGTCATACTTTGGATATTATTGATGGTGCCCACTTGATTTCTGAAGAAGGTCTGGACTTGTGGATTCAGCATTTTTCTCCAGCTACACAAGGAGAAGTTAACACTTTCAAAATTGACATTCCTGTAAGTTGTTTTAACTTCATAATTCATCTTCTCCTGGCACCTGATAAATTTGGCTGGGTAATGCATCTGCCCAAATCTGATCTGTGGAAACTTCTTACTGCCAATTGTAACTCTGAAGAGACTATTTTGTTTCATATCCCTGATGGCTGTGCTACTACACAGGCCCCAAGTTGTAAGGAGATAATGTTGGGCCTGGGAAAGGAAAATGAGGGCATAAGCCCTGCTGCTCACTCTCAAGTGGAGCTGGAAGCCCACTAAAGCAAGTGTATCCTAACAAGGTCTTAATCCTGCCCCTAGGTGAAGCTATTTCAAAGAAAAGGAGGGACAAAGATCCTCTGGTGGAAACTGAGGTAAGGAGGAGTGATAGAATTAAGAGGGACAATAATGGTTAGAGAAGGAAGTCCTGTGGTGCTACATCTTGCTTACCTAGCAATGCTATACCTCCAATTGTACAAAATAAAGTGGTCAAAAACCTGACAAAATCTTTCTGCAAGGTATCTGAGGATGAGCTGCAGGAGAAGCTTTCCAAGAGGCCCAAGAAGAAAGGTCAGGAGGATGTGGCCAAGGTTCCCAGGGCCATTGGTGCTGCAAGTCCAAACAAGAGTGTTCTATGATGTGTTCTCATCTTAGTAACAGTATCAGGGTAGTAACAAGGAAACATAGTTTGGTGGCTGGTTGTAAGATGTCTTATGTGGTTGCTGTATTTAGAACATGTTTCATGTCTGGCCATGAGACTTGGTGGCTTCTTTTGTTTCAAGCTCTTTTTCTCATTAAGCTACAACCTTGGTATTGTGTCTTGTATGAGGATGATGATAGTGCCCTGCTCTCTTTTGGAAATGCAATGTCCCTCAAACTCACTTTAATGTTTGGTTTGCATATATGTTCTTGTTGCTGCTTGTATGACAACTCAGACTCTGCTAGATCATAGAGCTCTTCTTTTGAAACTTTGACTCGATTGGGTATTATACCAGGAGATGGGGCTTGGTATATCAAAATTAATAAACAACTAGTGTATCATGAATAGAAACATATCCTGGAATATTTTGAATTGGGATGTTACGGGTCTGAATGCACCAGAGAAATGGCTGGCTATTAGACAAAAAATTGAGGAAAGTGTTGTTGGCATTCTATGCTTACAAGAAACAAAGAGAGAAAATTTTGATCGGGCCTATGTTCATAACTTCTGTCCACAAAGATTCAACAAATTTGAATTTTTGCCCTCCATTGGGGCATCTGGAGGTATCTTGACTACTTGGAATGGCACTTTTTTCCTGGAGAAATGCTCTTCCAAAATAAATTCTCCCTAACTATGCAATTCACAAGTAGAACTTCTCTTAGGCCCTGGATTCTCACAAATATTTATGGGCCTTGTAACACTGAAGACAAATTGGAATGCATTGATTGGTTTGCTAATATTCAAATGCCTGATGATGTTGATTGGATGGTCATGGGGGACTTTAATATCATTAGGTCACCTAAAGATAGAAACAAACCAGGTGGGGATGTTAATCAGATGTTACTGTTCAATGAAGCTATTAGCAATTTGGGGTTAATTGAATTACCTCTTAAAGGTAGGCAGTTCAGCTGGAGCAACATGCAAGACAACCCTTTACTGAAAAAATTGGACTGGTTTTTCACTTCTGCAGCCTGGATGACAAGTTACCCTGACACCACTGCTCTACCACTAGCAAAACCAGTCTCAGATCATCTGTCATGTGTAATAAAAATTGGCACAAAAATCGCCAAGTCAAAGGTTTGCAGATTTGAGAATTATTGGTTAAAGCACAGCTCTTTCAAAGAAATAGTTCAAGCAGCCTGGAATATTCCTATTGGCTATACTAATCCAGCCAAGAAGATTAATGCAAAGTTCAAAAACTTGATAAGAGCACTCAAACTCTGGGCCAAAAATCTGTCTTGTCCAGAAAAGCAGATTGAGGAATTAAATGAATGTATTTTCTTGTGGGATTTCTTGGAGGAACACAGATACCTCACCATGTTTGAGAGTAATTGTAGGAATATGTTGAAAGAATTCTTATTGACATTTCTTAGCAATCAGAAGATCTATTGGAAGCAAAGAGGCAAAATCAAGGGACATTTTAAAAAAACACAAGTTATATTTTTAGAAATTCTCAAAGGTTTTAGATTTTTGACCTTTCTAGAAATTCTTAAACCTTCTTACAATCTTGCATTGGTATGACTTTTAAATCTGGCAAAACGAAACCTGCAATGAGTTACCAACTAGAAAATCCTTGGGTTCCTTGCTCACGTACCAGTGTGCTTTCATTTTTGGAATGTGTGGCTTTCGAGCAATTCTAGACCTACTAAAGGTTACTTAAGTATTTTACATACTTGCTAATGTGAAGTATTGGGGTTGGAAAATGGGGAAGAAAGGGGCCCATCCAAGTGAAAATCACCGCGGGGGGGGGGGGGGGGGTAGTTAGTTTGGAAAGTTAAGTAACCTTTTTTAATGTGTGGCTTTCAAAGTGGTATAAAGGTCCCTACTTACTTTTTGTAAAAACTTTATATATGACGTGATTCGCACTACACATCTCTTGGTTTGCTACCAATAGTTTTTTTTGAGAAGTTTTGCTACCAATAGTTGTAGCCAAGTCGGACACCTTAGTTGTTTTGCCTAATTTATTTTGTTTATCTTCTTAAAATAACATTTAAAAACGCAACAGTTTCTCAAATTTAGCTTTCTTCTCGAGGGGTTGCCGGTTTTTCTTCTGTTCTTTTTTCCTATTCTCTTTCTTTTTATTTTTCATTTTTTTTCATTTTTTCATTTGTATAAAATCATTGTTTTATTAAATATCTTGAACTTTTCTTACATTCATGAATATTTTCTTACATACATGAACATTTTTTCAAATACATGGAATGTTTTCTGAATACATGAACTTTTTTCAAATGCATGAATTTTTCAAATCCAAGAACCCTTTTCAACTTTTGAGAACTTTTTTCAAAACCAACAAATATTTTCAAATCCATGAGCTTTTATTTTGAAAACGATTTTTTTCTCAAATCCGCGAACTATTGAAATTATAAGTTTATAACCTTTTTTCTAAATTGATAAACTTTTTACAAATCTATGAACCTTTTCCAAAATCAATGAATTTTTCTCAAATCCGTAAACAACTTTTCCAAATCCATGAACTTTTTTCAAGTTAGTAACTTTTATTTGAAAATCAATTATTATTTTTCAAATCTGTATTTTTTCCAAAATTGACAACCTTTTAAAACTCTCCGAACATTTTAAAAATTCGCGGTTTTTTCAAAATCCATGATGTTTTTATTACATGAACTTTTGTTTTCAAATCCGTGAACTTTTTTGAATTCACGAAAATTTTCAGATTATTTTGCAATTCTTTTGACTTTTTTTGCTTCATTTAAAAAAATCAACGGTTCACCTGTCAAGTGGTCAACCATGACCAAGCGAAACAAGGCGAATCTGGACGAGCAACCAGTCATGCATGCTCTTGGGACGACCCATATTTTTAGAAATTTACGAACATACTGAAGTTCATGTTTTTTAATCCAAGAAAAATCCTAGAATTCATGAACATTTTTTACATCCGCAAACATTTTTCAAATTCGTGAATAGTTTTCAACCATTTTTAAATTCACAAATATTTTATATATTTGTCGACCTTATTTAAAGTTCAAGGGAAAAAATATTTCGCAATTTTTTAAATATATCAATAAAAAGTAGCTAGTTTCCTTGTTAAAAAAGAGAGCGATTGTTGATTTTTCAGAGGACCAAAAAAGGGGAGCCTACAGAGAGCGTAAATCAACCAGGCAATCAACACGTATTATCGGCCAGCCCATGCGAATGGTGCCACAGCGCTGTTGTGCCAATGGCCTGATTTACGCTCGCGGTAGGCTCCCCTTTTTTCTTGTCCTCTGAAAAAACAATAATTGCTATTTTTTAAAGGTGACTAGCTATTTTTATTAATAGATTTCAAAAAATGTGAAATGTTTTTTCTATTGAACTTTATATAATGTTGACAAATTTAAAAAATATTCATGAATCTAAAAAATGCTTTAAAACTATTCACAAATTAGAAAAATATTCGCGGATGTAAAAGGTGTTCATGAATTTTAGGAAATTTCCATGGATTGAAAAAACATGAAATTTAATATGTCCGTGAATTTCTAAAAATAAGAATTGAACGCAAAATAGAAAGAAAAAAAATCAAGAACTATGTAAAAAAACCGAGCAAAAAATTGAGAAAAGAAGAAAACCGACTGGAATAATTTAGGAGCTTCCCAAAACCGGTGCAAAAAGAAACGTGTCACACACTGATTTTCATGCCACAACACTTAAGCTAATACATCTTGATAAAGTGTGGTTTGACAAAAACTTTTGCATTATTTGGCTTTTATTTGGACTTGGTTTTCTCTCTGTGTTTTCAAGTGCTCTTTAAAGTCAACACAACTCCACCTTCTATACTTCAACTCCTTGCCCCAAACTTCTGCAAAATGATCATTCCATGTGTATAGAGAAATATATTAATTTCTTACAAAAATAATTTGGCCAAAAAGTATTTTCGAAAATTAGTTTTCCAAAAACCCCTGAATTAAGATTTGTACTGCAAGTACTTAATTAAGGGCAATAAAAATCCTTCCAAAAATATGTTTGACTCCTATTAGATATAGGATACCCAGAAACCACAAAAATATAATTTTAAAAGTTATTTTAATATTTTATTTAAAAGCCTTTTCTTAAGGCCAGAAATGGTCTTTAATAGGGAAAAATAATTTTTTTTGTTTCAAAAATATTTAAAAAAAATCAGGGAAACTCAATGGACATATATTGTCCATATATAAGAGTTTCAACACATGGTCATGTTCAAAATATTGGTCAAATCCCCCAAAAACCATTTTTGCCCATTTCAAGGATTTGAAATATTTCTACAGGAAATATTCCCCAACAATTCCAAGAAAATTCTAGCATGTCACATATGACATTTTTGATGATCTTGCCAAGTATCATGTCATGGAGAATAGTATAACCCCATGAAATCTCCCCAAAACCATTTCTGTCCATTTTGAAGTTTGAGCAACTTTACATTGCCAAACATGTCCAAATGTTCTCAAACCTTGTGAACATGCTCAAATGGTCTAATTATTCATCTAGACCAAATGGCACAAGTTGGAGAGAATGTTATATTGCTCAAAGTGCCCCAAAACCCTTCCTGTTCAGAACCAAATTTGAACAACTCTACATTGCCAAGTGTGTCCTTTTGATCTGAATTTTTGTGGACATGTTCAAATCCTCAAATGATGACACTACACGAAGTGGTGCATCAAGGAGAATAGATTTTCATGACTAAATCTTGGTAGAGCCTTTTCTGCTAATTTCTAGGGTTTGCCAAAGTTAACATTGGCCACTTTTCCCAAATAAGCTCCAAATTGGAGAGAGGCCCTGATTATATGTGTCATTTCACCCTGTGGAGTCTCCTGCCAAATGGAGTTCATTTGCTTAACCAAACAAGCATCAAACACCTTCTGCCATTTTACTAAAACTCCTGTTTTGACCTCTTCCACTCTTCTCCATGGCCTCCACTTTTTACCACATCTCCTCCTAGTCCCCCTTTACCTCCAGTAACAATGGCTGCATCTCAGCCCAATGATTGAGGGGTGAAACCACCTCATTTACCCCTCTGGACAGCCATTTGCACACTTCTTCTTCCTCTTTCCTCACCCCAGTGGCCATCCAGAGCATCCAATGCCCCTGCCTACTTTTTTACTCCACCCATGAGCTACTGGACACGGTTGGCCGCGCCCACAAGGCATAGAAAATGCCATGCCGGCCATATGGGCGCTCTGGAGCGCGCTACAGTGCGCTCCCGCACTGTAGCCGCCCCCTTCCAACCGCCTCCGGCCACCTCGGGCCTCCCCAGCACGCCCGACGAGACGCCTCGGCGTCTGGGACACGGCAGCTGGTCGGCCCCCTTCTCCTTCCCTCTCTCCTGCCCCTGCTCGCACGCGCACCATGGCCGCCCGAGAGCTCCAATGAGCACGCTCACACGCGCGCTGACCTGACGCTTCCCCGCTCCTTCTCTCCCTCCCTCTGGGCGTAGACCACCCCTACAAACACCTCAGACACGCCCACGTGAGCCCCCGTGGCTTGCAGCGACGGCAACAGCCTCGCCGGCGCACGGGTCTACGGTGAGCCGTGGCTCGCCTACTTAAAGGCCTCCCCGAGCCTCCCAATCACCACCACTCGCCCCCACCTACTCCAAAAAGGCCCCATGTGCCCTCCACTCTCCTCTAGGAGCACCCGAGCTCGAGATCGAGCTCGAGCTCCACCGCCTCAGGTCGTCGTCGATCTCGGGGTACGGGCTCCCTCCGCCCCTCCTCTCTCTCGATCTGGACCCTCCACACCTCCCTGATCATTTCCCCTCTGTTTCCCCTCTCTCTTGCAGTCGGAAATGGCCGGAGCCATCAACGCCCGACGCTCCTCCGCCGCGAACCTCGTCGCCAGCGAACCCCTGCACTCCGGTGACCGCCTCCACCTCCACCCGAACGGCGACTCCGCCCTGAGCAAGCCGGTGCGCTCGGATCGCCTCGCCGTTGACCACAGCGACGCCGGTGAGCTCACCCCCCTCTCTGGCCCGAGGTTGAAGACGACGGCCGTGGGGCCCGTCAGTCAGCCTCACATACTGACGGGTGGGCCCCACCCGTCAGGTTTAAACACGCACGCGCGCGCACTGGTTCGCTGCGTTGGCTGGAGGCGTATTTTCCAAATACGCCTTCGACGTGGCCGCCCTGCGCGGGCTGGATTCCCTCTGGGCCTGCTGCACTGTGGCCCTTCTGGCCCAGTTGCACAGTGCTGCTTCTCCTTTTTTCTTTTTCTGGAAACTTGCAAAAATTCCACATGATTAAATATTAATCCAAATGCAATAATTCCAACTCCCATATTTTTCTAAAAATCCCACCTATTTAATGGTGTAACTTTCATAAATATCCATCAAACTTTTATGCACTGTTCAAATTTAAATTCAAATTTGAGCATTTATATTCCCCTCTGAAAATCCATTTCTCCTATTATACAACTCCAAATCCATAACTAATAATTTTCCCCTTCTTAGAGTTCCTCTAGTATTTATCAAAAATAAGTTGACATTTTTCTGAGCACCTTGGTTTTTCTGTTTTACTATTGCCTTATTTTCTCGTTATTTTCTTGCGACGATTAGATCCCGTATTAGACGAAGTTGCTGAAGAAGAAGAAGAAGGAGAATGATTTGAAGAACTTGAAGACTTTGAAGACCATGGCAAGCAGCCCTTTGACCATGTCTATGAAGCCCTTTTTATGCATGTCATATAGCACTTTATTAGTGTTGCATCGGAAACATGATGAGATGGTAACCACTTTGATGGGTTGCCTCTGTTACTTCCTCGTTGATACTTGCATTGTGCATGACCCTACCTCCTTATGAGGGTTATGCCGGTGGGAGTAGATAGGATGCTAAGTAGTGCTACGCAAAGGGACGGGTACATGCATGGTGATGGAGACACAGTATTTTCAAAAGACTTTTCGAAAACCCCATCGGGTGCCACTTATGCCCGAGGGAGACAATGAGATGGGTAACCACTTGATGACGAAGTGGTGTACCGAGGCAAGTGTGTGTTGTTTTCGAAAATGGATTAGATTTAAGATTTGTCGACTGCCCCAACCTTACATGCGCAACCACTCTACCCTTATATGGGAAAGGGCATTATTGATTACTTAGGTCGATACTAGCTTGGAGCCCGCATTACTAGTGACGGGGGAGAGTTGGTGCTCTCTCTCGGGACGGGGTCGTGCCAGGTAGGGCAGCCATGACTGTTTTTACAGGGCACCGGATACACCGTTGTGTCCCCTCTCGGATGTTACGATCTCAAGTGAGTCTCGCATGATGTACATCGTGAGGATACGGAACAACGAGTGGACTCCTTGTTAGTGTCGTCTAGGGAAAGATAATGATCGGGTGCTTACCCCAGGTACTTGAGGTATCGCGGGTCGTGGATAACATGGAAGTTCTCCGGATCTTGTGGGTAAAGTGTGCAACCTCTACAGAGTGTAAAACTATTCGAATAGCCGTGTCCATGGTCAAGGACAGTTGGGCGGTGCTGCTTAAACTACGTCCACGTGTTTACAAACCAGTGTGTGTGTTGGATAAGTGGGAAGAACTACTTGGGTCAAGTCAAGGACTTGACATGATTGAGTTGGGTTGGTGCCCACTCTATTTATGTTGATATCTGTAACCTGTCCTCATGGTTACTTGAATTCTCCTGATGCATGTCTTACACGTTGTTGAACATGTCATTGCACTCAAAACTAGCTTTCCGCAAAAATTTACCTATATCATGCATTGTTGTATCTTGAACCAAAACATGGGTTGCTTGCGAGTACATTCAAAGTACTCATTGGCTTGCCACTAGTTATTTAATTGGCCAGGCATGGAAGAACAGGAGTTCGAAGAAGAATTCTTTTGAGACGAATATGCGAACTAGGATGCTTCCCAGTCAGAATGCCTGTAGGGTTAAGGCAGATGGCATTGTTCTACTTATTGATGAAGATTTCCGCTGCTTGTGTTTCATTTGATGTTCAGCCCTTAAGGCTTTATCTATGTAAGACTTGACCATAATGGTCATGATTTGTGTAAGATGGTATGTATGGATGTAAGACTCTTGTTATTCAGCTTCTGTGTGTTCAGTGAGCATTGATCTCTGGGATCACTGTACACGTGCATTCGGTGATCTCAACTTATGAGTCGGGGTCCCCACAGAGATGGTATCAGAGCCATCCTGACTGTAGGAAGCCTTAGTTAGCATGGACGTTAGTTAGCTTGAGACCTTCTAAACTTCTCTTCTTTTCTAAGCTTACCAAGCCCGAGGGATATTTTCCATCTTGACCTCCCCTATTCAACTTTTGTAGGTGGCTGTCGCCCCCATGAGACTCCTTATGACAGGATTTCCATCACTCCTAAAAGACTGCCACCTACAATGCTACTATCCCTCGCTGCCCATATACACCCTGCATGAACTGGAAAATGATGTGCTCGAGAAGGAGTTCTATGCCAAGGTTTTTGTGCCTGCCAAGACCTCACCCCAGGGGTGGTTCTTCATTGCACCACCCATGCCAACACAAGACCTGGCCATTTAGCAAGTGGCATATGAAGCGCTTCTCCGTCTTCGAGGCCTCCTTCCAGAAATGAAAGAAGAACACGCCACCCGCTACCTACCTGGAAAGAACGGATTTGGAACCCCAGCTCAAGTGATGATTTCCCCAGAAGATGAGGATCCAACCCTCAAGTACCAGATCCGCTTCATCAACGCCGGAGACTACCTTCTACGTCACCTTACCGAAGCATTCCTTAAGGCTCGCCAAGACCTCCCTTCACTTCTGCACCTCTACTGCCTCGAGAAGAAGAAGGTGGTCGAGCAAGAACAGCAAATCACTGCCTTAGAAGCCCACATTTTTAATCAAGAGCAGCAAATAAAGGGACTTCGGAAAGCTCGCAACCCAACCCCACGAAAAAGGCATAGGAATGGATTTCCGTATCCACCTCATAGAGGATCATCGTCAGGCCCCCGACGACAATACCCAAGACTGAATAGAAACCCTTGTGCTTCCGTCACATGTCACGGGTGTGGTGAACTTGGGCACATTAAAAGGATGTGTCCCAACAAGCAGCCGACTGTCGCATACCCTTTGGCACCACAAGGGGAACCCAGAAACTGAAGACTGAGCACCCTTCTCTCCGAGCAAGCACGACTACCGAGTCCGAGGACCCCTAGGGTAGGATGAGTCGTGTACCCCCATATGCGTAGTCGAGTCCGTGAGATGGTTCGAATGGAACCACGTTTTGTGTTGCTTGTTTTTACTTGTTTGTGTTTTGATATAAGTCGCACATTTGCCCTAGGCAGCTTGTACGCGACTATGTCACCTATCTTATCTTAATGAATGTGTGTGGCCTCAACGGCACTTGTTTGCTTGAACTTGCACTATAGAACCCCCTTTAAGCATCCCCTCCTCTATGCTACTTTTCCCTATCATCTCTCTCATCAACTGAAGGCTAGCAAGACAAGATGCACCAAGGATTCTACCTCGGCAACCAACCGGCAATGAAGACTTTTGCTACCGTCTCCTCGACCAAGTGAAACCCCGTAGAGTTATATTTAACCCCCCAGACTAGAAACCCATTCCTAGACCCTTCGAGACTTCACGAGATACCCCAGCTCGAGTCCTTAACCCTGTGCTTAACCCATAGAATTGCAAGAGAACCAGTTAAGCCTCTGTAAACCTTGCACAACACTGGGATCATTATGGAACTAGTGGACATAGTGAACGAGCACATTATCATCCTAATATAGCACAAGAGTTGATGCTTTCGGTGGTATAAGGTTATTTGTTTAAAGGACTAGATAGAACAACCGGCATCTCAGGAACCGTGCTTAAGGATAAGGTGACAAACGTTCGCTCGCACACTAGATCCTTGAAACCCTTACGCCTTACCAAGCCACAACATGGTCGAATCCTGACCTTGGGCTTTGGCTCTAGATCAATAAGACCTTGGCCAATGCTCAATTTTGACCATCACCAATGCCTCAGCCCACTTTACGTACCACATAGACTTCATGGAGTGCTTGGACAAGTTAGTTGTCATCTCTCTTTGATGACATACTTGTCTACCCGAAGACGGAAGAAGAATCATTGATTTGGTCAAGGAACATCTGAAGATCGTCATGTCTAGGAGGAAGAACTACACCAACCACCATCTTCAAGAAGTATACCTCCACATCAAAGACCAGGCATATCTGCAAACCACTTCTCTCAAAGGAACCAAGCATTTCCATGCCAAGGGAACCCACACCAAGATTCATCAGCCCCCTCCGAGATCACCTCAAGATGAAGAATAGACGGCTACCAGCTAGAGTTATCACCTGAGTCACCCACTGTGCACAACGTTTTTCCACACGACACCACTCCGGAAACGTTTCCAACTTCCTAACTAGCCCGACCTCTACAAGGACATCGATCACCGAGCCATCGACCTCCAGCCCAATATGACCTACGCGAGAGCCCCAATTGCAATATGGATCAAGCAGGACGACAAACACGAAGCCGCACGATCAAGTACTTCAAGGTCCAGTGGAGCAACCACACTGAAGCAGAAGCAACTTGGGAACGTGAAGACTACCTTAGATCCGAGTTTCCGTATCTCTTTAAAGCCTAGTTTGGGAATCTCGGGGACGAGATTCTTGTAAGGGGGGTAGGTCTATCACACCCTGATTTTCATGCCACAACACTTAAGCTAATACATCTTGATAAAGTGTGGTTTGCCAAAAACTTTTGCATCATTTGGCTTTTATTTGGAGTTGGTTTTCTCTCTGTGTTTTCAAGTGCTCTTTAAAGTCAACACAACTCCACCTTCTATACTTCATCTCCTTGCCCCAAACTTCTGCCCAATGATCATGCCATGTGTATAGAGAAATATAGTAATTTCTTACAAACATAATTTGGCCAAAAAGTATTTTCGAAAATTAGTTTTCCAAAAACCCCTGAATTAAGATTTGTACTGCAAGTACTTAATTAAGGGCAGTAAAAATCCTTCCAAAAATATGTTTGACTCCTATTAGATATAGGATACCCAGAAACCACAAAAATATAATTTTAAAAGTTATTTTACTATTTTATTTAAAAGCCTTTTCTTAAGGCCAGAAATGGTCTTTAATAGGGAAAAATTATTTTTTTCTTTCGAAAATATTTAACAAAAATCAGGGAAACTCAATGGACATATATTGTCCATATATAAGAGTTTAAACACATGGTCATGTTCAAAATATTGGTCAAATCCCTCAAAAACCATTTCTGCCCATTTCAAGGATTTGAAATATTTCTACAGGAAATATTCCCCAACAATTCCAAGAAAATTCTAGCATGTCACATATGACATGTTTGATGTTCTTGCCAAGTATCATGTCATGGAGAATAGCATAACCCCATGAAATCTCCCCAAAACCATTTCTGTCCATTTTGAAGTTTGAGCAACTTTACATTGCCAAACATGTCCAAATGTTCTCAAACCTTGTGAACATGCTCAAATGGTCTAATTATTCATCTAGACCAAATGGCACAAGTTGGAGAGAATGTTATCTTGCTCAAAGTTCCCCAAAACCCTTCCTGTTCAGAACCAAATTTGAACAACTCTACATTGCCAAGTGTGTCCTTTTGATCTGAATTTTTGTGGACATGTTGAAATCCTCAAATAATGACACTACACCAAGTGGTGCATCAAGGAGAATAGATTTGCATGACTAAATCTTGGTAGAGCCATTTTTGCTAATTTCTAGGGTTTGCCAAAGTTACATTGGCCACTTTGCCCAAATAAGCTCCAAATTGGTGAGAGGCCCTGATTATATGTGTCATTTCACCCTGTGGAGTCTCCTGCCAAATGGAGTTCATTTGCTTAACCAAACAAGCATCAAACACCTTCTGCCATTTTACTAAAACCCCTGTTTTGACCTCTTCCACTCTTCTCCATGGCCTCCACTTTTTACCACATCTCCTCCTAGTCCCCCTCTACCTCCAGTAACAATGGCTGCATCTCAGCCCAATGATTGAGGGGTGAAACCACCTCATTTACCCCTCTGGACAGCCATTTGCACACTTCTTCTTCCTCTTTCCTCACCCCAGTGGCCATCCAGAACATCAAATGCCCTTCCCTACTTCTTTACTCCACCCATGAGCTACTGGACACGGTTGGCCGCGCCCACAAGGCATAGAAAATGCCATGCCGGCCATATGGGCGCTCTGGAGCGCGCTACAGTGCGCTCCCGCACTGTAGCCGCCCCCTTCCAACCGCCTCCGGCCACCTCGGGCCTCCCCAGCACGCCCGACGAGACGCCTCGGCGTCCGGGACACAGCAGCTGGTCGGCCCCCTCCTCCTTCCCACTCTCCTGCCCCTGCTCGCACGCGCACCATGGTCGCCTGAGAGCTCCGATGAGCACGCTCACACGCGCGCTGACCTGGCGCTTCCCCGCTCCTTCTCTCCCTTCCTCTGGGCGTAGACCACCCCTACAAACACCTCGGACACGCCCACGTGAGCCCCCATGGCTTGCAGCGACGGCAACAGCCTCGCCGGCGCACGGGTCTACGGTGAGCCATGGCTCGCCTACTTAAAGGCCTCCCCGAGCCTCCCAATCACCACCACTCGCCCCCACCTACTCCAAAAAGGCCCCATGTGCCGTCCACTCTCCTCTAGGAGCACCCGAGCTCGAGATCGTGCTCGAGCTCCGCCACCTCGGGTCGTCGTCGATCTCGTGGTACGGGCTCCCTCCGCCCCTCCTCTCTCTCGATCTGGACCCTCCACACCTCCCTGATCATTTCCCCTCTGTTTCCCCTCTCTCTTGCAGTTGGAAACGGCCGGAGCCATCAATGCCCGACGCTCCTCCGCCGCGAACCTCGTCGCCGGTGAACCCCTGCACTCCAGCGACCGCCTCCACCTCCACCCGAACGGCGACTCCGCCCTGAGCAAGCCGGTGCGCTCGGATCGCCTCGCCGTTGACCACAGCGACGCCGGTGAGCTCACCCCCCTCTCTGGCCCGAGGTTGAAGACGACGGCCGTGGGGCCCGTCAGTCAGCCTCACATACTGACGGGTGGGCCCCACCCATCAGGTTTAAACACGCACGCGCGCGCACCGGTTCGCTGCGTCGGCTGGAGGCGTATTTTCCAAATATGCCTTCGACGTGGCCGCCCTGCGTGGGCTGGATTCCCTCTGGGCCTGCTGCACTGTGGCCCTTCTGGCCCTGTTGCACAGTGTTGCTTCTCCTTTTTTCTTTTTCTGGAAACTTGCAAAAATTCCACATGATTAAATATTAATCCAAATGCAATAATTCCAACTCCCATATTTTTCTAAAAATCTCACCTATTTAATGGTGTAACTTTCATAAATATCCATCAAACTTTTCTGCACTGTTCAAATTTAAATTCAAATTTGAGCATTTATATTCCCCTCTGAAAATCCATTTCTCCTATTATACAACTCCAAATCCATAACTAATAATTTTCCCCTTCTTAGAGTTCCCCCTAGTATTTATCAAAAATAAGTTGACATTTTTCTAAGCACCTTGGTTTTTCTGTTTTACTATTGCCTTATTTTCTCGTTATTTTCTTGCGACGATTAGATCCCGTATTAGACGAAGTTACTGAAGAAGAAGAAGAAGAAGGAGAATGATTTGAAGAACTTGAAGACTTTGAAGACCAAGGCAAGCAGCCCTTTGACCATGTCTATGAAGCCCTTTTTATGCATGTCATATAGCACTTTATTAGTGTTGCATCGGAATCATGATGAGATGGTAACCACTTTGATGGGTTGCCTCTGTTACTTCCTCGTTGATACTTGCATTGTGCATGACCCTACCTCCTTATGAGGGTTATGCCGGTGGGAGTAGATAGGATGCTAAGTAGTGCTACGCAAAGGGACGGGTACATGCATGGTGATGGAGACACAGTATTTTCAAAAGACTTTTCGAAAACCCCATCGGGTGCCACTTATGCCCGAGGGAGACAATGAGATGGGTAACCACTTGATGACGAAATGGTGTACCGAGGCAAGTGTGTGTTGTTTTCGAAAACGGATTAGATTTAAGATTTATCGACTGCCCCAACCTTACATGCGCAACCACTCTACCCTTATATGGGAAAGGGCATTATTGATTACTTAGGTCGATACTAGCTTGGAGCCCGCATTACTAGTGACGGGGGAGAGTTGGTGCTCTCTCTCGGGACGGGGTCGTGCCAGGTAGGGCGGCCATGACTGTTTTTAAAGGGCACCGGATACACCGTTGTGTCCCCTCTCGGATGTTATGATCTCAAGTGAGTCTCGCATGATGTACATCATGAGGATACGGAACAAAGAGTGGACTCCTTGTTAGTGTCGTCTAGGGAAAGATAATGATCGGGTGCTTACCCCGGGTACTTGAGGTACCGCGGGTCGTGGATGACACGGAAGTTCCCCGGATCTTGTGGGTAAAGTGTGCAACCTCTGCAGAGTGTAAAACTATTCGAATAGCCGTGTCCATGGTCAAGGACAGTTGGGCGGTGCTGCTTAAACTACGTCCACGTGTTTACAAACCAGTGTGTGTGTTGGATAAGTGGGAAGAACTACTTGGGTCAAGTCAAGGACTTGACATGATTGAGTTGGGTTGGTGCCCACTCTATTTATGTTGATATCTGTAACCTGTCCTCATGGTTACTTGAATTCTCCTGATGCATGTCTTACACGTTGTTGAACATGTCATTGCACTCAAAACTAGCTTTCCGCAAAAATTTACCTATATCATGCATTGTTGTATCTTGAACCAAAACATGGGTTGCTTGCGAGTACATTCAAAGTACTCATTGGCTTGCCACTAGTTATTTAATTGGCCAGGCATGGAAGAACAGGAGTTCGAAGAAGAATTCCTTGGAGACGAACATGCGAACTAGGACGCTTCCCAGTCAGAATGCCTGTAGGGTTAAGGCAGATGGCATTGTTTTACTTATCGACGAAGATTTCCGCTGCTTGTGTTTCATTTGATGTTCAGCCCTTAAGGCTTTATCTATGTAAGACTTGACCATAATGGTCATGATTTGTGTAAGATGGTATGTATGGATGTAAGACTCTTGTTATTCAGCTTCTGTGTGTTCAGTGAGCATTGATCTCTGGGATCACTGTACACGTGCATTCGGTGATCTCGACTTATGAGTCGGGGTCCCCACAAAACGCTACATAGGCCAGCCCACTACCAAACTAGTAAGAGGATTTTCTTTTCTTCTTCAGTTTTCTCTTCTTTTTTGTGGAATTGTATGCAAGAGAAAATATTGTTGCTTTCATAAAAAGAAAGGGAGAGCAGCCATTTTTATTTTTGACCATTGGTTCTTATTTTGGGGGTTTGGTCTTGTGTTTTGGCTGATTTCAACTGATATTCAAGATGTGTGTATATTTTTGTGTTTTTGTTTTGTGTATCTCGGCACATTTTGTACTAGTTGGGCAATTAGGATGATCGAGAGGTGTTTGTGTTTATTTTGCACCCGGTTTCTTAGTCCCACATTGTAACCCTATACGGCTATCCACGGAACTCTTTTGATCAATATTGCAATCAACGAACCTTGATAGCTTTATTTTTCCAAAGTTGATGTGCGTTGTAAGAGCATCTACAGCCAGCCGGGCGTCCCAAACCGGTCTCAAACATCCAGACGACCCGTCCGGTCACTGACCGGTCATGAAATGTCGACCCAGACAGGCGTCTCAAACGGTTCTCAAATGCCCGACCTGACCGGCATCCGTCATATCCAGCCCAAATATGGGGCGGATATGGGACGCCCGGGCGCGCCCGCTATGTTAGACCCGACAGCCGACCCCACCCCAAATTGCATCAAATCCACACCCCAAAGCTACCGGATCCATTTGCTCTCTCCTCTCTTCTTCCTCCTTCGTGTCGTCCATCTCGCAGCTCCGCCGCCGCGCCTGCTCCACAGCCGTTCCTAGCCTCTGTGCCGTTAGCTCTGACAGAGCAGTCCTCTCTCCCGTCCTCACCGCGGGGGACGTTGTCGCCGGCCCGGACACCATCGCGGTACGTCCGGCAACTCTCCGTCTCCGCCTTACTCTTGATGTGTTCGACACATTGTGTGGCCGGATTTTTTGTGATTTTATTAGGGAAAACGATGGATTCTGGTGCTTCGTCTGACGAGGAGTATGGACCGACGGAGCTTGATCAAATGATTCAAGATGAATTCTTTGATTCCTTGGATTCAGACGAAGGAGTGGGCATGATCATGCTCATGAACATGCAAGAGAAAATGGATTGGCAAGTAGAGCATATTCTCAACTTTAAGGACTCAATCAAAGGGAGAACAGTGATCAATCGAGATAGGACTGGGACTACTGCACTGGGACTACTTTGCTTCCAAGCCTATTTTCCCGGATGATCCATGGTTTTGTCATCGTTTTCGCATGTGAAAAACCATTTTTTGTGCATTGTGGAGGGAGTGAAGGCACGCGATGACTACCTCAAGCTCACAAGGGATTGTTGCGGACAACTCTATTTCTCTGCCAAGCAGAAGTGTGCGGCTTCTCTGAGGATGCTTGCACTTGGTACTGCTATAGATATCGTTGGTGAGATGGTCAGGATGGGGGAGAGCACATGCCTGAAGACTACTATCAAGTTTTCTCCTGCCGTGATGGAGGTGCTTAGACCTGAGTATCTCAAAGAACCAAATATGCGGGACACAGAGAAGTTGTTGGCTACTGGAGAGGCCAGAGGGTTTCCAGGAATGCTCGGGTCAATTGATTGCATGCATTGACAATGGAAGAACTGCCACAAAGGTTTGCGTGGAATGTATAAAGATCACACCAAAGAGGAGGGCATCATACTAGAAGCAGTGGCATCACATGACTTATGAATTTGGCATGCTTTCTTTGGAATGTTGGGTTCTCACAACGACATCAACGTGCTTCAACAATCTCTGGTGTTCAGGAGAATTTGCAATGGGTAATCAGCGCCATGCAACTACACCGTCAAGGACCGAGACTACAACATGGGATACTATCTTGCCGATGGCATCTATACTCAGTGGGCGGTGTTTGTGAAGACCACATCGAAACTGCATGGTAATAAATAGAGCCTCTTTGTAACAATGCAAGAAGCGACTAGGAAGGATGTGGAGTGGGCATTCAGAGTGCTACAAACTCATTGGGAAATTGTTCGTGGGGCTGCGATGATGTGGGAATCAGAGACTTTGTGGCAGGTCATGATGTGTTGTGTTATTTTGCATAATATGATTGTTGATGATGAGGATGATGGTGTAGCCCAAACCAATGATTTTGAAGCACCTGGAGAACAAGTTGAAATCCCAGAAGATCAAGATGTAGCTCAGCTTATAAACTTTCTGGAGATGCATCAGAATCTTCGAGGTTATCAGGTGCACACACGGCTACTCAATGATGTTGTGAGCATACACTGCAAAAAAAGACACATCTGTGACATTTTGGGCCGAACGAATTTTTTTTCTGTCATACTTATGACACTTCTATGACGATAATTGTGACAAAACCCGGTATCATCATAGATGTGGTGGGTTCCTACTTCTATGACAAAAATGGGCTTTTCGTCCTGGGCGGGCCGGAGATGCAGCTGCATGACATTCTTTGGGCCGTCCATGACGGAAAAAAACCATGGTAGAAGCGAGGGCGAGGGAAATATCAGGGTGTTCCCGGTTATGGTGGGTGGTCGGGGATGAGCGATGCGCGTTTCTCTCGTACACGCACGCGTGTGGGTGTGAGGCGCTGGGCTCTAACTGAACCCGAGCGAGGCATTGGGCTCTAACTGAACTCGAGCGATTGCACTGCAGGCTACGCGTTACTGAACCCGAGCGACCGATCGATGGCTGTTAACTGAACCCGATCGAGCGATTCCTTCGCTACTACTGCTAACTAAAGCCGATCGATGCTGCCTCTGGATGAACAGTGAGCGTTGCGGAGGGGGGGTGGATGAACAGTTCCCGGTGGGGGTAGATGAACAGGACCCCGTGGTGTTGCCTCTGGATGAATAGGACACCGATCGATCGAGCCGGTTGGGGCTGGATGAACAGGACCCCGTGGAGTGCAGGATGAACAGGACCACCCCGTGGAGGGCAGGTTGAACAGTAGACGGTGGAGGGCTGGATGAACAGTAGCCCGTGGAGGGTTGGTTGAATAGGAGCCCGTGGAGAGGGCTGGTTGAACAGTAGCCGGTGGAGTAGCGCGCGGTGGAGGCTGGATGAACAGGAGCCCATGGATGAACAGTCGCAGGTGGAGGCTGGAGGAGGTCGACGGTGGATGAACAGTAGCCCGTGGAGGCTGGAGGGGCTCGACGGTGGAGATGAACAGTATCCCGTGGAGTCCCATTTTGTGGTATGCCATAGCCCTCCCGATGAACAGGACCCCCGTTTCGACCGTAGCGCTCCCACACAAGTCCGTTTCCTCCGTTTTGCGGTACGCCACACCCTCCCGATCAACAGGACCCCTGTTTCGACCGTAGGAGGTCCATTTCCTCCGTTTTGCGGTACGCCAGACCCCTCCCGGTGAACAGGATCCCGTTTCGAACGTGGCCGGTCGAACACAAGGCCGTTTCCTTCATTCTGCGGTACGCCAGGCCTCGTTTGCATCGGCTATTCCGTCCAAGCCCTCCCGATGAACACGATAACGCATTCCGTTCCGACCCAGCCGGTTGGCTCCCCATGAACACGGCGACGATGCTGTTTCTCCTTCCGACCCAGCCATATACGCGAGCCCTGGCCGTACATATGCGCGAGTAGGCGTTCGAGACCCTGCCCATATGTAAGTACGTGGCCGTATTTTCTTTCTTGCACACTAGCCACTGTACGTACGTGTACATGCTACGTGTGCGCCTCTACTACGAGACATGCACGCCTCTACATCGACCGGTATGTATGTACATGTTCACGACCAGAATGACAATGCTACGTACGCTTCGACCAGGTGGGTCCCGACTGTCAGACACTTCCTTGCGTGCGAAGATGTAGCTGGTGGGTCCCAGCAGTCAGGGTGGCGAATCGTTTTTTGTTTTTTGCCCGGACGCGCTTCCTTGCGTGCGAAGATATAGCTGGTGGGTCCCAGCAGTCAGGGGGAAACGTTTTTTTTCACGAAATACGGTGGCCCGTCCGGGGGTCCCCGTTGTCAGGTGGAGGAATAATTATTTTGCGCGTAATAAGGAGGCACTTCCTTGCTGCGGCCGTGGACCCAGCTGTTAGCCTCTCCACATACAGTCCACGTCCGATGGAAGCCATTCCTTGACCACCTTGACCATGCCGCGCTGAGAGCACCAGGGCGGTGGACGACGGTGAGGCCTAGGAAGGGGACGACGCGGAGCCGGGGAAGACGCGGCAGTGGAAGCCCGAGCGGAGAGGAGTACGAGGGTTCGCTGGTTCGGCTGCGGTGTGAGGCTACCATCGCCGCAGGGCCTGGCCAGCGGTGGGAATATTAGGGGGCGGTGAGGCCTCCGCGGCAGCACAGCCGGCCACGGGAGGCAGGAGCATGCGGCACGACCGGTGCTGCTTTGGGCGGCTGGAGCAAAAAGACCAGAGATTGAAGAAGCACAATGGCCGTTGGATGGACATCGTACGGTCACTGGAGCTAGAATCGTTCATATTGACTAAGTTGACAAAGCACTCCTCCCCGTCAACTTAGTAGGCCCACAAGTCAGCCACCCACCAAGGTGGGTCCCAACTAGCAGGGGGAGTATTCATTTTTTTGTGCATAATAAGGCGACACTTTCGGTGGGTCTGAGCTGACAGCGGGGGGACATTTTTTTCGTGAAATACGGTGGCCCGTCTGGTGGGTCCCTGCTGTCGGGTGGAGGAATAATTATTTTCCGCGTAATAAGGAGGCACTTCCTTGCGGCTGCCGTGGACCCAGCTGTCAGCCTCTACACGTACAGTACTCTTTCGATGGAAGTCGTTCCTTGACCATGTTGACCACGCCGCGCCGAGAGCACCAGTGCGGTGGA
The DNA here is from genome assembly GCF_056163025.1 of Triticum urartu. Lineage (NCBI taxonomy): Eukaryota > Viridiplantae > Streptophyta > Magnoliopsida > Poales > Poaceae > Triticum > Triticum urartu. Next base: position 190,429,186 of record NC_141879.1, read on the forward strand.
CGACGGCGAGGCCTAGGAAGGGGACGACGCGGAGTCGGGGAAGATGCGGCAGTGGATGCCCACGCTTAGTGGAGTATGAGGGTTTACTGATTCGCTGCGGTGTGAGGCTACCATCACCACAGAATAACAGGGGGTGTGGGTGAGTACAGGGATGGTCTGGCCAGCGGTGGGAGTAGTAGGGGCGGTGAGGCCTCCGCCGCATCGCAGCCGGCCACGGGAGGCAGGAGCACGAGGCACGACCGACGCTTGTTTGGGCGGCTGGAGCAAGAAGACCAGAGGTTGAAGAAGCACTACGGCTGTTGGATGGACATCGTACGGTCACTGGAGCTAGAATCGTGCATATTGACTAAGTTGACAAAGCCCGCCGTCCCCATCAACTTAGTAGGCCCACAAGTTAGCCTACCGCTATACTGGGTCCCAGCTAGCAGGGGGAGTATTCATTTGTTTGTGCGTAATAAGGATGCACTTCCTCGCGTGCGAAGATATAGCTGGTGGGTCTGAGCTGTTAGCGGCGGTAACGTTTTTTCACGAAATACAGAGGCCCTTTCGGTGGGTCCCAGATGTCAGGTGGAGGAATGATTATTTTGCGCGTAATAAGGAGGCATTTCCTTGCGTGCGGCCATGGACCCAGCTGTCAGCCTCTCCATATACAGTCCACTTCAGATGCATGCCGGTCATTGACCACGTTGACTAGGCCGCGCCGAGAGCACCAGGGCGGTGGCCGGCGAGGCCTAGGAAGGGAACGACACGGAGGCAGGCAAGACTCAGCAGTTGTTTCCCACGCGGAGGGGAGTACGACTGTACAAGGATTTACTGGTTCGTCTGCAGTCGCCGGAGAATAACAGCAGGTGTGGGTGAGTAGAGGGATGGCTAGGCCAGCTATGGGAGTACGGTGGGGCGGTGAGGCCTGTGCGGCAGCAGAGCCGGCCACGGGAAGGAGGGAGCAGGCAGTCCCGCCAGCGCCTGTTTGAGCGGCTGGAGCAGGAAGAGCAGAGATTGAAGAAGCACGACGGCCGTTGGATGGACATCCAACAGTCACTGCTTGTGCGTCAACTTTTTTTTAGGAAAGCCTCAAATCTGTGGAAAACAGCATACAACCCATCTGCCATTATTTCTAATAAATTATAGCCCATTTGCTAATTCTTAAGGTTTTTTGAATCCCATATTCTTTTTGTTAGCATTACAACCCATATTTGGCCACGGTTAAAAAATTATACGAAATGTTGCATATTTCGGTGCGGTCCGAACTGTTTTTAATCCCGAAATTTCGAGTCACATTCAAACTGATTTTAAAAATAAATGTATATCAATATAAAATCCAACAAATTTTCCACGCATAAAAATTAATGCAATTTAAAATCTTGAAATGAAAATTAGAAATTTGAAAGTAATTGCCAGTTTGATGTGTTTTAAAAATGTACGACCCATTTCTCATTAGTGATAGGCCATTTTCTCGTCCAGCTGAATGAAGCTCTCCTCGTCTTGAAAGATTTGCAGTCCAACAGGCCTGACAAAGCGACTTACTTGGCAAATCACAAAAAAAACTGGGCTAGCCATTTTTAGAAAGAAAAAAAATACTACTGGGCTGGTCTGTGGTAAACATAAAAGAGAAGGCTGTCTAGACAGGCCAGAGTGCCCCGCACAGCCCAGTTGACACCCTGCTTCCGTCTCAAAAAAAATTTAGATAAATGCCACAACAAATATGGCGATTCATAAAAATGCCACTGCAATTTCCAAACTTTGAAAAATGCCACTGCAATTTTTCAAACTTTGGAAAACGCCACTGCAATTTGCAAACTTTGAAAAACGCCACTCCAGACTTCGAAAAATGCCATTGGAAATGGCATGAAATGGCATTTTTCAAAGTTTGGAAATTGCAGTGGCATTTCTCAAAAACACCAGATTTGGAGTGGCATTTATTAAATTAACCCAAAACAAAAATAACTGGGCGAGCTGCTGGGTCCCTGGTGTCAGTCGCTCGGTGTGCAACTCTCTCGTTTATTGACTACGTTGACAATGGCATGGGACCCAGATGTTAGAAATCCATTAGGAGGAGCCATTTTTTATTGGATTAAAATAAGGAGGCACTTGCTTGCGTACTGCCATGACCTTGGCGGGTCCCTGCTGTCATCCTCTCCACGTACAATGATCTCCTGATTGTGTGCGCGTCAACTTGGTAGGCCCACAAGTCAGCCTCTAAACCCGTGGAGGACAAATACGACCCATTTAAAAAAATAATAGCCCATTCCATACGTTCAAACGGAAAGTTCAATATTCAGAGCAAAGTAACAGGTCTGATCCACATATAGAGTACTGAACTTCCACGTTGACAACCATCATAGCCAAGTTAACTATCTACTCCCACTAATACTCTAGTAGCGTACAAGTACTAACTTACTCTTAGCTAACTAGACGATGCCGGCCGCCATCTGCGGTACACGCTAAACGCTGGCACCGGCATCCTCCGCCTCGCCTTGGATTAGCCAGAGGTGCGATAGGGCGCGTTGCTCGCGCGTGTTAGCCCTTTCCATGCCGGCTGGTCCACCGAAGCTTCGGCTTCTAAGCGGGAAACCCACTTAACAAGCTGGTAGTAAAAATTGGCGTCACGAACGTGGTGCGTGCCCGACAGCCTCCAGGGCTATCTGTCCGGCGTCGGCCTCCACGTAGTCGGCCCAGGTGCGGGCGCTTGATACGTCTCCAACGTATATATAATTTTTGATTGCTCCATGTTATATTATCTACTGTTTTCGACATTATTGGGCTTTATTATCCACTTTTATATTATTTTTGGGACTAACCTATTAACCGGAGGCCCAGCCTAGAATTGCTGTTTTTTGCCTGTTTTAGGGTTTTGAAGAAAAGGAATATCAAACGGAGTCCAAACAGAATGAAACCTTCGGGAATGTGATTTTCTCACCGAATACAACTCAGGAGACTTGGACCCTACATCAAGCCAACTAACAGGAGGCCACGAGGTAGGGGGGCGTGCCTGCCCCCCCCCCAGGCGCGCCCTCCACCCTTGTGGGCCCCCTGTTGCTCCCCCGACGTACTTCTTCCTCCTATATATATCCACGTACCCCCAAACGATCAGAAGAGGAGCAAAAACCCTAATTCCACCGCCGTAACTTTCTGTATCCACGAGATCCCATCTTGGGGCCTGTTCTGGAGCTCCGTTGGAGGGGGCATCGATCACGGAGGGCTTCTACATCAACACCATAGCCTCTCCGATGAAGTGTGAGTAGTTTACTTCAGACCTATGGGTCCATAGTTAGTAGCTAGATGGCTTATTCTCTTTTTTTGGATCTCAATACAATGTTCTCCCCCTCTCTTGTGGAGATCTATTCGATGCAATCTTCTTTTTGCGGTGTGTTTGTTGAGACCGATGAATTGTGGGTTTATGATCAAGTCTATCTATGAATAATATTTGAATCATCTCTGAATTCTTTTATGTATGATTGGTTATCTTTGCAAGTCACTTCGAATTATCAGTTTGGTTTGGCCTACTAGATTGATCTTTCTTGCAATTGGAGAAGTGCTTAGCTTTGGGTTCAATCTTGCGGTGTCCTTTCTAGGTGACAGTAAGGGCAGCAAGGCACGTATTGTATTGTTACCATCGAGGATAACAAGATGGGGTTTTCTTCATATTGCATGAGTCTATCCCTCTACATCATGTCATCTTGCTTAAGGCGTTATTCTGTTTTTAACTTAATACTCTAGATGCATGCTGGATAGCGGTTGATGAGTGGAGTAATAGTAGTAGATGCAAGCAGGAGTCGGTCTACTTGTCTCGGACGTGATGCCTATATACATGATCATACCTAGATATTCTCATAACTATCCTCAATTCTGTCAATTGCTCAACAGTAATTTGTTCACCCACCGTAGAATATTTATGCTCTCGAGAGAAGCCACTAGTGAAACCTATGGCCCCCGAGTCTATCTTTATCATATCAATCTCCTACTACTTAGTTATTTACTTTGCCATTTACTTTGCCTTTATTTTACTTTGCATCTTTATCATAAAAATACCAAAATATTATCTTATCATATCTATCAGATCTCACTCTCGTAAGTGGCCCTATAGGGATTGACAACCCCTATTTGCGTTGGTTGCGAGGATTTATTTGTTTTGTGCAGGTACGAGGGACTCACGCATAGCCTCCTACTGGATTGATACCTTGGTTCTCAAAAACTGAGGGAAATACTTACGCTACTTTGCTGCATCATCCCTTCCTCTTCGGGGAAAACCAACGCAGTGCTAAAAGAGGTAGCAAGAAGGATTTCTGGCGCCGTTGCCGAGGAGGTCTATGCAAAAGTCAACATACCAAGTACCCATCACATACCCTTATCTCCCACATTACATTATTTGCCATTTGCCTCTCGTTTTCCTCTCCCCCCAATTCACCCTTGCCGTTTTATTCGCTCTCTCTCTCTATCCTCCCTCTCTTTCCGATTGCTCCTCTTACCGATGCTGAATCTTGTGAAATTAATACTGCTATGCTGAATCTTGTAATGAAAGATCCGTTCTCCGGCCTTCCTAGTGAAGATGTCGCTACCCATCTAAATAGCTTCGTCGATTTGTGTGACATGCAAAAGAAGAAAGATGTGGATAATGATATTGTTAAATTGAAGCTATTTCCTTTTTCACTTAGAGATCGTGCTAAAGCCTGGTTTTCGTCTTTGCCTAAAAATAGTATTGATTCATGGAATAAGTGCAAATATGCTTTTATCTCTAAGTATTTTCCTCCCGCTAAAATCATCTCTCTTAGAAACGATATTATGAACTTTAAGCAACTTGATCATGAAGATGTTGCACAAGCTTGGGAGAGAATGAAATTAATGATACGTAATTGCCCTACTCATGGTTTAAATTTGTGGATGATTATACAAAAAATTTATGCCGGATTGAATTTTTCTTCTAGAAATCTTTTGGACTTGGCCGCGGGAGGCACTTTTATGGAAATAACCTTAGGAGAAGCTACTAAACTCCTAGATAATATTATGGTTAATTATTCTCAATGGCATACTGAAAGATCTACTAATAAAAAGGTGCATGCGATAATAGAAATTAATGTTTTGAGTGGAAAGATGGATGAACTTATGAAATTATTTGCTAATAAGAGTGTTTCTTCTGATCCTAATGATATGCCCTTGTCTACTTTGATTGAGAATAATAATGAATCTATGGATGTGAATTTTGTTGGTAGGAACAATTTTGGTAATAATGCGTATAGAGGAAATTTCAATCCTAAGCCTTATCCTAGTAATCCCTCTAATAATTATGGTAATTCCTACAACAATTCCTATGGAAATTATAATAAGATGCCCTCTGATTTTGATTCTAATATTAAAGAATTTATTACTTCGCAAAAGAATTTTAATGCTATGATTGAAGAAAAATTGCTTAAGATTGATGATTTGGCTAGGAAGTTGATAGAATTGCTCTTGATGTTGATTCTTTGATACTTAGATCTATTCCACCTAAGCATGATATCAATGAGTCTCTCAAAGCCATGAGAATTTCCATTGACGAGTGCAAAGAAAGAACCGCTAGGATGCGTGCTAAGAAAGATGCCTTTATAAAAGCATGTTCTTCTAGTTCCTATGAAAATAATGATGAAGATCTAAAAGTTATTGATGTGTCCCCTATTAAATCTTTGTTTTGCAATATGAATTTTGATAATGATGGGACTGAATATGATCCACCTTTACTTAGAAGGCATTCCAAGAATTCTGAATCTTTTGATCTTGATGCTAAATTTGATAAAAGTGGGATTGAAGAAATTAAAACCCTAGATGTTGCTAAACCCACTATTATGGATTTCAAGGAATTTAACTATGAAAATTTCTCTTTGATTGATTGTATTTTTTTGTTGCAATCCGTGCTAAATTCTCCTCATTCTTATAGTCAAAATAAAGCGTTTACTAAACATACCATTAATGCCTTGATGCAATCTTATGAAGAAAACCTTGAATTGGAAGTTTCTATCCCTAGAAAACTTTATGATGAGTGGTAACTAACTATTAAAATTAAAATTGAAGATCATGAATGCTATGCTTTATGTGATTTGGGTGCTAGTGTTTCCACGATTCCAAAGACTTTGTGTGATTTGTTAGGTTTCTGTGATTTTGATGATTGCTCTCTAAACTTGCACCTTGCGGATTCCACTATTAAGAAACCTATGGCAAGAATTAATGATGTTCTTATTGTTGCAAATAGGAATTATGTGCCTGTAGATTTTATTGTTCTTGACATAGATTGCAATCCTTCATGTCCTATTATTCTTGGTAGACCTTTCCTTAGAACGATTGGTGCAATTATTGATATGAAGGAAGGAAATATTCGATTCCAATTTCCATTAAGGAAAGGCATGGAACACTTTCCCAGAAAGAAAATTGAATTACCTTATGAATCTATTATGAGAGCCACTTATGGATTGCCTACCAAAGATGGCAATACCTAGATCTATTCTTGCTTGTTATGGCTAGCTAGGGGCGTTAAACGATAGCGCTTGTTGGGAGGCAGCCCAATTTTATTTTTATTCCTCGCTTTTTGCTCCTGCTTAGTAATAAATAAATTATTTAGCCTCTGTTTTGGTTGTGTTTTTTGTGTTTAATTAGTGTTTGTGCCAAGTAGAACCGTTGGGAAGACTTGGGGAAAGTCTTGTTGAACTTGCTGTAAAAAACAGAAACTTTAGCTCTCACGAGAACTGCTGTCATTTTTTATTTGGAAAGTGATATTTAGTTAATTATTTTTTAAGATGATTAATAGATAAATTCCTCACATCCAGCAATTTATTTTAGAATTTTTGGGGTTCCAGATCTTGCGCTAGCTACAGATTACTACAGACTGTTCTGTTTTTGACAGATTCTGTTTTTCGTGTGTTGTTTGCTTATTTTGATGAATCTATGGCTAGTAAATTAGTTTATAAACCATAGAGAAGTTGGAATACAGTATTTATAGCACCCATATAAATAAAGAATGAGTTAATTACAGTACCTCGAAGTGGTCTTTTGTTTTCTTTCGCTAACGGAGCTCACGAGATTTTGTACTTTAAGTTTTGTGTCGTGAAGTTTTCAAGTTTTGGATAAAGATTTGATGGATTATGGAACTAGGAGTGGCAAGAGCCTAAGATTGGGGATGCCCATGGCACTCCCAAGATAATCTAAGGATACCTAAAATCCAAAGCTTGGGGATGCCCCGGAAGGCATCCCCTCTTTCGTCTACTTCTATCGGTAACTTTACTTGGAGCTATATTTTTATTTACCACATGATATGTGTTTTACTTGGAGCGTATTGTATGATTTGAGTCTTTGCTTATTAGTTTACCATAATCATCCTTGCTGTACACACCTTTTGAGAGAGCCATACATGATTTGGAATTTGTTAGAATACTCTATGTGCTTTGCTTATATCTTTTGAGTTATATAATTTTGCTCTAGTGCTTCACTTATATCTTTTGGAGAACGGTGGTGGATTTGTTTTATAGTAACTAGTGATCTCTCATGCTTCACTTAGATTATTTTGAGAGTCTTAATAGCATGGTAATTTGCTTAAAATCCTAATATGCTTGGTATGCAAGATTAATAATAAAACTCTCTTATGAGTGTGTAGAATACTATGAGAAGTTTGATACTTGATAATTGTTTTGAGATATGGAGATGGTGATATTAAAGTCATGCTAGTTGAGTAGTTGTGAATTTGAGAAATACTTGTGTTGAAACTTGTGATTCCCGTAGCATGCACGTATGGTGAACCGTTATGTGATGAAGTCGGAGCATGATTTATTTATTGATTGTCTTCCTTATGAGTGGCTGACGGGGACGAGCGATGGTCTTTTCCTACCAATCTATCCCCCTAGGAGCATGCGCGTAATACTTTGCTTTGATAACTTGTAGATTTTCGCAATAAGTATATGAGTTCTTTATGACTAATGTTGAGTCCATGGATTATACGCACTCTCACCCTTCCACCTTTGCTAGTCTCTAATACCGCGCACCTTTCGCCGGTATCATACACCCACCATATACCTTCCTCAAAACAGCCACCATACCTACCCATTATGGCATTTCCATAGCCATTCCGAGATATATTTCCATGCAACTTTCCACCGTTCTGTTTATTATGACACACTCCATCATTGTCATATTGCTTAGCATGATCATGTAGTTGACATAGTATTTGTCGCAAAGCCACCATTAATAATTATTTCATACTTGTCACTCATGCATCATTGCATATCCCGGTACACCGCCGGAGGCATTCACATAGAGTCATATTTTGTTCTAAGTATTGAGTTGTAATTGTTGAGTTGTAAGAAAAATAAAAGTGTGATGATCATCATTATTAGAGCATTGTCCCAATGAGGAAAGGATGATGGAGACTATGATTCCCCCACAAGTCGGGATGAGACTCTGGACGAAAAATAAAAATAAAAAAAGAGAGAAAGAAAAGAGGCCATAAAAAAAGAGAAAAGTCCCAAAGAAAAAAAAGAAAAAATGAGAGAAAAAGAGAGAAGGGACAATGCTACTATCCTTTTACCACACTTGTTCTTCAAAGTAGCACCATGATCTTCATAGTAGAGAGTCTCTCATGTTATCACTTTCATATACTATAGAACTTGGCTTGTATATTCCAATGATGGGCTTCCTCAAATTTCCCTAGGTCTTCATGAGCAAGCAAGTTGGATGCACACCCACTTAGTTTCTTTTTGAGCTTTCATATACTTATAGCTCTAGTGCATCCGTTGCATGGCAATCCCTACTCATTCACATTGATATCTATTGATGGGCATCTCCATAGCCCGTTGATACGCCTAGTTGATGTGATACTATCTTTCCCTTTTTGTCTTCTCCACAACCACCACTCTATTCCACCTATAGTGCTATATCCATGGCTCACGCTCATGTATTGCGTGAAAATTGAAAAAGTTTTGAGAATGTCAAAAGTATGAAACAATTGCTTGGCTTGTCATCGGGGTTGTGCATGATTTAAATATTTTGTGTGGTGAAAATGGAGCATAGCCAGACTATATGATTTTGTAGGGATAACTTTCTTTAGCCATGTTATTTTGAGAAGACATAATTGCTTTGTTAGTATGCTTGAAGTATTATTATTTTATATGTCAATATAAACTTTTATCTTGAATCTTTCGGATCTGAATATTCATACCACAATTAAGAAGAATTACATTAAAATTATGCCATGTAGCACTCCGCATCAAAAATTCTGTTTTTATCATTTACCTACTCGAGTACGAGCAGGAATTAAGCTTGGGGATGCTTGATACGTCTCCAACGTATCTATAATTTTTGATTGCTCCATGCTATATTATCTACTGTTTTGGACATTATTGGGCTTTATTATCCACTTTTATATTATTTTTGGGACTAACCTATTAACCGGAGGCCCAGCCCAGAATTGCTGTGTTTTGCCTGTTTTATGGTTTCGAAGAAAAGGAATATCAAACGGAGTCCAAACGGAATGAAACCTTCGGGAACGTGATTTTATCACCGAATACAACTCAGGAGACTTGGACCCTATGTGAAGCCAACTAACAGGAGGCCACGAGGTAGGGGGGCGCGCCTGCCCCCCCCCCCCCCAAGCGCGCCCTCCACCCTCGTGGGCCCCATGTTGCTCCACCGACGTACTTCTTCCTCCTATATATATCCACGTACCCCCAAACGATCAGAAGAGGAGAAGAAACCCTAATTCCACCACCGTAACTTTCTGTATCCACGAGATCCCATCTTAGGGTCTGTTCTGGAGCTCCGACGGAGGGGGCATCGATCACGGAGGGCTTCTACATCAACACCATAGCCTCTCCGATGAAGTGTGAGTAGTTTACTTCAGACCTACGGGTCCATAGTTAGTAGCTAGATGGATTCTTATCTTTTTTTGGATCTCAATACAATGTTCTCCCCCTCTCTTGTGGAGATCTATTCGATGTAATCTTCTTTTTACGGTGTGTTTGTTGAGACCGATGAATTGTGGGTTTATGATCAAGTCTATCTATGAATAATATTTGAATCTTCGCTGAATTCTTTTATGTATGATTGGTTATCTTTGCAAGTCTCTTCGAATTATCAGTTTGGCTTGGCCTACTAGATTGATCTTTCTTGCAATGGGAGAAGTGCTTAGCTTTGGGTTCAATCTTGCGGTGTCCTTTCCCGGTGACAGCAGCGGCAGCAAGGCATGTATTGTATTGTTGCTATCGAGGATAACAAGATGGGGTTTTCTTCATATTGCATGAGTCTATCCATCTACATCATGTCATCTTGCTTAAGGCGTTACTCTGTTTTTAACTCAATACTCTAGATGCATGCTGGATAGCGGTCGATGAGTGGAGTAATAGCAGTAGATGCAAGCAGGAGTCGGTCTACTTGTCTCGGACGTGATGCCTATATACATGATCATACCTAGATATTCTCATAACTATGCTCAATTCTGTCAATTGCTCAACAGTAATTTGTTGACCCACCGTAGAATATTTATGCTCTCGAGAGAAGCCACTAGTGAAACCTATGGCCCCCGGGTATATCTTTATCATATCAATCTCCTACTACGTAGTTATTTACTTTGCCAATTACTTTGCCTTTATTTTACTTTGCATCTTTATCATAAAAATACAAAAATATTATCATATCATATCTATCAGATCTCACTCTCGTATATGGCCCTATAGGGATTGACAACCCCTATTTGTGTTGGTTGCGAGGATTTATTTGTTTTGTGCAGGTACGAGGGACTCGGGCGTAGCCTCCTACTGGATTGATACCTTGGTTCTCAAAAACTGAGGGAAATACTTACGCTACTTTGCTACACCATCCCTTCCTCTTCGGGGAAAACCAACGCAGTGCTAAAAGAGGTAGCAGCGCTCTGCTCGCGACTCAGAGCGTCGGTGCGCTGCTGCTCCATGTCCCGCTGGCGGCGCAAATCGGCAATATGTTGCTCCTCCGCCAAGCGGTCGTGCTCCAACAACTCCTGCTCCTCCGTCAGGCGGCCGCACTCCAACAAGTCCTCGATCTCCGCATTGCCATCTAAAGACCGATAGAATGCCTCCTCCCTCCGTCTGCCTTCCGATGAAAAACTGAACACTAGTTCCGGCGGTGACCGCCTCCGGCCTCGCCTATCGCGGACGGGCGGGGGCATGGTGGACGTGGCGAGAGCGAGGATAAGTGGCGAGCGACATTGGGCCGGTGGGCGCTTATGAGGATAGGGAGAGTTGGGTCACGGTGCCACCATAGAAGGCCGGGAAACAGTACTTATAGGCAGAAGGTGGTGCGACGGTCATCGGAATTCAATGCCTAATTAAGCAGGCATGGCTTAGCGCGCCAACTTGCCGTGGAAAACTAGAGAAACTGAAATTCTGATTGTGACGTCCGTCCCGTCCATGCTGGGCTGCACGCCGGCATGACGGTCAAACGAGTGCACTCGAATCATCTCCCTCCTTGTCAATAATGATTCCACAGATTTAAAAGGCCCGCAACAATTAAAGCGCATCTTTTTCGCATCAGTTAGCTGCCTTAATTACAGCCGGCTGTATGCAGGCACTCAAAATCGTTTGCAGCCAGTACGAGGAGCAGCATGCAACGTTTTGCAGCCGAGGGCGTTAGTTGATGAACTTTAGCTGGGAGATAAGGCATTTCCGAACGTTTTCGCTGGCAGTTTCTTCAGATTCGGATGGCATTTTCTTCAGAGCAGCTTGTCAGTTTCTTCAGAGGTAGGCATTTTTATTCTAAAAACTGCCACTTCGGATCTTGCATCGCAACTAAAACAGTCAGGAGCGCATTAGTAGGCTAGCTAGTGATCGACCAGTAACTTGTAAACACTGAGCAAACAGATATAAGGAACTGTTAATGCATCTCAATGATTCACATATCATATACAAATATGTAGCTCCAAAAACAAAGATCAGCCACAACTAAAACAAACTAGTATGATTCCTATACATAAGATCAACATGTTAATGCATCTCAATGATTCACAGATCATATACAAATATGTAGCTCCAAAAGCAAAGATCTAGAAAAACATATGTTCTTCCTACTAACATGGATGCTTCTCTTGGCCAACATTTAGTACAGACTGAAAGACAAATTTGTTTGTGAAGTCTACAATTCCTCTTGCAAACATAAGTGGTTTCACCAACAGCTGGAACCATGAGAATGAACCACACATGATGGAGGAACATCCACTGCAATATGATTTGGTCTTCTCTTGATCACACGACGAGACTATTTTCGGAATACAAACTTTAACTTAGGCAAAATGATGCCCATTGTATAATCAGACCAAAGCAATGAAGGACCTAGTGTTGGCCAATAAATAGTATAGTACTACTTTTCTGCAGTCCATGAAGTGACTATCCAATCTTTCTATGTCTATTTTCAAATGGCACTGCATGCAGTGACTATAGTATTCTCTTGTCCAGTTCAACCAAAATTGCAGTCACTTTTTGTGTTTGCCAAATAGCAACAGGCAGACATCTCTGTTTGCACAAATATCAAGCAGCTAGTAAACATATACCCCACCTTGTATTTTCGGTTTAAACATGTCTCTTCCGCTTAGCATCTGCATGTTTTGCACTGGACAATTTCATACAGTCATGTTTTGCCCTGGACAATTTCATACTGAATTGATTTGCTTGTTCAGAGCAGAAATATAGCGCATATTCTTCACCAGATCAAGGATATCCATGTTCGCAGTGATGGAAGAGGTGAAATCAATACAACCGAAATTGAGCATCCAATCATTGAATCATGTCCTGCACCTCCAATGTAGATCCACCCTGCCAATAAATTCACATGCAAACTACTAGTATTACTATCTAATGACAGTACAAAAAGAGTAGCAAGATAGTAGCAAACCATGTACTTTCTTAATGAACAACTCATAGTGACACCAATTGGATATAAAGGTTTGGAAGAAAACATGCTCCTAATGTTGAACCAGTTGGACTTTTTGTGCAGTTCCACTAAAATCGAGCATCCCTGTTTGCATAGATATTGAAAGTGTGATTACTATAAAAGTGGCACTAGTTGAAGCATAGACTCACAAATATAAGCATTCCAATTTCTTAATGGGAAAAGGTAGCTAGACTGTTTCTAACCACCTGTTTGAAGGAATAAATAAGGCAACATAGGCTGATATCAGAAAGGCATATATAGTTCTTTCTGAAAGAATGATCGATTCCTGACCTTTCCTCTTCTTTTAAGCATATTTTGTGCAGTTCAACTAAAATAAAATGCCATCACCGCCTTGACAATTCAGTGACACTATACAAAAGGAAATGACTTAGCATTACATCATGATGTTAGGTATGTAGCGACAGGCATTAGAGACAAACTTACAGACCTCCTCCGATAACATAATGAACATTAATTTTAACAAAGGTGTGACTAGCTTTACCGGGATAATTTGAGTGAACTCTACACCCTCTGTTCCTTAATATAAGACGTTTTTGCGGTTCAGTTTAAAGTACCCAAATGTCTACTAGTATTTAGAAAAAAAGGTATTAGTTTTCTTGAGCACATATCTGGGAAAGCTTGCCACACTTTATTTATGTCCATATGCTAATGCAACACCATTCGAAATTTCGAATACTAAAAATATATACTAATCTAGTGGCTAGTGCAACAGTATAGTAGTTATTTTATTACTGGGTACAGTACAATGGTTTTACTGAATAGATTTCAATAAACTCTGGCACTGGAAGATTTCTATAAGAATTAACAATACGAAATGTAAAGGTAACACGTTTCAGCATTGGTATACTAGTTGTGCATGAGCATTAAACCAAATGCAAAAGTCTGAAGGTAACTAGCATTATTAACTAGTGACAGTATAAAAAAATTGCAAACCATGTACCTCCAAGGTAAATATCATTTCGAACTCGGGGGGACCTTAAAAATTGATATCCCAATATTGATAATCGATCAAACATAAAAAACTTGATTGAACGAATCAAGAGAACAGTCGGAGGAGGAGGTGCCCACTCTTGACCTTTCCTCTTGTCTTCCTAATTTTTTGTGCATTTTAACCGAAATAAAATGACATCAGCGCCTTGGCATTTTGGTGACACTGTACAAAAAAACTAACTTATCTCATGAAAGTGAGGTATGTAATCTATAAGCATTAACAGGGCAAAAATCTGAAGGTAGTAACAAGTTTCATCGTTGGTATACTGGCTATGCAACAACATTAGAATGCCTTAGCTGAAAAATCTTTAATACATCCACAATCAACAGCTAACCCTGAAATAATCCAGTGACATTAAATGGCATTGCTTAAATTTATCGGTGGCATTAGACTGAGTGCGGAATGTGGCATCACTTTAGCAGTAGCATTGCTTGACTTGACTGCTGGCGTTATACTAACAGCAAAAAGGTGACACTAAGAGCATGGGAGGCCCATTCGGACAGTGGGCGCACCTGTACGATGTACCTCCACGGACGCATAGAGTGGTGCGGGAGGTATGGTTGCCCAGAGCAACAAATATCCAGGCAGCTTATGTGGGTTATGTCCCATTTTTGTTATGTTTAGCCACCTTCTTCCTATGTGAGGACAACAAACCGATCGACCTGGTCATTCTCTATTGCGTTGTCATGCCTTTCTACCCTTCTTCAACCAAGAGACACGAGACTCGTTCCTTAGCTACTGATTTCCCCCTTTTTCAACCTAGATGCGGGTTCGATGCCTACTCTCTTGGACAGTACAGTCTCCCTTCCTTTCCTTATTCAACCCGGACATGGATTAGTCTGCATGAAGTAGGGTTTCCTTTAATAGTGCAAATTAAGGTTTTCGTCTGCGTGACCAGCAGAGAAGAGGATAGCAAATTGGGAAGATGGTGGAGTGGAAAAAGATCCACATGCAGCGACATGGCAGATGGGGCAATAGAACAAGGGTATGGTTCGAAAAGAGGTAGCATACCTGAGGGTTGCCGAGAAGTGGCTTCGCTCGTGGTTGTCGTCCTCCGCACGCACTATGGCAGCGAGCTTGGGGATGGAGGCCATCCCGTGCGAGCGCTAGGTCTGAGAGGACGACCTTGTCGTCAGTGCGTGACCTCGCTCGTCGACGACGAGTGCATCAACGTTGCACGTCCTTTTCTTCCCCGGTGGATCTATGACCACCGGTGAGGAGGGAGAGAGAGGCAGTCTTTTTTAGATCTGGAGAGAGGGTGATAGTGTGAGAAGCAAGTGGGCAGCCCTTAGCAAGAAAGCTCTGAAGCTCCAGCCTATATATCTTTTTTATACTACTAGTACTAGAGGTGGAGTAGTGATAGAGTAGTTTATATTTTCTCTGCAAACAGTACCAGTTAGTCGTGCTTCAAAACTGAATGGCACACCATTAAAAAATAAAGTCGAGAAATAATGCGGCACCTCGGGCCAACGCGGCCAGATCGCATTTTGCATGAGAAATTACACACCATGTTTCGTTGACATGTGGTCCCGTTCCAACACGTAAGTGAGACGACGGCGAGTCCTTTTTTACAATTTCCAAAAGGACGTGTAGGTCGGGGTGCCTCTTCGTGTACCATGGAAAACTGGCAACCGTCCATCGACTCTTCACCTTTCCCTCTCGATTTAGAACTACTTTTGCACGCTCTTCCTCCCTCCTCCATTTGCCTTCACCCTTCCTTCTGCCATTGTTCGATCGCCTTCTCCATGGAGGGAACAAGCCAGAAACGACCCCGTTATTCTTGCCCCGGTTTGAAAGATGACGTGGTGGGAGAACTCATTGATCGGTGCGACGTCATCACCTCGGCAAGCATGGCAGGTTCGTTCAAGCTCATTCTCGACTCAACTAATAACATCATTACAAGGAACACAAGGGTCCAGGAGCGGTTTGATCTCCCTTATCTTCTTCGCTATAAGCCTGTTCGCATGGGCGCAGACGGCGGAGGCCTCGCCTTGTGCAAGTTGATGCCACTTGATAATGATACGTGTGATGTGAAGATGCCATCGCTTAAGGGTAAGTCCTGGGCCGGTGCAAATGGAGATTGGGTTGTTTATATTGGGTACAATTGCGAGTGGGAGCTTGTGAATGTGTACACTCGTCAGCAGATTCCACTTCCAAAAATCTCAGAGTGCCTGAGGTTGAGCACACAGATGATCTACGTACGTTGAAATACGATCAGGGTGACTATCGTCTACTAACGATAGCAATTTGTCGAGTTCCCAACCGCTCTTGGAATTACAAGAACTATCAAGTTGTTGCTATCTTCAACAAGCTTGTTGCCGTCCTTCATGGTTCGACTGGATGGATATTGCTCAAAAATCAGTTTCTATACACGGATGTGTACTATGATGCAATTGAATACGAGGATCTTGTGTTTGCTGCCACCACTCGTGGCACTGTTTTTGCATGAGATCCTCGTAGTTTCGGTACGTTTGTCTTCCATAGTAATTATAGTTGTTTCATCCACATGCACGCGGGTTAGCAAGTTTCCCTTTACTAATTAACCTTCTTCTTGTGTTTCCAAGGTCCTGTGAATATTCCACCACCTATACTTGAAAAAATTTATAAGCAAGGGGGGGATGACGATGGTGATGATCATGAGCATGAGGACGAGCAAAACTTATATACTCAGTGGCACCTGGCAAGTAATTCCGATGGATCACCTCTTCTTGTCTGTATACAGTGCACTCAGACTGTTACTACTGAGGAAGCAGGTGTTGTCTCCCATGGTCGCCCTCTCCTGACCTATTCCAACACCCATTGCATGGTATTTGGGACGGATACTAGTGTGCTAGTGCCAACACCTTCTCCCTGGTTCAGTATTGATAGTCTAGGAGCAAACTCGCTCTTCCTTAGACCAAACTATCCAATGATGGTGAAAGGCGATCCAGCTGCTGTTGTATAAACGTTACTACCATTTATGAGAAGCAACTGTATCTATACCTCAGACATTTCGGTGGTTCCCTACCCTAGTCCTGATATATGTCGCTTCAGCCTGGATGATCAGTCCTGCATTGCTCTCGATATTGACAATAGTTGTCCCTCCCCAGAGCACATATGGTTCAAAGCAAGCATTTCCAACGCCGAGGATTGGTTGAGTTGAAGTTCATTTCATTGCTTGTTATTTATTGTGTGATGAAAACTTTAGTATTTGCTAGAATGTTTTGTTGGAAATAATCTATAATCCAACATGTATCCTCGTTGTCGTTGTGTGTTGATGACTTGTTGTATTTAATGAATACTACATTTTAGTTGCAAATACATGTCATAGACTCAATTTATGAATGGTTTTCGAGTCACTTCTTGGAGTGTGAGTACCGTAGTAGTATAGCCAGCACCCGGTTAGTATATGAAGTATGCTAGCCCTCCGCCGGCGCGCCGCTTCAAATGGCGGAGGAAGTGAGAGGTCGCTTCACCTTGTGTCCAGATCTGAGATGCCACGTGTACCAAATGAATGACTCCAAGTTCGACCACCGTGATGCTAGGTGCAAGCCAAGGAACACTGTTGGAGAGACCCCCCTCATAATTTTCCTACATTGGTCGTTAGATTCATAGGATAGAATGCTATAGGATTTTTTTCCTATGTAATCATGTTTTAATTGGCAATCTAGCATCCACTCCAACTTTTGTTTCACTTCCTTTGTTCCTACGAAGAGAGTACTTGCTCTAAATGATGTGCCGCTGCAAGAGCCACCTATATTAATTAACCATGCTCTAAAAAGGTGGACCAGCTTTGGCTATAGTAGTAGTACTGTACTAGGTTAGTACTAGGTGACCTTGCGCTTGGCTCTTCTCCTCTTCCGGAAGTCGAACAATAATGATGGTACTACAGTAGTACTTCTGGCAATCTGACACCAAATGAACTGCTGCACGTCCACCGCTTGTAAGCAAAAGTTTCTCCTTGTGCTGCGAGCCACCGCGCACGCGTTGGCGAGGGAGAAGGCGTAGTAAGCAAGCTTCTCGTCGTTCTGCGAGTTGACGGGACATATCAAAGTTATTTATTAGTACTCTCTTCAAAAAGGGCTGACCATGTCCATGGCTACTATCACGTGCTCTGTCATTGAGTACATGCACTATTCACGTGCCATCGAGGAGAAAAAATATTGGGTAGTACTAGGTGCCATCGAAGTGCACGACTCACTTACGCACTGCATATCTCCATTTTCTTGCATGACACGCCACCTTGATGCTAGATGTCCTGCGTGTCATGGACGCATATAGTATGATTTTGTAAAATGGAGGCATATAGATGTCCCGTGTGCCGGCAACAGGATGAACAAAGCTCATGTCTTAAACGAAAGAGTGGAAGAACATAGATTCCCGACAACCGAGAAGGAGCTACAAACCTCGGGGTGGAGCGTCTGCACTCATAATATTTTATATTATTCAGCGATATAAAATCAACCAAATCTCTCCACGTTCCTATACCATTCTATAGTACTATGAGAATAACTTTAAATGTAAGCTATTGATTCACTCTATACAATGGTCATAGTTGGAAAATCCAAACAAAACCAGGCATTGGATCAACTCTTTTTTCGAGATCAACTCTTTTAGCACTTAGATTGTTGCCGCCTGCCCACCTAGCCCACCTATATATCCGCTCATGTGTGATGACCACAAGAGCTATCCACTCAGATTGTATGTTAAAAAAATAAAGGTCGATAACTAATGCGGCACCTTGGGCCAACGCGGCCAGATCGCATTTTGCACGAGAAATTACACACCATGTTTCGTTGACATGTGGTCCCGTTCCAACATGTCAGTGAGACGACGACGAGTCCTTTTATACAATTTCCGAAAGGACGTGTAGGCCGGGGCGCCTCTTCGTGTACCGTGGCAAACTGGCAACCGTCCACCGACTCTTCACCTTTCCCTCTCGATTTGGAACTGCTATCGCACGCTCTTCCTCCCTCCTCCATTTGCCTTCACCCATCCTTCTACCATTATTCGATCGTCTTCTCCATGGAGGGAACAAGCCGGAAACGACCCCGTTATACTTGCCCCGATCTAAAAGATGACATGGTGGGGGAACTCATTGATCAGTGCGATGTCATCACCTTAGCTAGCATGGCAGGTTTGTTCAAGAACATTCTTGACTCAACTAATAACATCATTACAAGGAATCCAAGGGTCCAAGAGCGGTTTGATCTCCCCTATCTTCTTCGCCGTGACCCTGCTAACTGGCTTGGGGACGAGGGAAGCCTCGCCTTATGCAAGTTGATGCCGCTTGATAATGATACATATGATGTTAAGATGCCATCGCTTGAGGGCAAGGCTTCAGCAGGTGCAAATGGAGATTGGGTTGTTTATATTAGGTACAATTGCGAGTGGGAACTTGTGAATGTGTACACTCGTCGGCGGATTCCACTTCCAAGAATCTTTGAGTGCCCCGAGGTTGAGCACACAGATGATCTACGTACGTTCGAATATGATTATGGTGACTGTCGTCTACGGAAGATAGTAGTTTCTCGAGTTCCCAACCGCTCTTGGAATTACAAGAACTATCACGTTGTTGCTATCTTCGACAAGTTTGTTGCTGTCCTTCATGGTTCGACAGGATGGATATTGCTCAAAAATTAGTTTCTATACACGGATGTGTACTATGATGCAATTGAATACGAGGATCTTGTGTTTGCTGCCACCACTCGTGGCACTGTTTTTGCATGGGATCCTCGTAGTTTCGGTACGTTTGTCTTCCACCGTAATTATAATTGTTTCATCCACATGCACGCGGGTTAGCAAGTTTCCCTTTACTAATTAACCTTCTTCTTGTGTTTCCAAGGTCCTGTGAACATTCCACCACCTATACTTGAAAAAATTTATAAGCAAGGAGGAGATGACGATGGTGATGATCACGAGCATGAGGAGGAGCAGAACTTATATACTCAGTGGCGCCTGGCAAGTAATTCCGATGGATCACCTCTTCTTGTCTGTATACAGTGTGCCCAGACTGTTACTACTCAGGAAGCAGGTGTTGTCTCCCATGGTCGCTGTCGGTGTCGAAACCGGCGGATCTCGGGTAGGGGGTCCTGAACTGTGCGTCTAAGGCGGATGGTAACAGGAGGCAGGGAACACGATGTTTTACCCAGGTTCGGGCCCTCTTGATGGAGGTAAAACCCTACGCCCTGCTTGATTAATATTGATGATATGGGTAGTACAAGAGTAGATCTACTACGAGATCGGAGAGGCTAAACCCTAGAAGCTAGCCTGTGGTCTGATTGTATGTTGTAGTTGTTGTGTCCTACGGACTAAAACCCTCCGGTTTATATAGACACCGGAGAGGATTAGGGTTACACAAGGTCGGTTACAAAGGAGGAGATATCCATATCCATATTGCCTAGCTTGCCTTCCACGCCAAGTAGAGTCCCATCCGAACATGAGACAAAGTCTTCAATCTTGTATCTTCATAGTCCAACAGTCCGGCCAAAGGATAAAATCCGGCTGTCCGGAGACCCCCTAATCCAGGCCTCCCTCAGTAGCCCCCGAACCAGGCTTTCAATGACGATGAGTCCGGCGCGCAGTATTGTCTTCGGCATTGCAAGGCGGGTTCCTCCTCCGAATACATCACAGAAGAATTTGAATACAAGGATAGTGTTCGACCCTACAAAATAAGTTCCACATACCACCGTAGAGAGAATGATATTTCCGCAAATCTAATTTGCTGACTTGTTTTGGCAACACGACATTATGACATGGCCCGGTGATTATTCGAACCGTTTCCTTCAACTAGCCCCGCACATAACGCGAGGCATTTTTTTGACACGTCTTGTCAAAGCAGAGATCGTGTCCCCTTATCACGGGATTCTCATCAATACGGGTGTGGGTAACCCAACCGCGCCATCGATTACGGTGCTTGGGGGATAAGCGAGTTTTACCAGGCTAGTGGGGACGCTTAGTTTCGTCCGCCCACATAAAGGGATAAGGATTCACCTTTTCATCCACGCCTTCTTCCTCCTTTTCTCATCCGTTTTCGCACACTCGAGCTCTAGCGCCCAAGTCCGCACTTCCCACCTCAACCTTCTCCAACCATGTCCGGAGCGGGAGGCAGGTGGATGGTCTCCTCCGTCACGGAGGGAGACATCAAGAAGCTGAGGAGAGCCGGATACCTGCCCGGCGACATCGCGCACCGGCTCCCAGATGAGGGGTAGCTCATCCCCACCCCTGGGCCCCATGAGAGGGTAGTGTTCCTTACCCATTTCCTCTGCAGACTGGGATTCCCTCTCCACCCATTCGTTCGGGGGCTCACGTTCTACTACGGCCTGGATTTCCATGATCTGGCCCCGAACTTCATCCTCCACATCTCGGCGTTTATCGTCGTGTGCGAGGCCTTCCTCCGCATCAAGCCCCACTTCGTCTTATGGCTGAAGACCTTTAATGTCAAGCCAAAGGTTGTGGGCGGCCGCCAGGCGGAGTGCGGAGGCGCCATGGTGGGCAAGATGCCCAACGTTACATGGCTCGAGGGCTCCTTTGTGGAAACCATAAAGGGGTGGCAATCGGGGTGGTTCTACATCACCGAGCCGCGTGACCCTGCATGGGCAGCGTCCCCCGAGTTCCGATCTGGCATCCCCATGCGGCTCACCTCCTAGAAAGGGAAGGGCCTGTCCTGGGGTAGTTCGGGAGAGCTGACCGGACTCCAAACATGTATTCAGAACATGGTGAACAAGAAGCTCAAACTCGTCAACGTAGTCCAGGTCATGCTCCACCGCCGGATCCTCCCGTGCCAACAACGAGACTTCAACTTGTGGGAGTTTGACCTGGCGCAACACCGAACTCTGAACAGGCTCTTCGACACAACTCATGAAGATGCCTGGAGGGTGCTGTTCAAAAGCGCCGAGGTCCCCCCTCCCATTACTGAGGATCGCGGATTCAGCACGAAGCGCCAAGCCAGTGCGGTAAGATTCTTTACCTTTCACAGGATACTTATTTTTTATAGATTGACTCCATGCGGGATCTAAACTCCCGTAGCTTTGACAGGACTAGCAGGAGACGGCCGGACAGATCGACTGTCCGGCTCCTTTGCCCGAAGGCCTAGCAGACGCTCTTCTGGCAAAGATGCTGACTCCGGCTCCTTATACGGTGCCGGAGAAGACCAAGAAGGCCAAGGGAACCCGAAAGAGTTCCCGACACCAGGCGTCGTCGGACTCACTGTCCGAGGACTCTACGGCGCAATCCTCCCCCGAAGACGAGGAGGCAGAAGAAGATGCTCCCCCTCTAGACGGGGGAGACAAGAAAAGGAAGGCCGCCCCAACTGGGGAGGCCGAAGGGTCCAAAAAGGGGAGGACTCTCCTTCCGGACTACTCTACCACCGCCGCCGACGGCGAAGACGAGTGGCTGCCCAGGGCCAAGCCCCTGGGGAAGTCGTAAGTATTCAGATACCAGAGTAAGTCATAGTATTCCTTTGCCGCACTACTTCACCTAACGCCGAAATATGATTATGCAGGCCGCCCCGAGCCCGTATCGATGTATCATCGGACGGCTCCCTGGGCTCGTCAGACATGGATAGTGATCCAGTCCCGACCGCTACCTCTCCCTATCCTGCGGACGACGCCGAGGTGCTGTCTCACGAGGCACTGGGTCGAGGGGAGACAGTCCCGGAGGCGCCTCAAGGCGGCCTCCCGGACTCCGGGAGCTGAGGGGACAAGGCCCCTGAGAGCTCCGAGTTCGGCCCTCAGCCGAACATCGCGCCGGAACCTCCAGTGGTTCCGGGCTCGGGCAGGCGGCCTCCTTCTAAGAGGGGCAAGACGCCTATGCCGGTGACCTCTGTCCATCCAGAGGCGCCGGACAATATGCTGGAAGCGCTTCGCAGCGCTTCCATCGACGAGGAGCACCGTACTATTATGAGTGCGGTGCTCCAGAAGGTTCAGTCCGCCAAGAGCGGATTGACTGAAGCCTGTGCCAGCCTTCTAACAGGCTTTGAGGTAAGTGTTTTTTAAAATATAGGAAAAATATTACCGCATAGACAGTAGCCCCTGATACTTTGTTCGGTGTTCACAAAGAAAAGCCGAATAGAGGATCAAATAATATCGCAGGAGTCTAATATAAGTATGTCAATATGCGTATGCTGGCCTCGCTGCTGGCGTCCGCCGCACTGACTGCGGAGGTCGCCATACTGAAGCAGGACCTCAAGGGGTCCAAGAAAGAGCTCGGCCTTGCCAAGAGGCAGCTCGAGGAGAACAAGGGTAAGTAATACCCTGTCTATAGATATGTATATATATATATAAGAATAAGCGATTGCAAAATGACAGGATCATCGTATATTTGCCAGGGGCCACGACTGAGGTGGCAACCCTGAAGCAAGCACTAACCAAGGCCGAAGATAAAGCGGCCAAGGAGCGCACCGAGTGGGAAAAACAAGAGGCTCGTGTGGGCGAGGTGCAGCAAGAGCTCCAGGCTCTCGTGACGAAGCACGAGGCATTGGAGCTTGACTCGAAGACGCGAGAGTCTGAGCTTGTCGCGGCCCTTGAGAGCGCAAAAATTTCCAAGGCCGAAGCCCAAAAGGCCCTCCAGGAGATTGATGCGATGAAGAAAATAGCGGCGGGTAAGGCATTCTATATGCAAAGCAAGCATGTAAAAGTAATTACCGATTACTTACCCGAATTCGGAGCTCTCCAGGAGCATTCGCAGATTTGCCCCGCAGCGTGTCGGATGCCGCATGGTTTTACCAGGCCGAGGAGGGAAGCTCAACGGAGAAGCTGTTCTGGTATCAGGATAATGAGACCGAACACCCAATGCCTCTGAGCGACCAGCTAAAGCAGCTGGTCAAGCTGCACAAGGCGGCCGAATAGGCCATGAAGGGCCTTATAGTCTGGCTGTGGCCTGGCGACTCCCTTCAGAACAGTTACTTCGGCCTGGTGAGGCGGCTTGTGGATGCCTGCCCACAGCTAGAGGTCGTTAAGCGGTCCGTCTGCATCGAAGGTGCACACTGGGCTTTCGCCCGTGTGAAGGTGCAGTGGGCCAAGCTAGACACTGTGAAGCTGATCAAGGAAGGGCCGCCGCAGGGCAAGGAGCATCGCACCCCCGAAATTCATTATGAGGGTGTCCTGAAGGGTGCCCGTCTTGTAGCGGACGAATGTTCCAAGGATGTAATATTTGAGTAAACTTGCTCGTGTGATCCTGTATGATGAAAACTTGTTTCATATGCGCTATGCAACGCTTGTGTGAATTTAAAATATTACCTTCTGTTTGGCTGTTTATCCAATCTGAGAGATGGCTAGTCCTCGGCTTGTGCCCCCATGCCACGAGTGCTGGGGTGTTCGGGATAAACCTGAGCACTCTTGTTCCCATGTTTGGGTCCTTCGAGGGAGGTGCCCAGCACAACGAACAAGGCAACCGGACTAATATTGCTTTATCACTCTCACTTAGCCATAAAATTCTATAATTTTAAATTTCGGCGAAGCCCCTGGTATTCGGAAGGTCGGATTCGGGGCGCGATACACGCCTTTAAGTCGGACAGGGCCGGCCCCTCGCTCTAAGCGGCATAAGTCTTTAGGGACTCGAAAACCTCGCCGAACAGCGACCAGTCTCTTGCCTTATCATGACAGTCAGTTTTAGCTTTCTCTACTGAGGTGCTAAGCCCAGCAGAACCGGGGCACAATCGCAGTAGTTCTCCTAGCGCTACCTTAGCCGATAGAGCGGAACGTAAGGTACCAAAACATAGGAGCCGGGCAAACCCAACATTTGACAAAAGACATGATTCGGAGTTGATGCATATAATGCTATAAGTTCGGGGTGCCGCACTTGTGAAAGTGTTCGGACTTTTCACACCATATTGTGGGGTACGTAAGCCCCTGGTGTATTGGCCGTACCAAAGTGTGCGGTTGCAAGGCGTCATTATTGAACACACATATATAACAAGAATGCAATAATAGTCGTAATGTTATGCATTGTTTATTCAAAAAGGTGCGTTAAAGCAGAATGATACAGATGGTGTGATAAGCAAAGAGTAGGGCTATTTCCCTTCCAAGGGCAAGCTAAGGAATAGTATTAAATCAAATATTTTGCTCGTTATTGTAATCCACCTGGGAATGCTGTGGTGTGACGTAACTTTCTGCCTCCTTGGTTGCTGCATCATGTGTTCGGCAATAGTGTTGCCGGATAGGGTTTCCAGAGATTAAGGCCCTGAAAAAGAGAAAAATAATCAAACGGGAAGCCCCTAGTGCGGTTTAAGCCGCATCTTGGGGTGTGCCGCAGTTGTGCCCCCTCCCCACATGTGCCTATGGTATTTTTAATGCGTAATTTTGTACGCGTGGCACGAGTTTCGCCGTTTCGCTAGGACTGGGGGGTGCATTGCTACGCGAGCTCAGATCGCGCCAGGCGGTCTAGTTGCCGATTGCTCCGAGCGCGCTTAAAGGTGTCCGGGTCTTGAAATGCCGAACTGGTGGATTGCCTTGAGAGGCTGTTTTGCGCTTCTGCTGCGATGGCCGTGGTGTGCTCCTCCGTTCAGAGAGAGCGCTCTGTGTTTCCATTGACTGTAATAACCCCGCGAGGTCCTGGCATCTTGAGCTTGAGGTATGCATAATGCGGTACCGCATTGAATCTCGCAAATGCGGTTCGCCCGAGCAGTGCATGATAACCACTGCGGAACGGGACTATATCGAAGATTAACTCTTTGCTTCAGAAGTTATCCGGGGATCCGAAGACCACTTCCAGTGTAATTCAGCCTGTGCAATGGGCCTCTATGCCTGGAATGACGCCCTTAAAGGTCGTTTTTGTGGATTTAATCCTTGAGGGGTCTATACCCATTTTGCGCACTGTGTCCTGATAAAGCAGGTCCAGGCTGCTGCCGCCATCCATAAGGACTCGAGTGAGGTGAAATCCGTCAATGATTGGATCCAGAACCAGTGCGGCGAATCCGCCATGACGGATACTAGAGGGATGGTCCCTGCGATCGAAAGTGATCGGATAGGAGGACCATGGGTTGAACTTTGGGGCGACTGGCTCCAACGCATATACGTCCCTGAGCGCACACTTCCGCTCCCTCTTGGGGATGTGGGTTGCGTATATCATGTTCACCGTCCGCACTTGTGGGGGAAACCTCTTCTGTCCTCCGGTGTGTGGCTGCCGGGGCTCCTCCTCGTCATCGCTATGTGGCCCCTTGTCCTTGTTTTTGGCAATTAACTTGCCGGCCTGCTTGAACACCCAACAATCCCTGTTGGTGTGATTGGCTGGCTTTTCTGGGGTGCCGTGTATTTGGCACGAGCGATCGAGTATACGGTCCAAGCTGGACGGACCCGGCTTACTTTGTTTGAATGGCTTTTTCCGCTAACCGGGTTTAGAGCCTTTGAATCCGGCATTGACTGCCATATACTCGTTATTATCGCTGTTAATGTGGCGCTTATGTTTGTTGCAACGTGACCTGCTATTGCCGTCCTTGGTATCCGAAGTGCCATGGTTCTTTGATATGTTATTACTGTGAGCCAGCCAGCTGTCTTCTCCCGCACAAAAGCGGGTCATGAGTGTCGTGAGGGCTGCCATAGATTTCGGCTTTTCCTGACCAAGGTGCTGGGCTAGCCATTCGTCATGGATGTTGTGTTTGAAAGCCGCTAGGGCCTCTGCATCCGGACAATCGATGATTTGATTTTTCTTTGTTAGGAACCAAGTCCAGAATTGCTTGGCCGATTCTTCTCGCTGCTGAATTATGTGGCTGAAGTCATCGGCATCTGGTGGCCGCACATAAGCGCCCTGAAAGTTGTCGAGGAATGCGGCCTCTAGATCTTCCCAATAGCTAATGGACTCTGCTGGCAAGCTGTTAACCCAATGTCGCGCTCGTCCCTTGAGCTTTAGTGGGAGGTATTTGATGGCGTGTAAGTCATCACCGCGGGCCACGTGGATGTGGAGGAGGAAATCCTCGATCCATACCGCGGGATCTGTTGTGCCGTCGTATGATTCAATATTTATAGGTTTGAAACCTTCTGGGATTTGATGATCCATTACTTCGTCTGTGAAGCATAAGGGGTGTGTGGCGCCTCTGTATTGGGCTATATCGCGACGCAGCTCGAATGGGTCTTGTCCGCTGTGTTTGGCCCGGCCGGATTTGCTTTTACTGTATCCGGCGTGACGTTTATCGTCTCGCAGAGTGGCGCGCCCTCGTGATCCGTAGATCGATCTTGCATGCTTTGCTTTGTCCTCCAATATGTCTCGCAGGTCTAGCGTATCTCCCCATGACTTTTTATTTGAATGGCGTCGGGTGCAGGCTAAGTTTTTGGCTGGAATGCCTCGTCATACGCTTCTTCCTCTAGTCGGGGTAGCAACCTACACTTTGGGTAGCTCTTGGAGGGGCGCTCGAGTTTATATTCCTCGGCCACGAGGACTTCAGTCCATCTGTGAGCTAGCAGATCCTGATCAGCTTGAAGCTGCTCCTACTTTTTCTTAAGGCTATTTGTCGTGGCTATAAGCCGGTGTTTGAAGCGCTCTTGTTCGACGGGATCCTCTGGCACAGCGAATTCGTCGTCGACAAGGCTTGCCTCGTCTTTGGAGGGGGCATGTAATTATCATCCTCCTCCTCTCCATCTGCCGCTCTCTCAGGAGGGCTGGCTCCTCCATCCTCCTGCTCTAAATCTTGCTGGATGGGATTGTTGTTGTCTTCAGCACTATCCGGAGTATTATTATCTCCTGTGCCGGTATCACCACTTTTGCTTTGGCGGGACTTAGAGCGGCGCCGCTGACGTCGGTGCTTGGGTTGCTTCTTCGAGGGTTCATCCTCTGCTATCTCGTCGCCATTGCCTTCTTTGAGTGTATCCACCATGTATATATCGTATGATGAGGTGGCTGTCCAGTGCCCTATGGGCAGTGGTTCCTCTTCGTCTCCCGCATCGTCGTCCATACCGTCGATGTCTTCGGAATCGAAGTCGAGCATGTCGTTTAAGTCATCGACAGTGGCTACTAAATGGGTGGTGGGTGGGCTGCGAATTTCTTCGTCGTCCACATCCCAGTCCTGCCGGACATAGTTCGGCCAGGATCCTCCTGACAAGGAAAGAGACCTTAACGAGTTCGGTATGTCGCCAAAGGGCGAGTGCTGAAAAACATCCGCAGAGGTAAACTCCATGACCGGCGCCCAATCGGATTTGATAGGAACGAGCGCGAGCGGTTCAGAGTCCATGGTCGGAGAAGGATCCGACAGTTTAACAACACGGCTCTCATGCAAGGTAAGGTCGATGTTTGGCTCGATCACCGCTGAGGGTAAGGCCTCCGTGGCGGGGTCTATCAACCCGTCCATGGACGGCGCAACTAGCTCCGAATTGAGGGTCGGAGCGGCTGCCTGTGCGATCTCCTGAACACTGTCCGATGGTAGAGCTAAATCTTACTCATCGTGATTGTGTGACGCACAAGGCAGAGGCTCGAATCCGTCGAAGATCAAGTCTCCACGGATATCGGCCGTGTAGTTTAAGCTTCCAAACCTGACCTGGTGGCCAGGGTCGTAACTTTCAATCTGCTCCAGATGGCCAAGCGAATTGGCCCGCAGTGCAAAGCCGCCGAACACGAAGATCTGTCCGGGGAGAAAAGTCTCACCCTGGACTGCTGAAAGTGCAACTATCCCTAGGTGGTTTTGGTAATTCATAACAACATATAGCTCATTGAGCTAATGCTATTCCAAGATGATTATTTCAGGAAAGCTCAATGATTGGCATGGCATGGATGTGAAAGTGGAACCCTCAAAATGCTAAGGACAAAGGATTGGCTCAAGCTCAAAAGCTCAAGACTCTTCATTTTATAATTTAGTGATCCAAGATCACATTGAGTCCATAGGAAAAGCCAATACTATCAAGGAGGGATGAGGTGTTGCTTAATGAGCCTCTTGCTTCATGTGCTTAATGATATGCTCCAAAACCCTCAACTACTTTCCCATATCCACATATGACCTAAACTCTAAGCCAAACTCGGTCCTACCGATTTTTCCTATCCGGCGCCACCGAGTTTCAATTGTCATTAGCCACTGCCAAACCCTAGTAATTCGGTTCTACCGATAAGGATGTCGGTCCCACCGAGATGGGGTTGCAAACTCTCTGTTTCCCTCTCGTAACTTTTCGGTCCCACCGAAAGAGCGAATCGGTCCCACCGAGTTTGCCTGACCAACTCTCTAGTTAGCTAATTACCAAACTCGGTCTCACCGAGTTTGTGTAATCGGTCTCACCGAGATTACGTTATGCCCAAACCCTAACCGAATCGGTCCTACCGAGTTGCATGTCAGTCCCACCGAAATTCCTAACGGTCACTGGGTTCACTACTTCGGTCAGACCGAGTTTTCTGATTCGGTCCCACCGAGATTGGTAAATTGTGTGTAACGGTTGGATTTTGTGTGGAGGCTATATATACCCCTCCACCTCCTTCTCATTCGATGAGAGAGCCATCAGAACACATACACCATTCCTACTCATATGTTATGAGAAAAAACCACCTACTCGTGTGTTGAGACCAAGACATTCCATTCCTACCATATGAATCTTGATCTCTAGCCTTCCCAAGTTGCTTTCCACTCAAATCTTCTTTCCACCAAATTCAAATCCTATGAGAGAGAGTTGAGTGTTGGGGAGACTATCATTTGAAGCACAAGAGCAAGGAGTTCATTACCTACACACCATTTGTTACTTCTTGGAGAGTGGTGTCTCCTAGATTGGCTAGGTGTCACTTGGGAGCCTCCGACAAGATTGTGGAGTTGAACCAAGGAGTTTGTAAGGGCAAGGAGATCGCCTACTTCGTGAAGATCTACCGCTAGTGAGGCAAGTCCTTCGTGGGCGATGGCCATGGTGGGATAGACAAGGTTGCTTCTTCGTGGACCCTTTGTGGGTGGTTGCTTCTTCGTGGACCCTTCGTGGGTGGAGCCCTTCGTGGACTCACGCAACCGTTGCCCTTGGGTGGAGCCCTGTGTGGACTCGCGCAACCGTTACCCTTCGTGGGTTGAAGTCTCCATCAACGTGGATGTAGGATAGCACCACCTATCCGAACCACGGGAAAAACATCCGTGTCTCCAATAGCGTTTGAATTCTCCAAACCCTTCCCTTTATATTCTTGCAAGTTGCATGCTTTACTTTCCGCGGCCAATATACTCTTTGCATGCTTGCTTGAATTGTGTGATGATTGCTTGACTTATCCTAAAATAGCTAAAATCTGCCAAGAACTAAAATTGGGAAAAGGTTAAGTTTTTATTTGGTCAAGTAGTCTAATCACCCCCCCTCTAGACATACTTTCGATCCTACAAGTGGTATCAGAGCTTTGGTCTCCATTTGCTTGATCTCCATAGCTTTTGGTGGTCATAGCCTTGGTTTCACAACCTAGGAGAGTATGGCGTCTAGCGAGGGAAATTATCACCGTAGAGGTCCTTACTTTGATGGTACTAATTTTGCTAGTTGGAAGCATAAAATGAAAATGCATATTCTTGGACATAACCCCGCCGTTTGGGCCATTGTGTGTGTTGGTTTGCAAGGTGACTTCTTTGATGGGAAAGAACCAAACCGTGAAGCTACCGCGGATGAGTTGAAGATGTTGCAATACAATGCTCAAGCTTGTGATATTCTCTTCAACGGACTGTGCCCCGAAGAATTCAACAAAATCAGCCGCCTTGAGAATGCAAAGGAAATTTGGGACACTTTGATTGATATGCACGAAGGTACCGACTCCGTCAAGGAATCCAAGTTGGATGTGCTTCAAAGCCAACTTGACAAGTTCAAGATGAAGGATGGTGAAGGTGTCGCTGAAATGTACTCTAGGCTTGCTCTCATCACAAATGAGATTGCCGGCTTAGGAAGTGAAGAGATGACCGATAAATTCATCATCAAGAAGATCCTAAGAGCCTTGGATGGAAAATATGATACCGTGTGCACATTGATCCAAATGATGCCCAATTACAAAGATCTCAAGCCAACGGAGGTGATTGGAAGAATTGTTGCTCATGAGATGTCACTTAAGGATAAAGAGGAACTTCACAACAAATCAAGTGGTGCCTATAAAGCCTCATGTGAAGCCCCTACATCATCAAGTGAGAAACAAGACTTCAATGAAGAATTGAGCTTAATGGTGAAGAACTTCAACAAGTTCTACAAGAGTAGAAGCAAAGATAGAAGCTCCAAGTCAAGGTCCTACAATGACGAAAGATCTTCTAGTCGAGAGCGAAACTGTTACAATTGTGGAAGACCCGGACACTATTCCAATGAGTGTACGGCTCCCTACAAGAGAAGAGAAGATTCCCCAAAAGGAAGAAGCAAAGGATCACCACCAAGAGAGAGAAGGAGTAGAGATGATCGTTATGAACGAAGATACTCACGGAGAAGTAAGGATTTGGAAAGGAAGGAAAAATCATCAAGGAGCTATACAAGACGAAGACATCAAGCTCATGTTGGTGAATGGGTATCCGGCTCCGACTCTGACAATCACTCCGAGAGAAGTTATCACTCCGACTCCGAAGATACTCAAGATGAAGGTGTTGCCGGTCTAGCACTTGTGTCAACCAACTCCTACGACATATTTGACTCACCAAATGAAGGAATTGGAAGATGCTTCGTGGCCAAAGGTCCTAAGGTAACACACCCCGAGTATGTTGATTTCAATAGTGATGAAGATGACTTGTTAGGTGATGATTTGCTTGGTGACAACTCTAGTGATGAATACTATGATAAAAGACCAATTAATCATGCTAATCAAGATAAAACGAGTGACAATGATAAGGAGAAGATTGAGGCTCTAACTAAAGAACTAAAAACTCTTAAGTTAGCTCATGACACTATCTTCAAAGATCACCAAGAACTTTTAAGAGATCATGAGAAACTACGCTTTGAAAAGCTCAATCTTGAGCAAGAGCATGAGTTCTTAAAGGCAATCAATGATGATCTCCGCAAGAAAAGTTCTTCTTACATTGCCAAGCGTTTACTCTTATCCACTTACATGCCTCAAGTCAAGTCTAGTAACAAGAAAGATTCTTCCTCTAGTAGTAACAATGATCATGCTAAATCCAATATTGTTGCTTCTAGTAGTTCTCTTGATTCCACTAATGATTCTCTTAGCCAAGTTACACTTGAGCAAGAAAATAGCTTATTGAAGGGAATTATAGAGAAAGGAGTGTACAAGAGCCTTGCCGGGAGTAAGCAATTCGAGGAAATTGTGCGCAAGCAAGGAATGCACCGGAAGAATCAAGGTGTTGGTTTTGAACGAAAGTTCAATGCCAATGGAGTTGAATGGGAAGAAGATCAATACCCCAAGACGAAGTTTGTCCCTCAACAAGAAAATTATACTTCTTTCAAGGGGACACAAGCTCAAGATGATCTTCCACCACAAGACTACGAGCAAAAAGGCAAGGACAAGCTTCAAGAGGAAATTGATGCATTTGAAGAAGCTCCAAAGACCTTAGTCAAGTGGATTCCCAAGACTACTTCAAGTTCCACTTCATCAAGTACGACTACAACTCCAAGGATTCCCATCAAGATGATGTGGATCCAAAAGAAGAAGAACTAGAGAGTTCTTGAGGGTGACTCCGCCAACATACTTCACTCTTATCATTTTGGCAAGAACAAGTGCAATCAACTTCCACATCTTGCACTAGTTCAAGGAGTCACAAACCCTCTTGTTGGTAAGACAAGGGACAAGTTAACCTAAAAGTTTTCATGGACATCATCTTTTGTGTGCATCACTCTATGTCTATGGATATCCTTGTTTGTTCCTTGTGGGACTAACCCATGTAGGTATTGAAAGTGCAATTCACTCAAATGGATAGCTCCAAGAGATCTACATCAACATTGAGCATCCACATCTTCAATATCTACATGAAGTCATCATCGACAAAACCCAAGGTTAGTTCATCCCTCTTAGGGGGGATATCACATCTAGGGGGAGCTTTACTCTAAGACTTGAGCTAAAGCAACTCTAAAGATGTGAACAAAACAGTGCTTTATGTAAAAGTGGTAACCCCACTTGAGCTTAAACGATGAGTATGACCTACGATCAAGTGTTCTCACTTGACTCCTAAGTCAATATACTCATATATAGATGACCTAGTCATCGCAAATTGCTTGATAGATGCTAGAATTGGTTGTGCATGCCTTGCCACATATTTCATTTGCCATCTTATTGTGTGAGCATGCTGATTGCATATTTTACTCATTCAAGGACATCCACTTGTTGTTTTGATTGCTTGGCTTTATCTTCTTTTGCCAAGTGGATGGACAAGAATGCCTAAGAACCTCCTCTAGCTATCTATGCTTTTCTCGTCTCAAACTCTATTCATGCTGCATAACAAAACTTGATCAAGTCAGATTCGAACCACCCTGTGTGAGGAGCGCTCGGAGTCCCCGATTCGTCATAGACTTAAACTTCCAAAACCTCTTTATGAATCTCGGTCTGACCGATACTCCATTTCGGTCCTACCGAGTTCATTAAGTTGATCTAGGTTTTCGATCTCGGTGCAACCGATTTGAACTTTTCGATCACACCGAGTTGCAATAACTGCACACAGTTTTGCATCTCGGTGCCACCGAGTTGTTCCACTCGGTCACACCGACAGGGTCGGGCTATATATAGTGACAGGCAGAATTTTGGAAATTTCTCCGAAACCTCCTCGCCCGCGCGATAGCCTGCTCTGCCTTCGTGGTCTCCGGATCGTCTTCTCGCCGCCAGCAGCCTCCTGTCGCTGGTCTCCGCCGCCGTCAACGGATTTCTGCCCCGCCGTTGCCGCCGTAGCGAGTCTCCGCTGAACTAGGGTATGGACTCTATCTTTGTGCTATTCTCCACTCCGATTCCTAGCACATTGTGATCATCATGATTCTTGCCACGATTGAAACACTCCTATCCAGTCAATGAACTCGTAGATTAGTCTTAATTCGAAAATTTTAGGGTTAGGTTTCCGCCGAAACCATCTCGGACCCACCAAGTTGAAAAACTCGGTCCCACCGATCTGGCTTCTGCCATTGCACAAGTGAAACTCGGTCTGACCGAGAATAACTTATCGGTGCGACTGATTCTGGAATTCTGTGAAACCCTAGCAGTCTCGGTGCCACCGAACTGTGACTCGGTCTGACCGAGTTCACTAGTTCTGGTGCCAAAACTGCTTCGGTGTCACCGAGTTTGAAAATCGGTAGATCCGAGATGCTTTCTGTGGAAAACTAAAACTAAGTTTTTGAATTAATCTTTTGCAAAAATCTCTGCTTTTTGTGATGCTCATCCACTCTATCTTATCTATAATCTCTTCACAGGGTCAGCAGTCAGTTTGCAACATGTCTGATCAAAGTGACAGCCAGAATGTGTCTGAGCAACAAGTTGTGATGAGTGAGGGCACTAGCCCCTCAAGTTCTTCTGATGATGGCAGCTGGAGCACCCCCAGCAATCTGCCTAAGGCTGCCACACGTCAAAGGAAGAAGAAAACGTCTGATTCTGAGGATGAAGACTATGTGGCAGAGGAAGAGGCCACCTCCAAGAGAGTTGAGCCAGCACAAGGCTCAAAGCCAGGTCTGAAAATCAAGAGGCCAGCAGGCAGGCAGCCCATGTCAAAGGCTAGAGCCTCAACTGAGAAGCCCACTTCCCAAGAGCCAGCTGCAGCTGAGGGAAAGAAAAGGAAAGAGAGAGTGAAAAAGACTGTGGCTAGGGTGCTTGGCAAAGCCTCTATCATGGTAGAAGAGGATGAGGAAGAAGAGGCAGCTGCACCAGCGCCCAAGGCAGCCAAACTCATGGGAGATGCTATGAGGTCAGGAACAGCTGCATCCAAGCCCAAGGAAGCACCTAAGGCTGCATCTAAGCCTAAGAGTGCACCAAAGAGAAACACACGAAGCATCCCAGCTGCAGAAAAGAACAAGGCCCCAGTGCCTGAAGCTATCGAAGAAGAGGAAGAGAGTGTCCTTAGGAAGCTCAAGCCCAAGATCCCAGACCACAACGATGCTCATCCTGTGGCTGAGGATATGAAGCTCAGGAGAGATTCAGGGCTGAGGAAATGGAGAGAAGCAGATCCGTATGCTTCTAGGAGAAGGACTGCCGTGGATTACAGATTTCATACCAAGGAGCAGCAAGATTTCTATGAGACTGTTTTGCTTGACAAGAAGCCAATCATTTGTGACATGAGATGGGTCGACTGGACCTATATCAAGGAGAATGAAGAGTACTACCCAGGAGTTCTGGACAGCTTCAGAGCATGTGGAGTAGAGGACTTTGTTGGGCAGAAGCTCACAAAGTGGAACGAGGAACTCATCATGCAGTTCTACTCCACAGCTCACTTTTATCCAGATGGGAGGATTACATGGATGTCTGAGGGTACAAGGTACCAATCTACAGTGGCTGAGTGGGCACAGATCATCAATGCCCCAGAAGAGAAAGATGAGGACTTGGATATCTATGCCAAGAAGAAGATGGACCACAACTCAATGTCAAATATGTACAAGGAAATTCCCAATGAAGCTCTTGACACGTTCAAGTTTGGCTCAGTGCATTATCTGCTATCAGGATTGCCTACGATCAATTGGATACTTAGGCACACCCTTCTGCCCAAGTCTGGAGATCACAAGATGATCAGAGGCCATGCTATCAACTTGCTACATGTGTTTGATGTGCCTCAGAAGTTCAAGGTGATGAGCCTCCTAGTTGAAACGATCAAAAGGACTGCGGCAGATCAGAAGAGGAGCTGTGGATATGCCCCTCAGATTCAGGAGCTCATCAACTCCAAGATGGGCACGGGCGTATATTTGTTGGATAAGGAACACCTGCCCATCCGTCCAGATTTTGAGAACAATGAAGTTGTGATGACAGAGAATGAGCCATCGTCTGCACAAGCATATGCAAAGAAGGAGAAGGCGAAGAAGGAGAAAGCTGCCAGGATGCCTACTCAAGCAGAGGCATCTGAATACTTCTTGAAGACCAAACAAGAGCAGCTTGGTTACTTGATTGCATCCACGCTGAGAATTGAGCAAAGTCTGGCCAACCTCACTAAAAATTAGCAGAGCCTAGAGAGGATCATGGAACAGAAGTTCTATGACTTGGATGTCAAGGTAACAGAAGTTCAGTCTGCAGTGGAGCAGCTCCAGGAGGACATGAATGAGAGGAGAGGCAGGACCACGACTCATGCTTTTTCTAGAGTGCCACGAGGCCCGAGGTCGTCTGCCGTGCCAGTTGCTGACACCAGAGCCACTACTTCAGCACCAGCTATAGCCTCAGCTCCAGCGTCTACCTCAGCTCAAACTCCAGCGACTACTTCAACATCTACAGAAGCCTTCGTCCTTGGAGTGATCCGGACTCCACCACCACCTGAAGATCAAGCCTGAGCGTCGATCTAGTGCTATGCATTTTCTAGGAACTTTTTGGTAACTTGTTGCCAAAGGGGGATAAGATGTATAGATCATAGGCTTCGAGAGAGAGAGTGTTGCTTTTCTCTCTTGCTTTATTTGGTGGTTTTTCGAACCTTTTCTACTTTTGAGTGCTTGATACTATGTCATTATTTGTGAGACATCGATGATCATGTGTTTGATCATAAGCTACACTTAATGTTTGCTTAATGCTTGCTTAAATATTATCATGCTATCTATCGTTTGTGATCATTCACTATTCTTGGTGATGAGTGCATGTATTTCATTCTTATCATTTTGAGCGCTCCACCAAGATGTATGTGACATGGAAGAGTAACCCATGACTCTAACTCTTTGTGAATTTGCAGTCCAAAGCAAATTTTAAATATGCACAAATTTAGGGGGAGCTCTTACTTATCACATACTTCTCAAAGCGACGATATATTTCATGCTTATTATCATTTGTCGAAGCTTTGATCTATATGTTGTCATCAATTACCAAAAAGGGGGAGATTGAAAGTGCAACTATCCCTAGGTGGTTTTGGTAATTCATAACAACATATAGCTCATTGAGCTAATGCTATTCCAAGATGATTATTTCAGGAAAGCTCAATGATTGGCATGGCATGGATGTGAAAGTGGAACCCTCAAAATGCTAAGGACAAAGGATTGGCTCAAGCTCAAAAGCTCAAGACTCTTCATTTTATATTTTAGTGATCCAAGATCACATTGAGTCCATAGGAAAAGCCAATACTATCAAGGAGGGATGAGGTGTTGCTTAATGAGCCTCTTGCTTCATGTGCTTAATGATATGCTCCAAAACCCTCAACTACTTTCCCATATCCACATATGACCTAAACTCTAAGCCAAACTCGGTCCTACCGATTTTTCCTATCCGGCGCCACCGAGTTTCAATTGTCATTAGCC
The DNA here is from genome assembly GCF_056163025.1 of Triticum urartu. Classification (NCBI taxonomy): domain Eukaryota; kingdom Viridiplantae; phylum Streptophyta; class Magnoliopsida; order Poales; family Poaceae; genus Triticum; species Triticum urartu. The sequence continues at coordinate 190,466,323 of NC_141879.1, forward strand.
ACTGCCAAACCCTAGTAATTCGGTTCTACCGATAAGGATCTCGGTCCCACCGAGATGGGGTTGCAAACTCTCTGTTTCCCTTTCGTAACTTTTCGGTCCCACCAAAAGAGCGAATCGGTCCCAGCGAGATTGCAATGTAAACTCAGTGTTTCCCCTTTGTAACTTTTCGGTCTCACCGAGTTCCACTGGTCCCACCGAAAGAGCAAATCGGTCCCACCGAGTTTGCCTGACCAACTCTCTGGTTAGCTAATTACCAAACTCGGTCTCACCAAGTTTGTGTAATCGGTCTCACCGAGATTACGTTATGCCCAAACCCTAGCCGAATCGGTCCTACCGAGTTGCATGTCAGTCCCACCGAAATTCCTAACGGTCACTGGGTTTACTACTTCGGTCAGACCGAGTTTTCTGATTCGGTCCCACCGAGATTGGTAAATTGTGTGTAACGGTTGGATTTTGTGTGGAGGCTATATATACCCCTCCACCTCCTTCTCATTCGATGAGAGAGCCATCAGAACACATACACCATTCCTACTCATATGTTATGAGAAAAAACCACCTACTCGTGTGTTGAGACCAAGACATTCCATTCCTACCATATGAATCTTGATCTCTAGCCTTCCCAAGTTGCTTTCCACTCAAATCTTCTTTCCACCAAATTCAAATCCTATGAGAGAGAGTTGAGTGTTGGGGAGACTATCATTTGAAGCACAAGAGCAAGGAGTTCATTACCTACTCACCATTTGTTACTTCTTGGAGAGTGGTGTCTCCTAGATTGGCTAGGTGTCACTTGGGAGCCTCCGACAAGATTGTGGAGTTGAACCAAGGAGTTTGTAAGGGCAAGGAGATCGCCTACTTCGTGAAGATCTACCGCTAGTGAGGCAAGTCCTTCGTGGGCGATGGCCATGGTGGGATAGACAAGGTTGCTTCTTCGTGGACCCTTTGTGGGTGGTTGCTTCTTCGTGGACCCTTCGTGGGTGGAGCCCTTCGTGGACTCGCGCAACCGTTGCCCTTGGGTGGAGCCCTGTGTGGACTCGCGCAACCGTTACCCTTCGTGGGTTGAAGTCTCCATCAACGTGGATGTAGGATAGCACCACCTATCCGAACCACGGGAAAAACATCCGTGTCTCCAATAGCGTTTGAATTCTCCAAACCCTTCCCTTTATATTCTTGCAAGTTGCATGCTTTACTTTCCGCGGCCAATATACTCTTTGCATGCTTGCTTGAATTGTGTGATGATTGCTTGACTTATCCTAAAATAGCTAAAATCTGCCAAGAACTAAAATTGGGAAAAGGTTAAGTTCTTATTTGGTCAAGTAGTCTAATCACCCCCCTCTAGACATACTTTCGATCCTACAACTGCGTCGCTATCGATGATAGTAGGAGCCATCAAGCCTAACGGCCACGACACAGAGGAACTCTCAATGAAAGCACCAATGTCGGTGTCAAAACCGGCGGATCTTGGGTAGGGGGTCCCGAGCTGTGTGTCTAAGGAAGATGGTAACAGGAGGCAGGGAACACGATGTTTTACCCAGGTTCGGGCCCTATTGATGGAGGTAAAACCCTACGTCCTGATTGATTAATATTGATGATATGGGTAGTACAAGAGTAGATCTACCACGAGATCGGAGAGGCTAAACCCTAGAAGCTAGCATATGGCCTGATTGTATGTTGTAGTTGATGTGTCCTACGGACTAAAACCCTCCGGTTTATATAGACACCGGAGAGGGTTAGGGTTACACAAGGTCGGTTACAAAGGAGGAGATATCCATATCCGTATTAGCTAGCTTGCCTTCCACGCCAAGTACAGTCCCATCCAGACATGAGATGAAGTCTTCAATCTTGTATCTTCATAGTCCAACAGTCCGGCCAAAGGATATAATCCGGTTGTCCGGGGACCCCCTAATCCAGGACTCCCTCAATCGCTCTCTCCTGACCTATTCCAACACCCATTGCATGGTATTCAGGATGGATACTAGTGTGCTAGTGCCAACACCTTCTCCCTGGTTCAGTATTGATAGTCTTGGAGCAAACTCGCTCTTCCTTGGACCAAACTATCCAATGATGGTGAAAGGAGATCCAGTTGCTGTTGTATAAATGTTACTACCATTTATGAGAAGCAACTGTATCTATACCTCGGACATTTTGGTGGTTCCCTACCCTGGTCCTGACATATGCCGCTTCAGCCTGGATGATCAGTCATGTGTTGCTCTCAATATTGACAATAGTTGTCCCTTCCGAGAGCACATATGGTTCAAAGCAAGCGTTTCCAACGCCGAGGATTGGTTGAGTTGAAGTTCATTTCATTGCTTGTCATTTGTTGTGTGATGAAAACTTTAGTATTTGATAGAATGTTTTGTTGGAAATAATCAATAATCCAACATGTATCCTCGTTGTCGTTGTGTGTTGATGACTTGTTGTATTTAATGAATGGTACATTTTAGTTGCAAATACATGTCATAGACTCAATTTATGAATGATTTTTGAGTCACTTCTTAGAGTGTGAGTACCGTAGTAGTATAGCCAGCATCCGGTTAGTATATGAAGTTGCCACATCACATAGAGCCAACCTAATATTGGAGTATGCTAGCCCTCCGCCGGCGCGCCGCTTCAAATGGCGGAGGAAGTGAGAGGTCGCGTCACCTTGTGTCCAGATCTGAGATGCCACGTGTACCAGATGAATGACTCCAAGTTCGACCACCGTGATGCTAGGTGCAAGCCAAGGAACACTGTTGGAGAGACCCCCCTCATAATTTTCCTACATTGGTCGTTTGATTCATAGGATAGAATGCTATAGGATTTTTTTCGTATGTAATCATGTTTTAATTGGCAACCTAGCATCCACTCCAACTTTTGTTTCACTTCCTTTGTTCCTACGAAGAGAGTACTTGCTCTAAATGATGTGCCGCTGCAAGAGCCACCTATATTAATTAACCATGCTCTAAAAAGGTGGACCAGCTTTGGCTATAGTAGTAGTACTATACTAGGTTAGTACTAGGTGACCTTGCGCTTGGCTCTTCTCCTCTTCCGGAAGTCGAACAATAATGATGGTACTACAGTAGTACTTCTGGCAATCTGACACCAAATGAACTGCTGCACGTCCACCGCTTGTAAGCAAAAGTTTCTCCTCGTGCTGCGAGCCACCGCGCACGCGTTGGCGAGGGAGAAGGCGTAGTAAGCAAGCTTCTCGTCGTTCTGTGAGTTGACGGGACACATCAAAGTTATTTATTAGTACTCTCTTCAAAAAGGGCCGACCATGTCCATGGCTACCATCCCGTGCTCTGTCATTGAGTATGTGCACTATTCACGTGCCATTGAGGAGAAAAAATATTGCGTAGTACTAGGTGCCATCGAAGTGCACGACTCACACTGCATATCTCTATTTTCTTGCATGACACGCCACCTTGATGCTAGATGTCTCGCGTGTCATGGAGGCATATAGTATGATTTTGTAAAATGGAGGCATATAGATGTCCCGTGTGCCGGCAACAGGATGAACAAAGCTCATGTATTAAACGAAAGAGTGGAAGAACATAGATTCCCGATGACCGAGAAGGAGCTACAAACCTCGGGGTGGAGCGTCTGCACTCATAATATTTTATATTATTCAGCCATATAAAAATCAACCAAATCTCTCCATGTTCCTATACCATTCTATAGTAGTATGAGAATAACTTTGAATGTAAGCTATTGATTCACTCTATCCAATGGTCATAGTTGGAAAATCCAAACAAAACCAAGCATTTGATCAACTCTTTTTTCGAGATCAACTCTTTTAGCACTTAGATTGTTGCCGCCTGCCCACCTAGCCCACCTATATATTCGCTCACGTGTGATGACCACAAGAGCTATCCACTCAGATTGTATGTTAAAAAAATAAAGGTCGATAACTAATGCGGCACCTCGGGCCAACGCGGTCAGATCGCATTTTGCACAAGAAATTACACACCATGATTCGTTGACATGTGGTCCCGTTCCAACATGTCAGTGAGACGATGACGAGTCCTTTTATACAATTTCCTAAAGTATGTGTAGGCCGAGGCGCCTCTTCGTGTACCATGGCAAACTGGCAACCGTCCACCGACTCTTCGACTTTCCCTCTCAATTTGGAATTGCTGTCGCACGCTCTTCCTCCCTCCTCCATTTGCCTTCACCCTTCCTTCTACCATTGTTTGATCGTCTTCTCCATGGAGGTAACAAGCCGGAAACAACCCCGTTATACTTGCCCCGATCTGAAAGATGACGTGGTGGGGGAACTCATTGATCGGTGCGACGTCATCACCTTGGCTAGCATGGCAGGTTTGTTCAAGAACATTCTTGATGCAACTAATAACATCATTACAAGGAACTCAAGGGTCCAGGAGCGGTTTGATCTACCCTATCTTCTTCGTCGTGACCCTGCTGACTGGCACGGGGACGAGGGAAGCCTCACCTTATGCAAGTTGATGTCGCTTGATAATGATACGTATGATGTTAAGATGCCATCGCTTTTGGGCAAGGCTTGGGCAGGCGCCAATGGAGATTGGGTTGTTTATATTGGGTATAATTGCGAGTGGGAACTTATGAATGTGTACACTCGTCAGCGGATTCCACTTCCAAAAATCTTCGAGTGCCCTGAGGTTGAGCACACAGATGATCTACGTACATTCAAATATGATCATGGTGACTGACATCTATGGAAGATAGCAATTTCTCGAGTTCCCAACCACTCTTGGAATTACAAGAACTATCAAGTTGTTGCTATCTTCAACAAGTTTGTTGCCGTCCATCGTGGTTTGACTGGATGGATATTGCTCAAAAATTAGTTTCTATACACGGATGTGTACTGTGATGCAATTGAATACGAGGGTCTTGTGTTTGCTACCACCACTCGTGACACTGTTTTTGCATGGGATCCTCGTAGTTTCGATACATTTGTCTTCCACCGTAATTATAATTGTTTCATCCACATGCATGCGAGTTAGCAAGTTTACCTTCTCTACTAGTTAACCTTCTTCTTGTGTTTCCAAGGTCTTGTGGACATTCCACCACCTATACTTGAAAATTTTTATAACCAAGGGGGAGATGAGGACGAGGACGGCCGATATACTCAGTGGCGCCTGGAAACTTTGATGGATCACTCCTTCTTGTCTGTATACAACCCACTGCTGATGTTACTACTAAGGAAGCAGGTGTTGTCTCCCATGGTCACACTCTCCGGACCTATTCCAACACCCCTTGTATGGTATTCGGGATGGATACTTCTGTGCTAGCGCCAACATCTTCTCCCTGGTACCGTATTGATAGAGTTGGAGCAAACTCGCTCTTCCTTGGAGAAAACTATCCAATGATGGTGAAAGGCGATCCAACTGCTGTTGACACAATGTTACTACCATTTATGAGAAGCGACTGTATTTATACGTCGGACATTGCGGTGGTTCCCTACCCTGGTTGTGATATAGTAGGTCGCTTCAGCCTAGATGATCAGTCCTGCATTGGTCTCGAGATTGACAGTAGCTGGCCATTCCCAGAGAATCACTTGTTGTTCAAAGCAAGCGTTTCCAACACTGAGGATTGGTTGAGTTGAAGTACATTTCATTGCTTGTTATTTGTTGTGTGATGAAAACTTTAGTATTTATAATGTATCATCGTTGTCGTTGTGGGTTGATGACATGTTGTATGTAATAAAATGATATGCCTGTGATAAACTTACTAAATTTATGAATGGCTTTCGAGTCGCTTCTCTGAGTGGGTGCTGCGAAAATATTTTCCAAATACATAATTGTACGTGCATTGCAACAGGTTATCGGATGAGGCCAATGATCAATAGTACACTATTTGTACTAGCTTCACATGATGCATTATCTCTACGTCTACATACGTAATACAACAAGTTTTAAACTTGAGACTAGCCACCCATCCTCACAAAGAACACTTTTTAACCTAGCACAGACTCTAGGAAATTTGGCCACAGTGTGAGGTGGGCCATATGTTAAGGTGTTCGCTGTACGTAACCAGCACCTCGAATCCTCGATACTACTACTATAAGTAGTAGGAGTAATAGGGTGGCATGGGCCAGAACAAGCATTCATGTCCAGGACTACGGCACACGCCACCAGCACGACTTCCATCTGACACCATATTTGTTTGAGTCCGTGCTACAACAATCTCTTCAACCTCGTCGTTTCTCTAACTCATCCATCGCGCGGCGGGCGAGTTGGGGGTTTGCCGATAGTCGGTTTCCTCAACTGCGGTCCCACTTGTAAGGCCAACTCCAACGCACGACCCCAAACGGACCTCCCTTTTGCCTAGATTCTGTCTGTTTGGGTAGGTGATACGTCTCCAATGTATCTATAATTTTTGATTGCTCCATGCTATATTATCTACTGTTTTGGACATTATTGGGCTTTATTATCCACTTTTATATTATTTTTGGGACTAACCTATTAACCGGAGGCCCAGCCCAGAATTGTTGTTTTTGCCTATTTTAGGGTTTCGAAGAAAAGGAATATCAAACGGAGTCCAAACGGAATGAAACCTTCGGGAACATGATTTTCTCGCCGAACATGATCCAGGAGACTTGGACCCTACGTCAAGAAACAAAGGAGGAGACCACGAGGTAGGGGGCGCGCCTACCCCCCTAGGCATGCCCTTCACCCTCGTGGCCCCCTGTTGCTCCACCGACGTACTCCTTCCTCCTATATATACCTACGTACCCCCAAATGATCAGATACGGAGCCAAAACCCTAATTCCACCGCTGTAACTTCATGTATCCACGAGATCCCATCTTGGGGCCTGTTCCGGAGCTCCGCCGGAGGGGGCATCCATCACGGAGGGCTTCTACATCAACACCATAGCCTCTCTGATGAAGTGTGAGTAGTTTACCTCAGACCTTCAGGTCCATAGTTATTAGCTAGATGGCTTCTTCTCTCTTTTTGGATCTCAATACAATGTTCTCCCCCTCTCTTGTGGAGATCTATTCGATGTAATCTTCTTTTTACGGTGTGTTTGTTGAGATCGATGAATTGTGGGTTTATGATCAAGATTATCTATGAACAATATTTGAATCTTCTCTGAATTCTTTTATGTATGATTGGTCATCTTTGCAAGTCTCTTCGAATTATCAGTTCGGTTTGGCCTACAAGATTGATCTTTCTTGCAATGGGAGAAGTGCTTAGCTTTGGGTTCAATCTTGCGGTGTCCTTTCCTAGTGACAGTCGGGGCAGCAAGGCACGTAAAGTATTGTTGCCATCGAGGATAACAACATGGGTTTTTTTATCATATTGCATGAATTTATCCCTCTACATCATGTCATCTTGCTTAAGGCGTTACTCTGTTTTCATGAACTTAATACTTTAGATGCATGCTGGATAGCGGTTGATGAGTGGAGTAATAGTAGTAGATGCAGGCAAGAGTCGGTCTACTTGTCTTGGACGTGATGCCTATATACATGATCATACCTAGATATTCTCATAACTATGCTCAATTCTGTCAATTGCTCAACAGTAATTCGTTCACCCACCGTAAAATACTTATGCTCTTGAGAGAAGCCACTAGTGAAACCTATGGCCCCCGGGTCTATCTTCATCATATTAATCTTCCAATACTTAGTTATTTCCTTTGCTTTTTTACTTAGCCTTTATTTTACATTGCATCTTTATCACAAAAATACCAAAAATATTATCTTATCATATCTATCAGATCTCACTCTCGTAAGTGACCGTGAAGGGATTGACAACCCCTTATCGCGTTGGTTGCGAGGAGTTATTTGTTTTTTGCAGGTACTAGGGACACGCGCGCAACCTCCTACTGTATTGATACCTTGGTTCTCAAAAACTGAGGGAAATACTTACTCTACTTTGCTGCATCATCCTTTCCTCTTCGGGGAAATCCAACGAGTGCTCAAGAGGTAGCAAGAAGAATTTCTGGCGCCGTTGCCGGGGAGGTTCGCGCAAGTCAAGATTTGACTCCCGACAAGGAGCCATTTCTGGCGCCGTTGCCGGGGAGTCTATGCAAAAGTCAACATACCAAGTACCCATCACAATCCTTATCTCCCACATTACATTATTTGTCATTTGCCTCTCATTTTCCTCTCCACCACTTCACCCTTTCCGTTCTATTAGCCCTCTCTCTCTATCCTCCCTCTCTTTCTCTATTTGCCTCTTTTTCCCCACTTGCTTTTTGTTTGCTTGCGTGTTGGATTGCTTGCTTGTCACGATGTCTCAAGATAACACTAAATTTTGTGACTTTTCCAATACCAACAACAATGATTTTATTAGCACTCCGATTGCTCCTCTTACCGATGCTGAATCTTGTGAAATTATTGCTGCTTTGTTGAATCTTGTTATGAAAGATCCGTTCTCCGGCCTTCCTAGTGAAGATGCTGCTACCCATATAAATAGCTTTGTTGATTTGTGTGATATGCAAAAGAATAAAGATGTGTACAATGATATTGTTAAGTTGAAGCTATTTCATTTTTCGCTTAGAGATCGTGCTAAAGCTTGGTTTTCATCTTTGCCTAAAAATAGTATTGATTCTTGAAACAAGTGCAAAGATGCTTTTATCTCTAAGTATTTTCCTCCCGCTAAGATCATCTCCCTTAGAAACGATATTATGAATTTTAAGCAACTTGATCATGAACATGTTGCACAAGCTTGGGAGAGGATGAAATTAATGATACGTAATTGCCCTACTCATGGTTTGAATTTGTGGATGATTATACAAGATTTTTATGCCGGATTGAATTTTGCTTCTAGAAATCTTTTAGATTCGGCTGCGGGAGGCACTTTTATGGAAATCACTTTAGGAGAAGCTACTAAACTCCTAGATAATATTATGGTTAATTATTCTCAATGGCATACCGAAAGATCTACTAATAAAAAGGTGCATGCGATAGAAGAAATTAATGTTTTGAGTGGAAAGATGGATGAACTTATGAAATTATTTGCTAGTAAGAGTGTGTCTTCTGATCCTAATGATATGCCCTTGTCTACTTTGATTGAGAATAATAATGAATCTATGGATGTGAGTTTTGTTGGTAGGAACAATTTTGGTAACAATGCGTATAGAGGAAATTTTAATCCTAGGCCTTATCCTAGTAATCCTTCTAATAATTATGGTAATTCCTACAACAATTCTTATGGAAATTATAATAAGATGCCCTCTGATTTTGAATCTAACATTAAAGAATTTATTACTTCGCAAAATAATTTCAATGCTTCGATTGAAGAAAAATCGCTTAAGATTGATGATTTGGCTAGGAACGTTGATAGAATTTCTCTTGATGTTGATTCTTTGAAACTTAGATCTATTCCACCTAAGCATGATATTAATGAGTCTCTCAAAGCCATGAGAATTTCCATTGATGAGTGCAAAGAAAGAACCGCTAGGATGTGTGCTAAGAAAGATGCCTTTATAAGAGAGTGTTCTTCTAGTTCCTATGAAAATAAAGATGAAGATCTAAAATTTATTGATGTGTCCCCTATTAAATCTTTGTTTTGCAATATGAATCTTGATAATGATGGTACTGAATATGATCCACCTTTACCTAGAAGGCGTTCCAAAAATTCGGAGTTGTTAGATCTTGATGCTAAAATTGATGAAAGTGGGATCGAAGAAATTAAAACCCTAGATTTTGCTAAACCCACTATTTTGGATATCAAGGAATTTAAATATGAAAATTGCTCTTTGATTGATTGTATTTCCTTGTTGCAATCCTTGCTAAATTCTCCTCATGCTTATAGTCAAAATAAAGCGTTTACTAAACATATCGTTGATGCCTTGATGCGATCTTATGAAGAAAAACTTGAATTGGAAGTTTCTATCCCTAGAAAACTTTATGATGAGTGGGAACCAACCATTAAAAGATCATGAGTTCTATGCTTTATGTGATTTGGGTGCTAGTGTTTCCACGATTCCAAAGACTTTGTGTGATTTGATAGGTTTCCGTGATTTTGATGATTGCTCTCTAAACTTACACATTGCGGATTCCACTATTAAGAAACCAATGGGAAGAATCAATGATGTTCTTATTGTTGAAAATAGGAATTATGTGCCCATAGATTTTATTCTTCTTGACATAGATTGCAATCCTTCATGTCCTATTATTCTTGGTAGACCTTTCCTTAGAACGATTGGTGCAATTATTGATATGAAGGAAGGAAATATTAGATTCCAATTTCCGTTAAGGTAAGGTGTCGGTGTCAAAACCGGCAGATCTCGGGTAGGGGGTCCCGAACTGTGTGTCTAAGGCAGATGGTAACAGGAGGCAGGGGACATGATGTTTTACCCAGGTTCGGGCCCTCTTGATGGAAGTAAAACCCTACGTCCTGCTTGATTATTCTTGATAATATGAGTAGTACAAGAGTTGATCTACCACGAGATCAGAGAGGCTAAACCCTAGAAGCTAGCCTATGGTATGATTGTCTGTTGTCCTACGGACTAAAACCCTCCGGTTTATATAGACACTGGAGGGGGCTAGGGTTACACAGAGTCGGTTACAAGGAAGGAGATCTACATATCCATATTGCCAAGCTTGCCTTCCACGCCAAGGAGAGTCCCATCTGGACACGGGACGAAGTCTTCAATCTTGTATCTCCATAGTCCAACAGTCCGGCCAAAGGATATAATCCGGCTGTCCGGATACCCCCTAATCCAGGATCCCTCAGTAGCCCCCGAACCAGGCTTCAATGACGTCAAGTCCGACACGCAGTATTGTCTTCGACATTGCAAGGTGGGTTCCTCTCCAAATTTTGAATGTTTGTTAAGTAGTGTCCGGCCCCATAAATGTTGGACCTCTTGGCTTCTGTGCCCAATAAGGGCTATCTCCCACGCGTCGAATGAATATGAGGAGCCAGGGCGTTTTTACATTCGCCCCCCTAGCCAGATAAATAAATTGTCTATTAAAGGGATGGGGATTCTTAGATCCAATCCACATCATCCTCCCCCAGCGAGAATCCATCAGAGCGCGCTTCGGAAAAATCCACTCCAGCATGGCCGACCTCCGCAGCTCCTCCTCCCGCCCCCGTAGCCCTAAGCCCGGTGATTGGGAGAGGTGTTCTGTCCCACACAGTCGATTAGTCGAACTGCGGACTAAGGGATTTCTCCCTCCACCGTATATGGTTCCCGTCCGAGCCGGGCTCGCCACCTACAATGGCGGGGAGCAAGCAGAGAACTTCCCCAGCCCCTCTACGGGGGAGCGTGTATGCCTTGTTCCTTACTTATTAAGGGGACTCGGACTTCCAATTCATCCATTCCTTCGCGGGCTCCTGGAGTTTTACGGCCTCCAACTACATAATTTCACCCCTGCTTCCATATTACACATCACCGGCTATGTTGCCCTCTGCGAGTTATTCCTGGGCCGCGAGGCTCATTTCGAGCTATGGAAAAGGTTATTTTGCCTCGTCCGCCGCACACAGGAGGGGTCACTTTATCAAGTGGGCGGAGCCCAAATATGGTGCATCACCAAAACCGGATACCTGTCCGGTACTCCGAAGAAGACGTCCGAGGACTGGCCTTCAGAATGGTTTTATATGGAGGACATCCCCCTTCCGGACCCTGTTCGGCGGGGTCTTCCTGAGTTCAACAATGCTCCTCTGAAGAAACACCGAAGCTGGCGCCCACAGAGCCCCCAGGAGGGAGACAACGGAGAAGTCCTTTACCTGATGAACCAGATTAAAGCGCTGGCTCAATCAAGATTGACAGTAATCGAGGTTATGTCAATATGCATAATGCGGGGAGTGCAGCCACTTCAATATCGAGGGCACCCCCTGTGGTGTTTTAACGGGGAAGACGATGCCACCCATTGCGGGTGTAAGGGTCCGGACAACGCTGCTGCTTTAGCAAAAATCGTGTCCGAGCTGTTCAAGGGACAGGAAGAGGAGTTCATCCGCATGAAGCCACAGGATGGATTCTCCATGTACAACCCTCCAAGCTGGGTGAGTTATATCTCCTTACTCCCATTCTTCCCACATTCTTTGTCATAGGTACTCACCTTGCCATTTTACGGCAGGAACTGCGGAAAGCCATAAGGGAGGTCAACAGCCCGTCCCCACAACCAGAGGACCCTAACCGGGCCCTCGGTCCCGGACTCGAAGAAGATCCGGACATATTCGTGGAGCTGATAGACCGGCAGTTCTATCAATTGAGCTGTGATGACGCCATGGTGGCCATTACAGCCGACTATCCCGGACTGCTCCCTGCGTCTCTCATAAGAAAAACCAAAATCCCAACTCCAAAAACTAGGATCCCCTTTTAGATACTTCACCTACCATATACATATGGTGTTTTATAGGGAAGGCATTCGGGACGCCGTGCCGAACCCGCAGCAACTCGCCAACAAGAGGCACCGAGGCCGGGTAGGCCAAAAAGGAAGGCGGTCAGGACGGAGACGCCGGCGCAGAGGTATGACAAAAACCCCGCTCCGTGGTTGTCGTCTTTCTCAAAATGTAATGACGTCCATGTTTCTTTAACAGAAAAAACGCTCGCCGGAATATGTCCGATGAGGCTGCCGATCATGCTTCCACCAGTCGGGCTCCAAGACCGGACATAGAGGCGGAAGCCGACATGGGGCGGACCCCGGATACTCCCCCTACAGAGGATGCGGATATACTATCCGCTACAAATTCAGAAGTGGAGAGCACCATGAATCATAGGCGTCGCCGGGCCGTACTCCGTGAGGCTTGCTTCTCACCAGAGGCATTTGATGCCTTCAATTCTGGAGACGCATACCTCCGTGCTACTCAAAATGGTCTAGCCAGAGCCACGAACCAGTATGTAAGGGATGTATGGGTAAGCAAATCTGACGATTATATGTATCAGTAGCCCCTGAGACTTGAAACGGTTAGCAGAACTGATTTAAGGATCATCTATTGTGCAGGTTCTTAGAGAGAAGAATACTCGACTGTCACAGGAGCTGGAGGAATGCAAGACCCAACTTCGGGCCGCCGTTGCCGCATTGAAGGAACCTAAAAAGTCCCCAGCGGGTAACATTTCTTTCAAAGAATGATAGGTACCATATAGCGTGCGGTGTGGCTGCAGATCTAACAATAGATATTGCAGATGAATCTAGAGAGAATCCGGAGGACCAGCATGTCGTACGAAAGCTAAAGGCTGGCGAACGCGTGCTGACTGAGGTCAGGCGGGAGAAAAACAATCTCCAAGACGCCAATACCAAGCTAAGCGTGGAACTGAAGGATGTTCGAGCCTAGCTTGCGGACTCCGAGAAGGAGAATAAGCGGCTTCGACGCGGCATTTTCAATAAGTGCTTGGATGAACCCTTAAAAGGGGGGTGGCGGAGAAGCTGGCTAACAGTATTATGTCTGCAGGTATGCTGACGGGTCGTCCCGTAGAGGAGATGCCCGGGTCTACGGGTGATCTTCTACCCGAGCTCTCACGACTGCATGAACAAGTTCGACAGGTGACGCAAGGTATTGCCCAGGCCTTGTGGCCATCCGTCTCCCTGCCAGAAGGCATTGGAGAGCTTGCGGAGAAGCTCGAGGGAGCATGAAGGTGCTTCCGATTATGGAAGATATCGGCCTGCCGTCAAGGTGCCAGGGAAGCCTGGGCCATGGTGAAGACACGGTATAGCAAGGCTGACCCAAACCACAGGGCTGAGGTCGGGCCTGTGGGGCCTGATGGGAAAGAGATCCCCGTTAGCTTAGTGTATGGGCAAGTAGAATTAGCCGCAAAGTATTCCCAACAGGATTATAGGCTAGACAGCCTATTGGATGGTATAGAAGAGGAATTTAGTCAATCTACAGGACTATGTAATTAAAGTGACATGTATAATGCCTTCTAGCCGGATTATAAATCATTTTTCATGGCGGACCTTTTCGCGCCAACCTCAGGATCCGATAGTCTGGAGTGTGTCCGAATACCCGCTCAATTATATAAGAACCGGGGTATGCGTGGAAACCAGGCGTAGGGGTCATTAGTGCTTGAACGTACAAGTACCAAACTAGGTATGTTATATTACATGGGTAGTAAGAAAAATCTTCCAGGGAGAATAGTTCTGTTAGGGGTTCCTTTCCCTGGGTACACATGCCCTAAAGTGCATGTCCGGACTGCGAGAGGAGACGCAGGAAAAAACATCTGGGGGCACATATGGAAAATAAATAAAAATCATCTTTTGTTCACCGACCGAATATTCCCTTAAGAACGCTAGCTTTCGGCTTCACCCAGTCTGAGGTACACATCCGGCTGACCCGGCAGTAACAATCGCAGAGGTGCTCCCTTTATGACCTAGCCGAATTAACGGGAACGTAGGGCATAAATACAAGAGCCAGGCAACCCAGGTTGGCCAAAACTTAAGTCATATCGATGCATATAATGGCGAAGAAAAGGTACATGTGGAAGAATAACACATGTGCGGGGCATGAAGCCCAGATAAATAATTAAGCTTCTGTGTAAGAAGCCCCCAGGTATAATGAGCGCGGTTAGCGCGTCTATAGTGTGCAAGCGAGGCACAAGTTGGCCCTTGAAGGCCTTGAGAAAGAATAAAAGGAAGAAAGAGAAAAAAGATAGATAATGTATATGCAAAAAATGGACAGAGGAAAGAGACGAACATAGAGTCTGGCGCTAGGCGTAGAATCTTCGAAGTCTGGCTGCGTTCCATGGGTTCGGCTCAAGTCGATTATTCGATGCATCCCGCGGACGATACGCTCCACCGGTCAGAACTTGGTCAATAATGAAGGGACCTTCCCATTTGGGCTCGAGCTTGGTTTTCTTTCTTCTCCGGCAGGCGTAGAACTAAATCACCAACGTTATAAGTTTTGGCTCGTACTTCTCTGCTTTGGTATCTATGAGCCTGTTGCAGATAGAATGCGGAACGGGCTTTTGCCACGTCGCGCTCCTCCTCCAAGGTGTCTAGACTGTCCTGCCGATCGAGCTCAGCTTCTCTTTCTTCGTACATGCGCACTCGAGGTGAGTCATGAATTATGTCGCAGGGCAGAACCGCCTCTGCGCCGTACACCATAAAGAAGGGTGTGTATCCGGTAGTACGATTCGGCGTGGTCCGCAGCCCCCAGAGTACGGAGTCAAGCTCCTCTACACAGTGCGTGTTAGACTCCTTTAAGGACCACACTAGTCTGGGTTTAATGCCGCTCATGATAAGACCATTTGCTCGCTCAACTTGGCCATTGGTTTATGGGTGATAGACTGAAGCATAATCGAGCTTGATGCCCATGTTGCTGCACTAGAGTTTTACCTCGTCGGCTGTGAAGTTCGTGCCGTTGTCAGTGATGATGTTGTAGGGGACGCCATAACGGTGTACAACCCCGGATATGAAGTCTATCACCGGTCCGGATTTGGCCGTTTTAACAGGTTTGGCTTCTATCCATTTGGTGAATTTATCCACCATGACTAGTAAGTATTTTTTCTTATGGGTTCCTCCTTTAAGGGGTCTAACCATGTCAAGCCCCCAGACCGCGAAGGGCCAGGTAATGGGGATTGTTTGGAGGGCAGTGGGTGGCATGTGGCTTTCGTTTGCAAAAAGCTGGCAACCGTCGCAGCGTTGGACCAAGTCTTGTGCATCTGCCCGGGCCGTCGGCTAGTAAAAACCTCTACGGAAGGCCTTGCTCACAAGGGCCCGGGCTGCGGCGTGGTGGCCGCCGAGTCCGGCGTGAATTTCTGCCAAAAGCTTCCGCCCTTCCTCTCCGGAGATGCACCTTTGAAGGATTCCGGTAGTACTTTTTTTATACAGCTCTCCCTCGTGGACCCTGTAGGATTTAGATCGCCGCACTATGCAGCGTGCCTCATTTTGGTCCTCAGGAAGTTCCTGCCTAGTTAGGTAGGCCAGGAATGGTTCTGTCCACGGGGCGATGATGGCCATTATTACGTGGGCTGAAGGTGTTATTTCGGTGGCAGAGCCTCCGATTATGTCAGAGTGTTCGGTATCGGGTATTTTGGCCGGGTCCTGACTATTGTTACCGGTGTCCCCTTCCCATACCACAGATGGCTTAAACAACCTCTCCAAAAAGATGTTGGGGGGATCGCATCGAGTTTTGCGCCGATGCAGGCGAGGATATCCGCCGCCTGATTGTTTTCTCGAGCCACATGGTGAAATTCGAGCCCCTCAAACCGAGCTGACATCTTTAGGACGGTGTTTCGATAGGCCGCCATCTTAGGATCCTTGGCATCGAAGTCTCCATTTATTTGGGATATTGCGAGGTCCGAATCCCCACGCACCTCCAGGCGTTGAATGCCCATGGAAACTGCCATCCGAAGACCATGTAACAGGGCTTCGTATTCGGTTGCGTTGTTGGAGTCTGTATACAGTATCTGCAATAGGTATTGGACTGTATCTCCGGTTGGGGACGTCAGGACGACACCAGCCCCCAGACCAGCCAGCATTTTGGAGCCGTCGAAGTGCATGATCCAATTGGAGTATGTGTCGTACTCTTTAGGTAGTTCGACTTCCATCCATTCGGCGACAAAGTCGGCCAATACTTGCGATTTAATGGCTCGCCGGGGTTTGTATGTTATGTCGAACGGGAGGAGCTCCAAGGCCCATTTGGCAATCCGGCCCGTGGAGTCGCGGTTGTTTATAATATCATTAAGTGGCACTTCCGAGGCTACTGTAATCGAACACTCCTGAAAGTAGTGTCGTAGCTTTCCGGGATGCCATGAATACCGCATAGGCTATCTTTTGATAATGTGGGTACCGTGACTTTCAGGGAGTGAGGACAGTGGATACATAATATACTGGCTTTTGAAGGGGGGATTTATGTCCGTCCGCTTCTCGTTCGACGACGAGCATTGCGCTTACAACCTGATGAGTTGCCGCAATGTACAACAGCATTGGTTCGCCGATGTTTGGCACGGCCAGGATTGGGTTGGTTGCCAGTATGGCTTTTATTTCTTCCAATCCGGCTGTGGCAGCGTCCGTCCACTCGAAGTGTTCGGTGCGCCGAAGGAGGCGATAAAGGGGTAATGCCTTTTCTCCTAAGCGGGAGATAAAGCGGCTTAGAGCCGCCACACATCCAGTTAATTTCTGGATTTGTTTGAGGTCTGTTGGGGTAGCCAACTGTGACAGAGCTCGGATTTTGGCCGGATTAGCTTCAATTCCTCTACTAGAGACAATGAAGCCCAGGAGCTTTCTGGTCGGTACGCCGAAAACGCATTTTTCCGGATTGAGCTTGATGTCGTATTTTTGGAGGTTGTCGAATGTGAGCCTCAAGTCGTCTATTAGAGAGTCGGCGTGCTTGGTTTTGACGACCACATCATCTACGTATGCCTCTACTGTTTTGCCGATATGTTTCTCCAGACATATCTGAATCATGCGCTGATATGTTGCGCCGGCGTTTTTGAGCCCGAAAGGCATTGTGTTGAAATAGAAGGGGCCGTATGGTGTGATAAATGTCGTTGCGGCTTGGTCGGACTCCGCCATCTTGATTTGGTGGTAGCCGGAGTATGCGTCGAGGAGACACAATAACTCGTGTCCTACGGTAGCATCGATAATTTGATCAATGTGGGGGAGGGGGAAGGGATCCTTTGGGCAGACCTTGTTGAGGTCCTTAAAATCGACACACAGGCGCCAGGATTTGTCCTTCTTTGGTACCATCACCAGGTTTTCTAGCCGGTCCGGGTGTTTTATTTCTCTAATGAATCCGACGTCTAATAACTTGGCTAGTTCTTCTCCCATAGCTTGTCTCTTAGGTTCAGAGAAACGCCGAAGAGTCTGCTTGACCGGCTTGAATCCCTTTAGAATATTGAGGCTGTGCTCGGCCAGCCTACGTGGGATTCCTGGCATGTCTGAGAGGTGCCAGGCAAATATGTCCCAACTCTCGCGCAGGAACTCTCGTAGTGCGGCGTCCACGGCGGGGTTTAGCTGTGCCCCGATGGAGGCTGTTTTTGTAGGGTCCGTTGGGTGGACTTGGAATTTGAATATTTCATCCGCTGGTTTAAAAGAGGTGGACTTGGATCTCTTGTCAAGTATCACGTCTTCCTTGTCCACTGTGGAGTGTAGCGCAGTTAACTCCTCGGCCGAAAGGGCTTCGGGCAATGCCTCAAGGGCCAATGCGGCTGTTTTGTTTTCGGCGCGGAGTGTTGTGTCCGGATCACTAGCGAGAGTGATGATTCCGTTGGGCCCGGGAATTTTGAGCTTCATGTACCATAATGGGGTATGGCTTGGAATATTGTGAACGCCTCCCGTCCTAAAAGGGCGTGGTATCCACTACTGAACGGGGCCACTTGGAATGTAATTTCTTCGGACCTATAGTTCTCCGGCGTGCCGAATACCACATCTAGTGTGATTTTCCCGGCACAGCGTGCTTCCCGACTGGGGATGATTTCTCTGAAGGTTGTGCTGCTTTCCTCAATGTGGTTCCAGTCTATTTCCATTTTTTGAAGAGTTTCCTCATAGATGAGGTTCAATCCACTGCCGCCGTCCATGAGTACTTTGGTGAGTCGAAAGCCGTCCACAATTGGACTGAGGACCAGTGCAGCTGGTGCTTGGGCTGTTCGGAATTTAGGTTCGTCACTGGCATTGAAGGTAATAGCCGTGTCACTCCATGGATTCATTGTTGCCACGTGGCAGATTTCGGCGAGGCTGTGGAGTGTTTGCTTGCGCCTATTATTTGATGCGAAGGTTTCGAAGACTGATAATACCGTATTGTTATCCATAGGATGATGCTCTATGGTATTTGGGATGAGAAGATCCTCACCACTTTTGGCCACCTGCCGGAGTACCCAACATGCTCTAAGGCTGTGTGTTGGTGTGGTATCCACTGTACTATGAATTTTGCAGGGGCCGTTGAGCCATCCCTCCAATACGGTTCCATGCCCTGTAGAGGGTTTTTGTTTCTTTGTAACTAACTCGGGTGTCTTATGATAGTGCACCCTTTTACTTCGGACTGGGTGTATATTCCGAGCCGGATTATCCCAAAATTTCGTTTCGGTTTTCCAGGCGCTTTCCATCGCACAGTACTTTCGTACTATGGATGCCACGTCAGCGAAGCGTGATATGTCACGGTGACTTAAGGCGTTAAGGATTCCCTTGTCCGTGCAATTATTGCAGAAAAATAAGACTGTGTCTTCCTCGCGACAGTCCTTAACCTTGTTCATCACAAGGAGGAATCTAGCCCAATAATGATGTACTATTTCATGGGGCTCTTGCCTGATGTGGGAAAGACCGTTTATGTCTGGCTGGGTGGGTGGATTTGAGTCCGAACCCCTACCCGATCTGAGACCCAGGGGCCGCGGAGTTTCCGATCTTGGAAGTTCGGATTCCGGGATGTTACCCGATAAGTCTGGCCCGCTACCCGACTCTAGGTTCAGGGCTTGGGTGATGTTCTCCCGTAAACGGGTATCCGGCTCGGAGAGTTCAGGAATCCGGACATAGTTAGTCCTCAAGATAGAGGATGAATCGCTGCATTGTTCCTCCACCACCGCAATATGATGGGTGACCGGTGGAGAGTTAATCTCCCTTTGATCGGGTTTAAGCCCAATCCGATCATAGTCTGTAGCGACCCCCAGGGCGGCGATACGATCCAAGAGTTCGTTTAGGGAAGAGAGCTCCATTGGATCCATCTGCTCGGCAAATTCCGAGCCGACGTGGAGGCTGTTTTTGATGACCCGAGAAGTCATCGTCGGTGCAGCGGCCGAACGGGCGGTCATGATGAAACTGCCTAGCCGGAGAGTTTGGCCGACAGACAGGGCTCCCCTAAAGGAAATATGCCCTAGAGGCAATAATAAAGTTATTATTTATTTCCTTATTTCATGATAAATGTTTATTATTCATGCTAGAATTGTATTAACCGGAAACATAATACTTGTGTGAATACATAGATAAACTAAACGTCACTAGTATGCCTCTACTTGACTAGCTCGTTGATCGAAGATGGTTATGTTTCCTAACCATAGACATGTGTTGTCATTTGATTAACGGGATCACATCATTAGGGGAATGATGTGATTGACATGACCCATTCCATTAGCTTAGCACCCGATCGTTTAGTATGTTGCTATTGCTTTCTTCATGACTTATACATGTTCCTATGACTATGAGATTATGCAACTCCCGTTTGCCGGAGGAACACTTTGTGTGCTACCAAACGTCACAACGTAATTGGGTGATTATAAAGGAGCTCTACAGCTGTCTCCAAAGGTACATGTTGGGTTGGCGTATTTCGAGATTAGGATTTGTCACTCCGATTGTCGGAGAGGTATCTCTGGGCCCTCTCGGTAATGCACATCACATAAGCCTTGCAAGCATTGCAACTAATGAGTTAGTTGCGAGATGATGTATTACGAAACGAGTAAAGAGACTTGCTGGTAACGAGATTGAACTAGGTATTGAGTTACCGACGATCGAATCCCGGGCAAGTAACATACCGATGACAAAGGGAACAACGTATGTTGTTATGTGGTCTGATCGATAAAGATCTTCGTAGAATATGTAGGAGCCAATATGAGCATCCAGGTTCCACTATTGGTTATTGACCGGAGACGTGTCTCGGTCATGTCTACGTTGTTCTCGAACCCGTAGGGTCCGCACGCTTAAGGTTTCGATGACAGTTATATTATGAGTTTATGAGTTTTGATGTACCGAAGTTAGTTCGGAGTCCCGGATGTGATCACGGACATGACGAGGAGTCTCGAAATGGTCGAGACATAAAGATTGATATATTGGACGGCTATATTCGAACACCGGAAGTGCTCCGGATGATTTCAGAGAAAACCGGAGAGCCGGAGGGTTACCAGAACCCCCCCCCCCCCGGGAGAAGTAATGGGCCATATGGGCCTTAGTGGAGAGAGAGAGGGGCAGCCAAAGGTGGGCCGCGTGCCTCCTCCCCCCTGGTCCGAATTGGACTAGGAGAGGGGGTCGGCGCCCCCCTTTCCTTCTCCCTCCCCACTTCTTTCCCCCTCCTAGTAGGAGTCCTACTCCTACTAGGAGGAGGACTCCTCCTTGGCGCGCCATAGGGGCCGGCCGGCCTCCTCCCCTTGCTCCTTTATATACGGGGGCAGGGGGCACCCCTAGACACACAAGTTGATCCACGTGATCATATTCTTAGCCGTGTGCGGTGCCCCCTTCCACCATAATCCGCGATAATATTGTAGCGGTGCTTAGGCGAAGCCCTGTGACGGTAGTACATCAAGATCGTCACCATGCCGTCATGCTAACGGAACTCTTCCCCGACACTTTGCTGGATCGGAGTCCGGGGATTGTCATCGAGCTGAACGTGTGCTAAAACTCGGAGGTGCCGTAGTTTCGGTGCTTGATCGGTCGGGCCGTGAAGACGTACGACTACATCAACCGCGTTGTGCTAACGCTTCCGCTGTCGGTCTACAAGGGTACGTAGATCTTACTCTCCCCTCTCGTTGCTATGCATCACCATGATCTTGCGTGTGCGTAGGAAATTTTTTGAAATTACTACGTTCCCCAACATCCTGCGGCGGTAATTTTGTTTTTAACAACGAGACGAGGCATCCTTCCTTACGGCGATGGCACGGCGGAACTCTCAATGAAAGCACCAATGTCAGTGTCAAAAGCAGCGAATCTCGGGTAGGGGGTCCCGAACTATGCGTCTAAGGCGGATGGTAACAGGAGGCAGGGGACGCGATGTTTTACCCAGGTTCGGGCCCTCTTGATGGAGGTAAAACCCTATGTCCTACTTTATTATTCTTGATAATATGAGTAGTACAAGAGTTGATCTACCACGAGATCAGAGAGGCTAAACCCTAGAAGCTAGCCTATGGTATGATTGTCTGTTGTCCTACGGACTAAAACCTTCCGGTTTATATAGACACTGGAGGGGGCTAGGGTTACACAGAGTCGGTTACAAGGAAGGAGATCTACATATCCGTATTGCCAAGCTTGTCTTCCGCACCAAGGAGAGTCCCATCCGGACACGGGACGAAGTCTTCAATCTTTTATCTCCATAGTTCAACAGTCCGGCCAAAGGATATAATCCGGCTATCCGGATACCCCCTAATCCAGGACTCCCTCAAAAGGCATGGAACACTTTCCTAGAAAGAAAATTAAATTACCTTATGAATCTATTATGAGAGCCACTTGTGGATTGCCTACCAAAGATGGCAATACCTAGATCTATCCTTGCTTTTTATGCCTAGCTAGGGGCGTTAAACGATAGCGCTTGTTGGGAGGCAACCCAATTTTATTTTTATTCTTTTCTTTTTGCTCCTGTTTAGTAATAAATAATTTATCTAGCCTCTGTTTTGGTTGTGTTTTTTGTGTTTAATTAGTGTTTGTGCCAAGTAGAACCGTTGGGAAGACTTGGGGAAAGTCTTGATATCTTGCTGTAAAAAACAGAAACTTTAGCGCTCACGAGAACTGCTGCCATTTTTATTTGCAACGTTATATTTAGTTAATTATTTTTTCAGATGATTAATAGATAAATACCTCACGTCCAGCAATTTATTTTAGAATTTTTGGGGTTCCAGATCTTGCGCTAGCTACAGATTACTACAGACTGTTTTGTTTTTGACAGATTCTGTTTTTCGTGTGTTGTTTGCTTATTTTGATGAATCTATGGCTAGTAAAATAGTTTATAAACCATAGAGAAGTTGGAATACAATAGGTTTAATACCAATATAAATAAAGAATGAGTTCATTACAGTACCTTGAAGTGGTCTTTTGTTTTCTTTCGCTAACGGAGCTCACAAAATTTTCTACTTTGAGTTTTGTGTTGTGAAGTTTTCAAGTTTTGGGTAAAGATTTGATGGATTATGGAACAAGGAGTTGCAAGAGCCTAAGCTTGGGGATTCCCATGGCACCCCCGAGATAATCTAAGGACACCTAAAAGCCAAAGCTTGGGGATGCCCCGGAAGGCATCCCCTCTTTCCTCTACTTCTATCGGTAACTTTACTTGGAGCTATATTTTTACTCACCACATGATATGTGTTTTGCTTGGAGCGTCTTGTATGATTTGAGTCTTTGCTTTTTAGCTTACCACAATCATCCTTGCTGTACACACCTTTTGAGAGAGCCATACATGATTTGGAATTTGTTAGAATACTCTATGTGCTTCGCTTATATCTTTTGAGTTATATAGTTTGCTCTAGTACTTCACTTATATCTTTTAGAGCACGGTGGTGTATTTGTTTTATAGAAACTATTGATATCTCATGCTTCACTTAGATTATTTTGAGAGTATTAAATAGCATGGTAATTTGCTTAAATAATCCTAATATGCTAGGTATTCAAGATTAGTAAAAAAATCCTATGAGTGTTTTGAATACTAAGAGAAGTTTGATGCTTGATGATTGTTTTGAGATATGGAGGTAATAATATCAAAGTCGTGCTAGTTGAGTAGTTGTGATTTTGAGAAGTGCTTGTGTTGAAGTTTGCAAGTCCTGTAGTATGCACGTATGGTAAACGTTTTGTAACAAATTTGAAACATGAGGTGTTCTTTGATTTTTATGTCAATATGAAATTTTGTCTTGAATCTTTCGGATCTGAATATTCATACCACAATTAAGAAGAATTACATTAAAAATTATGCCAAGTAGCACTCCACATCAAAAATTCTGTTTTTATCATTTACCTACTCGAGGACGAGCAGGAATTAAGCTTGGGGATGCTTGATACGTCTCCAACGTATCTATATTTTTTGATTGCTCCATGGTATATTATCTACTGTTTTGGACATTATTGGGCTTTATTATCCACTGTTATATTATTTTTGGGACTAACCTATTAACCGGAGGCCCAGCCCAGAATTGTTGTTTTTTTGCCTATTTTAGGGTTTCGAAGAAAAGGAATATCAAACGGAGTCCAAACGGATGAAACCTTCGGGAACGTGATTTTCTCACCGAACATGATCTAGGAGACTTGGACCCTACGTCAAGAAACAAAGGAGGAGGCCATGAGGTAGGGGCGCGCCTACCCCTCCCCCCCCCCCCGCAGGCCCGCCCTCCACCCTCGTGGGCCCCCTGTTTCTCCACCGACGTACCCCTTCCTCCTATATATACCTATGTACCCCCAAACAATCAGATACGGAGCCAAAACCCTAATTCCACCGTCGTAACCAAGGTAGTCAGAATCCCGACTCGACTCCTAGAATCCTACGACTTCACGACCCTACGAAACCATGTCGATCCAAGTCCCACTATGAATCCGGATCAGGTAGAATCCATGTTGACTCGCGATCCAAATCATAGAATCATGTACAAAACTGTAGAATCCCGACTATGCTATGGACTATGTCCGATTCTACTATTTTATCTAAGCCGTTTGTTTAGTTGTAGAAGAATAGTCTGCCATCATCCAAACCATTTTCACATGCCTCATGGCCCTTTATTCCCCTCCCAAGCCCAAATGCTCAGCCGCCGACACCTTTGATCTGGCTCTCAAAACCTAGATCAAAATTGAGGATCATACCTGTCGACAAATGGAATTGGCATGGGAAGGAGGATGCGCCAAGATTGATCGGAGAAGGAGAGCAAGACCCTTCAAGGTTCGGCACTACACGGCGGATATACAAGTGATCGGTTATTCACGTATTCTAAAAAACCCGTAAGTAAATTTTGTGCGTTGATGATTTCAATGTTCTATATATTTGCCTCTCATATATGTGCCATACATCCAAGCTAATAGTAGGTTAGCCATAAAAAGAAGTGGAATAGAACTAGCATTGATGTGTACGTCTTTGCTCTATATTTAGTGTCAAAACTCTATAGAACCCATATGAATTTCTTCCGTGGATACAAAATATCTTATTTGAGTAATCTAGTAGAATCCTCGATTCCACGACTCGATACTACGACTCGATTCTGTCTAAGCAAAATCGATCCGACTCCGAATCCCGACTCTGACTACCTTGGCCGCAACTTCATGTATCCACGAGATCCCATCTTGGGGCCTGTTCCGAAGCTCCGCCGGAGGGGGCATCCATCACGGAGGGCTTCTACATCAACACCATAGCCTCTCCGATGAAGTGTGAGTAGTTTACCTCAGACCTTCGGGTCCATAGTTATTAGCTAGATGGCTTCTTCTCTCTTTTTGGATCTCAATACAATGTTATCCCCCTCTCTTGTGGAGATCTATTCGATGTAATCTTCTTTTTGCGGTGTGTTTGTTGCGACAGATGAATTGTGGCTTTATGATCAAGATTATCTATGAACAATATTTGAATCTTCTCTGAATTCTTTTATGTATGATTGGTTATCTTTGCAAGTCTCTTCGAATTATCAGTTTGGTTTGGCCTACTAGATTGATCTTTCTTGCAATGGGAGAAGTGCTTAGCTTTGGGTTCAATCTTGCGGTGTCCTTTCCCAGTGACAGTAGGGGCAGCAAGGCACGTATTGTATTGTTGCCATCAAGGATAACAAGATGGGTTTTTTATCATATTGCATGAATTTATCCCTCCACATCATGTCATCTTGCTTAAGGTGTTACTCTGTTTTCATGAACTTAATACTCTAGATGCATGCTGGATAGCGGTAGATGAGTGGAGTAATAGTAGTAGATGCAGGCAGGAGTCGGTCTACTTGTCTTGGACGTGATGCCTATATACATGATCAGACCTAGATATTCTCATAACTATGCTCAATTCTGTCAATTGCTCAACAGTAATTCGTTCACCCATCGTAAAATACTTATGCTCTTGAGAGAAGCCACTAGTGAAACCTATGGCCCCCGGGTCTATCTTCATCATATTAATCTTCCAATACTTAGTTATTTCCTTTGCTTTTTTACTTAGCCTTTATTTTACTTTGCATCTTTATCACAAAAATACCAAAAATATTATCTTATCATATCTATCAGATCTCACTCTCGTAAGTGACCGTGAAGGGATTGACAACCCCTTATCGCATTGGTTGCGAGGAGTTATTTGTTTTGTGCAGGTACTACGGATGCGCATGCAACCTCCTATTGGATTAATACCTTGGTTCTCAAAAACTAAGGAAAATACTTAAGCTACTTTGTTGCATCATCATTTCCTCTTCGGGGAAATCCAACACAGTGCTCAAGAGGTAGCAGTAGGGCAATGGGGTCGTGTCTGGGCCATTTCTCGGATGCGGTGGCCCTGCGCCGAACACGCGGACGCATCCCGGCCGCGTACATTTTTATTTGCAAACACATATCTTTTTTCATCATTGATTTTTTGGTACATGGAAATACATCACCAAAATTTTGACTAGAAAAACAAGAACCACAAGAATACATTTTAGAAAATATCCAACTTCTATAGTTGCTCCTGTAAGTTGGATTAGTGCCTTCTCGATGCATTCATTGTTGATCTGCGGAGGCTCGATCCTGTGTGCTGCTTTCTTCTTCGAGTGTAAAGAAGTAGACGTGTCTAGCCTCTATTCTATCAACAAGTGCACTAGTCTCATCTCTATGCCTCTATGCTAGCTAAAAGTGCTAGAACATCTACTAAATTGCGCTCTATCAATATATCGTTGTACTCTTCTTCCCAATACCAAAACTTGCATCCATTCTACACAATAAAATTTTAAGTTAGCACAACTAGTCTAATCTGAGAGCACAACCGAAGATTTGGTCGAGTTCTTCCTCCTTTTGCCGACACGTGGGACATCTAGCATCCAGGTCATGTCATGCAAGAAAATAGAGTGGTAGGTGAAGCCACGTGATGTGCATCTTGGGTTAAACTATAAATAGAATCTTACTACTCTTGAGTAACTCCAAAAGCGGCCACCGAAGATCTTTATTGGATTTTTTTTTCATCACCAGCACGTCGAGGTGAAATATGTGCAGGTTCAGTGGGTCCTCTTGCGTTTTCACTGACATGTGGGACCACATATGAGCAAACAGACGATGGGCTCTGCACGTCGGCTGGCTGGCTGAGAAGAGAGATAGAGGAGGGCTGAGCATGAACTCCAGGAAATTTGTTCTATGTAACCAGCACCTCGATATAGTGGGGTGGCATGGGCCATAACTAGCATTCATGTCTAGCACTATGGCACACGCCACCCACACGAGTCCCATCCGACACCAATTTTCTTGGAGTCCGTGCTAGCTACAACCATCTCTTCTCCCTCCTGTTTTCTCAGCCATCGCGCGGTGGGCGGGGTGGGGGTTTGCCGATAGTCGGTTTGCTCAACTGTGGTCCCACTTGTAAGTGAAAATGCAACACAACACGCATTCCCCCTTGATCGGCGTGCCGGACAAACCGTGTGGGGGTGCGACGTGAACACGATAGGATTTTCCTTTTGAACTTGTAACTTGTAAAATTTGGT
Source organism: Triticum urartu (assembly GCF_056163025.1). Lineage (NCBI taxonomy): Eukaryota > Viridiplantae > Streptophyta > Magnoliopsida > Poales > Poaceae > Triticum > Triticum urartu. Next base: position 190,493,462 of record NC_141879.1, read on the forward strand.
TCTGCTCCATGGGGCAACCGATAGATAGAAATAACGATTTTCCCTAGAGTAATGAGAAGTTTGGTTCTGGCGCGGTTAATGCATGGAATACGTAGGAAAATTATGAAGTTGATGCGAAGGGTAAGATAATTACTGGTAGTACCATATACTACTACATGGATTTGATGGAAAGATAAAGATACATACGGATCCATCAACGACATCCTCAACCCCTAGTGCACCGGGTCACCAACCGACGTGTGAGGAGCAGCGGCGTTGGCGGCAAGCTCAACGTGCTTCTGAACAATGTCATCCAAGGTTGCCCTACGGTCCAAGAAGGCCAGCGTCCTATCGTCCTCCTCTTGCATGTAGTAGTCCTTGTGGACAATTTGCGCGTAGACGTGGGTGATTATATCGATGGTGTCCTGCTGCGCCAGGCGCTGCGCGACGAGCGCGACCTCGAGGTGGACATTCTCCGGCGCGACGGCGGGAAGTCGCAGGGCCACCAGTGCGTCGAAGAGGTTGTCACCATAGAGGCCGTTGAGGGTGGCAGGCATCACAGGGCCTGGGCGCGTGGGCTGGAGGCGTACATCAAGGTCGTCCGCGAGCTTCTTGACGACGGTGAACTTGTCGAGGAAGCCGACGAGGAACTCATCGAACAAGGAGACGAAGCTGTCGTCCAAGCGGCCCCTCGCCCTGGCGGTCTCAAGCACTACCTGGAGACGTTCCTCGGTGTCGGGCCGCAGGCCGGCGTCGTGGACCATCTGGCATAGCCGACTGATGCTCACGCTCATCGCCTCCATGGGTCTAGCTTCTAGTCAATTGATCTTGCGATTGGAGTGATCACTCTCGCCCTTGGGTGCGTGGGTGCGTAGGATTTCGTAGATTGGACTGGCAGGAGCCTTTATATGAGAAGTGCAGACTGCGTTGAATTCACGTGCGTGTTGGCCATCTACTCCTCGCCCCTCTACTGCACATGCCTTTGGTTGTATGATAGGTTGGCCAGCAACCTGTTGGGCCCACGTGTCATACACACAAAGGTAGGTGCAGTAAGTCAATGAAACTGTGTCCCCCTCCGTGCCCGTGCATGCTTTCAATGACTTGAGACTACCAAACATCACATGCAGTGGTTGGTTCATTGCATGTAATCCTATTAAGTAGGCAAAAGACATTAAGTTACCTCGCCGATAGGAATAAAACAATACACCATGTATTTATTTACAGAGGGAGTAGTACATATTTTGTGACATTCATTACTAGATATTGCTAGTCAAATACTAAATCCAGATGGACGTGGTAGTACTACTAAATCCAGACGGTGGTGCTAGTACTACTAGTAGTAGTACTACCAATGTAGTAGCACTGTACTGCCTATTGGTCAAATTATTACGTGTTGCTCCTCACAGTGAAGTGACAAGACCCTACGCCGGAGATGACACCTGAGTATAGGCGCAGTGTTCGGCACACCATAGTCAGCCTCACCGTCCACAGTAACTATCATCATGGCTGTAGACCTAGCATGCTTACAACTAGCCGTGTTCGACATCATTTACCGTGCGCAGATGCCCGTGCATTGCACGGAACACCAAGATTGGGGGGTGGACGGCACCGGCAGCGGCCATCGCGCCAGATTTTTCCATGGCCTTCTAGATGTGGTGGGGAGGAGATAAGGCTGATTGTGAGAGAAAAGGAGTTGTTTGTAAATAGGGAACAAGTGCGGGCATCTTTTTGCAAAACTGGAGAAGTTTGGTTTGTATGCGTCGGATCTAGATCCGACGGCTATTGGTGAAAGATGGCAGGCACAACATCATCACCAACTCAGGACCTGTATGATTCGCAGGATTTTGAAAATGCAGGAATAGGACACGACAATATTACAAGTTTCAAACTGATATTACAAATGTTAGGAGTAATGTTGCACCTACGAAGAGGGAATTACTAGGAAGTTTACGTAAGAAATTTCATTACTTTAGGTGGATGCAGCATTATCGTACAAACTAAAATCCACCGCCCTGACAAGTCACTAATGGGAAAATAAGTTTTTGAGTCTCTGGCCACTTGATGTTTCAAAAACAAATTCAGCTTCTGCAAAGACTTTGTCATTTAGGCTTAGACGCTTGCGGTGATCAGCACGCCATTCATTGTTGTGCCAGAGAACGCCAAACCTCATTACCTTGAGCACACTTGCCTCCAGAACAAAGAACCTGGCCAATTTAATCTCAGATGTGCTGCCTCGGTAGTCGATCAAATCAATTTCTGTAAGATGGAGATCAAGGCATTCGATGAGATTGTTATAGTGCAGCACATTTTTCAATTTCGGGTCTTTTTTATCTACAAAAGAAGAGAACATATTAGAGCAGCTGGCTGTATAAGATTGCCGTGTCATCAAGAGGTACCAATATCATTCGCTCATACGATAGGGTTGGCTGGCTAGTGATATTTTCTCTCTCTCTCTCTCTCTCTCTCTCTCTCTCTCTTTCCTCTCATTTACCTAGGAGTACGTGAAGAGCTTGGGCATTTGTTGCCTTCCACTACGTGGCCGATGCCATAATACGCATCGATATCAAATCAAAAGATTTTGGCACCGCTCTCGCGATGTGAGAGAGTTGGTACCGCTGTGCACACAGACCCACATGTATAAACAAATCAATCAAACCAATTACACCAGCCTCTCACTCTCCCAAACAAGTGTTTTTTATTGCCTCAGTCCTCTCTCTCCCACGCAAGTGTTTTTTCATTGCGTGAGTTAATTTGGCACCAGAGCAAAGTAGATGATCCAGATTGGGGCACCAGGTGAGCAATGGAGGGGCATCGATGCCAAATGCATCACAAGTGAATTTCGCACGTGTTTTGGCCTACATAGTGGAGGTCCGTTATAGCCCACTTTTGTACTACCTCTTATTTAGTATAAAATTTTGACCATATATTTATGTAAGAAAATGCCAATGCATGTCAACAAAAATTACACCATTTGAAATTATGTTCAAATACGAATCCAACGATATAGTTCTTAGTGACATGCATTAACATTTTTTCAGTTAAATCTATGGTCAAATTTTGATACTACAAAATAGGAAGAGTAAACCAGGACGGAGGTAGTACTTGCTCTTAGGGTAAGCATAGAGTTACTGGAGTAGTCTAAGTTACTTTCCACTATGACTAGCCTAGGCTACTATAGTAGTACAACAAAAAAATGATGCAGGTGATCACGTGAGAAAAAATACTAAAAACATTTCTTTCGGTGCAGTGCGTAGATGCAGTTTTGAACACTACACTTGTCATCATAAATTGGGAAAATTACGAAAAATTTGAGCTACGTTGTGATTACCGTTTACTAATAGGAAAGAAGTTTCACCTCACTGAGTAGCTTCTCCGTGCATGGAAAGCATGTAAGGAATCCAACAACTTGATCTAGATTGGGGCCGATAGATTTTATTGCCATGATCTTCACTGTGCGCATAGACTGGGTCAAGCTTGGTGGAATCATTTTCTAAAAGATGGTCGTAAATACATCAAGAAGAAATTTGAAAATGTGAATTTCAAGAAGACGGAGAGGAAGATGAGTGTTGTACCTGAACGATTACGGATCCAATAAAGAGTTCAGAGAATTTGGCAGACGAGTGCACCAACGCTGTCAATTTTGGCGCGTCAATTGCCCTGATTTTTGTTGGACCTTCTAGATCCGATACAAGCAATCTCTCAAGGAAAGGCGCATTCTCAATGACCATAACGTGGAACAGCTAGAGTGATCTCTTCCCAATTGATGTCTTGTTGCGGGGCCAGCAAGACACATAAATCCATCGGAGATTCGTCGAGGCGATGTGGAGGCTAATGAACCCGTGGATCTGCTCAAGACGAAGGTACTCTAGTGCAGTACAGCTGCGGAGAAGGTGCTCCATAGCCTTCTTCGAGATGACAACGTCGAAGAGGTCGAGCTGCTTGAGTTGAGGGAGAAGAAGGGCGCGGGTACGTCATTAATCTGGGGAAGATAGCAGGAGCTGAAGCTGGCGCGATGCAGCGTTGGCGCGAGGCGGAGCGCGGACGGCGGCAGAGAGCAACATCGTCCAGCTTCAAAGCTGAGCTCCTCGAGCTAATCTAGGGCGGGGGATAAGAACCACTCGTCGAACTTGGGTTGGACCTTGTAGTCGGTACTGAACATGCGGATGTCAAGGCGTCTGGCTGGCCCAGGGTGCGATGAAAGGATCTTGGAGACTGCGGCCATGCGTTTGCAATCCCCGTCGCAGAGGCGTCTGTCGACAATGAGGTTGAGGGGGATGCGGAGCCAGAGGGGGCGCCACCGCCGGGAGAGCAGGGCGGTCCGCACGACAGATTTGGTGGGGAGGAGGCCGATGATGATGAGCAGCATGTCGTCGGGGAGGCTGCTGATCAAGTCCAGGCTCGCCGGATGCGGTTTTGGCTCGAGCCACCTCCGCTTGTTGGCTGCCTCGCCGTCCATCTCAACTGGCGGCGACGCTGGTGTACACGTGTGCTGGTGTGTGTTGTGTGCTGGGTGTGTGTGAGTGCGTCCTTCTGTGCATGCCGGTGCGCGGTGGTGAATTGTGCGCAGTGCGTCCTTGATACACCCATTTTGCATCATGCTTTTATATCGATATTTATTGCATTATGGGCTGTTACTATACATTATGTCACAATACTTATGCCTATTCTCTCTTATTTTACAAGGTGTACATAAAGAGGGAGAATGTCGGCAGATGGGATTCTGGGCTAGAAAAGGAGAAAATATTAGAGACCTATTCTGCACACCTCCAAAAGTCCTGAAACTTCACGGAAGACGTTTTCAGAATATATAAAAAATACCGAGCGCAAGAAGTTCACCAGGGGGCACACCCTGCCCACGAGGGTGGGGGCGCGCCCTACCCCTCTGGGCGCCCCCCCCCTACCTCGTGGGCCCCCTGGTGGCCCTCTAATGACCATCTTCTGCTATATGAAGTCTTTCGATGAGGAAAAAATCATAAGCCATCTTCTCGGATGAAACTCCGCCGCCATGAGGCGGAACCTTGGCGGAACCAATCTAGGGCTCTGGCGGAGCTGTTCTGCCGGGGAAACTTCCCTCCGGGAGGGGGAAATCATCGCCATCGTCATCACCAACGCTCCTCTCATCGGGAGAGGGCAATCTCCATCAACATCTTCACCAGCACCATCTCCTCTCAAAACCCCAGTTCATCTCTTGTATCTAATTCTTGTCTCCAAGTCCGGGATTGGTACCTGTGGGTTGCTAGTAGTGTTAATTACTCCTTGTAGTTGATGCTAGTTGGTTTAATTGGTAGAAGATCATATGTTCATATCCTATATTGTCGGCGTTCTAGGAACGGGGGTCCCCAGACTTGCCTGCCTGCGGCCTACGGCGTGGCTCAAAAGGGGGCCCAGCACGGCCCGTCTTCATCAACACAGACTCAAGACCCTCGCGAGGGGCCAAGCCTCGCGGGGCGGACGACAGGGAGCTTCCTCAGGCACGGCCTCATCAGGCTGGCTCACGAGGAGGCGGAGAGATCAAGGCGGGGTACCTCACGAGGTGCTCGTGACGCAAGCCATGACGACCAAGGGTGCCAGGCGGGCGCCAGCCCGCGCTGTGTCCTCCTTTCCTCTTTGGTGCAAAGGGAGCAAGCGCAGGGGAGAGCATCAAGCAAAGGCACCCGTTTCGGTGCAATGAGACCAAGACCAGTCCAACGGCAGGAAGGAAGTCATTGTGGAGCCCAAGCCAGCATCACCACCAGAGCCTTTGGCAGGCGAGGACCAACTTTAGTCAGGATGAGTGTACCAGATGTTCCCCTTCAAAATGGCCAATTGTTGGCGCCCTTCCCGCTCAATATTTGGGAACAGGCCCAGGGCCATTGCCTATAAATAGGACTAGCCACCCACAGGGTAGGGGAGATGGGATCGGATCAGAAACAAGCTGAGACCGAAATCGGAGAGAGAATCGAGAAGAGAGAGAGAGAGAGAAGGGTGACTGAACTCCTCCTAGCAATTCATCCCCTCAGCCAAGAACAGACCCTCGCGAGGCTGTTCTTCCTTGTATTGTTCATCATCATCAGCCCAAGAGGCAATCCACCACACCACACACTGGAATAGGGTATTACACCACAACGGTGGCCCGAACCAGTATAAACTCTCTGCGAGGTGGAGGGGTGCAGGTAGGTAGAAGGTGAAATCTCCGCACGCACCCCAGTGTTTGAACCTCAGGGGTCTGCCGGAACCCGAAATCCGACATTTGGCGCGCCAGGTAGGGGTGCGCCGGAATTCGTCTTCCACCACCCCGTTCTCCTCCGACCATCGCGTCCATGTCTGACGCTCGTCGGGCCCGCGCCGAGCGCCGGGCTGCTCTCGCTTCCCGCGTCGCCCAGACGGCTCCTGTCGGCGGGTGTCCTCACCGTTCCCCGTCACCTGCCGTCAACGCCGCCACCGGCCCGGCGGGGGACGAGCAGCAAGCGTCGTCTTAGCATCCGTCCGTGCGGCAAGACGGCCGCACCGCTACTCCCTCGCTTACCCCAGCTGGTTCTTCATCCTGCGCGCTCCGCGCACCCATGGAGGCTCGAGCTGCGCTCATCGCGGCAAACGAGCTCCTGTGCTACCGTCCCGTCGACGATGTCTACGAAGAATGGCTCGACCGCGTCGCCGAGCTCATCCGCGCCGCAGGGGGCTCTCCTGCGCCGTCCGTTCCGCTACACAGCACCCTGCCCCGCGCGGGCGACGAAGCTCCGACGGCGCCCCGGCCGCCTCCTCCTCAAGAAGGCGCCATGGCTCCAAGGCGCGTGGCCCCTGGGCGGAACCCGCTCTGTCAGGTGCCGGCGCGGCAAGAGCAGAGCTGCCAAGAAGTCCCTCGCCCGCAAGAACTGCCCGGGCGCTCCCTGCTCCAGCACGTCGCGACCATGCTCCTGCTCCCGCACGTCAAGACCCCGCGCTGCTCCCAGCTGCAGCGCGTGGGGACATGCAAGACCAAGCTCTCCGTCACCCAAGGCCTCCCGTGGTCACAGCAGGCTGTCGTGCCTTCACCGCCGAGCAACGCAGCGTCGCGTGGCCCGGCAAGTTCAAGCCAGACCTGCCTCCTCGTTACGATGGCACGGTCGACCCTGCGGAGTTCCTCCAGCTCTATGAGCTGGGCATCGAAGCTGCCAATGGAGACGAGAAGGTCATGGCGAACTGGTTTCCCATGGCGCTCAAGGACGGGGCCCGCACCTGGCTCCTGAACCTGGCTCCAGGCACGATCTCCTCCTGGGACGAGATGCGCACCTGCTTCATCGCCAACTTCCAAGGTACTCGCAACCGGCCACCCGCCGTGAGCGACATGCGCCGCATCAAGCAACAACCCGGAGAGACCCTGCAGAAGTACATCCAGCGCTTCAACAATGCACGCCTCAAGATTCCCAAGGTGACCGAGGAGGCCATCATCTCAGCCTTCTCCGACGGCGCGCGCGATGTCAAGATGAAGGAGGAGCTGGCGATGCATGAAGACCTGTGCACTTCCTTGGAGTTGTTCAACTTGGCAACCAAGTGCGCTAGGGATGAGGAAGGGCGTCTCTCCCTCCTCGAGCTGCCTGCCGCAGACCCAGAAGAGAAGAAGCCCAAGGCCAAGGATGTGAAGCGCAAGGGGGCTGCCGTGCTCGCGGCAGAACCAGACACCAAGCGAGGCAGAGATCAGCCCGAACCTTCCAAGGGCAGTCGGTACTGTGTGTACCACGACCTCCACACCCACAACACCAACGAATGTCAAGAGCTCCGAGCCGTGCGAGAAGGAAGGATCGGCCGACGCCCCGACCGCGGTGACCGGGGCTACGGTCGAGGAGGAGGAAGGAACGCAGGATGCTGGGAAGACCGCTGCCCGCGCCAAGGGTGGCGCGATTGACCTCGCGAGGATTGCTGGCAAGACCCGCCTCGCGAGGGAGACTGGAGGGATCAGCCTCGCGAGGATCGCCTGCAAGGCAACGCAGGACTCCCTCCGCTACCGCCGCAGCCAAGGAGAAACGAGGACCGCCATCAAGACGAGGGGGCTGGGGGCTTCCAGGAGCCGCGCGCGATCGCCTGCATCCTGGGCGGGGCTCAAGCCCCAGCCTCTCAACGCATCTTCAAGCAGTTCGCCCGCGAAGTGAATGCAGTCCTCCCCAAGCTCGAAGCCACGCGCCCTCTCAGGTGATCGGCGTGCGCCATCACATTCAGCTCAGCAGATCAGCTCAAGTGTGCGGCTACAGCCGGAGTCCTCCCGATGCTTTGTTCCCTAATCATCAGCAACGCGGTGGTCACCAGGACCCTCATCGACGGCGGGGCAGGGCTCAACGTCCTGTCCGTGGAAACATTCAACAATCTCCAAGTGCCCTACAGCCAGCTTCAGCCAACCAAGCCTTTCTCCGGAGTCACCGACGGCTCCACGGTCCCGATTGGGCAGGTCCGCCTCCCTGTCACCTTCGGGGGACGCGACAACTACCGCACCGAGCTCATCGACTTCGACGTCGCTCACATTCGCCTGCCGTACAACGCCATCCTTGGGTACCCAGCGCTAGCCAAGTTCATGGCCGTAACTCACCACGGCTACAACATCCTCAAGATGCCAGGAAGTGGCGGAGTCATCACGGTGCCCTGTGAAGAGAAGGACGCGGTGTGTTCCCTGGAACGAGCCTTTCAGGCCGCGTCACTGAAAGACCCGGATCGCGGAGGTAGGAGGCTTCCCGAGACCGCCCCCAAGAAGAAGAAGACATCGTCAGGCGCGGCCCCTCAGGAGGCAGGCCCCTCAAGGCCCGCGCCTGCCCAGGGGGAACCTCCTTCCATCGCATAGGAAAGCGCGCCCGACGCCCTCCTCAGGCAGGGCTCGGGGGCTCTCCCCTGGAGGGCCACCGACCTGGTTAAGGTCACGAGGGAGGCGCTTGGGCACCACATGGAGGCGTGTTTCGAAGCACGTTTCCCTCAAGGAGTAAGGCAAGGAGAGCCAGACCCTCAGGAGTTCGTCAGCAAGGCCATTCAGGAGCTATAGGAGTCAAGAGTCATGAAAGGCAGCCGCCGCCTACTAGCTGTGGCACCCCATCCAGGCAAGGATGGTGGGCTGTGCGTCTGCATCGACATACCAGGGCTCAATCGAGTCGCCTCTCTGGAGCGCCTCTGGCCCTCGCGAGTGGGGCGCTGCGGAGGTCCACCCCACAGCTACGTTCGCATGCCTTACGGCTTGCCGAACGCAGCTGCCACATACCAGTGCCTCGTGAGGGGCATCATGGAGGCACAAGAGGCCAGGCGTTCCGCAGCCCTGGCGGAGATGGAGATGGTCCGCGAGGAGCCACCAGCGCCTCCGGAGCCTCCCGAGGCCCCTGGGCCTGGGGGCTCGTGAGGATCGGCTTCCGCAGCCCACCGAGTCTGCTACACCAACACTCCTTCATCCTCAACCTCATCAGATGACACCTTTCAAGTTTCATTTCCAGCTGGGAGCGCCCCCCCCCCCCCCAGGGCTGCGTTATTCCGAGGCCGCGTGGGTCCGTCCCTGCGGCATGTATCCCTTTTATTTCATGTTGTTAGCTTACCTTGTTGGGGGCGCCCCACAGGCTGCATCATCCCCAAGTCGCTCGGGCCTGACCCAGCGATGTCCGCTTTCCCAGCATCTATTTGAATGAATCAACTCCTTCGCGGCTAATGTGTTTGACCTAGTTGCCCGCTCAACTGACGCCAACTGACGGAACTGCTCCCAAACGGCACGACGCTTGCGCATGGGTCCGTCCCTGCAACGCCGACAAACCTGAATGGCCGAGATCTGGCCACGGCAGCCCCACATGGCGCCACCTCGTCAAGCCTTCAGTGCCTCATCGCCCCTCGGAAGAAACCAACGGCTGACTGTCAATTGTCATGGCAACCCCTCGTTCTTTCTATGATGGGTCTACAGGATCTCCTAAAGGAGCTGCGTCAGGCGAGGCCCTTGCGGTGTCTCCTTCACTCTCATCCGCGCGAACCGCTTGCACGTTAAAGGGGGGTGCCTGAGCATCACGACTCAGGGCTCCTACTGGCTCTCCAGCCCTCACCCTCTGGCCTTGTCCACGGCATCACGACCTGGCATACCAGCGACGGCTGAGACTCGCTCGAGGGCCGGGACCCGAGGACGTAGAGCATAAAGGGGAGCAAAGGCGAGAGGGGAGGGACACGCGAGGACCTCGCCGAGCAACCTCACGCCTGCCGATGCACGGACCCGGCGACACACCAGAGAGCGGCCCCCGATTCTCGAGATAAGTCACCACCCGGAAGCACCAGCAACTGTGGCACCATCCCCGCACCTAATGCAATCCCGTGTTAGCGATGCCGCTCTCCTTTCTCACCGAACGACGGCTGCTTGAGCGCCAAAGGGGACCTCCTGAGCATCGCGACTCAGGGGCTCTTACCGGACCCCGGGTCGCTCACCTCCTGGCCTTGACCACGGCATCGCGACCTGGCATACCAGCGACGGCTGAAGCCGCCTTGGGACTGGGACCTGTCGACGCAGAGCACCAAGCCCTCGTGAGGTTTGAAAGGGAGAACTGAGCTAAGACGGAATGAGCAACTCGCACAGTTCTACGACAAGGGTTGTATTAACAAAACAGGATCACAGGCACCTTACAAGCCCCCACGGGACGCGTCTTTGATTCCTCGCAGGGAATAGATCCTAAAAGGACGCTAACTACGCGCGCCCCTGCAAAAGACGCCATCATCAATAGTGGGCCGTCAAGCACCGGCGCCAACCCCATCCAGATCAGAGTCGGCGACCGCCTGACGAGCCCGCCCTGCTCCAGGAGCGGCGCCGGCTCGGGGGCTCGTAGTTGTCGTCGCTCGTCTCTGGAGTCGCGAAGAGCTCGCCGGAGTCGCTGGAACCTCCGACGCCTCCGCCGCCTGAGGAGCCGCCAAGGGAGCAGTCGGCGAGCCCAGTCCTCGCCATAGCAGGGTCCCGACCACCTCTCCCGGGGCAGCACTCTAGCCGGCGCCCGTTCGCATCGAAGACCTTGAAGAACATCACCGAAGCACCGTCGTACTCCAAGCGGATCGCGAGGGAGCCTCTTGTCCTGCAAACCCGGGCGATTTCGCTCCAGCCTCGAGTCATGAAGACCTCGCCCGGGGCGACGACCGCGACCTCTGCCTCGGTCGCGAGGGTGCTGCAGCCGGCATGCTGCAGCCAAAGCTCTAGGAGTTCTCCCTGCGGGATGATGGAGGTGAAGAAGGGAGGAAGGCGAATCCAAGACTGAGGAGGCATGGCGGCATGGAGCACGAACACTTGGGAGGAGCCCTCGGTGTGAACCCCAGGGGGGACGACCCACACCTTCGTGACCCGTAGGCGCCGACGGCGGCGCCGCCCGTGGCGATCAGCACCGGCTCCTTCAGGGCCCTCGATGTGGGCGTACAAGGGAAGCGGGAACCCCGGCGGTGGCCGCTCGCACCAGGGCCTCGACACCACCTGATGGGCCCCCTCGTCCCGGCCGCGGAGGACGAGCCGTTTCTTCGGCGGGAGCGGGTCTAGTTCCTCTCGGGGAGCCTTTCCCTTCTCTGCCACCGAGAACCGGCGGATCGGAGCCATCGCAGCAAGACGGTGCAAGGACCGGGAAGAAGGAGAAGCAAGAAGGGATGGACTGGAAGGGCGCACGCCGTTCCGTACTTATGGCCGGCGAAGGCCAACCACCGACCTCCACGATCGCAGGTAATCATGACCCGCTTTGCATGCAGGGACTTGTCCAATCCGTGCATTTGCCGAGGCGCCATGGGGAAGTGGAGACGCCCACGTCCAATCAACCGCCACGTGGTGCCCAAGGCCGCAGGCTGTTAGGGCCTGCGGCGCTTTGCTCTTGCCCTTTCGCCTCCCTGCATGGCCAAGTCCGGGCGCGCCTTGGGCCCGGGGGCTACTGTCGGCGTTCTGGGAACGGGGGTCCCCAGACTTGCCTGCCTGCGGCCTGCGGCATGGCTCAACAGGGGGCCCAGCACGGCCCATCTTCATCAACACAGACTCAAGACCCTCGCGAGGGGCCAAGCCTCGCAAGGCGGACGGCACGGAGCTTCCCCAGGCACGGCCTCATCAGGCTGGCTCGCGAGGAGGCGGAGAGATCAAGGCGGGGTACCTCACGAGGTGCCCGTGACGCAAGCCATGACGACCAAGGGTGCCAGGCGGGCGCCAGCCCGCGCTGTGTCCTCCTTTCCTCTTTGGTGCAAAGGGAGCAAGCGCAGGCGAGAGCATCAAGCAAAGGCACCCGTTTCGGTGCAACGAGACTAAGACCAGTCCAACGGCAGGAAGGAAGTCATTGAGGAGCCCAAGCCAGCGTCACCACCAGAGCCTTTGGCAGGCGAGGACCAACTTTAGTCAGGATGAGTGTACCAGATGTTCCCCTTCAAAATGGCCAATTGTTGGCGCCCTTCCTGCTCAATATTTGGGAAGAGGCCCAGGGCCATTGCCTATAAATAGGACTAGCCACCCACAAGGTAGGGGAGATGGGATCGGATCAGAAACAAGCTGAGACAAAAATCGGAGAGAGAATCGAGAAGAGAGAGAGAGAGAAGGGTGACTGAACTCCTCCTAGAAGTTCATCCCCTCAGCCAAGAACAGACCCTCGCGAGGTTGTTCTTCCTTGTATTGTTCATCATCATCAGCCCAAGAGGCAATCCACCACACCACACACTGGAGTAGGGTATTACACCACAACGGTGGCCCGAACCAGTATAAACCCTGTGTCTCTTGTGCTGTTCTTTCCATAGCTTAGATCTTAGCGAGGCAGAGGGGTGCAGGTAGGTAGAAGGCGAAATCTCCGTGCGCACCCCAGTGTTCGAACCTCAAGGGTCTGCCGGAACCCGAAATCTGACATATATGCATATTAATACCCCTCTGATTATGAACATGAATATGCTTTGTGAGTAGTTACGTTTGTTCCTGAGGACATGGGAGAAGTCTTGCTATTAGTAGTCATGTGAATTTGGTATTCGTTCGATATTTTGATGAGATGTATGTTGTCTCTCCTCTAGTGGTGTTATGTGAACGTCGACTACATGACACTTCACCATTATTTCGGCCTAGAGGAAGGCATCAGGAAGTAATAAGTAGATGATGGGTTGCTAGAGTGACAGAAGCTTCAACCCTAGTTTATGCGTTGCTTCGTAAGGGGCTGATTTGGATCCATATGTTTCATGCTATGGTTAGGTTTACCTTAATACTTTTTTTGTAGTTGCGGATGCTTGCAATAGAGGTTAATCATAAGTGGGATGCTTGTCCAAGTAAGGATAGTACCCAAGCACCGGTCCACCCACATACCAAATTATCAATGTACCAAACGCGAATCATATGAACGTGATGAAAACTAGCTTGACGATATTCCCATGTGTCCTCGGGAGCGCTTTTCTCTATATAAGAGTTTGTCCAGGCTTGTCCTTTGCTACAAAAAGGATTGGGCCACCTTGCTGCACTTTATTTACTTTTGTTACTTGTTGCTCATTACAAATTATCCTATCACAAAACTATCTGTTACCACTTATTTTAGTACTTGCAGACAATACCTTGCTGGAAACCGCTTATCATTTCCTTCTGCTCCTCGTTGGGTTCGACACTCTTACTTATCGAAAGGACTACGATAGATCCCCTATACTTGTGGGTCATCAAGACTCTTTTCTAGAGCCGTTGCCGGGGAGTGAAGCGCCTTTGGTAGGTGGAATTTGGTAAGGAAAATTTATATAGTGTGCTGAAATTTACTGTCACTTGTTACTATGCAAAGTAATCCTCTGAGGGGCTTGTTCGGGGTATCTTCACCCTGAGCAGTAGAGCAAAGAGTTGCTCTCAACCTACTGAACCTACTGAAAATGAAAATGAAAATGTCTGCTTTGAAATTCCTTCGGGTATGATAGAAAAACTGCTAGCTAATCCTTTTGCAGGAGACGGAACAACTCATCCTGATGAGCACCTAATATATGTTGATGAAGTTTGTGGATTATTGAAGCTTGCAGGTGTACCCGGAGATGTTGTTAAGAAGAAGATCTTGCCTTTATCTTTGAAGGAAGATGCATTGACATGGTATAGGCTATGTGATGATACGGGGTCATGGAACTACAAACGATTGAAATTGGAATTTCATTAGAAGTTTTATCCTATGCATCTTGTTCATAGTGATTGCAATTATATATATAATTTTTGGCCTTGCGAAGGAGAAAGCATCGCTCAAGCTTGGGGGAGGCTTAAATCAATGTTATATTCATGCCCCAATCATGAGCTCTCAAGAGAAATGATTACTCAAAAATTATATGCTCGGCTTTCTGATAACAATCGCACCATGCTCGATACTTCTTATGATGGCTCTTTTATGACGAAGACTATTGAATTCAAATGGGATTTATTGGAAATAATTAAACGCAACTCTGAAGATTGGGACCTCGACGAAGGTAAGAAGTCAGGTATGACACCTAAGTTTGATTGTGTTAAGTCTTTTATGAATACTGATGTTTTTCGTAAATTTAGCACTAAATATGGACTTGACTTTGAGATAGTAGCTTCTTTCTGTGAATCTTTTGCTACTTATGTTGATCTCCCCAAGGAGAAGTGGTTTAAATATCATCCTCCCATAGAAGTAAAAGTAGCTGCACCTATTAAAGTTGAAGAAAAGACTATCACTTATAATGATCCTATTGTTCCTACTTCTTATGTTGAGAAACCACCTTTCCCTGTTAGGATAAAGGATCATGCTAAAGCTTCAATTGTAGTTCGTAAAAGCAATATTAGAACATATACACCTCCTGAGCAAGTTAAAGTTGAACCTAATATTGCTATTGTTAAAGATCTTTTGGCTGATAATATTGATGGGCATGTTATTTATTTCTGTGATGAAACTGCTAGAATTGCTAAACCTTGTGCTAAAGATAAACCTAGACCTGTGGTAGGCATGCCTGTTATTTCTGTTAAAATAGGAGATCATTGTTATCATGGCTTATGTGATATGGGTGCCAGTGCTAGTGCAATACCTATTGACCTATATAGAGAAATTATGCATGATATTGCACCTGTTGAGTTAGAAGATATTGATGTCACAATTAAACTTGCCAATAGAGATACTATTTCACCAATGGGAATTGATAGAGATGTTGAAGTCTTGTGTGGGAAAACTAAATATCCTACTGATTTTCTTGTTCTTGGTTCCCCACAAGATATCTTTTGTCCCATTATATTTGGTAGACCCTTCTTGAACACTGTTAATGCTAAGATAGATTGCAAAAAGGATGTTGTTACTATCGGTTTAGATGATATGACTCATGAATTTAATTTCTCTAAATTTAGTAGACAACATCGTGAAGAAGAATTACCTAGTAAGGATGAAATTATTGGTCTTGCTTCTATTGCCGTACCTCCTAGGGATCCTTTAGAACAATATTTGCTAGACCATGAAAATGATATGTTTATGAATGAAAGAAGGGAAATAGATGAAGTATTCTTTAAGCAGGAACCTATTCTGAAACACAATTTGCCTGTTGAAATCCTAGGGGATCCCCCTCCACCCAAGGGTGATACCGTGTTTGAGCTTAAACCATTGCCTGATACTCTTAAATATGCTTATCTTGATGAGAAAAATATATATCATGTTATTATTAGTGCTAACCTTTAAGAGCATGAGGAAGAGAGATTATTGAAAACTCTGAAGAAGCATCGTGCTGCTATTGGGTATACTCTTGATGATCTTAAGGGCATTAGTCCCACTCTATGTCAACATAAAATAAATTTGGAAGAAGATGTTAAACCAGTTCGTGATCATCAACGACGGCGGAATCCTAAAATGAAAGAAGTGGTAAGAAAGGAAATACTAAAGTTTCTTGAGGCAGGTATAGTCAGTGGGTAAGTCCTGTCTATTGTGTCCCTAAGAAGGGAGGTATTACTGTCGTTCCTAATGATAAAGATGAATTGATTCCTCAAAGAATTATTATAGGTTATAGGATGGTAATTGATTTCCACAAATTAAATAAGGCCACTAAAAAGGATCATTACCCCTTACCTTTTATCGATCAAATGCTAGAAAGATTATCCAAACATACACATTTTTGATTTCTAGATGGTTATTCTGGTTTCTCTCAAATACCTGTGTCAGCCAAGGATCAATCAAAGACTACTTTTACTTGCCCTTTTGGTACTTTTGCTTATAGACGTATGCCTTTTGGTTTATGTAATGCACCTGCTACCTTTAAAAGATGCATGATGGCTATATTCTCTGACTTTTGTGAAAATATTTGTGAGGTTTTCATGGACGATTTTTCCGTCTATGGATCTTCTTTTGATGATTGCTTAAGCAACCTTGATCGAGTTTTGCAGAGATGCGAAGAAACTACTCTTGTCTTGAATTGGGAAAAGTGCCACTTTATGGTCAATGAAGGTATTGTCTTGGGGCATAAAGTTTATGAAAGAGGTATTGAAGTTGATAAAGCCAAGGTTGATGCTATTGAAAAGATGCCATGCCCCAAGGACATCAAAGGTACAAGAAGTTTCCTTGGTCATGCCGGATTTTATAGGAGGTTCATTAAGGACTTCTCAAAAATCTCTCAGCCTCTGACTAATTTATTACAAAAAGATATACCATTTGTTTTTTATGATGATTGTGTAGAAGCATTTGAAATACTTAAGAAAGCATTGATCTCTGCACCTATTGTTCAGCCACCTGATTGGAATTTACCTTTTGAAACTATGTGTGATGCTAGTGAATATGTTGTAGGAGATGTTCTAGGGCAAAGAGTTGATAAGAAATTAAACGTTATTCAATATGCTAGCAAAACCCTAGACAATACTCAAAGAAATTATGCTACTACTGAAAAAGAATTCTTAGCAGTTGTATTTGCTTGTGATAAGTTCAGACCTTATATTGTTGATTCTAAAGTAACTATTCACACTGGTCATGCTACTATTAAATATCTTATGGAAAAGAAAGATGCTAAACCTAGACTTATTAGATGGGTTCTCTTGCTACAAGAATTTGACTTACATATTGTTGATAGAAAGGGAGCTGAGAACCCCATTGCAGACAACTTGTCTAGGTTAGAAAATGTGCTTGATGACCCACTACCTATTGATGATAGCTTTCCTGATGAGCAATTAAATGTCATAAATGCTTCTCATACTGCTCCATGGTATGCTGATTATGCTAATTACATTGTTGCCAAATTCATACCACCTAGTTTCACATACCAGCAAAATAAAAAGTTCTTCTATGATTTGAGACATTACTTTTGGGATGACCCACATCTTTATAAACAAGGAGTAGATGGTGTTATTAGACGTTGTGTACCTGAGCATGAACAGGAACAGATCCTACGCAAGTGTCACTCCGAAGCTTATGGAGGACACCATGCTGGAGATAGAACTGTACATAAGGTATTGCAATCTGGTTTTTATTGGCCTACTCTCTTCAAAGATGCCCGTAAGTTTTTCTTATCTTGTGATGAATGTCAAAGAATTGGTAATATTAGTAGATGTCAAGAAATGCCTATGAACTATTCACTCGTTATTGAACCATTTGATGTTTGGGGCTTTGACTATATGGGACCTTTTCCTGCCTCTAACGGTTATACACATATTTTAGTTGCTGTTGATTATGTTAGTAAGTGGGTAGAAGCTGTTCCAACTAGTAGTGTTGATCATAACACCTCTATTAAAATGCTTAAAGAAGTTATTTTTCCAAGATTTGGAGTCCCTAGATATTTAATGACCGATGGTGGTTCACATTTTATTCATGGTGCTTTCCGTAAAATGCTTGCTAAATATGATGTTAATCATAGAATTGCATCTCCTTATCACCCACGGTCTAGCGGTCAAGTAGAATTGAGCAATAGAGAGCTCAAATTAATTTTGCAGAAGACTGTTAATAGATCTAGAAAGAATTGGTCCAAGAAACTTGATGATGCATTATGGGCCTATAGAACTGCATATAAAAATCCTATGGGTATGTCTCCGTATAAAATGGTTTATGGAAAAGCATGTCACTTACCTCTCGAACTAGAACACAAGGCATATTGGGCTATTAAAGAGCTCAATTATGATTTTAAACTTGCTGGTGAGAAGAGGTTATTTGATATTAGCTCACTTGATGAATGGAGAACCCAAGCCTATGAAAATGCCAAGTTGTTTAAAGAAAAATTTAAAAGATGGCATGATAAAAGGATAAAAAAGCGTGAGTTTAATGTAGGTGATTATGTATTGCTATACAACTCTCGTTTAAGATTTTTTTGCAGGAAAACTTCTCTCTAAATGGGAAGGACCTTACGTTATCGAGGAGGTCTATCGTTCCGGTGCCATAAAAATCAACAACTTCGAAGGCACAAATCTGAAGGTGGTGAACGGTCAAAGAATTAAACATTATATCTCAGGTAATCATATAAATGTTGAAACCAATGTTATTGAAACCGTAACCCCGGAGGAATACATAAGGGACACTTTCCGGAACGTTTCAGACTCCGAAAAGGAATAGGTATGTGGTACGGTAAGTAAACCGACTCCAAAACAGTTTTTAAGGCAATATTTCTCCGTTTTGGAATATTTAGAAAAATAGAAAAATAAGAAGCAGTCTGGGAAGGACACGAGGGATCCACAAGGGTGGAGGGCACGCCCCCCTACCTCGTGGGCATCTCATGTGCTCTCCGGACTCCGTTTTCTTACACAACACGTATTTTGGTCGGTAAATATTCATTATATAATCTCCCGAAGGTTTTGACCTCAGTATCACGCAAATATCTCTTGTCTTTGTTTCGAGCTGTTTTCTATCAGGGTTGTCAAGGCCAGGCACTATGTCGTCTCCCTCCTCCTCCAACCATGAGGGCAATGATGCTTGGCTAATGAAGATAGAGCTGAAGAGAGAAGAACCCATGGAGATCAACAAGGAGGAAGGGATCAAGAAGGCCATGGAGGACCAAGTTCCGCCAACAGAAGACATCCTTCAACTTGATCACAATCTTCTTACCCCAACTGAGATCGAAGCTTTCAAGATGATTGAGTTAGCTCGTATAAAAAATAAGTATCTCACACGTGAAAATATTTTGTTGAAGGAGCATATCATCGCACTCAAAGGCATTATCCGCAAGTTAGAAGACCTCCTACGCTCAATGTGTGACTATCCATCATCAACAACTCCACCTTCTTCACCAACAAAGAAGAATTGAGTATCTGGTATGGGCACTCCCCTTGGCAACTGCCAAGCTTGGGGGAGTGCCCCGGTATCATATCACCATCACTCTTATCTTTACCATTTTTCTTAGTTCGATCCTTTTGATAATATTTTGATCTAGTAGCATAAAGTTTTTAGTATGATCTAGTTGTGAGTTTTGCTTTATGATCCTTCTATGTAATCGAGTCCGTGAGCTATATAATAAAGATTAGTGTTGAGTCAAGGGCTTGATTATTTTGCCATGATCCTAAGTGAATAAAAGAAAAGAGAAATAAATAAAAAAGGAAACAAAGAGATCATATGGATTTTATGGAGAGTAATGAGCTCACATAGAAAAAGTATGATGAATAAAAGTTGTTGAGAGTTGACAAACATAGTTTTGGTCATCGTTGCAATTAATAGGAAGTAATAAAGAAAGAGAGGTCTTCACATATAAATATACTATCTTGGACATCTTTTATGATTGTGAGCACTCATTAAAATATGACATGCTAAAGGGTTGACGTTGGACAAGGAAGACAACGTAATGGGTTATGTTTTCTTACATCTGAGATAAATTATATTGTCTTGGATCATCCAACATGATTGAGCTTGCCTTTCCCCCTCATGCTAGCCAAATTCATCGCACCAAGTAGAGATACTACTTGTGCTTCAAAATGCCCTTAAACCAGTTTTGCCATGAGAGTCCACCATACCTACCTATAGATTGAGTAAGATCCTCCAAGTAAGTTGTCATCGGTGCAAGCAATAAAAATTGCTCTCTAAATATGTATGACTTATTAGTGTGGGAGAAAATAAGCTTTATACGATCGTGTGATATGGAAGAAATAAAAGCGACAGACTGCATAATAAAGGTCCATATCACAAGTGGCAATATAAAGTGACGTTCTTTCACATTCAGATTTTGTGCACCCAACCATAAAAGTGCATGACAACCTCTGCTTCCCTCTACGAAGGGCCTATCTTTTACTTTTATCTCCTGCCTTGCATAAGAGTCATGGTGATCTTCACCCTTCCTTTTTACAATTTATCCTTTGGCAAGCACGGTATGTTGGAAAGATCCTAGTATATATGGCTAATTGGATGTGAGTTTTCATGAACTATTATTGTTGACATTACCCTTGAGGTAAAACGTTGGGAGGCAAAACTATAAGCCCCTATCTTTCTCTGTGTCCGATTAAAACTCCATACCCATAAGTATTGCGTGAGTGTCAACAATTGTGAAAGACTATATGATAGTTGAGTATGTGGACTTGCTGAAAAGCTCTTATATATTGACTCTTTCCTATGTTATGATAAATTGCAATTGCTCCAATGACTCAGATTATAGTTTTTTAGTTTTCAAGGAAGTTTACGATTCATACTTGAAATTTGTTCTGGATCGTAGCAGAAATTTAAAATTTTCTACTCATCACCAAGATCAATCTATGGAGTAATCTAGAAATGAGGGGAAGGAGAGTGCATCTACATACCCTTGTAGATCGCTAAGCGGAAGCGTTCAAGTGAACGGGGTTGATGGAGTCGTACTCGTCATGATCCAAATCAGCGATGATCCTAGCGCCGAACGGACGGCACCTCCGCGTTCAACACACGTACGGAACGGAGACGTCTCCCACGCCTTGATCCATCAAGGAGGAGGGAGAGGTTGAGGAAGAGAGTCCAACAGCAGCACGACGGTGTGGTGGTGATGGAGTGGCAGTTCTCCGGCAGGGCTTCGCCAAGCTCACGCGGAGGAGGAGAGGTATTGGAGGGGAGGGGCTGTGCTAGGTTCAAGGGTGTGGCCGCCCTCCCACCCCTCCACTATTTATAGGTGGGGAGAGGGGGGCGGCCCCCCTAGATCCCATCTAGGGTTGGGGGCGGCGGCCAAGGGGGGGAGGAGTGCCTCCCAGGTCAAGTGGAGGCCCTCCCCCTTAGGGTTTCCCCTCTCCCATGCGCATGGGCCTTGGGGGGGCTGGTGCCCTTGGCCCATTAAGGTTAGGGAGCCCCCTTACAGACCATGCTGCTATATTGGACGTGGTGGAACATTTTCCGGACCTCTGGAATCCTCCGGAACCTTCCGGAAGCTTCCCGGTACAATACCGGAAAAAACCGAACTTTTCCCGGAACCCGAACAACAACTTTCCATATATAAATCTTTACCTCCGGACCATTCTGGAACTCCTCGTGACGTTCGGGATCTCATCAGGGACTCCGAACAACATTCGGTAATCACATACAAGTCTTCCTAATAACCCTAGCGTCATCGAACCTTAAGTGTGTAGACCCTACGGTTTCGGGAACCATGCAGACATGACCGAGACAACTCTCCAGCCAATAACCAACAGAGGGATCTGGATACCCATGTTGGCTCCCACATGTTCCACGATGATCTCATCGGATGAACCACGATGTCGAGGATTCAATCAATCCCGTATTCAATTCCCTTTGTCCAGCGGTATTGTACTTGCCCGAGATTCGATCGTCGGCATCCCGATACCTTGTTCAATCTCGTTACCGGCAAGTCTCTTTACTTGTTCCGTAACACATCATCCCGTGATCAACTCCTTGGTCACATTGTGCACATTATGATGATGTCCTACCGAGTGGGCCCAGAGATACCTCTCCGTTTACACGGAGTGACAAATCCCAGTCTCGATTCGTGCCAACCCAACAGACACTTTCGGAGATACCTGTAGTGTACCTTTATAGCCACCGAGTTACGTTGTGACGTTTGGCACACCCAAAGCACTCCTACGGTATCCGGGAGTTGCACAATCTCATGGTCTAAGGAAATGATACTTGACATTAGAAAAGCTTTAGCAAACGAACTACACGATCTTTGTGCTAGGCTTAGGATTGGGTCTTGTCCATCACATCATTCTCCTAATGATGTGATCCCATTATCAACGACATCCAATGTCCATGGTCAGGAAACTGTAACCATCTATTGATCAACGAGCTAGTCAACTAGAGGCTTACTAGGGACATGGTGTTGTCTATGTATCCACACATGTATCTGATTTTCCTATCAATACAATTCTAGCATGGATAATAAACGATTATCATGAACAATGAAATATGATATAATAATAACTAATTTATTATTGCCTCTAGGGCATATTTCCAACAGTCTCCCACTTGCACTAGAGTCAATAATCTAGTTCACATCGCCATGTGATTAACACTCACAGGTCACATCACCATGTGACCAACATCCAAAGAGTTTACTAGACTCAATAATCTAGTTCACATCACTATGTGATTAACACTCAATGAGTTCTGGGTTTGATCATGTTATGCTTGTGAGAGAGGTTGTAGTCAACGGGTCTTGCCATATTCAGATCCCTATGTATTTCGCAAAACTTTATGTCATATCGTAGATGCTACTACCACGTTCCACTTGGAGCTATTCCAAATTGTTGCTCCATTATACGTATACGGTATCTCTACTCAGAGCTATCCGGATAGGTGTTAAGCTTACATCGACGTAACTCTTTACGTCGAACTCTTTATCATCTCCATAACCGAGAAACATTTCCTTATTCCTCTAAGGATAATTTTGACAGCTATCTGGTGATCCAGTCCTAGATCACCTTTGTACCCTCTTGCCAGACATGTGGCAAGGCACACATCAGGTGTGGTACTCAGCATGGCATACCGTATAGAGCCTATGACAAGAGCATAGGGGACGACCTTCGTCCTTCCTCTTTCTTCTGCTGTGGTCAATCTTCGAGTCTTACTCAACTTCACACCTTACAACTCAGGTAAGAACCCCTTCTTTGACTGATCTATTTTGAACTCCTTCAAAAACATGTCAAGGTGTGCGTTCTTTGAAAGTATCATCAGGCGTTTTGATCTATCTCTATAGATCTTGATGCCCAATATGTAAGCAGGTTTATCTAGGTCTTCCTTTGAAAATCACTCTTCAAACAACTGTTTATGCTTTCCAGAGATTCTACATTATTTCGGATCTACAATATGTCATCCACATATACTTATCAGAAATGTTGTAGTGCTCCCACTCACTTTCTTGTAAATACAAGTTTCTAGCAAACATTGTATAAACCTAAAAGCTTTGATCACTCCATCAAAACATATATTCCGATTCCGAGATGCTTGCTCTAGTCCATAGAAGGATTGCTGGAGCCAGCATACCTTTTAGCATCCTTAGGATCGACAAAACCTTTTATCGTATCACATACAACTTTTCTTACGAAAACTGGTAAGAAAACTTGTTTTGACATCCATCTCTAAGATTTCATAATCAAAAAATATAGCTAATGCTAACATGATTCCGACAGACTTAAGCACCGCTAGGGGTGAGAAATTCTCATCGTAGTCAACTCCTTGAACTTGTGAAAAGACTCTTTCCCACAAGTCGAGCTTCAAAGACGGTAACATTACCGCCCACGTCCGTCTTCTTCTTAAAGATCCATTTATCTCAATGGCTTGCCGATTGTCACACCCTCGATGCGACTATAGCTCCCACGTGTCGAGGCACGACTTAGAGACATAATCGCATTGAAGGCATATGTCGCAAGTTAGGCAATCTTCACAACATCCCATGTAATATGAATAATAAAGGGGAGATAACACAGTTGGCTTACACTCGCCACGTCAATCAAGTACATAAATAACATTACATCATCCAAACACTCATGGCCCGACTACGGCGCCAAAATAAAAGATAACCCAACAGCGACACGGTCCTGATCACCCCCAACTGGGCACCACTACTGATCATCGGGAAAGGAAACATAGTATCGTTGAGAGTCCTCGTCGAACTCCCACTTGAGATCAAGCGCGTCTCCTGGAGCGGAATCATCAGGCCCTGCATTTGGTGTAATAGTAATCTGTGAGCCACAGGGACTCAGCAATCTCGCACCCTCGCGATCAAGACTATTTAAGCTTATAGGTGAGGTAAGGTAAATATGTGGAGCTGCAGCAAGCGACTAGCAAATATGGTGGCTAACTTATTCGCAAAAGAGAGCGAGAAGAGGAGGCAAAGCACGAGCGAGAAACTAGAGAGCAACCTGCGCAAACATTACTCCAACACTGTGTCCACTTCCCGGACTCCGCCGAGAAGAGGCCATCACGGTAACACACTCAGTTGATTCATTTTAATTAAATTAAGGTTCAAGTTATCTACAACCGGACATTAACAAATTCCCATCTGCCCATAACCGCGGGCACGGCTTTCGAAAGTTCAAATCCCTGCAGGGGAGTCCCAACTTAGCCCATGACAAGCTCTCACGGTCAACGAAGGAATAGACCTCCTCCCAAGACGTTCCGATCAGACTCGGTATCTCGGTTCTTCAAGACACTTCGACAGGTTAAAACAAGACCAGCAACACTGCCCGAATGTGCCGACAAATCACGATAGGAGCTGCACATATCTCGTTCTCAGGGCACACTCAGATGAGACTAGCTATGAGTAAAACCAACCCTCAAGTTTCCCCGAGGTGGCCCCGCAGGCAGCTCAGTTCGGACCAACACTCAGAGGAGCACTGGCCCGGGGGGGTTTAAATAAGATGACCCTCGGGCTCCGGAAACTCAAGGGAAAAAGAGGCTAGGTGGCGAATGGTAAAACCAAGGTTGGGCATTGCTGGAAAAGCTTTAATCAAGGCGAACTATCAAGGGGTTCCCATTATAACCCAACCGCGTAAGGAACGCAAAATCCTGGACCATAACACCGATATGACGGAAACTAGGGCGGCAAGAGTGGAACAAAACACTAGGAGAGAGGCCGAGCCTTCCACCCTTTACCAAGTATATAGATGCATTAAGATAACATGGCAATATAATGATAACCCAACAAGTAAATAAATGTTCCAACAAGGAACGGCCTCCAATCTTCACCTGCAACTAGCAACGCTATAAGAGGGGCTGAGCAAAGCGGTAACAAAGCCAATCAACGGTTTGCTAGGACATGTTGGGTTAGAGGTTTGACATGGCAATTTGGGAGGCTTGAAAGCAAGTGGTAGTCATCGTAGCATTGGCATAGCAAAAGAGCGAGCAAACTAGCATAGCAAAGATAGTAGTGATTTCGAGGGTATGAT
This sequence comes from Triticum urartu, assembly GCF_056163025.1. Classification (NCBI taxonomy): domain Eukaryota; kingdom Viridiplantae; phylum Streptophyta; class Magnoliopsida; order Poales; family Poaceae; genus Triticum; species Triticum urartu. The sequence goes on from NC_141879.1 coordinate 190,518,591, forward strand.
CATCTTGCCTGCACAGTTGTCAGAGTTGACTGGATCCTCGAAAGCAAACTCAACGGGCTCCTCGTTAGCGAACTCGTCTCCCGGCTCTACCCAAACAAGACAAACAAGCAACAAGGACACAATCAACCACGTGCAAGGAACAAACAATACGAATCAATGATGATATGATATGCGGGATGCGATGCGGGATGCATATGCAAGATATGACAGGAAATGCAAGAACCTGGCCTCAACTTGGAGATCCAAGTGTGCCACTGGAAAGATGAGATGAAATTGCTTGAAAACGATATGAAGAACGTCGGGATCGGAGTTACGGTTTGGAAATGGCAAGCGATTCAAATATGGCCACGTTCTGCGATTTACAGCAAGTAGCCATCTAAATGCAATGAGATGAACATGCTACAGCACCCAAACATGGCAACAAAATACATGGCAAGAATGCATTCAAGATGCTTAACAAAAGTCTAGCACTGAGCTACGGCCAATTCATCCATTAACAGGTTCAAACAAGCATGGCAAAAATGCATATGGCAAACAGATCTCAGACTTAGTGAAATTAACACTTGTCTAGAATTTCAGATCAGGTAGCACTCTTCGGAGCATCAAAACTACATGTTACATGACCTGAAAATGGCAAAGTAAAGCATGGAATGGAGCTACTCAAAGAGCTTATAAAAAGTCCCTTAGTGACCTTCAGCCAAAAGGGATTAGAAAATACAATTGCAAGCATGTGAACATAGCGAAAACATAATCAGTTTTTAGACTTAGTAAAAACTGGCACATGCTGAAACATAACTCAAGTAGGCATGTTTACGAGCTCGATGCACTCACCATAGGGGAAGTCATGACAAACTAAGCATACACCCATCAAGAAGGCACAAAATTCAAGCTAGACATGGCAAGAACAATAGCATAGCATGCACGGATCAACTACAACAACATCGGCAAAATTGCAAACAAGTTGACAATCTGCCCAGATTCACAAAGTAGCAAAAGTAAAGCTCGATTGACTCAAGCTAGGGTGCTCCATAATTGCAAACAAAGACATGGATGGATAGAGCACTACAAGATTAACAAAACATCCTTACTGATCATCCTCAAAAGAGGCACGGATCACTAGGAAACAACATGAACATATGAGCATATGAGATAAACAGATCAAGGACTTAGTGGAAATGCTAAGTCCCTGAAATCAGAATTATCAAGTGCACCACTTTGCAAGCTTGTGCTAGTCACCACACACATCACAAAAATATATGGGTTGCACCTCTGGAAATATGGCAAAACCCTTAACAAAACATATGTAGAGCATCAGGGCATAACATGCACACATTAAACATGGCAAAAATGACAAAAACCTAAATGGAGCAGCAGATGTGACAATTATCTCAAGTAGCCTCCTTCTAACAGCATTTCAGGCATCAAGATGAACTCAAATGAAAATGATTCAATGGAATGAAATGACGTACTCTCTGAGATGAACATTTTGATATGCTATATGCATGAATCGGAGCTACGGATGCAAAGTTAGGGGGCTATGAACAAGAGCACTTGGATCTGGAATTTCGGGACTTAGAAGAAAATCACCTAGGGTTTACTGTTCACCCGGATCTAGATCGGGCACGCACTCCGAGGTTGACCGGATCCCTCGCCGGAGTTGCGGTTTGCAATGGCCGGAGGAAGGAGGAGGCCGGCCGGAGCTCATGGCGGCGAGGGAAAGGCGGCGGCGGCACGGACGCCGAGGAGACGGCAGCCGCGGCGCGGGGCGGCGCCCGCGGGCTGGCGGCGCGCAGGGCGCCGGCGACGAGGTCCGCCGGAGCTCGGGAGCTCCTCTCCCTGGAGCTTGGCGCGGAGGGGCGGCGGGGTCGGGCTGGAGCGGCGGAGGGAACGGGCCCCGCGGGCCGACGGCGGCGGGAGGCGGTGAAGTGGGCACGGCGCCACTTGGCTTCGCGGGATTGGCCCGGGTGGATCGGGCGGACAATGTCCGGCCCGGCGGACTATGTCCGGCGCGGCGGAGATCCGAAAATTTAGGGTTAGGACGGGGGAGGATCCGGATTTCGGGGGGGTCTATTTATAGGCATAGAGGGAGCTAGGAGAGTCCAAATGAGGTGCGGTTTTCGGCCACGCGATCGTGATCTAACGCTCTAGATGTTGGAGAGGGTTTTGGTGGGTTTTGGGCCAACTTGGAGGGGTGTTGGGCTGCAACACATACGAGGCCTTTTCGGTCCCTCGGTTAACCGTTGGAGTATCAAACGAAGTCCAAATGATACGAAACTTGACAGGCGGTCTACCGGTAGTAAACCAAGGCCGCTTGGCAAGTCTCGGTCCAATACGGGAATGTTTAATCCCCACACACAAAAGAAAGGTAGAAATGACCACCGGAGGAGAACGAAGCGCCGGAATGCAAAACGGACAACGGGGAAAATGCTCGGATGCATGAGATGAACACGTATGCAAATGCAATGCACATGATGACATGATATGAGATGCATGACAACGATAACAACATACGGAGACAAAGACCCGAACCCGAGGAAATAAATTAACTTAACGTCGAAAACAGCTAGAGTTGGAGTACAAATTGGGAAAGTTACATCCGGGGTGTTACAACACTCCACCACTACGAAAGGATCTCGTCCCAAGATGTAGGACTAAAAGAACGCCGGGTACTCAGAACGGAGGTGATCCTCGCGTTCCCAGGTAGCTTCACGGTCGGAATGGTGTGACCACTTGACTTTGAGAAATTTGATTGACTTGTTGCGAGTCTTGCGTTCAGTCTCTTCGAGAATAGCAACTGGGTGCTCACGATAAGAGAGATCTTCTTGGAGCTCAATGTCCTCGAAGTTGACGGTCCGTCAGGAGTCTTGAAGCACTCTCGAAGCTGAGAGACATGGAACACGTCATGAACATTTGCAAAGTTTGAAGGAAGCTCGAGTTGATAGGCGAGGTCGCCTCTCTTGCTGACAATCTTGAAAGGTCCCACGTATCTAGGGGCAAGCTTCCCTTTGATACCGAAGCGACGAGTACCTTTCATAGGAGAGACGCGGAGGTAAACATGATCTCCGATCTCGAAAGCCAAATCATGGTGCTTACTATCATAGTAGCTCTTCTGGCGGGATTGGGCTGCTTTGAGGTTATCACAAATGACTTTGCACATTTCCTCTGCCTCTGTGATTAAGTCATTACCCAAAAGCTGACGTTCACCGGTTTTAGACCAGTTGAGAGGGATACGGCACTTCCTGCCATACAGAATTTCAAATGGGGCCTTGCCCGAACTTGCTTGAAAACTGTTATTGTAGGAGAATTCAGCATAAGGAAGACAATCCTCCCACTTCATGCCGAAGGAGATCACACAAGCCCTGAGCATATCTTCAAGAATCTGGTTGACACGCTCGACTTGACCGCTAGTTTGAGGATGGAAAGCTGTGCTGAAGCGGATGTTGGTGCCCATGGTCTTCTGAAAAGAATCCCAAAACTTGGATGTAAAGATGCTGCCACGGTCTGAAGAGATCACTTGTGGAATACCGTGCAGAGAGACAATTCGAGAGGTATAGAGTTCCACCAAATGAGCTACAGTGATCGACTCTTTGATAGGCAGAAAGTGAGCCACTTTGGTGAGTTTGTCGATGACAACGAATATAGCATCATTGCCACGTTTGGACTTTGGAAACCCAGTCACGAAGTCCATCTCAATGTGGTCAAACTTCCATTCTGGAATGGCAAGAGGTTGGAGGAGACCTGCTGCCTTTGGTGTTTTGCCTTCACTCTTCTGCAGACATCACATTCATTCACGAACTGAGCAATCTCGCGCTTCATTCGAGTCCACCAATAAGCTTGCTTGAGGTCCTAATACATCTTCGTGCTCCCAGGGTGGATGGAGAGGAGAGAATTGTGAGCCTCTTTCATGATCACTTTACGAAGTTCACCTTTGGGTACAACAATACGATCCTCGAAGAATAGAGTATCCTTGTCATCAAGGCGGTAGCACTTGTACTTGGGTTGGCTCTTGGCAATCCCAATCTTCACCTTTTTCACCATAGCATCAAGAAGCTGGGCTTGGCGAATCTGGTCTTCCAAGGTAGGAGACACGTCATCCCAATCTTCACCTTTTTCACCTTTTTCACAACTTGCAGATTAAGTTTGCGGAAAACTTCACAAAGCTCGGGTTGATAAGGCTTAAGAATCAGACTGTTGCAGTAAGCTTTCCTGCTCAAAGCGTCAGCAATCACATTGGCCTTGCCTGGAGTATACTCGATACTCGGATTATACTCTTGAATCATTTCGACCCATCGAGTTTGCTTGAGGTTGAGATTAGGCTAAGTGAATATGTACTTGAGACTCTTGTGATCAGTGAAAATGTCCACTTTTCTTCCCAATAGAAGATGTCTCCAAGTCAAAAGAGCATGCACAACTGCCGCCAACTCGAGATCATGAGTGGGGTAGTTCTTCTCATTAGGCTTCAACTGGCGAGAGGTATAAGCAACAACTTTCTTCTCTTGCATCAATACTGCGCCAAGACCTTGGAGAGAGGCATCACAAAAGACCTCGTGCGGCTTGGATTCATCAGGCGGAGTCAGAACTGGAGCAGTGATCAATTTCTCTTTCAAAGTGTTGAAAGCAATGTCACACTCCGGAGACCAAACGTACTTGACGTGCTTCTGGAGAAGATTTGAGAGAGGCTTCGCGATCTTAGAAAAGTTTTCAACGAATCTTCGGCAATAGCTTGCTAGACCGAGGAAGCTACGGAGTTGCTTCACGTTCTGAGGAGGTTCCCAATTCACAATTGCAGACACCTTCTCTGGATTCATGGCAATGCCCTTGGCAGAGATAATATGACTAAGATAAAGAACCTCATCGAGCCAAAATTCACACTTGGAGAACTTGGCGTAGAACTGATGTTCTCTAAGCTTATCGAGTACCAAACGCAAGTGCTTGGCATGATCTTCCTTGTTCTTCGAGAAAACCAGAATGTCATTGAGATAGACCAAAACGAAGTCATTGGTGTAGGCGTTGAAGATGAAGTTCATCATGCGAGAGAACGTCGGAGGAGCGTTGACAAGACCAAAAGACATGACAGTGTATTCATATGAACCAAAGCTTGTCCTGAAGGCCGTCTTGGGAATATCATGCTCACGGATTCAAATCTGATGATAACCCATACGGAGATCAAGCTTGGAGAATACTTGGGCACCTTTGAGTTGTTCGAACAGCTCATTGATGTTGGGAAGTGGGTATTTGTTCTTGATGGTCTTCTTGTTCACTGGACGGTAATCAACACAAAGTCGGTCCGTTCCATCCTTCTTCTTCACAAAAAGAACACCACAACCCCACGGAGAAGAACTAGGCCGGATGAGACCCATTTTCTCTTGAATATCGAGTTGCTTCTTCAGCTCCTTCAACTCTTCAGGTCCGAGCTTGTAAGGACGTTTGCACACAGGTTCCGTGCCAGGCTCAAGATCAATGACGAATTCAACTGGCCGGTGCGGAGGCATTCCTGGAAGCTCTTCTGGAAAGACGTCTTGATATTCGCAAACGACTGGAATTTGCGAGATAGCATCCAGTTCACCCTTCTCATTGAGAGAAAACAGACGGATGGTATTATCCCGAGCGGCAAAGACAATTACATCCTCAGACGAATGAGTCAATTTAATCTGCCTTGCTGCACAATCAAGCTGAGCCTTGTGCTTAGAAAGCCAATCCATCCCGGGAATAAGATCAATATCCGAGTTACCAAGAACCATTGGAGAAGCCAGAAACTTGAAATCACCCATCATGATAGAAATATCCGGAACCATCATACTAGAACTCAGACGCTTAGCCCGAGAGACGACTTGCATAGCTCTAGGTAAAGGCTTAGTACAAAAATTGTTCTCCGATGCAAATGGGAATGACATGAAGGAATGCGATGCACCAGAGTCAAAAAGTACTTTTGTAGGAACATCGTTAACAGGAAGGTTACCCATGATCACATCTGACGAGTCCTTTGCTTGAGCTGCATTCATCAAGTTGACCTTGGCATGCTTGGGGTTATGCTTGACCACAGCTGTACTTGCCGATCTCACAGGAGGAGGAGGAGGAATACGCCTCTGGTTGAAACACTTGTTGGCATAGTGACCCTTCACTGGAGCGGCAACTGGTTTGCCATCCATGAAGTTTCCCTTCTAGCCCTTGCCCTTCTTGAAACCAGTGGTCTTGTCAAACCATCAACACTTGATGCTCCTTCTTGATTTCTACCTTTTGCGGTCTTAAGCACCGCGAATAGCTCCGGGATCAACTCCATCCCTTGCATGTCATAGTTCATCACGAAGATCTAGTAGCTTAGTGATAGTGGCTAGAGAACTCTATCAATCACTATCTTATCTGGAAGTTTAACTCCCACTTGATTTAAGTGATTGTAGCACCCAGACATTCTGAGCACATGCTCACTAGTTGAGCTATTCTCCTCCATCTTGTTGGCAAAAGAACTTGTCAGAGGTCTCACACCTCTCAATAAGGGCATGAGCCTGAAATCCCAATTTCAGCTCTTGGAACATCTCATATGTTCTATGGCGTTCAAAACGTCATTGGAATCCCGATTCTAAGCCGTAAAGTATGGTGCACTAAATTATCAAGTAGTCATCAGGATGTGTCTGTCAGGTGTTCACAACATCCACAGACGACGTTGTAGGGGTTTGTACATCGAGCGGTGCATCAAAGACGTAAGCCTTCTGTGTAGCAGTGAGGACACTCCTTGGACTACAGACCCAGTCCGCATCACTGCTTACAATATCTTTCAACTTAATCTTTCTCTAGGAACATATTGAAACAGGGAGCTACAACATGAGCTATTTATCTACAACATATTTGCAAAGACAATTTAGACTATGTTCATGATAATTGAGTTCATCTAATCAAATTATTTAATGAACTCCCACTCAGATAGACATCCCTCTAGTCATCTAAGTGAAACATGATCCGAATCGACTAGGCCGTGTCCGATCATCACGTGAGACGGACTAGTCATCAACGGTGAACATCTCATGTTGATCGTATCTTCTATACGACTCATGTTCGACCTTTCGGTCTTCCGTGTTCCGAGGCCATGTCTGTACATGCTAGGCTCGTCAAGTCAACCTAAGTGTTTCGCATGTGTCCCGAGGCCATGTCTGTACATGCTAGGCTCGTCAACACCCGTTGTATTCGAATGTTAGAATCTATCACACCCGATCATCACGTGGTGCTTCAAAACAACGAACCTTCGCAACGGTGCATAGTTAGGGGGAACACTTTTCTTGAAATTTTAGTGAGGGATCATCTTATTTAGGCTACCGTCGTTCTAAGCAAATAAGATGTAAAACATGATAAACATCACATGCAATCAAATAGTGACATGATATGGCCAATATCATTTTGCTCCTTTTGATCTCCATCTTCGAGGCTCCATGATCATCGTTGTCACCGGCATGACACCATGATCTCCATCATCATGATCTCCATCATCGTGTCTTCTTGAAGTTGTCTCGTCATCTATTACTTCTACTACTATGGCTAATGCTTTAGCAATAAAGTAAAGTAATTACATGACGTTTATGTTGACACGCAGGTCATAAATAAATTAAGACAACTCCTATGGATCCTGCCGGTTGTCATACTCATCGACATGCAAGTCGTGATTCCTATTACAAGAACATGATCAATCTCATACATCACATATATCATTCATCACATCCTTTTGGCCATATCACATCACAAGGCATATGCTGCAAAAACAAGTTAGACGTCCTCTAATTGTTGTTGCAAGTTTTTACGGGGCTGCTATAGGTTTCTAGCAAGAACGTTTCTTACCTACGTGAAAACCACAACGTGATATGCCAATTTCTATTTACCCTTCATAAGGACCCTTTTCATCGAATCCGATCCGACTACAGTGGGAGAGACAGACACCCGCTAGCCACCTTATGCAACTAGTGCATGTCAGTCGGTGGAACCAGTCTCACGTAAGAGTACGTGTAAGGTCGGTCCGGGCCGCTTCATCCCACGATGCCGCCGAATCAAGATAAGACTATTAACGGCAAGTAAATTGACAAAATCGACGCCCACAACTGCTTTGTGTTCTACTCGTGCATAGAAACTATGCATAGACCTAGCTCATGATGCCACTGTTGTGGATCGTAGCAAAAATTTAAAATTTTCTACGCATCACCAAGATCAATCTATGGAGTAATCTAGCAATGAGGGGAAGGAGAGTGCACCTACATACCCTTGTAGATAGCTAAGCGGAAGCGTTCAAGTGAACGGGTTGATGGAGTCGTACTCGTCGTGATCCAAATCACCGATGATCCTAGCGCCGAACGGACGGCACCTCCGCGTTCAACACACATACAGAATGGAGACATCTCCCACGCCTTGATCCAGCAAGGAGGAGGGAGAGGTTGAGGAAGAGAGTCCAACAGCAGCACGACGGCGTGGTGGTGATGGAGTGGTAGTTCTCCGGCAGGGCTTCGCCAAGCTCACGCGGAGGAGGAGAGGTATTGGAGGGGAGGGGCTGCGCGAGGTTCAAGGGTGTGGCCGCCCTCCCACCCCTCCACTATTTATAGGTGGGGAGAGAGGGGGCGCCCCCCTAGATCCCATCTAGGGTTGGGGGCGGCGGCCAAGGCGGGAGGAGTGCCTCCCAAGTCAAGTGGAGGCACTCCCCCTTAGGGTTTCCCCTCTCCCATGCGCATGGGCCTTGGGGGGGGCTGGTGCCCTTGGCCCATTAAGGTTAGGGCGCCCCCTTACACCCCATGCTGCTGTATTGGACGTGGTGGAACATTTTCTGGACCTCCGGACCCCTCCGGAATCCTCCGGAACCTTCCGGAAGCTTCCCGGTACAATACCGGAAAAAACCAAACTTTTCCCGGAACCCGAACAACAACTTTCTATATATAAATATTTACCTCCGGACCATTTCGGAACTCCTCGTGACATCCGGGATCTCATTCGGGACTCTGAACAACATTCGGTAATCACATACAAGTCTTCCTAATAACCCTAGCGTCATCGAACCTTAAGTGTGTAGACCCTACGGGTTCGGGAACCATGCAGACATGACCGAGACAACTCTCCGGCCAATAACCAACAGCGGGATCTGGATACCCAGGTTGGCTCCCACATGTTCCACAATGATCTCATCGGATGAACCACGATGTCGAGGATTCAATCAATCTCGTATTCAATTCCCTTTGTCCAGCGGTATTGTACTTGCCCGAGATTCGATCGTCGGTATCCCGATACCTTGTTCAATCTCGTTACCGGCAAGTCTCTTTACTCGTTCCGTAACACATCATCCCGTGATCAACTCCTTGGTCACATTGTGCACATTATGATGATGTCCTACCGAGTGGGCCCAGAGATACCTCTCCGTTTACACGGAGTGACAAATCCCAGTCTCGATTCGTGCCAACCCAACAGACACTTTCGGAGATACCTGTAGTGTACCTTTATAGCCACCCAGTTACGTTGTGACGTTTGGCACACCCAAAGCACTCCTACGGTATCCGGGAGTTGCACAATCTCATGGTCTAAGGAAATGATACTTGACATTAGAAAAGCTTTAGCAAACGAACTACACGATATTTGTGCTAGGCTTAGGATTGGGTCTTGTCCATCACATCATTCTCCTAATGATGTGATCCCGCTATCAACAACATCCAATGTCCATGGTCAGGAAACCGTAACCATCTATTGATCAACGAGCTAGTCAAATAGAGGCTTTCTAGGGACATGGTGTTGTCTATGTATCCACACATGTATCTGAGTTTCCTATCAATACAATTCTAGCATGGATAATAAATGATTATCATGAACAATGAAATATGATATAATAATAACTAATTTATTATTGCCTCTAGGGCATATTTCCAACAAAATTGTGATTGAATTATTACCCTAGCATAAGAGATCATATGACAAGAATTATATAAGTTGTTGTTCTAAGAATGATCATGATGCCCTCATGTCCGTATTTTTTTATCGACACCTCCATCTCTAAACATGTGGACATATTTTTCGATTTCGGCTTTCGCTTGAGGACAAGCGAGGTCTAAGCTTGGGGGAGTTGATACATCCATTTTGCATCATGCTTTTATATCGATAGTTATTGCATTATGGGCTGTTACTATACATTATGTCACAATAATTATGCCTATTCACTCTTATTTTACAAGGTTTACATAAAGAGGGAGAATGCCGGCAGCTAGGATTCTTGGCTGGAAAAGGAGCAAATATTAGAGACCTATTCTGCACAGCTCCAAAAGTCCTGAAACTTCACGGAAGACGTTTTCAGAATATATAAAATATACCGAGCGCAAGAAGTTCACCAGGGGGGCCACACCCTACCCGCGAGGGTGGGGGGCGCGCCCTACCCCCTGGGCGCGCACCCCTACCTAGTGGGCCCCCTGGTGGCCCTCCGATGACCATCTTCTGCTATATGAAGTCTTTCGATGAGGAAAAAATCATAAGCCATCTTCTCGGATGAAACTCCGCCGCCACGAGGCGGAACCTTGGCGGAACCAATCTAGGGCTCTGGCGGAGCTGTTCTGTCGGGGAAACTTCCCTCTAGGAGGGGGAAATCATCGCCATCGTCATCACCAACGCTCCTCTCATCGGGAGAGGGCAATCTCCATCAACATCTTCACCAGCACCATATCATCTCCAAACCCTAGTTCATCTCTTGTATCTAATTCTTGTCTCCAAGTCCAGGATTGGTACATGTGGGTTGCTAGTAGTGTTAATTACTCCTTGTAGTTGATGCTAGTTGGTTTAATTGGTGGAAGATCATATGTTCAGATCCTATATACATATTAATACCCCTCTGATTATGAACATGAATATGCTTTGTGAGTAGTTACGTTTGTTCCTGAGGACATGGGAGAAGTCTTGCTATTGGTAGTCATGTGAATTTGGTATTCATTCGATATTTTGATGAGATGTATGTTGTCTCTCCTATAGTGGTGTTATGTGAACGTCGACTACATGACACTTCACCATTATTTCAGCCTAGAGGAAGGCATTGGGAAGTAATAAGTAGATGATGGGTTGCTAGAGTCACAGAATCTTAAACCCTAGTTTATGCGTTGCTTCGTAAGGGGCTGATTTGGATCCATATGTTTCATGCTATGGTTAGGTTTACCTTAATACTTTTGTTGTAGTTGCGGATGCTTGCAATAGAGGTTAATCATAAGTGGGATGCTTGTCCAAGTAAGGACAGTACCCAAGCACCGGTCCACCCACATACCAAATTATCAAAGTACCGAACGCGAATCATATGAACGTGATGAAAACTAGCTTGACGATATTCCCATGTGTCCTCGGGAGCGCTTTTCTCTATATAAGAGTTTGTCCAGGCTTGTCCTTTGCTACAAAAAGGATTGGGCCACCTTGCTACGCTTTATTTACTTTTGTTACTTGTTGCTCGTTACAAATTATCCTATCACAAAACTATTTGTTACCACTTATTTCAGTACTTGCAGAGAATATCTTGCTGGAAACCGCTTATCATTTCCTTCTGCTCCTCGTTGGGTTCGACACTCTTACTTATAGAAAGGACTACGATAGATCCCCTATACTTGTGGGTCATCAGTCCTCCACGCGAAAGAAGTGTGTCCTCAATGCGCCCTCAATTTACTAGCGTGCGGGGTGCTACCCCGAGTGGTTTCAACTTTGTTTACTTCACCGTGTGTCAGATGGGCCTCTAGTTTACTTATTTTCACCCACTGCCACATGGGCCAGCACACGAAGATATAGAACATGAGCTAACAAAGCAGCATGTGAACTGGTTGACCGGTCAACTAAACAATATACAGATCTATACCTTGACACAGTGAGCGTATAATCCGTCGGTATAGAGTGTTCGTGTGAGAGGGGAGGCCCGTGAGAGATAGCAGAGAGAGAGAGAAAGAGCTACTCCCTCCGTTTGATAATGTAGTTCCAACATTTTTTAAGTCAAACTTTTGAAACTTTGACCAAGTTTATAAAGAAATTACTTATATCTACAATACCAAAGATAAACGATAGTATGAAGTAAGTATATGTTGTGATGAATCTAATGATCTTTCCAGATGTAAATGTTTTTCTCCACATATACCTGGTCAAACTTTTCTAAGGTTTGACTTTTCAAAACATCCATATGCTTATGGACGTGAGAGAGTCCCTAACTAGAGAGAGAGAGAGAGTGAGTGAAAAACCGTGTGTGTGTGTGAAAGAGACATGGACAACACTCGATAAAAGTCGAGAAAAAATGTGTGTGTCTTATACAAACATATCACACATGCATCTTCGACAACGGAAGCAAGGTGAGGAGATAGTGTGTGGTTGTTTGAAACCGAGAGAGCAAGACCCCTAGCACGTGGCCCAGATGGGTCTGACAAACAAGGGAGAGAGGTCGAGAGAGACGTACGGAGAAAATGCAGACATGGGGAGGAGAGAGTGTATGTTTGTCATAGAGAGATCCCCTGGAGATCGTCATGGGACTACATGGGTGGGAGATCGAGTGACAAGGTGTGTGCGCGATAGAAGATACCACGAGAGATATCGAGATAGACGTATGGATGGAAGGAGACAATACATGTGTTCCTGATGGCTAGTGAGAGATAATCATACTTAGGGGGGAGTGCTTGCGCCTATGATGGAGTGAGGGATTATGGTACTTATTAGGGGGGTGCGTGTCACATAGATAGAGAACAAGGGCGGAGAGTGTTGGATGGGTCTATATGTATAGCGCAAGCGAGACATGTGTATGTGTGAACCTGGGAGATATAAAGTTTGAGAGAGATTGAGGAGCCCCGATAAGGCTGAGTGGTGTGTCAGATAGCTGAGAGGGGGAAAGAGATATTCCATCCGCTTGATAATGCAATGCATGTAAATTTTTTAGAAGTCAAACTTTGGAAACTTTGATCAAGTTTACACAAATGTTATTTATATCTTCAATACCAAAGATACATCGTACGAAACTACATCTCATGGTGAATCTAATGGTATATGTTTGCCGTTCCAGATGTAATTGTTTTTCTTCACGTACATGGTCAAACTTTGTGATGTTTGACTTCTCAATAAATCAATATGCTATGGACTGAGGAGAGTGCCTAAGTCGAGAGGGGTCAAGTGCTTGTGAAGGAGAATGAGTAAGTGTGCAAAAAGAGTATGTGTGTGAAAGAGAAAGTGACAACAAACGATAAATTAGAGAGAGTGTGTGTTTTTTCGTTTCTTAGGTGAACATATCACGCATGCATCCCCGAGATAGAAAAGCGAGGCGAGGAGATACACGAAGATAGCTAGTGTGTGATTGTTTACAACGGAGATAGACACCCCTATAGCACATGTCCAATAGAGGTCTGGCCAACAAGGAACAAAGGTCAAGAGGGACACATGGAGAACATCGACACATGGGGAGCGCGAGAGGGTGTGTTTGTGATAGAGAGACCCCCTCGAGATCGTGAGGGGACTATATGGGTGGAAGATCGAGGGAGGTGCGTGCGTGATAGAAAGATGCCCCGAGAGAAATCGAGATAGACCATGCACATGTTTGTGATGGAGACTAAGATTAGCTAGTCATATACATATAGGGGGGACTGCATGTGCCTACAATTGAGTGAGAGACCATCATACTTGGCTAGCTAGGCATGAGATTGTGTGTGTGTGTGAGATGGAGAGAGAACGAGGGAGAGAGATAGAGTTTTAGATGGGCCTATCGAGTGAGAGTGAGATATGCATATGTTTGTGTGACCTAGGTGGATGGAGAGTTTGAGAGAGAGGAGGAAGAGCTCCGAGACGACAGAGTGGTGCGTGAGAGAGTTACGGGCAACGAGCCAAGGAATTTGTGTGCGTACGATGAGTGCACCCAAGATATCTAGTTTGGACTAGAGAATCATACATAGTGTGCGAGAGAGACCTATAGATGGAGTATATATGCATGCGAACTAGAAAGACCCCCCCCCCCACGCAGACACACAAAGAGAGAGAGAGAGAGAGAGAGAGATGGAGAGAAAGAGAGAGGACCAACAAGGTTTGTGTGTTGGATGCGTGCGACAGAATTGAAGATTGTCGGCGAGAGAGAGAGAGAGCAGGAGTCCGGGAGAGGGGGGTCGCGTTTTATGCATCAAAGACTGATATAAACCATGTTTCGATATAAGCTTGCATTTAAATATTTAAATTGGAGAACATGTTGTCTGCAATCCACACATGAACAGATATATGCGTATATCAAACAAGTTCATTAATTTGACTTTCAACATGTTCATGGAGTACTATAATACTGTACAACATGCTATTCGATTGAGGTGTTCAATTTTGGATTTAGTTCACTATTTTGACCTAGTGAACGAGCTATTTCATTGAATCGAGATATTTCATTTTGGGTTTGATTCCCATTTTTGAGTGGGTCAACTATTTTTCATATAGTAAATCGCTAGCAACGAGCATGTAAAAACACATTACTCCCGAGCATCATCTCTCCATCTAAAAAAGAAGTGGCAAGCTAATATTTCTAAATTTGATTCGAATCGACTTGGTAAGGTAGACGTGGATGCTCGTTCTCCCAAATTTTGAACGAACTGTTAAACATCCTCTGCTCGGTGGAATTCGCCCGAGCAAATAAATGGGAGACGCGAAATTACCGTCCTATGTGGGAGACGCATTAATTGGCCCATTGTGCATCGAGGGTAGGTTCGTAACTTCATCCAAGCGCGCCTTCTCCTCGTCCAGAATGACCTGTGCCGAATAATTCATAAACCATGGTCGGCAAAACACGCTCTCCTCGCCCGAAATAGCTCGCGTCCACTTTTTCAAAACACGCTCTCCTCGCCCGAAATCGCTCGCGCCCACTATATTTCAAAACACGTCCTCCTCGCCCGAAATCGCTCCCGCCCACTATTTGGGGAGAAGCAAAGTTACTCTACTATCCATGACCCTCAGTACACAGACCCAAGCCGAGAAGCCTAAAGGCAGGGGTAGAACTGTAACTCTGAAAGATCGAGGATGTCGCCTAGAGGGGGGTGAATAGGCGTTTAAAAAAATTACGGTTTAGGCTTGAACAAATGCGGAATAAACCTAGCGGTTAATTTGTCAAGCACAAAACCCAAAACAACTAGGCTCACCTATGTGCAACAGCATCTTAAGCTAAGCAAGATAAGCAACTATGTGATAGCAAGATATATGACAAGAAACAATATGGCTATCACAAAGTAAAGTGCATAAGTAAAGGGGCTCGGGTAAGAGATAACCGAGGCACGTGGAGACGACGATGTATCCCGAAGTTCATACCCTTGCGAATGCTAATCTCTGTTTGGAGCGGTGTGGAGGCACAATGCTCCCCAAGAAGCCACTAGGGCCACCGTAATCTCCTCACGCCCTCGCATAATGCAAGATGCTGTGATTCCACTAAGGGACCCTTGAGGGCGGTCACCGAACCCGTACAAATGGCAACCCTTGGGGCGGTTACCAAACCCGTACACTTTGGCAACCCTTGGGGGCGGTCACCGGAACCCGTCAAATTGCTCGAGGCGATCTCCACAACCTAATTGGAGACCCCGACGCTTGCTCGGAGCTTTACACCACAATGATTGAGCTCCGAACACCACAAAGGTTGGGGTTAACTCCCCAACGACACCACGAAGCTTCACCATAATGGAATATGGCTCCGAGGTGACCTCAACCGTCTAGGGTGCCCAAGCACCCAAGAGGAACAAGCTCAAGGGTACCAAGCACCCAAGAGTAATAAGCTTCTCAACTTGTAACTTCCATGTATCACCGTGGAGAACTCAAACCGATGCACCAAATGCAATAGCAAGGGCACACAGAGTGCCCAAGTCCTTCTCTCCCAAATCCCACCGAAGCAACAAATGTTAGGGAGGAAAATGAGAGGAAGAACGAAGAAGAGAACACGAAGAACTCCAAGATCTAGATCCAAGGGGTTCCCCTCACATAGAGGAGAAAGTGATTGGTGGAAATGTGGATCTAGATCTCCTCTCTCTTTTCCCTCAAAAACTAGCAAGAATCCATGGAGGGATTGAGAGTTAGCAAGCTCGAAGAAGGTCAACAATGGGGGAAGAACACGATCTCAAAGGATAAGGTTCATTGGGGAAGAAGACCCCCTTTTATAGGAGGGGGAAAATCCAACCGTTATGTGCTCAGCCCGCACACGAGCGGTACTACCGCTCAGGCGGAAGAAGCAGGGAAAAGGAGAAACAAAACATGAACCTTGGGGCGGTAGTACCGCTGGAGGAGCAGAACACGGGACCAAAAGAGGCAGGGCAGAGCGGAGTACGACGGCAGTAATGCAGTAGCGGTACTACCGCCCGACCAGAGCGGTACTACCGCTTATGGGCGGTAGGCGGAACTACCGTGCCTTACTGCCGTGCAACTACTGCTAAACCCGACATGAAAAGTGTAGGACCCAAAATCGAGGCGGTAGTAGAGCGGTACTACCGATGCCGACCGCGGTACTACCATAGGGAGAAAACCAGAACTGCCATAAGTTCTTCATAAGAGCTCCGAATTGAGCAAACTCAAGCTTGTTGGATACAATACGATGAGTAGCATCAGAACAGCGAAGGAGAGGTATGCCTAACAAATAGAGGAGTGAAACCTCCAACCGAGAAGAACCGGCAAAACCTCCAACATCAAAAACATCATAGAAGATGCATGTGAACTCCGTTTTCGATGAACTCGAGCTTGTCATTAAGATGACCATAAGCTCCAAAACTCTCAAAGAGAACCAAACAAGAACCAAGAAATATGATCCAAGGATGCAATGGTTTGAGCTCTCTACGAACGATACGATCAAGCTACTCATCGAGAGCCCCCCTTGATAGTACGGCAATCAATCCTATAACCCGGTCTCCCAACTACCACTATGAGACCGGTAAAATAGAAAACCTATCAAGGGCAAACCTTTGTCTTGCACATAGTCCACTTGAGCTAGATGATGACGATCTTGACTTCCTCAAGTTGGACCACCTTTCTTGATTGTGTTGGCTCGATGAAGACTAGTTGATTGCTCCCCCATACTCCACTATGGGTGAGCCACTCTTCGGCACATCTTCATAAATCCATTGTTACCATAATGGACGGTAAGCTTCAAGCATTTGATCTCTTCATGATGCTCGACTTGAACTTGCACATCGCAACCTAACCCCACAAAGAACTCTCACGAAGACCATGGGTTAGTACACAAAGCGTAATTGACAATGCTTACCATACCATGGGATCACTTGATCCCTCTCAGTACATCTTCTACGCTTTGTGGGTTGATCAACTTGATTCACTATTTGACTTAGTCTTGATCAAACTAAACAAGACCAATCTTTAGGTAATTCCTTGAATAGCACCTTGGTCGACACAAACTCTCCTTGAAACCAACACATGTACTCCAAGAAAAGCCTATGGACAAAACCTTCAAATATAACTCAAGCAACCATTAGTCCGAGATTGTCATCAATTACCAAAACCAAACATGGGGGCACCGCATGTTCTTTCAAACCCCCCCTCACATTTCAGACAAATGTGTCCGTAAAACATGGTTCCACTCCCCTCCCAATCCCCCCCATTCATACCTCGTGGGCGCCAAATCACCTTCTCCTCGGAAGCACCCTTCTCCCGAGCCGCGAAACCTCAGCCCCTCCTCCATGGCGCCCCCGACCGCACCAATTTCACAGCCGCCCTCCTCCCTAATGCCGGAGATGTTGTCCATTTGCCGTCATGCACTGGGCCGCGTGCCTCTTACTCCGTGCTGCTGGAGCTGCCTCGACGACGGCCGCGTGAACCATACCGGAGCCGATTCACCCCCGCCATTGTTCACGGCGCCGGAGCAGCTCCAACTTCGGATCCGTCCAGAGTCCCGGTGCTGCTTCCCCATAGCCATCGACCATCGCGACATCGTTGTTTCCCTGCCGCCGGTGGCCACCGCAACCGCGCCGGCCTCACCGACTCGGCAGCTGGACCTGCCTACTTCACCATGCCGCCAGATAGGTCGCACCCTCATCTCAAATCACTTTATTTAGGCATCGGTTGTCTGAATTTTTATTCTGGGCCAATCGATTCCCAATGGGAAATAGCACCCCTCGAGGCGGCGGAGCTCCTAGGTTGTCGGTTGGCTGGTGTCTAATGTAAGGGTGCGGGGCCGCAAGTTCGCCGCGGTAGCAACGCTTAGATGGCTATCTTAGAGTTGCGTGGGTTCAAGGTACTACCACCGCCGGATCTGGATGACGGGGAGTCTTTGTGGATTGGCCCGGGGGCGGCGCAACCACAGCAGTGCGGTGGGGCGGGGAGCGGGGTTTTGGCCGGGGCCATGAATGACGAAGGCAAGCTGCTCTGCCGTTGGTCCCTGGCTCTTCGGGGAAGATTCCTAACAGTGTCAGCCGGGAGGCACAAGACGACCATCAAGCCATCCGGCGTAGATCGGACAGTACCAAAATAAAATAAAATCGTGCGACCCCAATTTAGTCTCAGTCAACAGACGTGTGACCACTCTCATACCTTGTTGTTGATCTCTTAGTGTATTTCTTCAGATCAAAGAGATGTGTCGTTCTTAACATTATGCGTTATCTGCATCTTTAGCCACACCGTCTTCCGACTCACCGCAGCTGCTCCAACAAGGGAAGCATACACCAGAAGGGAGTTATAGTCCCCACTCAACAGTTCCCTGCATCTAATGCGCGTGCCCGACATGGACACCCACAACAACTCCAGAGCCATCGACAAGTCAGCACATGATGCTCACTCCTATGGATGGCGGCCAGATAGGTTGTACCCTCATCTTGTGTGCAACATTTATGGCTTTGTTATTCATCTGAGCATGGAAAATAGATTATCACATTTCACTGTATATTCATGCTGATCTCTTACGGGTCTTGTTCAGGAGTTAACGATGTTCCATAGTTCAGCTAAGATACTTGTT